>NC_080193.1:93463305-94118617 GCF_030028045.1 Hippopotamus amphibius kiboko | reverse complement strand
CTGTTTTAATAGGACACACAGGATGCTGCACAAGGGAAAGAGGAAAAGGATGTCACTTCAATTTAAGAAGGTATGCACTATTTCTATGAGGAGGTGATCCTTGAGTTGAATCACTGGCTTCGGATCTGTTGCACTCACTTTTCTTCCTGTTTGAAAAGAAAGATTTGGGATATGGACAATTTGTAGGGGAGAAGGCAGTGAGGTCAGGCTTGAGAAAAAAATCTGCCCTTTGTCCTCCAGTTTCTTTAAAAAAAACACCAATGGGAAGCTCAGTGTTTATACGGGGTTTGTCAATGTGCTGGAATATAAAAATATGAAGTTAGACTTCGGCAGTTCAGTCTTTGACAGGCTTTGATGAAAGGAATCCTCCACTTTGATGAGCGTGGATTGTTTAACAGGTAATTGGAAGTGGGGCATTGGTTTTCAAAGAACTGTCAGTTCCTTGGGGGTGCTTTGAGAAAGTTAAATTTTATTTTCCTTTCCAGACTCTTAGGAACATTGCAAAATGTTGTTTTATAATGCAATGTGCAGATACATTTGAAAGATGTTCAATAAAATAGGCTGGATGTTAGTATTTATATAAGAAAATTTGTTCTTTTGAGTTTAAATAAAGGACAGTCTTATAAGATTGGTATTCTATAAATAGTTCAAATGCTCAATTAATGACAGGTTTATCCAGAAATGATACATGAAATAGCAGAAAAATTGGGGGGGGTGGGAAACCATTTTCTAATATCTACTGTACTACCCATGTAACTGCCCGCACATACTTAAAAGTATTTGGCTATGTATGTGAAGGGGCTACTGCTCAAAGAAATTCTGAGTCATGAAATTCCTCTTGCCGTATAAGAATATAATGTATATTTTAAATAGTGTCACATGTTCTCTAGTTATAAGAAAATTTATAATAATAAAATAGTATCTATCAAGACCTTCACTTAAGTAGTAAAATAACAACTATCCTCTATTTACAATAGCTACAGTGCATCGTGATGAAAGTGCCTTTTGAACTACAACAGTCCATACAAGCCTTGCTATAGCTTTACTTGGATGGCCTTGGTAACAAGACACAATTAATGATAATCTCTAATTCACAAGTAATCACAAAGATAGGAAGTGATCATTTCTCTTGAGGTATAAAAACATATTGGCCTTGCTTTCTTACAAGTGTTAAGCTTTAACTTGGCTCTAGGACTATGCCAATATATAGTTCTATTGGTTCATTTCAGAAGTCAGCTCTATTTAGCATTATTTAGGGATTATTTTTCCCTAAAATGACTTCAATTACATTCTTTAAATCCCCTCCTCTATTTATTTATTTATTTATTTTGTCATAAAGTTATCGGTATAGGGGCTAGTGAGGATTAGAAGCGCTGTCTACAGTTACTGAGATATCTGAAGCCTGCTAATTCTATTTTAAAGATAACATTGATCACACAGACAACCACCTCAATCAAATTTATGCATGCAGGTGAGAAGATGAATGCTAGCTATGCTGTAGCTTTAAAACAGCTGTTCAGTTGAGACTGGATGATTATTTCCATATTAAAGTGAACTGCTGGCAAGAGATTGTATACCAGTTGTCTTAGAGTCATTACTAAGTATTAAGTGTTAGAATACTGTTGGTGGTGGTGGGTAGTTTTTGGTTGTTTGTTGTTGTTGTTGTTTTGTTTTTTCTGAGCCCAGGATAAAAAAGAAAGCCTGCAATCCATCAATTGGCAGGGTGGGTGTTTTCAGCTAATGGTTTGTTACATCAATGGACCCTATCTTGGCCTCAATTATAGATATCAGCATTCACGGCAAAAGAAAACAGCATCTAAAAGTGGAGAGTAAGGTAAGAGTGGATGAGGGGAAAGGGAACTAAAAAGTTTTACATCCTGACTACTAAGCCCAAGATGCTGCTATAATTTTTGAAGCCAAATTATTCTCCTTTATTACTGTATCTGATATGGGAAACTATTATTTGTCATTGGTTTTGTAAATTGGTGGGATGATTCAGCCTTAATTCTGTCATCCTCACTGATAGTTTACATTCTCACAGGTGTGCTCATATAAATGTTTATAGGAGTGCTCTTCTTACACAATTAGAAAAAATCAATTTTACAAACCACAAATGCCCACTATGAGCCATGCATGACAGTTAGGTGCAGGACACACAAATAAATGTCACAGATCACCATCCTGAACCTCAAGGGAATGGCCAAGTAAACACACAATTCCAATATCATATGATAAATGAAATAAAAGAAGTGGATACTGGGACCAGCGGGAAAGAAAGGAGGACGCAATCATTCTGCTTGAGTAGATATGAGGAAGGTTTTACAGAAAAAAAAAAAAAAATTCTGATCAAATGCAAAGAACCTTTTAAGCATTTAAATAATTAGGTCCTGAGTCCTTTAGCATCATTAAAGCAGAGTTCTGGAGGACTGCTATTCTCCGGAGATTTATGTTTTTGTTTATTCTGCTTATTGTAAGCCACAGGTAAGTAGATATATTTGCATTGCTAATCATCTTATTTCAAAATCTGCTGACATTTTAGTGTTGTTGTGTATGAGATGTATGGGCTAGTCAAATTTTAATGACTATTTGTTTATCTATATTTGAGTAGAGCCAAGGGACCAGGCCTTGTTAGGTGAGTCTGCACAAGAAATCAGCATTTTTCTGCATATGAAATTTAGATATGGAGAGCTAACTTATGAGCTTTCACTAATGGCATTAATAATCATATATGCAATGTACGAAATAATTTTTTTAAAAGTACATTCCAGTGTGTGACACATGGCAGGCATTCAAAATACAACTACTGAATGAATCAATTTAAGAATAAATTTACACATTACTCTGAAATGTGTTAAGCTTTTGAATCAAGATAAAAACATAATTTTCTATTCAAATTACTTTTAAGATAGAAAAGACAAAATGTTCCTTACTCCAAAGGAACATTTCCTCTTCCACTCTTTCCTTTTTGGTCAAAGATCTCCAAGTTTCTTGAGGGACAAAGTATTAGGTTGCATGAAACAACCAATGAAATATGCATACCACAACAAATAACCAACCTACAACTAGGGAAATAATACTGTAATGACCCCAAAGCTTTAAGAATTTAAATTAAAAAAAAATAAAATTTAAAAATACTCCTATCATCTGGAACTAAAAATAATATACGGCAAATAAAGGTTAGTTAAATCAGAAATTGTTCGTAACAGACCTCTAAACGGTGACCATTGCCCATATATCTCCACTTATTTTTATCCTTTAAAAATCATTCTTAGTTTTTCATAAGTATGTTTGCAGCAATCACAAAGAGATTGTAAAGTGCCTCCTCTCCTCCTAGAAGCTTATCCAGTGACCTCGCATCTTTTACCTCTCCACAACTTGCACGGTTCCGTATCCACATTCTTTTGCTTGGGGACTAAATTTACCTTTTCTCAGTCACAAATTTGTGTTTTCTCACAGTATTAGTTCCACTGTAGTTTTTCCAAGTTATGATAATTTCCGTCTCAAATTAATTGCATATAGAAACTCTGCACTCTGAACTTGCCCTTATTTCCTGCCTTTTAGAGAAAATAGAGCAGATTTTGAAAATAGAAAAATATCAGGTTAGATCAACTAGTGTTATGAATTCTGTCTTCCTCTAAAAATGTATCTTTGCTCTTTACCACTGGTCATTTTCTTAATTTTTTTTATTTTATTTATCTCTGCTTTACTTTTTGATAATTCATTTTTCTATTGCTTTTTCTGTTTATTTGTGCTGATTAGAAATTCAATTAATTTGCTTCCAAAATTAAATCATTTCGGATTT
Organism: Hippopotamus amphibius kiboko; assembly: GCF_030028045.1. NCBI lineage: Eukaryota > Metazoa > Chordata > Mammalia > Artiodactyla > Hippopotamidae > Hippopotamus > Hippopotamus amphibius. The sequence continues at coordinate 94,114,815 of NC_080193.1, read as the reverse complement.
CAATAAAGTGGACTAACATTTAGCCATCTTGTCTCTTTTCTCTCTTTGATTATAAGGTGTTGATAGCTTAAAAACGTCACTGGTGTTAGTTTTAATTTCTTTGGTCATTTTCATCTTCAGGGATCTTTTGATCTATAACAAAAAAGATTCTTTTTCAAAGGGAAAGTGTTTTCTTCTTTCTCTTATGATATATATGTTAATTCTAAAATATCATGTGCTTGTCTCGACAATTAATAAACACAGATAACCATGTGCAAAAGACCATACCATTAGGCATTATGTGAACATAATCTGAACATCATAAGTAATAAAACAAAAGCCAGTTTGATATACCACACTGTGAAAGTTCCACTGGTATTTCAAATATAACATTTCCTAAGTTGAACTCTTTCTGCCATCAATTCCAACTCAGTGTCAATGGAACCTGTTCCACAAGGCTGCCCTTCTATCCTTTTCTTCAACCTCAACATCCACAGCAAATACCATTAATTCTATCTCTCAACAGTGTTTAAAATCTGTTTACTCCTTTCAAATGACAATAGTTTCCATTATTCAAGCAACTGTCATCTCCTGCTTAGACTTCTGCAATTAATTAACCAGTATCTCTATTTCAACTTTTGTTTCTCTCTACTTCTATACTCCACACCGCAATGTTATATCTGTCCCTCTGTCTCTGTATCCATTCATCCATCTGCCAGCCCATTCACCCACCCATTTATTTCCCAACATTTTTTTTTTTTTTGGCAACGCCTTGCAGCATGTGGGATCTTAGTTCCCAGATCAGGGATTGAAGGTTCACACCCTGCATTGTAAGCACAGAGTCTTAACCACTGGACCTCCAGGGAAGTCCCCCATTTATTTAAATATGTGATATATATATAGAACTTGCCAGTCCCCTTTCTATTCTAGAAACTTTAGCCACACTGAATACTCAGTTCCTTTCAGTTATTTGAAATTGCCTAGCTTTCTTCCTGCCTTCAGGCTTTACACATTCTGTTACTTTTGCCTCAGAAATGCATTATTGTATTCTCCCCTTTCAGGTAAGATGAAAGGGCACTCATATCGAGCAGAATTTCTTCTCCTTTTAGACCAGCATTGTCCCATGTATGTACTGTGTGTCAAAACTGCAAGCTGCATGTGAAATTTAAAATGTTCTCCTACCTACATTTAAATGAGTAAAATGAAACAGGTAAATTTAATTTTAAAAATATATGTGATTTTAATACAATATATCAAAATTATCTTTTAAATATACAATTGATATGAAGATTATTAATGAGATATTTTATATTCATTTTTTAATGTCTTCAAAATTCTGTGCATATTTACAGTTCTGGCATACCCAGATTCTGACCAACAGGCTTCTCTCTTTTGTAATAAAAAAGATAAAAATAATTCAGAGTGGATATACACCAAATTTGAAAGGTATTTCTGAGTTGCATAAAGAATAGAGCAGTTGTTATACAGAGGGAGGGAAGACTGCTTTTCCTATGTTACACGACTTGATGTTCAATTTTTTTTTATAATGCATTTCTTCTATTTCTTAAATTAAAAAGACATTTCCATTTGAAAACAATAATTACATGATTTAAAGGGAAATTTTCCAAAAGTTAAAGGCTTATGAACTATTATAAATTCAATGTCATTTGTGAATAAATTTTATATTTTGATAGAATACATGTTGCTTTGTACAACGGAAAAAAGCGCTGGATGATTATGCTTAAAGGCAAGTCATGGTTCATTTTCCAGCACTGAGTGGCTCTTAAGAATTGGCAAGGAATTAGTCAATGAAAAACAGTTAAAGAGTGATTTCCTTTGAACTAGAAATGCAATATACGGAGGACTATACCATCACTTATTATCCCACGTTCAGATTTGTGGATGTTTCCTAGCCATAGTTCATGTTTCCCAAGCACTTTGTTCACACCTCTATACAGCAGTACCATATCACATCATAACAATTTGATTGATTTCTGTTTCCCTCCTTGCATTGCGAGCTCTCCAGTTCAAAGCACCTGTCCTGTTCATCTTGGTATCCCTAGCACCTAATATAACGTCTGGCACATAACAGGATGTAAGATTCAAAGTCAACCTGATTTGGAGTATGTGCCCACATGGTACATTTTTACTGACTTGGAAGATAAGCAATACAATTTCTCAGTACTGTTGTATACATTTTCAAGTAACAAATTGAATGATTATACTTAATTCACCTGGACTTCCTACCTGTTTATTATAAAAATATAATACACGCATATAGAAGCATATGTAGAGAACACCTATCTAGCACTATAGATTCATGATGATATGAGTTTGAGATAAGGTTAAAAATGAAAATGTTCCATTTCCTTTAATAAACTGAGAAAACAGTAAAGAGTAAAGACTGTTTTTGACTTTTGTTTTGTTGATTTTGCTTTTGTTTGATGTAAACTTTGATTTACAATTTTCATCCCTAAAAGTTGACAGAATCATATACTGGATGAAACATATATCCTCTGCCGTGAGGGTTGACAATTTTAGTTTATTAAACATGTTTATATATATAATATATACATATATAATACGATACACAAAGAGAATAGGAATGTATGAGGCATGCTAAATATGTTTCATTTGGAAAACAACAGTTTTTAGTTAAAAATGTAACCAAATTTAAGCAAAACACTGATCATATCAGTACTCTATTTGCTACAACCCAAAAGATAAACGAGTCTAATTAAATTATTCCCTTGTCTCATATAAGTACACAGATAGAGCTTAAAAGAATGATGAACCAATGCTTTTTTTTAATCTTAGTGAAAATACGAATTGAAAACACATGAATATTAACCTTTTTTATATTCCATGTCTGTATATCAAAGACTGATATGCAGTACTAACTCAGTAAAGAGCTTTAGGGATTTTTTTTTTTTTTGCTTTTTAATATTCTGATATTTTAATTTTAAAGCAACTTTTGTTTGTCCACTAGAAATATAATAAGTCAATGAAATATTTCTTGGAAATATTTCCTCTAAAAATTATTTCATTTTTTAAAACATCATGAGAGATCATAATCATTAAACAGTTATGGAGTGCTCAATATATGTCAGTTAATGCTCTTAACACCTTGTTTGTATTAACTCATTTAAAATTCTTCACAACCCAAAATGTAGGTGCTATTAAATTTCACTTTTCAGATGAAGTTAAATATTTTGTCCAAGTTCACTGGGCCCAAAAATGAGGCCTCAAACCACGCTATTGACTCTGGAGCCCATGAACTTAACCACAACACTATAAGGCATATCTGACATCACGCTAAAGCAGCTTGACATTCTTTATAATAACAAGATATCTAAAAAGCAGAAATCAAGGGGAATAGCACTTTGCTAGACTATTTTGACATCAAAGTTGGGTAAAGAATCATATTTTTGAACTTCTGTCATATGTCAGGCACTATGGTAGATTATATTTCAGCATTGCATTTGTCCCCCACTGTGGATGTTGACATTCTTATTACAGAGAAGAAACTGAGGCTAAAAAAGGTTAAGGAATTTGTTCAAGGTCAAATAAGAATTTATCAGACACCAAAATCCTTTGTCTTTCAAAAAGATAGTATTTCTCAAAATAACTTGGGACTAGAGTACTCCATCAGAAAATTCCCTAAAAAATAAGGTTTAGATGACTTCTGCTAATGCCACTGGTCCCAAAATATCTCCTTCAGTAGAATCCCTTAAAACTTAAAGTTCATGGGAAAAACCTAATATGAAAAAATCTACTGAGTCTCCAACTGTTGGAGCCTCATTATAAATGAGTTTTCCAGATCATGCTCTCTCTAAGCTTAGAGACCATGTATATTTGAGTCCAATGTTTCCCAAAGGGTGGCAAACAAGGTAATTTCAGGTACACAGAGTACATTAAATAGCACTGAATCACACTGTGTGAAAGTTCTTCCTTCTGATTACAGCAAAGAGAAAGTCCCAGCGTGGTGTCTATATATCTTTAACTAATCTCTAACTCTTGTCCATTGTCTTTCCCTAAAGGAGAGAAAAAGAAATCTTCAGGCTCTGAGTCTTTTGGCCGTCATGTTTTTTTCTTTGCATTAAAGTTTTATTATTTTATATTTTTGTTGAAAATATTGGAATTTCAATTTTGATAGTAATATTTAACTTAATTTTAAAATATATTTATTTTATAGAAAAATGATTCAGTAAAGGATTAAAAGAAAATAAGAGTACAATTTCAGGTGGGTAGGACAAACATTATGAAGACATTTTAATATTGACTAAAGCTGTAAATTACTGTCTTAATCTAATATTTTCATTTTACAAAAGCGAAACAGGAAACTAAAGAGTTAAATACTTTACACTGGATCACACCATTAGTTTAGAACCTAGGTTTCCTGTTTTTCCATTTATTGTTTGAAATAAACACTGTAGCAGAAACAAGTCATAAATATATGTCTTAGGCAGGAAAGAATAAAGAGTAAGAGTGACATGAGACTTATATGGAGGGTACCCAAAGCAGCTTAGCGGGTAGATCTAGGTGCTTTTTGAGACATCATTCAACCAGGAAAACTGCTAGTCAAGAATGATCCATGAAATGTGAACTAACTCCAGTCAAGATGAAATCTAATAGCTAAGATGGTAGCTAATTCGTTTTAACCCTCCCAAGACAAACCACCCAAGCATTTTAGCATTTTAATATAGACTCTGAGAAGTGAAATGCATTTAAGACCAAAGGAATGAAGTTTTAAAGAAAGATAAGTAGTGTACTCAGGGGCCATGCTGGTATTTTCTACACCATATACTATAACACTCTTCAAATCCCTGTTGGATAGAACCTAAGTAAAAATAAATAAAATTATAAAGGAAAATCAGAAGAAGATTTTGCATAAAGCTACGATTCCAAAATCGCATCAGCTATGCCCCAACACCTTGTGCTTTATCTATCATTGGAATGTTAGAGATGTTACAATCTGCCAATTGAGAAGTCAGAGTATAACTGAACAGCACAGAGCATCTGCTGGGGAAGTAGCATCACTCTCCAAGAGAACGGACAATTCAAAGAGAATAAAAAGACTACATGTTTTCTACCAACTTCCTCCCCAGTGCACAATACCCTGTTCCTTCTTTCCTGATCAATCTTGACCACATATCCTCCAGGGAAAAAGCAGAATTTTATGATGGAGGTAGCACTGTACAGTTGAATGGATGTGAGATTTGGAGACAGAGAGATTTAGATTCATGTCCTAGCTACATCACTCTTTTTGCTGTTTGACTGTTGCAGACCCTGTCCTTCTCTGCAAAATGTTGATAATAATGACAACATCACTGGATTATCATGAATATAAAGTAAGAAATACTCAGGGAAGGTAAGAGAATTAAACAACATTCACTGGGTGCCTACAATGTGCCAGGCACTTTAAATTCATCTTCTCTTCCTTTGCTGCTTTATGGTACCAATGGCTCAGTGCCAAGAAAACACAAGGTGTTCAATTAAGAGTCATGTCTATTTTCCCCATCTAACAAGGCACCCCATCATACTGTTAGAATGCTCTAATTGTTAGCAAAATTTTTATTTTAAGCCAAAACATAGTTCTTTTTAACTTCTGCCTAATTCTGTCTTCTGGAACAACTCAAAATTAAACCACTCCCTTTCCTATGAGAGCCCTTCAAATATCTGAAAACAATTACCATGTTTCTTTTAGTCCTCTCCTCACCAGGGTCAACACACCCACTTCTTTCAACTGTTACTCTTGAGGCATGGCTTTCTGGAAACACACTGTCCCCAATTGCTTATTATAGACACAATCTAAGCCAGTCAATTATATCCTTAAATTTGGGACCCTTATCTGAACATAACAGTCCAAATGTAGTCTAAGAAAAGTTGTTGAATCTGTGCTGAGCAGCTTACTGACCAATGAATTAGACTATCCTTTTAGCAGTATTTACGCTAGCAGGATACGTGTTTTTTTCACATGTATACTGAAGGAGGGCAGTAATACACACGGCATGGTTAAACAATTAAATATCATAAAGACTAGGCCTATTTTTTGTTGGAGAACATATTGTGACAATTTGTTCCCAGTCTCCTTTTCAGTTAGCCACAGATATAGCATGAGTTTTACAATGAAAATGTAGAAGACATTAATGGGGCTTAATTATCTACAAAGTTATACTTTGTTATGAGTTAAGTGATTCTCTTCAGAATGTTTCCAGTTTAAGTTCTGCCAGCTACTGATGCATGACCTGAGCAAGTCTGTTAACCTTTCTGTGCCTCAGTGCCCTCAACAGTAAAACGGGTGTCAGGCTACTTCACAGGGGCAGGGAGAGTCACTCAATTAAAAAGACACATTGTGCACAAACACGAAGATACTGAGGCAAAGGTGCCTCATAAATCTTGAATAGAGGAGTCAATGTTTTTTAAGGTGAAGCTCTCCCACTCAAAAGATTAAAAACCTAAGCAATCTGGAAAGCACAGTAGAGTCCATTTAACACATGCTTTACATATTAGTATATTCCTGCACTTCTGGCTTCCTCTCAACTCACCAAAATCTACCCTGTCCTCAGACGTTTATTTATTGCTTACTCCTCTTCCTTCTAAGCTTTTTAATATGGTCTATCCCTTTGTAAAGAACACAACTTCTTTCCTTTTACCATATTCCTCTTTATTTGCATCACACGTTAGTTAACCTGTTGCCTCTGCTTCCAAAGGACACTGGATTGCTGACCCCATGAGTGCTCACACCTTCCCTGCATCCTACTTCATGAGGAGTAATAAAGCAGATGCTGGTGCAACTGTCTCACAGAAACATAACAAGAACTGGGGACACAATGCCCAATTGAGTCACACTCCAAGGACATTTGATCATCCTTTAACTGAAAAGGAGGAAAATCAAAATGGGACCTTTCCAGAGCTGAGTTATCTGTGAATTTTGTCTCCAGGAATGCTTTCAAATTAGTTCCTGAAATAAAAATGCAGCTCCCCATCTTGATTCCAAATGTGTTATAATTACATTCAGCAAACATAGGTTCAGCCAAGCTCTTCAGGGGACTACATGTCTTAGAAGGACAACTAGGTTATTGCCCCCACAGGCTTAAGCACAACCAATCATTTGGTGAGCTTAACTTCTTATCTGCTGAACCTAATTGCAGAGTTTGAAATAAATGCAGTAGTCATCTAGTCTCTGTAAATGAAAAGTTATCCTGATAAATGTTTTAATAATAATTCCACTCCCTGGCTACTCTTCTAGCTGACATTTGCCTGAGTCCTAACAGTGTACCTTAGCTGGGGTGCAAAACACATTTTCATTGAGAGGGTCTCCTGAAAAACTGATAGAAATTCAAGAAAGCTGCCAGCAGATATCTTTGGTAACAACTGGCTCTCCTTTCTTTGTGTCTGTTACATCCAGGACAATATATTCGCTCAAGTATCCAGATTTGAGATCTCAGAGCCTTTTTGTCTGCTTCTTCACCTAAAACCTCTATATTCAGTTAGTCATTAAGTCCTATCAAATTTATTTTTACAATGATTACTGAATGTATCTCATGCTTTCAACTGTCACTGCAACGAACTGGTTCCAGGCTCTCATCAACCTAATAATCAAAACTTCAGATACTGAAATAACTCCATACTGCCATAAGATTGAGTTTCCCAAACAATACTTTTACATTAATAACCAGTCTTGTCTTAAAGGCTCACCGCGATTTGGCCCTAATCTCCCTTTTCTACCTTAATGTCCTACCACTTCCATGTTTCTGTTGCATCTCAACTTTTCCCTGTATGCACAAATTAATTCTTCTTTTTGTCTTTTTTAACCTCCACATTTGTGTGCTGCATAAAAAAATGGAGATTTTCCAAGTGGAAGTAGACCTAGAATTCCTTCTCTGTTTTCTCTATTCTTTTATAACTCATTCTTTTTTGACAACTAAAGTTTATTTCCTCTATGAATTTATAAAAAGACTTTATTTACTACTTTCTGTTTGAAGCTTAGGTTTACAACAAAAATGGGAGGGAGACAGAGATTTCTCATATATCCCTTGCCCCCACACATGCATAACTTCCTCCTTTACCAATATCACAGAATGCTTTTTTTTTTTTTTAACCAAGGAAGAACCTACATCATCACATCATAATCTCCCAAAGTCTATAATTTACTTTAGGGTTCACTGTTGGTGTTTCATAATCCATGTGTTTGGACAAAAATATAATAACATAATTACAAAAGCATATAAAAGTACACAAAAGTATAACACATATCATTATAATATCATACAGAGTGTTTTCACTCTCCTAAAAATCCTCTGATCTGCCTATTTATCCCTCCCTACCTCTCCCCAATATCCCTCTCCCCACCCCAACAATCACTGATTTATTTAGTGTCTCCATAGTTTTGCCTTTTCCAAAATGTCATATAGTTGGAATCATACAACCATCTCAGTCTTGGATATTCTGTTTTGTTTTTTCAGTCTTTGTTCTCCTTGCTTTTCAGTTCTTGAGGATTTTGTTGATGTATCCTCTAGCTCAGAGATTGTTTCCTCAGCCATGTCCAGTCTATTAATAAGCCCACCAAAGGCATTCTTCAGTTCGGTTACATTGTTTTTTATCTCTAGCATTTCTTTTTGGTTCTTCCTTAAGATGTCTATCTCTCTACTCTGACCATCTGTTCTTGCACACCAACTACTTTATCTACTAGAGCACTTAGCATATTAATCATAGTTGTTTTAAATTCTCAGTCTGATAATACAAACATCACCGCCATGTCTGATTCTGATGCTTGTTCTGCCTCTTCAGTATCTGTTTTTTGCTTTTGGTATGCCTTATAATTTTTCTTGATAGTCAGACGTGGTGTAATATGTAAAAGGAAGTGGTATAAATAGTCCTTTAGTAATGTGGTGAGGAGAGAGTTAAGTGTTCTATAGTCCTATGATCAGGTCTCAGTCCTTTAGTGAGCCTATGCCTCTGAACTGCAAACTTAACAAGTGTTTCTTAGTTTTTTATCTCACCCTTTTGGCGGTCCAAGATGGCTAGAGCAGGGTGGAGCTGGGTATTTCCCTTCCTCAGGTCAGTTAGGCTCTGATAATACCTAGCTGGTTACACTCTAGTTAACTAATTTCCCCCGGGGGCAGCCCTTGTTAGGAATAAAGTGCAATTGCTGGGTCATATGGCAGTTCTATTTTTAGCTTTTTAAGAAAACTCCATGCTGTTCTCCATAGTGGCTGTATCAATTTACATTCCCACAAACAGTGCAGGAGGGTTCCCTTTTCTCCACACCCTCTCCAGCATTTATTGTTTCTAGATTTTTTGATGATGGCTATTCTGACCGGTGTGAGGTGATACCTCATTGTAGACTTCATTTGTATTTCTCTAATAATTGGTGATGCTGAGCATCTTTTGGTGTGTTTGTTGGCCACCTGTATGTCTTCTTTGGAGGAATGTCTATTTAGGTCTTTTGCCCACTTTTTGACTGGTTTGTTTGGGTTTGTTTGTTTTGTGTGTGTGTGTGTGTGTGTTGAGCTGAATGAGCTGTTTGTGTATTTTGGAGATTAATTCTTTGTCAGTTGCTTTATTTGCAAATATTTACTCCCATTCTGAGGGTTGTCTTTTCATCTTGTTTACGGGTTTCCTTGGCTGTGTAAAAGCTTTTAAGTTTAATTAGGTCCCATTTGTTAATTTTTGTTTTTATTCTAATTACTCTAGGAGGTGGGTCAAAAAAGATCTTGCTGCAATTTATGTCAAAGAGTGTTCTGCCTATGTTTTCCTCTAAGAGTTTTATACAGTATGGCCTTATATTTAGGTCTTTAATCCATTTTGAGTTTATTTTTTTGTATGGTGTTAGAAAAGCGTTCTAATTTCATTCTTTTACATGTAGCTATCCAATATTCCTAGCACCACTTATTGAAGAGGCTATCTTTGCTCCACTGTATATCCTGCCTCCTTTGATACACTGCTATGGAGAACAGTATGGAGACTCCTTAAAAAACTAAAAATAGAACTACCATATGACCCAGCAATCCCACTACTGGGCATATACCCAGAGAAAACCATAATTCAAAAAGACACATGCACCCTGATATTCATTGCAGCACTATTTACAATAGCCAGGACATGGAAGCAGCCTAAATGTCCATCAACAGAGGAATGGATAAAGAAGGTGTGGTACATATATACAATGGAATATTACTCGGCCATTAAAAAGGAAAGAAATTGGGACATTTGTAGAGACATGGATGGACCTAGAGACTGTCATACAAAGTGAAGTAAGTCAGAAAGAGAAAAACATCGTATATTAACGCATATATGTGAAATCTGAAAAAAATGGTATAGATCATCTTATTTGCAAAGCAGAAATAGAGACACAGACATTGAGAACAATTGTATGAATACCAAGGGGGAAAGGGGGAGGGTGGGATGAATTAGGAGATCTGGATGGACATATATACACTATTGATACTATGTACAAATAAATAACTAATGAGAACCTACTGTATAGCAAAGGGAACTCTACTCAGTGCTCTGTGGTGACCTAATTGAGAAGGAAATCCAAAAAACAGGGAATATATGTATATGTATAGCTGATTCACTCTGCTGTTCAGTATACACTAACACAATATTATAAAGCAACTATACCCCAATAAAATTTTTTTAAATAAAAATTAAAAAAAGAAAAGGAAGGAGGAGGAGGAGGAGGAGAAGAAGGAGAATCAAGTGCATTTCACAATAGTTTCTCTTCCCCTCTCTCTGCTAGAAGCCTAAGGGGATTTTTCTCCCACATTTACTGTGGAAATTTGATTGAACTTCTGGAGGTAAATCCCCCAGTCCTTTGTGGGCTCCCCTATGACTGGGTGCCCCTGAAAAGCTGTTGATTTTTCAGTCTCTTCAGCTTTTCATTTGTGATTAGGACAGGGTGGTGGCTTCCAAGCTCCTTATATGTGTAACAGGAAACCACTTCTATGAACCTTTTTGTGACATGTGCCCCACACACATCTAAATACATACTATTCAATCATCCATTATTTACGTGCGTGTGCCAGGCAGGGTGCTAGATGCTGGGATATAAAGAAGGGCAAGATGTAGTCCTTGATCTTATGGGGATTAGAGCCCATTCTGGGAATGTCTGTCACTTTTACTGCCTGTACTACTTTTTCAGCATTTATAAGATTGGGGCTAGGAAGGGTTCACTTATAGCTCTATACTTCTTTGTAAAACAGTACAACAATCTACAAAGAATTGGCAGTCAATAAAAATGTGCTGAATGAGTGAATACATATTTTTTTATTATAAAATCTAAATAGTGAAGTAGACAAATTTGTCTCAAAGGTTTTCTGTAGGGCTTTCCTCATTCTATCAGCTACCTGCACCGAGTGAGCCTGGGTCATTTCAGGGTCCCCAGCTACAGTGGCTCTTCCAAGGCCCATCTTCTGCCACAATCAATCTAGTTCTGAAATTTACAACAAAACTTTTTTTTTCTATAAAAATCTGTTTCCCTTGTTTCATTTTTTCTAAAAGAAACCTGTTCTCTCTAAGTAACATTTTTGGTAAGCAATGGGCAGTAGCAAGCTAAAGTGCAAATGTCTGAACTCTGAAGTGAAAGAACTGAGTCAAAATGCTTGCTTAGCTGTATGGTCCTGAAGAAGTCACCACATTTCATCACTTATAAAATGAGAATAATAACACCTAGACACAGGCTTGCAATAAGGAGGGGAAGATGGAATCAGGCATAAAACCAGCACAATCCTTCATACTTATCTCAAGAAATGGTATGTATCAGGTATTAGTCCATGCCAACCTGAAAGGTAAAATTTAAGGATGCCTATAAATACTGTGCTTCTTATTACAAAGAAGAGAGTTTCAGTATATCAAAATTTACTGGGAGAAAAGCACATAACCCAGCTTATCTGCTGAATGACAAAAGCCGTTTGAACATTTATGCTACACGGTATCTATATAAATTGATGAAAATATAAAGTAAACCTCACTGTCCAACACATTCCTACACAAAGTGATATGTGCTACAGTACAGATATGCTCTAAGCACTACGGGGAAACAATGGAAAACGTTCATTTTGCTTGAATTGGTGGTGGGAATGGGATGGGGACACAGATTGAATCTGGGGAACACGTTAAGGCTGGGGAGTAGAGATAACTTATCTTTAGAACAAATTCTTAGAAAACCTATGATTTTCCCAAAGGAGAAGGGTGGAAAGGCATTCCAGAGAGGAAGAAAAATGCCTACAAAAGCACAGAAACTTTAGTTTATAAAGAGCAACGGCATATAAGGGATCATGTTAGTGAATGGGGTCTCAGGCATGCAAGGCAGGTCAGAACAGGAGATTCTTAAAGCTGCGAAGTTTACAGCTTTGCTCCTCACACAGCAGGGGCAGCAAACTGGACTACCTACCCATCCATTAAGTTTTTATGTATGAGCGCACATATGTGAGTTGTTTCTCATGTTTCCACTATAGGTAGCACATAATTTATTATTAGCCAAATCATTTCCTGGAACATACCATGAAAGATACCATGGATTCTACAAGACACTAGGAAGAGGGACTTCTATTAGAAAAGTGAATACTGTTAAAAAAAAAATCCTATTCAATGATTTATTTTCCTGACTAAAGAAGTTATCAAGAATAAAAGAATTCACACTTACTGTTATTCAATTTACTTATGTATTCATTCCACAAATACTTGCTAATAAGCAGCCTCTCTATGACAGACACTGGGTAATGTTTAGAATCCTACAGTGAACCAGACATGGCCCTTGCCCTCAAGGTATTTATTGTATAGGAGAATAGACGGAAATTAAACAAATTCTTAAATAATTGCCATAATGAAAGTGCTATGAAGAAGCTATGAATGTAATAATGGGAGAAATTCAGTAAGGAGTTAGTAAAGCTTCCCTGAAGAAACAATTTTTGAAAGGAGATCTAAAAATTGAACAGAACTTAGCTTGGATAGGAATAAGGGCATGTGTCTATGTGTTGGTGAGGAGAAAGTCTAAGCATGAAAGAAGGGGCAACACAGTTACATCTGAATACAAAAAGGAAGTTAGCATGACTGAGAGACGGACATGAGTCAATGTCATCAATGACAGTAGAAGACAAGATTTATAGGCAGGGACCAGTAGGAACATAAGAATTTTGACCATTGTCCTCAGAGGATGGAAAGCTTTAAGAAAGAAAGTAATATCATCCAGCATATAGTCCATATTTGCTTGTACTTTCCACTGTTTTTCTTTCATGAATTCTTCCCAGTGCTTCACTGCCTCATTAATTTCTTTTATGAATGCTTTCCAAGGCTTCCATGTGATACCATCTTTTAGATTGTTGAAACAACTCTCGCTCACCATGCACAGACTTTGTACATTTTTAGCTATTGATTTCCTCTTAAAAACAACAAAGTGCTTGACTTGTAATTTCACCTTTCTGAAAATACAAAATCACTACCACCCAAAAGCTGAACCTCTCAAAAAGCTTTGTAAAAATGTATTGTCAAATCTTCAGAGCATGGCTCAATAGTTGCTGCCCAGGGACTCAATGAAGGAAGGAAGACACCCAATAGGGTTAGACAAAGCCACCTTGTTCTAAGGGGCTACAGGTACTAGGCATCGCAATTGGCACTTTTAATTTTTGGAAACAAATGTGGCACCAAATTGTTTAACGAGGATTCACGTCAAAGTTCAATTACATATTTTGATTTCCATGTAGAGATTTAATAGTAGTGATTTTGAAGAGGCTTATATTTACTAAAACAACTACAATTTTTTTAAATCACTTTCATTATATACCTTAATATAGTATTTTATAGTTATATGAGTTCAAATTAAGGATCAGAAGAAATAATTACAGTGTTTCTAAATGGAAGAGTTTTCACATTTTATTTGTACACTTTTGAACTTTAAATTATGCTCTATGTGACTGAAGAGAGACCTTTAAAATTGATTTGGTCTAGTACAAAATTGTTTGCGTTTAATCCTGTCCTAGAGTCAGAGAAAAATAAAGCTAATGAAAATGTATATAATTATGGATTTTTAAAAAAAGCTTTTATTTGATTATATTCCAGTGTTTGGAATTTAAAATTAAAAGGCAGCCCACTGCCAAAATGTTCTTAGTTTTAAAAGCTCACATAAATATTATTTGTTCTCTCTTTGAACCAAGGTCTTTACTATTTATAAAAGGTGAAGAAATAACCTTTCTACACACAATTCCCCTGAGCAAAGAGTGTCTAAGAATCACAGAGTGAGATGCGTTTGTTACTTGCATTTTCCTCTAATTAAGATTAAGACAAGCCTATAAATTCATTATACTCACCATTTAAGCCAAATTTAAATATCACAACCCCCAGAAGTATAAAGAAACACTTTGCATCTGTTCAGCATCTTAATAAATTCATTTTTAATTTAAGTATATTTGCAACAAGGGCTTTTTTTTTTCCCTGGAAAATGCATTGCAATTTAGGGACTTACAAAAAAAAAACTTCTATTAAGCAGTTTTATTTTTAATGGTATTCTCTTAGAAACATTATATAGGGCTAGTAATTTACACTAATTTGACTCCATCCTAGAAAATAATGGCTCATTAATATTTATTTATATGTATATGTATAAATGGTCACTAATTTACATTTATAATATATATGCATATATTTGTACATGTAATAGAATTATAAATTATACCATTCTATTTCTTATTTCTATTTTTCCTATACTTCTTCAAATATTTAGTTTCTACTAAATGTACATCTTTTTTATAGATACTATGGAACTTATTTTGTTTTTAATATTTTTAAGATATAGAGAAAACTGTCAAACACATATATTATTTAATATTTCTCTTAAATGATTAAGAAAAACTTTTCAAAAATGTGCTTATATAACTGCCAAAGCAAGAATATAGACACATTTTATCTTTTGATTTTTCATGTAGAACTGCTGAAAAGCATCAGGATTTTGAATCAATGTATATTTTCAGATTAAATAGTATTTAACCTCTGAGAAAAAAGATATATTTTTCCAGGCCAAGTGTAAATTGCATAGCTTTTTCAATTGCAATACAAGTTCTATGATTAGATTTAGTACGAAATCAAGTTTCAATTTAAAAGCCAGCTGTAAATATATATGTACAAAATTGCATATGTAGTATGTTTAACAGTCTTAGAAATAGCTTTCAGAAACTATCAAAGCTTTAAAAATTCCATTTAACCCAGAATGTCTGCTTTGGCCTCACAAACATGTTAAAATACTATTCTCTCGATTTTCAGTATTCTTTATCTCACCCAGCTAAGATTTCATCATCTAAATACAGCAAATATGTTGTTTTTTACCACAAATATAGTTTTACACAAAATTCAAACAGAAAGAGAAATTCAATAAAAACATGAAACACTGTATCTTATTCTAATGCTTGTCTAGCTGACGTATTTCTTGAAGGTGCAATTTCTTTGAACCTTATGATGGTTAGCTCTAAGTATTTTGAATGTTGTGCTTCACAGGCTTTTCTTGCCCTCTGTCCCAAGTAATGACACAAGAAAAAAACATTTCACTATTTTGTTAAATGAGAAACTAGTTATAGGATATAAATACGTGATATAGAAATCTTACTTATTTGTCCACCTTTTAATGGAGTTACAAATATATCATTCATTTGTCTTAAAAAACTATTCAGGAAAACTTAAATTCAGGCTTGTTCTCCCTTATTATATAATCCAATTAAAATGTGTGTACAATTGAAATAGCTATGCTGACTTAGAAAATGTTGCCCTTATATTATCTTTCAGGTAAATGTGAATGTACTGTATGCGGACCCATCTTTATCATGCCATGGATGTTTAATTTAAATGGTGTTTTCCTCTCCAATTTTTAATGATTCTAGAATACCACTACCTTTTTCATCCTTATTCCAATCAATCTCTCAAACACGATCTCACACAAGTCATTCTATCTGGTATTTAATGATCTAAAAACAAATATAGCTAGGCAGTGACAGCTACTATTTTTTTCTTTTTACATAGCTGTGCCAAGCGGCTTGCTGAATCTTAGTTCCCTGACCAGGGATCGAACCTGCACCCTAGGCAGTGAGAGAGCATGTAGTCCTAACCACTGGAACACCAGGGAATTCCTGATAGCTACTATTTAAGCAAACTATTCACTAAATCATTTTCTAATCCAAAGAAATAAAGTATTTTGTAAATTATCTACTTTAAGAATGAATTTTTCAATGTAAGGTTTTGCTAACTCATTCTACACATCAGACAGCTTAGTCCAGGCTAAGGGTTCAATGTGAGTGAGTAGGATATGGAAACAACACAAAACAAATACAAACCCCCTCCACAAGACTGTTGGATTTAATTTTAGTCATCTGCTTTGAAATGGCCAGAAGAGAATAAAAGGTAGGCCCTGAAGCTAGAAGTAGGCTGAAATGTAAATATTTCAGAATTTTATATTGAGCACGACTAGTTGTTCATTCTTACCGGAAACAGCTAAGAAATAGACAAAAGCAGGACTGCTTCGTGCAACTTGAAACTTGTTATTGCCAAGCATCATCCCTGATTTACTATAACAAAACCATGCTAATGAAGTCAAGGTCTTAGCTTCCTGTGAGGCAGTCAGCATTTTGCAGTCTCTTAGTTACAGACTTATCTGCCTTTCTGCAAATATTTGTCCTTAGTCAGAAGAGTAACTATGTGTAAGTATAAGAATGAAGTAATGTAGGTCCAGGATCAGCATTGGCAAAATGATGCAAATTTCATGTCCTATGCAAAGTGGGTGAAAAAGCAACATCTTCACACATGAAAAATCTATGTATGTAAAATTAAAAAGGTTGATAGTTCCATAGCATTACAAAACATTAATTTATTTAATTTAACTAAAAGACAAAGATAATATTTGAATTTAAGAATAGAACATTTTCTTTAATAAAAAAACAAATGAACTATTTATATGATTTCTATAAAGAAAGAACACCGGAGTTTTACTTTTAAAAAATTGACAGTTTAGATGGCACTATTTCTTATATATTCAAAAAACTCTCTATAGCTCTGTCAAATATACAATAAAAGAAGATAATTTTTTCCAAAGTTTGTTGCTTTCCTACTGCAACATGTGTTATTTATTATCTGAGAGTAGATACCTTTAAAAATCTTTTTGCTTTAAAAAAATATACATGGGAAAATTGGACAGCAACATGTCAAAGAATGAAATTAGAACACTTCCTAACATCATACACAAAAATAAACTCCAAATGGATTAAAGACCTAAATGGAAGGCCAGACACGATAAAACTCCCACAGGAAAACATAGGCAGAACACTCTATGACATCCACCAAAGCAAGATCCTTTTTGACCCACCTCCTAGAATCATGGAAATAAAATCAAGAAGAAACAAACAGGACCTAATGAAAATGAAAAGCTTTTGCATAGCCAAAGAAACCATAAAGAAGACAAGAAGACAACCCTCAGAATGGGAGAAAATACTTGCCAATGAAGCAACGGACAAAGGATTAATCTCCAAAATATACAGCAGCTCATGAAGCTTAATACCAAAAAAGCAAATAACCCAATCCACAAATGCGCGGAAGACCTAAATAGACATTTCTCCAAAGAAGACATACAGATGGCCAATAAACACATGAAAAGATGCTCAACATCACTAATCATTAGAGAAATGCAAGTCAAAGCCACAATGAGGTATCACCTCACACCAGTCAGAATGGCCATCATCAAAACATCTAGAAACAGTAAATATTGGAGCGGGTGTAGAGAAAAGGGAACTCTGCTGCACTGTTGGTGGGAATGTAAGTTGGTACAGCCACTATGGAAAACAGTTTGAAGGTTCCTTCAAAAACTAAAAATACAACTACCATATGATCCAGTCATCCCACTACTGGGCATATACCCAGAGAAAACCAGAATCCAAAAAGAAACACGTACCATAATGTTCACTGCAGCACTATTTACGATAGCCAGGATACGGAAGCAAACTAAATGCCCATCAACAGATGAATGGATAAAGAAGATGTGGCACATATATACAATGAAATATTACGCAGACATAAAAAGGAATGAAATGGAGCTATATGCAATGAGGTGGATAGACCTAGAGTCTGTCATACAGAGCGAAGCAAGCCAGAAAGAGAAAAATAAATACTGTATGCTAACTCATATATACGGAGTCTTAAAAAAAAAAAAAAAAAAAAGCACTGATGAATCCAGTGATAGGGCAAGAATAAGGATACAGATGCAGAGAATGGACTGGAGGACATGGGGTTGGGGGGGCAGGGGGCGAAGGGGAAGCTGGGATGAAGTGAGAGAGTAGCATAGATGTATGTACACTATCAGCTGTAAAATAGATAGCTAGTAGGAAGTTGCTGTATAACAAAGGGAGATCAACTCAATGATGGTGATGCCTTAGAGGGCCAGGACAGGGAGGGTGGGAGGGAGTCACGGGAGGGAGGGGATATGGGGATATATGTATAAATACAGCTGATTCACTTTGGTGTACCTCATAAGCTGGTACAAGAGTGTAAAGCAATTATATTCCAATAAAGAGCTTAAAAAATAAATTAAAAGAAAAACTAAAAAAAAAAATATATATATATATATACACATTCTGACTTTTTCAAAGTCGTTGCCTTTTGCTACCAATAACAGAATATTAATGCTGTTGTTTGAAAAGGTATCTTAATGTATCAATTTTTTTTTCAGTAATAAAAGACACATTTAATCATTAAGATTTAAGGCTTCTAGACTGCAGCACACAGAGATCGAATGAATTACTGACATTGTAATATTCCAGGTCAGTGGATCACTGTTAAATAAACATATCTCTTCATCTTTTCCTAACATACACTTTTTCCAAAACAATTTGCAAACATCTAAATTCAAGTCACAAATGAGAAGTGATTACCTATTATAACAATGGTTGAAGATGGGTATTAGCATTCCTTATATATACTCCACATTATACATCACACTATTTTACACTTATTTGGCTCTTAAAACTTATTTGCTTAGAGTGAATATATAAATCAAAGAAAATAAATTTGAAGTGCAAAAGCTAGCAGGTCAGGCACCTTGTTAGAAGCTCCGAGTTACTGAGTGCCAGCAATAGCAAGGAAGACCAATGGGATGACAAAGGAGAGAAAACCTCAAGAATTTTAATGAGGGTAAGAGGTCTAATAGTTCAGTCCCATCACTTGCTATATTTCATCTTGTTTTAGAGAGTTCACAAAGTGTAAGACAATGGCGCGAAATCTGTGATTTTTATGCCTTGCTGTTTTCTATTATAAGTCTTAACCTTGTGATGGTGATAAAGTACATAGTAAATACATTTTAGGGCCTTTTTCTAGCCAACTATGCAGTGTCTCAGGGGTCTCAGGGGTCTGTTAAGTATTATCAACTAGATTTTTTTTTCCCAAAAAGTAATATAAAAACTTGAAGTTACAACAAAGCTGGGTTAAAAGGTTGTAGTATACAGGGATAGGCATCAAGTCTGATATAATAAAAGCATCTTAAAAGAATGTATTTCAACATATTTTAATAACATATCTAACATAGATTAAGAAAGTGTCTACAAAACATTACAGGGTTGTTGTTGTTGTTGTTTTTAATTATATATAAGCACATCTTCAATCCAATTTCAAAGACCCACTTTTGCTGTGTTTTTGCAATCTTGGGAGATATACTAGATAGGATATTTTAGTATCAGTGAAAGAAAACAAACCTATCTAGATTAAGGGAAAAAAGGGAACTCACTGCAAAGCTACTATCAAGTTCCAAGGGTATCCTATGGACCCAATGGCTGGAATGCAGTCAATCTTCAGGATCAGACTGGAACCTGGAAATGAACAGCTCCCTCGTTATTAATTTGCGGTTAATGATCTCTTTCTCTGGTCTCTGTGTCAGTCCCGGTGTCTTGGCTCCATTCTGCGGTTTTCACAAATCTCTGACATTCAAACCACAAAGATAAAATAGCTGTGTTCTGGTACCCAAGGGGTCAAGAAGCTAAGTGATACAGGAACTGAATGTTCTTAGTCACAATTCCAAATCCTCATGGGAATGGATTCTGATTGACCCAGCCTAATACTCACACATCTGACCTATGGAGCTGTCACACTGAAATAACATTAGGAGGGTCCCACATATTTATCTAGAGAACATGCCACATATAAAATAGTGATTTATAATTATTATTAAGTATTAAGAATAACACTTACTTGTCCATTCAACAAATACTTAATGAAAACCTACTATATATTAGGCACTGTTCTAGATGTTGACTATTCAGAAAGAGGTAAACAGAGTATATGGTTAACCTCCTCTCATGAATCATAGAAATTAGAGTGGTTTCGTTCAAAACAAACAACAAAAAATACACTATGACCTTGCTAATGAGAAATGAAAATAAGGATGGAAAATATTTAAAAAAAAAAACTTTTTTAAGTTCTTAAAGATAGAAACAAATTCAAAATGAAGTTTAAAATCTCTATCTATGATGTCTCTCTAAACATGTTATATACGTGGGTCATTCTTAGAGGAAGGGAAATTGCACACCTTTATAAAGTGAATTACCGTTATAAATATATATATGAGGGCTATGTAATCCACAGGATAAGTTAATGAAAGTTTTCTTTCATACAATTCAAAATTTATTATAAATGATAGCATAATGTAAAGTAACTAGATTTCCTTTACATGGACTCTACTTATTGCAATGTGTCAATATTGAACAGATTATGTACTTTGGAAGGAAGCTACTAATAAAACAAATGAACCATAATGTAGTTATCAGAAGGAACTAAATTTTATATTAAATGGCGAGCTTCTGGCATATTCTAAGGTATAGTTAGGAATAATGACTCATCCAGTGCAGTAGAATGAAGATTTCAGCTAACAGTCCTAACTTTCAGGGCTCACTAATAAAAGTAGTTATGATATAACACTGAACTCACCAAAAGACAGAAAATGGGACATCCAGAGAGTTCTGTCCTAGGACCACTTCTTGGACTAACACGTGTCAACCTCCCTTGACTATTTCATCTTATCCCCAAATGTTAATTTGTCATTTGGGTGCTGATGTTTCCTAGACATTTATCTATAGTATAAGGGTCTCTGCCTCTCCACTTTAGTATTTTATTCCATTCCCCCAATTTATCTTCATCCATAGTACAGTATAAGTTCCATGAGAGGAAGAATCCTGTTTGATTCATTTGCATACATGTGTCCAGTATCTAAAGTAATAGCACTAGCTACACATTTATTACCTCTGACTTAGGGCCTTCTTTCTAAGCCTTAACTTATACTATTCCCACTGGAATGCCCTTACACCTACCCACTTTGTGAGCCCCTATTCATTTTCTCATGACTCAGTCCAAGCACGTATCCGATGAAATCTTTCCTGCAACCTTCAGAATTAGCTGTTCCTTTCTTTGCCCAGTACCCACGTTTACCATTAACACAAGACCGGACATTCATTCTGATTCTGGCTTCTTATTCCTGTCCTGGCAACTATAAAATTTTGTATTTGCATATATATATGTATATATACACACACACTCATACATGCAATAATTATATATTACACAACTATAACCCTCTACAAGACTACAAGATTGTAGAAGTCAAGGACAATAGATTACTTGCTACTGTATCCTTAGGCTAAGACCATTTTCTGAGTGAATATGCCACAGTTAAAAATGATTACTGTCCAAAGGAACAAAAGATAAGTGAAATAAAAATGATGATATTAGTAAGTCAAAAACAAAACCAAAAAGAAAACCTATTATATATAGTTTCATTAAACAAACATTAAAATTGAGATATGCGCATGTTAGTACAAAGTTTACATGAATTTTTAGAGATGCTTCTTAGGAGCCAATAATTACTTTTATAAAGAAACAACTTATTTCTTGCTCCAGGTATTAAACTTGGTTCTCCTTATTTTATTCTTTCCCAAATCTGATCATTCTATTAACTTTTTTTTTTACTTCAAAATATTTCCTAAAAAAGTAGAATAGCCAACAGTACAGACCACAATGCTCAAAGGTTTATATGCTACTTTCATATTTCTAAGATTAAAATTGACTAAGTCAATTTTTTATCATTCTATTCTGTTATAAGAACTTAAAAATGATAAAATTATAAAATATGTAATAATCAAGACAATTTTTTTATCTATCTTGAAGACTGTCACTTACAGTACTCATGCTATTTTTTGTTAAGCCAGTGAAATCTAGTTCCATATAGACGAAACAAAGCAAGGAAAGCATAAGAAGAAAAACTAACATCTTAGATTGCCTTTTACATTTTCTCATATTATTCTGTTCTAAGAGACCATTTAACCTATTTCACCTGTTTCATAATTCTGCTCTTAGTCTTCCTTTCTATATCATTGAGTTTCTCGGCATTTCTAACTAAATCTTCAAATCAGCTCATATACATCAAGTTTTTATTTTTATTTTGAAGAATCAAGTCTATCTGAAAAAATTCAGTCAAGACAGGCTAGAATCTTACAAGCAAATTTTAATAACTATTACTCAGATGCACTCCTTTGAAGAGGTTGTTCTAGGATAGACTGTATGTGTTCATTTCTTGAAACAACGGTCCAAAATAGGGAAAAAAAAATGTTAAGTTCTGTTTAGGTCTTTTCACTCAAGGATTTGGATAAATTTTACTGCCTACTCTTGATAAACAAAGATGTCATAATTAAACATCATAGTTAATACAAACTACATAACTTATAGAATTAGAGTTCTATCAACCAAACAGTACACAATGGAAACACCTTAATTCCCTATATTATAGTGACTAGTATTTTATATGTATCATTTTAAGAGCAGATATCATAAAGTCTCATGTTATTTAAGTTTTGAGGTGGTACATTTTCTGAGGTTGTTATTATTTCTAGACATTTTTATTACATTCAAAGTATGTCAAAATCACTGTTTTTTTACGTCTTATCTAAGTATAGAATTATTAAAATTATCATAGCTCTCTAAATAATTTACTATCTACTAAATAGTTTACTGTATCAGTATTCAAAACATTATTTATGTCTTTATTTATGCAAGACAGTCCTTCTGAGAAGTGTGTAAATATTATTGAAAACAAGACTGAATATATTTTAGGGATGCTATTATTTAAAATATATTCTATTAATTCCTGTATGAAGAATAAATTATTAATTGTACAAAACATCACATTCTCATCTCAATCAAAATCCCTTTGAAGTTCAGATATTTCTATACCTATACTTCAACCTTGCTGGTTGAAGCAAAACTTAAGAAACTATAGGCATTAAGTACTAGTAACAGGTTTAACAGAGAGAGCCAGATGAGTAAATGAGAACCAAAACAAGTTTGTAAAAGGACTCATTGTCTCTGGGTAACTTCACATATGAACATTTGCATTTATATGCAATTGTATGTCAATTTATATAAGTACCTGTGATTTCCTAGAAGTCTACTTTAAATAATTTGTTGGTTTTCAAAAACAGATGTCATATTTATTCTGAAGTTAACAGTATTACTCTCCTTATGGTAATATGAAATAGTTAAAATTTCCAGTGACAGAAAGGGGCAGAAAAGGAGATTATTAAAGTTATCAATTCTTATCTGATTGGTCCTCTGACTCTCCTAGCCCACAGCCTAAAATCTTCCTCTTGCCTACCATTCAGAAAAAGACACATTCGCTAGAAGTCATGTCCTACACCCTGACAGAATCTTTTATCAATCTTAGGGCAACAGTAACTGTTCTAAACTCAGGGTGTCAGTCATGATGACATTGTTACTCTTTTTCTTTTCCTGTGTGTGCCCTGGCATCTCTTATCTCCTACATGCCTACGGTCATGAGCCCTGCCGGGCAGGGCAGAAGAGCACAGCCATGAAGTACAAGAAGCTGGTCTGTTTCTATGCATCGTGACACCATTGTCCATTCATAAAGAAGAAAAAAGAAAGAGACAGCTTTACCCGCAGAAAGGAGAGGTCCCGGTTGTGCTCGATGCTGGTTATCTCCAGGTTGCCCATGACTACCTCACAGTTCTCATAGTATTTGCGTAAGGCTCGGTACTGCTGTTCCAGGTCAGAGAGAGAGCTCAGCTTATTCTCTGTTCCTGCGCACACTGCCAACGCAAGAAGAAACATAGGAAGTTACATAAACTGTATATGACATGCACCATGACCATATTTCCCTCAACTCTCTTCCACAACAATCTACTCCAATTCCCTGAATTAAAATATTCTGAATGTTATTAAGACCCATAACCGACACACTGATAAACACCTTCACTTTTATTTTTTTCCAACTTAGTAAAGTTATAATTGAGTTATAACTGAGTTATAATTGACATCTAACATTATGTAAGTTTAAGGTATACATATGCAGTTTTGATACAGTTACATATTGCAAAATGATTCCCACTACAGCATTAGCTAACATCACCATGTCACCTAATTACCATTGCTTTGTGTGTGTGTGTGTGTGTGTGTGTGTGTGTGTGCGCACACACGCACGTGTTGAGAACATTTAAGATTTACTCTCCCAGAAGCTATTAAGTATATAATATAGTATTGTTAACTATAATCAACATATTATATATTAGACCCGCAAACGTATTGATCTTATAACTGGAAGTTTGTACTTTTTGACCAACATCTCCCCATTTTCTTAACCCGAAGTCCCTGGTAATCACCATCCTTCTCTCTGTTTCTATGGGTTTGGCTTCTTTAGATTCCACACATAAGTGATATAATATATTTACACTCATAAATTGCATGTACTAACCACAGAGAGTAAAAAGGCATGGGTTCCACAGAAACATATAGCAAGGAGATAAACTTAATCACACTTGCTGGGGGACATACAAGGCATGTAATTAAATACATTTGACTCTACTCAAACAAGATTTTCTTTCAGACGTATAATTTACTCTATTTTCTACATATGTAGGTAAATCAAAATCAACAAATGATAAAAGTAACAATTTAATTTAAAAAATATTTTTATATTGCAAAGAAATCCGATCTTAGTAAATTTTCTACATAATTGAAACTTATGCCTTTAAGCCTTCAAAAATGCTACCTTTTAAAATACAAATATTAAACAACTTAGACTGAAACATTTATAAATGTATACTACAAACACAATATGTACTGAAATATAAACTTGTATTGATATCAACTGGGTCACTGTGTATTCATTAGTGTTCTGAGGTATAATGGGCTGCTTGTTAATAAATGTTCTCAGCCTGCCATCTTTGGGGGCAGTGGTTTTTGAATCTGTTCATATGTAAGCTCATGAGTATACACACGTGTGTTTTTTAGGTTGTATGTGTCTTTCCTGTCTTCTAGAAGTCAGAGTTTTAGTTATTACTTCTCATGGTTTGCATAGATACCTGAACAATTTAATACACCAACTCTACCATTTAATGCACCAATTCTAATCTTCACTAGACTGAAAAAACTCTATTATGAGTATTGTAATAAGTGTGTAAAGTTAAAAAAAATGAATTGTAAATGAAACCTATTTGAGTAAGTTACATAATATATACAAAATTTAAGATAAGATATAAAGAGTAAACACTGAAGACACTAGAAAAGGAGCTTAGTAATGATGTCGAATATACATTTGCGTGTCATCTCCACAGGGATGGCAAGGAAGACATGAGGCCTGATGTGTGCTCAAGGGGATGAGTTTCAATACAGAGAGGAAAATAAAAATCTAGATTGGTATAGTCTAAATAATTAGGGCTACCATAAAGCCTGCTTTTGCCTATTGATGCATCAAAAATAACAAAGGTCTGAATCTAAAGATCTTAAAAAATAACATAGACCTCTAACCATAGTGGAAGTTCATTATGAAAACAAAACAAAACAAAACCCCAAAAAACCCCACAAACTCTTCTTGTCTGGATTTCTAAATCTCATCAAACAGTATATTTTCTAGAAATACTCTTATAAGTGGAATTGTGTCTAAGAGCTATATTGAAGTCCTAACCCCCTGGTACCTGTGAATATGACCTTATTTGGAAACAGAGTTTATGAAATCAAGGTAAGATGAGTACATTAGAATAGGCCCTAACTAAGGACTTTCCTGGTGGTGCAGTGGTTAAGAATCCACCTGCCAATGCAGGAGACAAGAGTTCGATCCCTGGGCCGGGAAGATCCCACATGCCGCGGAACAACTAGGCTCGTGTGCCACAGCTACTGAGCCTGCACTCTAGAGCCCGAGGGCCACAACTACTGAGACCAAGTGCCACAATTACTGAAGCCCGCACACCTAAACCCTGCGCTCCGCAACAAGAGAGACCACTGCAATAAGAAGTCCGCACACCACAAAGAGCGGCCCTCGCTCTCCACAACTAGAGAAAGCCTGCGCACAGCAACAAAGACCCAACACAACCAATAAATAGATAAATTTATTAAAAAGAGAGAGAGAGAGAGAATAGGCCCTCACCCAATACAATGTCCTTCTAAGAAGAGGAAAACACCCTGTGAACATCAAGACACACAGCGGGGACGCCATGTGACCACAGAGGCAAAGACGGGAGTGATGCAGCTGCAAACCAAGGGATGCCAGCAATTGTTGGCCAACATCAGAAGCTAAGAAGAGGCAAAGCAAGATTCTACTGTGCGTCTCAGAGGGAGCTTGACCTACTGACGCGTCGATTTTAGACTTTTAGCCTCCAGAATTGTGAAAGAATAAATTGTTGTTTTAAGCCACCTAGTTTGTGGTACTTTGTTAAAGAAGCCCTAGAAAATCAACATACAATCTTTAGACTATTTCTATCTGAAATCTCACATTTAAAGAAATCTTAAAAATTACTTCCATGCTCCAGGGTTCTATCGGTTCCTTGAAGTACTCTCCCCATTCTCCCTTATGAATGTCGAAGTCCTTCATACACAATGCTGGAACTCACTTGCTGCCCTTGAGAATGTAGTTTTTGTACTGATAAGGATGGATGCAAAGACTTCTAGAATCTTCACTACCCATTCTCTTCTTCCTTCACAGTAACAGACTGCACAATTTTAGCTGGGCTTATAGCCACCCCAAATAAAGATTACATTTCTCTGCTCCTTTTGGGGGTAAACTTTGCAAGGGACTAAGTTCTGACATGTGTATGACACTTTCCCAGAACTTCATTTAAAACATAGTTGGAGCCTGACTTTGACTCCTTTCTTCCCTACACCTTCCTCCAGTCCTCTGCCTGGAATGGAGATGTGATGGCTAAAACTAGAACACCATCTTGGAGCATAAGAATGAGGCACACACCCTAGAGATTGGCTGAGAAATGAGCTAAAGGAACCAGGATTTTCAAACAAACCTGTTTACATGTTTATTAACCATGTTTATTATCATTAACATCAAGATAACAGTGATTTTTGGTCCTGGCTGCTAAAATATTATACATAGGAAGGACTAAATTCTTATTAAATTATATGCTTTTGACCTTAAGTAATTTTAACTATTCTATCTGGTTAACTAAATTTATTCCAATCGTAATAAAACTATAAAATCATTCTTGATCATCTGAACATGTTACTGGTTCTGTGGAAGTTTCCCCTGTTACTAAAACTAACAAACACTATGAAAAAATAAAAACAAATTTCTATTGATAAGTACAGTAATATTCAACACAAGCAGGAAAACAAGAAGCAATTGATTCCTGTGTGTGATCCTTATCCATCAAGATCAAAGCCTTACTTTTTTTTCAATATACTCTGGAGTTTCTCTAAAAAACACTCTTAATCCATGATCTTTATTTTTATTGCTCACAGCAACTTTATAACTTGTAAAATGTCTGCTGAGAAAAGGTATTATTATATGGGTTTATGAAATATAGATTTCAATTATTTTAAATTCCAAGGAGGACAAGCTTATATTTTAATGCAACTACTGATGGCTGTAATTAAGCACCGATTAATAAACTTGCTCACCATTTCTAATATGTATGTAATGCCACATTGCAATCTATGTATAGCTTATGTTGTACAAGTTTCTTTCAGTTGGAAATAAAACCATACTTTAATATCAATATATAAAAATCAATATGTAAACATCTAAATGAAAAGATTTCTAAAATATTTAGTGTACTCTGACCTTTTCTATAAAAACTTAAATATTGGGAGAAAATCTATCAATATACCTGTAATGCCTATGTATTTTTGCATGCTTCTCATTCTGCATATAAGAAAAGAGTATATAACATGAAATAACTATTATTATTACAATAATCTGTTTATATAAGAGACCTACAACGGCTGTAAACTCTTTGAAGACAGATGCAATATATTAATCATCATTTTGTATCTGCTGAGCTATATAACATAGTACTTTCCAAAAAAGTATTATTTAATACTAATTTAATTGCCATAAAAACAATTATAATGTATTCAGAAAATATCTCAATTCAGAAAGTTCCCATATTCAATAAATGGTTAGCTGTATTTTTATATACCATATGAAAACAGAAAACTAGAATAAATATATTTTAAAATATTTTTAAATAACAACAAAAATCATTCAATAAACAAATTCTAAATACTCAGAATACTCTATTCTCCAAACATTCTAATTTTTGGAGTTTCTACTATACATAGTTCCACTTAAGAAATATTTTTGTCTCAGTGAGGGTTTCCTTTATATTCATGTTTGAGTCAAGCTATCTATAACCAGTATAATAGTCCTCAAAACTTTCATCTTGAAAGACGGACTTGATTTTAAAAGAACTAGTTTGGACAGATGCATGAAAATCATTTTTATTTCTCTTCATGAAGCCTTCACAGAATGCCTCGTAACTTGCATTTGTCAATCGATTTTACAATCAGGCAATGTATACAAGACAATGCTTAAACCATCAAGTTTCATTGATTTCACAAAGCTGTTTATCAAACAGAATTGAAAAATCTTTTTCACCAGCCAAAACAAATTTAGCAAAATTCAGCCCCTCTACCAACACTATTATAAAGTCCTTAAACTGTAAGCTTACAATAATCAAGCTTCAGAAATCCTGAATTTGCATGTACTCCCTACAGTTTTCATTTAAACTGTAACTCCAGGAGTAAAGTTATATGTGAGGCCTTAGTAAAATCACCAATTATTCTATTTGGTATTGATTCCATTACAAATGCAGCTATAGTTGCAAACATGGGCTTTTTAGTCTTCTTAAGGTTTACATCCAACAGTGAGTGAACTACATGATCTCATTCAGTGAAAAATTAAGACTATAATTAGGAGTTTGCAGCAATATAAAAAGGCTGGTTAACGAAATTATTGATTTATTCATGGGGTAAATATATTAGAAACACAAAGAAGAAACATTAGCAATATCCATATTAATACTAAAAATCACTTACTGCCTCCAGGCTTATTATGGCTGTGGAAACCAGCACTCCATTTGCTTACTCAAGATGAAAAGAGGGACAAAAATTAAATAAAAAAATTTCCCCTTCAAATCAAATGCCTATGTGAGATACTAAGAAATGAATAATTGTTTATTTAGCATCTTCTGTTGAACTAGCATCATGAAAAAACACATATTGATTAAAATGTCCAAGGTCTTTCGTAAGGGCTCATGAAGTTGTTCATGGTACACAGTAAGGAAAGCAGCACGCAGTATATGCATGCTAAGTATATATTGTGTATACATCATTCAGGGACTTTCTGCATAAAAAATATTTGGTAACCTGATACAAGGTCTCTCATTTTTTTAATCTGATTTAACACTAAGTATTTTCTCTTTCAGAAATGTTACCATAATTCATATGCTTTAGTTTAATGTACATTGTTGAGCATTTAAAAATCATTAAAAATATAAAATAATTAAAGAGAGTATCAGAAGTAGCATACATTTTCAGTGACTATTGAGTGCTGTTACAGTTACATGAAGAATTTTTGCAGCTTTATGTTCAAAATATATACTGAAATGGGGCCAAATTTGCTACTTCCTCTACTATAGTCATTCAATCTAAGCCACCAAGGCTATATCTACCCTGGATTTTGAAAGTAGCCTCCTAATTGACTTAGTTTCCCTACTTGCCCTTGTTAATTCTTTGCACAGAGGCCAGAGTGATCTTTTTAAGAACATAAATCATTCACATTACTCACGCACTGAAAACACTCCTTGGCTTCTAGTCACATTTATTATAAAATCCAAACTTCTTACCATAGCCTGTAGAATGTATATTCAGATCTTTGCTCAAATGTCACTCTTTCAGAAAAGCCTTCTCTGACTATCTTATCTAAAATAGATAGCAGGTTCCCATTCATCATGCTCTGTCTTCCTTATTTTTGTTTTACTGCTATCTGAAATTATATTATACACTCTTGCTTGGTTATTTCTTTATTATATGTCTCTACATTAGAATCCAAGCTCCATCGTTAGAGGCCCTTTCTTTGCTCGACACCTAAAGAGAAGACACATAGCCCACTCTCAGTTAATATTTATTAAATAAATAAAATGGACTTTGAAGAAATAATTAAGCCAGTGTCAAATGCTGGTCCTTCTATTTGTAAGAGCTGAATAAACTTGAGCAAGTCACTTCGTTACTTGCAGTCAAGTGGAATGAGCACTGGGCAAGGGCAGTGAAGGTCAGGATGCCATTGCTCCAACATTCTCTAGCTGTGTAAAATGGGACAATTATCTTCTCATTGGGTCCAATTTTCTCTTTTCTTTATGTTTCCTTCCAGCTTGAAAATTCTGTGATTTAATTTAATTCTAAAATACTTATTTAAAACCTACTCTACACTGTTGGGAATGTAAATTGGTACAGCCACTGTGGAGAACAGTACAGAGGTTCCGTAAGAAACTGAAAACAGAGCTAACATATGAACTAGCAATCCCACTGCTGGACATACATCCAGAGGAAAACATGGTCCAAAAGGATACATGCACCCCAATGTCCAATGCAGCGCTATTTACAATAGCGAAGACATGGAAGCAACCTAAATTGTCCATCAACAGATGAATGGATAAAGATATGGTACATAACTACAATGGAATATTACTCAGCCATTAAAAAGAATGAAATAATGCCATTCGCAGCAACATGGATGGACCTGGAGATTATCATACTAAGTGAAGCCAGACAGAGGAAGACAAATATATGATATCACTTATATATGTGGAATCTAAGAAAAAAAATGACACAAATGAATTTATTTACAAAACAGAAACAGATTCACAGAATTACAAAACAAATTTATGGTTATTGGGGTGGGGAAGGGTTGCGGGGAGGAGTAGATTGGGAGTTTGGGACTGACATGTACACACTGCTATATATATATAGATAACCAACAAGGACCTACTGCATAGCACAGGGAACGATGCTCAATATTATGTAATAATCTAAATGGGAAAATAATTTGAAAAAGAACAGATACATGTATATGTATAACTGAATCACTTTGCTGTACACCTGAAGCTAACACAACATTGTTAACTATGCTCCAATATAAAATAAAATTTTTTAAATAATAAAAAATAAAATAAAATAAAACCTACTTTATGCTAAGTAATGAGTTGCATTCAATGGATGCTTTTGAGAAGTCACCCTGTGGCAACATAACATAAAGTTACAAAGTTAAATACTTATCAAATTACCCAGAAATCCCATTTATAGGTACATCCCTAGATAAATGAAAATTGGGTTCATCTAAAAATGTGTACATGAATGTTTATAGAAACTCTACACAAATTCGCCAAAAATTGGAAACCACCCAAATGTCCTTCAGTGGGTGAATGCTAACAAACTATGGTATATCCATTTCATGAATATCTATTCAGCAATAAAAATGAACAGATGATTGATATATCAACATGGAAAATTCCCAAAGGCATTATGCTGACTGAAAGAAGCAGGATCAAAAGGCTACATACTATATGATTCCATTGGTATGACATTTTGGAAAAACACAAAACTACAAAGGATGGAGAACAAATCAGTGGTTGCTAGAAGACGGGGATCTGAGAGTGAGGGTTTGACGGAAAGATCACAGGGGGAATTTAGCAGATGGCAGAATTCTTCTGCATATTGACTATGGTGGTGATTACGTAATATACGAGTTAAAACTCAGAAAACTGTACACCAAAAAGTCAATTTTACTTTATGGAAAATAAAACACACACACACTGGCTTGTATGTTTAACAGAGTTAAATATGCCCCTTTATGTAAATCATAAAACATTCTTTTTTTTTATTTTTTATTGGAATATAATTGCTTTACACTCTTGTACCAGTTTTTGAGGTACACCAAGGTCACTCATCTGTATTTATACACATATCCCCGTATCCCCTCCCTCCCTCGACTCCCCCCCAACCTCCCCATCCTAGTCCTCCAAGGCATCATCCACCCTCGAGTTCAACTCCCTTTGCTATACAGCAACTTCCCACCGGCTATCTATTTTACAGCTGGTATTAAAAATATGTCTATGCTACTCTCTCACTTTGTCCCAGCCTCCCCTTCACCTCCCGCCCCTCCAAACCTCGAGATCTCCAGTCCATTCTCTGCATCTGCGTCCTTATTCTTGTCTTGTCACTGAGTTCATCTGTTCTTAGGCATTTTATGCTTCTATCAACTTTGAATAATTTTAGTTATATTTTTGAATTGCTTATTATTATTATATATCTTTAAAACTCTTGATGACTGTTATTTATTTTCCCTCAGAACTTGGCTACCTTGCTAAATCCTTGTAATTTCTAGTTAGTTTTCCTCATTGAGGTTCTTGATTTATCTAGTCTTCAATTATGCTATTTTATTTTGTTTTCTTGGCTGGTACTGCTTAGAATTTCTAGGATAATTTTTTCAATTAATAGGCGTAGTAGTCATTCCTATCTTTGTTCTGATCTTTACATAAATGCTTTCCTTGGCTCAGCGTATATTTTATTATGTCATATGCTTCAGGGTCTGGTTTTATCAGGTTTTTATTTCAGATTTGAATGTTGAATGTTGCTATTTTCTGATATTAATTAATGCTAATCAAACTTGCACTAATTCTGAAATTATTAGTAAGTTCCAAATATTGAACCATTCTTATATTCCTGGAATGAACCACACTTAGTAATCATGCATTATAACATTAATATACTTCTAGATTTATTGTCTTTATTTGTACTGTTATTTTAATATTAAAAAATACCTATCAATGATTTAAAAATATTTGTATCAGCTGTCAACCCACACAAAGTGATAAATAATGCGAGTGCATTTATATTTCAGAAAATTCGCACCCTATATAATTAACTCTAAAAGTATTAAAGAAAAAAATTAACACCAAGTTGGAAATTTGTTTTATAATTTACATTACATAAAACTGTAAATAAAGTATTTTCAATCCAAAAACCAGTATCTTTAAATTAAAAAATAAGTGATCCTATAGTGTATTCTCTGAATCTTTATCTTCTACCACTCTTTTATTGACTTCCAAAGTGACAAAACAGTAATCTGCTGAAATTAACTAAATCACTTTCTAAAGGATTTTTGAGCCAAATGAAAAGAGCATTTGGCATCATAGACCTTCACTAATAGAGTTGTAGCGAGGGAAGACATAGGCATTCTATACCACAGGCTGATGAAAGGCAAGTCCATAGATTATATATACTGCTATATGCTGCTCCACCTAAAATTTAATTGAGCTGTATTTTACCTCTATTATTTACTTATAATAGCCCCTAAATGCCCTCAAAGATGCTTAAACTGCTAAATGATATTGCAAAGGGAAACAACTCATCTTTGAAGATGACCAAAAAATGAGAGATGTAAATACTGCACATGATTATCTCCTGTTCATCAATGATGTGTTTGTGAGTGGTCTACTCTAATCTAGTCTTCCCAATATAATAGGTTAAACCTGTATTTTTAATTCAGTATTTCAAAGATAAGCTTAGTAAAATTAAAATAATTAAAAATTATTTTAAATGCATTACATGGATCATCAAAAACTGACTTGTAAAACTGCTTGTTGTAATATAATTTTTAATTCCTGTTCTTTATTATTTTCCTGCCTTTACATATTTTATATTTTTTCTTAGATTATATCTCATAAAGTTCCTATGTTAAAAGCTGAAAAACATAATAGAAAGACTTTACAGATTCAGAAATTGCATTTCTGTCATCTATTCTTAGATGAAATAATATTCCCCTTACCATTATCTTGTCATAATTCCCTCCTTGCCCTTTTCATTATTCTTCACAACCCTTTCCCTCCTACACACAGAGTCCTTCTTATTTACTTTGTAGTATTTCATTTTTTGTGGAAGTGCTAGGTCCTTAACTTTAATGTAGGTACTGGACTTGACAAGCAATTAAAGCAAACAATTTCCACTCATCAAGGCTTGCCAAATTAGTCATCTGCCATCTGCCCCATCATCTGGTTCTCCTTGAGGTCTTGCTGTGAATCTGGACGCACTCGCTCAGATTAAGAGGGACAGTGCAACCCTCTAACCTGGTAAAATGCCAGTGAGGGCTAAGTATGTAAACATTAGTGACTATCTTTCTTCCCTAGATTATCATGCTTTCAACCACCCCTTTGTATGTAATAAAAACCAGTCTGTTTGTGATGGCTTATCACTGTGAGACCTTTGCCATTCACTGTAATTAAAGTGGCAGTTTGTGGGATTTTTTTTTCCACTTAGAAGTATTTCTCAAAAGAAATTGGATTATATGTTCTTAATATAAAGCTATGCTCACCTATCAGGCTGATTTCTTAAACACTGATAAAGATGTACATTAACAAATGGACTTTGCCCTTTCTATTGTACTGGTTGCAGAGTGAAGATTTCTTTCTCATTCTTTCCACAACAAATGTTTACTTGACTGATAACACGCATGCAATAAGCACTTTCTTAGCACATTCAATCAAGCTATACCAGTAAAGGGCAAAACTGAGAAACAGCAAGGGTGAAACTACTGTCACCCACATGCTCCTTTATAAGGCACTTTTCCTTAAGGCATTCTCCAGCCCAGGGCTGCTCTAGGGCAATTAGTGCCTTTGTGCAAATGCGCTAAGAGATCCCTCTTCTGGGTGGAACAAACCCCATGCCAGAGCACTTGGCTTGGCCATCAGAATATGGGCTGCTTTATACTCCCATCTGTCCCCTAGTCCACGCGCCTCTTTGCAGTGATGAACCTACATAACGGCAAACAGAAGCTTTGGTCCACTCCACTATCCTGAGTTATCCATCCAAACTTGCTCATTCAAGGTAAAGTTGTGTCTAAATAAGTAACAATCCCTTCAAATCAAAAGAAAAGTGTGCTAATGTTAAATTTGGAGTGATCCTTTATTATGATTTCAAAAAGATAAAGTCCTTTAGTAAAATCAATTAACTTTCAACGATACTTTTTAAGAATATGTGGCTGCATGTATATGCTTATGTGTGTAAAAATATTCATTGGGAAGGATACAATGATATGATGAAAATGCTTTCTGACTAGAAGATTCCCAGATGACATTCATTTTCCTTTTTTTTACTTGTAGTTTCTAAATTTATAAATTCTAAAGCAGTTTTGTATGTAAAAAGTGAATTTTATTTCAGGAAGAGTATATATACTTTTTTTTAAGTTTTAAGAAAGGTAAGATATTCATTTTATGCTTTGCCATTTCTTTTACAGGAATGTGTATACTAATTCCAATTACTACTAATATTTTTTATAATCTTGGAATGTTATAAAACAGCATTTTATATAAAAACATTATTTACCTTGATTTTAATACAAACTATTGAGAAAATGCATTTTAAATGAGCTGAAAGAAAAGTAGAAAAATATATTATTATAAAGATAGAATATAAGAGTTACCTTAAAAAACTAAAAATAGAGCTACCATATGATCCAGCAATCCCACTCCTGGGTATATATCCAGAGAAAACCATAATTCAAAAGAATACATGCACCCCAATGTTCACTGCAGCACTGTTTACAAGAGCCGGGAGATGGAAGCAACCTAAGTGTCCATCGAGGGAGGAATGGATAAAGAAGATATGGTACATATATACGATAGGATATTACTGAGCCATAAAAAAAAAAAATGCCATTCACAGCAACATGGATAGACCTAGAGATTGTCATACTGAGTGAAGTAAGTCAGAGAGAGAAAGACAAACATCATATGATATCACTCACATGTGGAATCTGAAAAATGGTACAAATGAACCTGTTTGCAAAACAGAAACAGAGTCACAGATGTAGAAAACAAATTTATGGTTACCAAGGGGGAAGAGTGGGGGAGGGATAAATTGGGAGATTGGGATTGACATACACACACTATTATATACAAAATATTGATAGATAACTAATAAGAACCTACTGTATAGCACAGAGAACTCTATTCAGTACTCTGTAATGACCTATATGGGAATGGAATCTTAAAAAGAGTGGATAGATGTATATGTATAACTGATTCACTTTGCTGTACAGCAGAAACTAATACAACATTGTAAAGCAATTATACTCCATTCAATAAAGATCTGAAAAAAAATTAATTAAAAAAATAGTTACCTATGATCTATAAAGTCCAACAGCAAACCAATTTTCTACCTGAGTTGGATAAGAAATATGATTCTGTGTGTGTGTATAGGTGTGCATGTGTATGTATGTTCATATAGCTATATCTACATATGTATTTATATCTGCTTATATATACACACACACACATATATTCATTCTAGTTTCTATATATGCTCTAGGTTCCCTTGTTCATACCATTTGATATTATACATACTTGTGTAATATTGTTTCTGATAACTTGTCTCTTCTAATATTATTTTTAAATTATATTACTATGAAACTCTTAACATGGAATATATTATTTTTACCGTTAGTAGCCTCTTCCATTTGTGTATTAGTAGTACTAGAAATTATTTTAAGCGCTTTATACACACATTAGCATTTTCTCCACATACAATCGCATTCAGCACCTATTATTATTATCATCGTCATCATGTCTTTTTTACAGAACAGGAAACTAAGACCCAGAAAGTTAAATAATATAACCAGAAAATTAACTACTGGAAGAGCTACAAGTCAAAATCAGTTCCAATTTCATAAGTAGTTATCAATCAAAAGCATAGTGCTAGTTAGCTGATGTCTACAAATACTTGTTTCAAATTATTTGCATTTAGCATTAGTATATTACAATCAAACACAATGTACATAAACAAGCTGCAATGTTTCTATGCTGAGGACACATTATCTTCTATAAATTTAGAACTACAGAGTTACAGTATTACTAGTTATGCATTATCCTAGAAGTCCACAGTAGGCACTATAAGTGATAGTCATTAGGGTTTTATACCATAAAGGAATTTTAGAGCAGATCAATCTCAGAAAGTACAAGTCAGTTTTATGACTGAATAAACTTCACTTCCTTGGTTATTCACTTCCTTTTCATTATCTATTGCACATTGGATATTGGATAAAGAAAATAGATACAAGACAGCCACATTTTTAAGAATAATAACTTTTAGTGTTACAAATAGGCCTTAATCAAGTAAGTGCATGTAGAAAGTCTACTGTAACACTTTAGCTTTTAATATCAAATGTTTTATTTTCTTTTAACTAGAAAGGGTTTTTCAGAAGGCTTCTCCACCTCCACCCTCCAACTTCCTATAACTCCCAGTCCTCTTATCTCAACAAATGGTTCCACTTTCACTCAGTTACTGGGGTAAAAATCTAGTCAGCTGACCCCTCTCTTGTCTTAAACTACTAACGAAGTCATACACACACACACACACACACACACACACGTGCCCTGTCATCTCCACCTGCAGATGTCTGTGAGCTCCACTTGACACTCTATCAGCCCCACCTGAATGGCTGTCCCTACTTCAGGTAGCCATAGAAGTGGTGAATATCTGATATTCAGATATTGCAATATTGCAATAGGCTCCCTTCTGATCCCCCTGCCTTTCTTTTCATCTCCTTAGATCTAATTTATTGTGTATCAGATATAAAATATTTTTATTTCATATTTTTAACCCTTAAATCAAATTATTAATCTCCAGCGTTCAAATATCTCCAATGGTTTCTCACGTCGATCAGAATAAATGTTCTTATCCTGACCTACAAGGCCCTGATTCAATTTGAACCCCTGCTATTTTTCTGATATCATCTCTCATAATGTTTCACTTCCTCACTAAGATCTCACTAAGACCAGGGCTATCTTACTTGTCTTTGAACATTCCTATAAAAGGTTCTATGTACTTGTGATCAATTTATTAATTTATCTTGTGGTGCAGCAACAGACTGGCATTGGTCTGTATACGACACTTTGAGTAGCACTGTTCTAAATAACTACACTTTATGTCACTTATCACTTATCACCACCTGCCATGTTATATTTTTATTTAGAATGTAAGCTCTGTGAGGGCAAGGACTCTATTTTGTTCACGGCTATATTTATAGCATTTACAAGTATTAACCCATAGTAGGCACTGGATAAATATTTAATGATTGGACAAATGGATGAATGGATAGGTGGCTGTCGAAGTGCTGGAATTCTGTCTAGAATTCCCACCTCATGTGTAACTTTCATGTTATTTTTGATGATCAGAATGTTAGAACCACAAAGATCTTTAGAGATCATCAAGTCCAGTTTACACACATAGATAAGAAAACACAGACCAATAAACTGACATGTTCAACAAAGATCAAACAACTAATCAGGAGAAGAAATGGAATAGGACTCTCCATTCACAGGCTGTGTGCAAATGGCACGGTGCCTCATGTTACACAGAAGCCTTCATGAAACTGTCCAGCTTTATGGAAAGGATTCCGAAGCATAATGCTCTGTGGACAGTAGGAAAACTATAGCAAGAAAGTTGGCATGGGTGCTTAAGAACATGTGGCTAAACAGCATTAGTCATTTATATAATTTGAAAGTAGAGCCTGAGCAATATCTTAATTTTTTTCAAGTTCTGGTTAAGTGAAGTTCAATGTAGCTTTTTAAAAAAAACTGCTTTTTAAAAAGTCTGTTTAACAAAAGCATGCATCATATCTATACAAAAACTAACCAATATTACATGATAATCTTCAAAATGTTTTAATTAAATTATATGTCTGTCATATTTTAATGTACTACTAAAACCTGTCTTTTAGAAGAACCATTTGAAGATCATTTTGTAAACAAATAATCTTTTTGTAATGGAGATAATCACCTCTTAATTTGACTGTTTTGTAAATTCCAACTTCAAAGATCATGTTTGCTTAAATATATGCACACCTGCAGTTGCAGCTAACAATTATATGACAGTTTAATGTCAGTGAATTAAAATATTAAATTATTAAAGGTATTATTATAGTTAATAACATTTACAAATGTATAAATTACAAATCAGTTTTATGCATATTAACTTTCTTGATCCTAAATTCTTTGAGAGATGGTTATAAGAGCCAAAATTATTAGAATAATTGCTAGAAATCCAAACACTGGGTATCCTGGAATAAAGGAACTTCTGGGGGACATTCACAAATTTTTTGAATTAGAAATGAAATAAATAAGATTCATTTATTTATAAAATAAATAAAAATTTCCACAAATACCAGATATATTTATCTTGGTATTATGTGTGACTCACAAAGAAAGAATAGAAGAAAATGGGTTAAGTACAAATGGGTTGATTAAATTTTTCTATACCCATGGAAAAAGTGGGAGTGAAAAAGAAGGTCTTCAACTAACACCATTATAAGCCTGTTTTCTTTTTCTTTGCACTTTGTTCAAACATAATTTTCTATAATTAGATATAGAAAAATTAATTAGAAATAGATCAGGGATAGAAAACAGATTTGATCATCACTGCAACTCTGATTTATTTGAGGATTTGCTTAGAGGATTCTGTTGGATGCACGTCATTCAAATTTTCAAAATTGTGATTTTACTTTGAACATGAATTCTTAAATATTATGTTTCACTACCATTTGTACATAGGTGGCTTTCTTCTTTGGAGATTATGTTAAATATTACTAATTCTTTATTACCTATTGAATCAAATCCTAGTTACCTGCTCAGTATTCAAATTTTCCACAAATTGAGATCCTGCTACAATATCTAATCCAAAGCTGTTTTTTCCAATAATTTTCCAAAATAGTCAAAAGATGGTTTATTGCCATCCATCACTCAACTCATTCACACTTTTTTTTTTAGTTTTTTAATTCATTCCTCTTTGCTTCATCATGAATCCTGCTAACTCTAACAAAATTCATATC
This sequence comes from Hippopotamus amphibius kiboko, assembly GCF_030028045.1. NCBI lineage: Eukaryota > Metazoa > Chordata > Mammalia > Artiodactyla > Hippopotamidae > Hippopotamus > Hippopotamus amphibius. The sequence goes on along the minus strand of NC_080193.1, from coordinate 94,074,644 downwards.
CACCACTATCTCCAACACCCAACTAAAGCATTTCCTTCTTTCAGAAAAGGTCTGAACCATTCATTCAATTTATATTCTCCTAAAATTTATATTCAAAGATTGATTCTATTTTTATTTGCATGGTTATTTTAATCTTTTTTTTTTCTAGTATGTGAACCTTAATTCTTCCCTAGATGATGAGCTAGCTCATACAGGCTTGAGATCCTATATTCCATTATTTATAGTTAGGGGGACCAGATTCAGTACATATATCGCACAAAAAGTACTGAGCAAGCACTCTACAAAGATTTCTAGATTTAAACCTAGACTAACTTACTGTGACCCATGCAGAGCAGAAAATAATAACAAAATTAAGATGCAAAATAATGCAGAGTAAGACACCGGACTTAATATATCTTAAATCCAGAATACTATTTTTTTCTAATTTTGAGTCTAAGTTTTATCTGGAATAGTTTAACAGCTGATATGTCACATTCATACACCACTTTTGTGGAATTAAAAAACATCTTTCATTTTCACTGAATGCTTATTCAGCAGGCTTCTATAAATTTAAAGATATTTATTTTGGTAAGCATATGTCAAAACCTTCTGACTGTTTCTATAAAAACATGAGTATATACATAAAAGTTTCTATTGTCCATGTATTGTAAGTTTAAAAATTGTGATAATAGCAAAAATCTCCACTTGGAATACCAGACACTAGAGTGTCTTACAAGGTTTTTCAGGCCACTGTCCTCTGACTCACAGAGTTTAAATGGTATTTTTATTTTCCAGACATAGCTAGACAAGTGACTGCATAACTACTATTCATTCATCTACTATTAGAGTCTACATTTACCTCATGATTATACCATCCTATTCCTCAATGAATGGTATTTTGGTACCAACTGTTGTAAATTTCAGGCTTGTGTAGTATAAAATTAACTTTCTTCCAGTATCAAAAGTATTTCACATGCCATTCTAGAATTACCTTACCATTACAAGGACTAAAGATAAGGGGAAAGACTTGTTCATAAATGGTTTTTGTTTATAAATTAAGGTTTTTCTACACATTTTTATGCAGGCTTCCTGTGATGCAACAAAAACTTGCTCCAGACCAGTCCACTTTAGAGTTACCCAGTCCACTTACTCCTGCTCAACTTGCTACTTAATTCAGCTGAGACCTGAAACTCGACTGCTGGTGTACAAGCTTGGCTCTGCTCAGCGAGCCCTGAGCCATGCAGCCAGCAAACAATAAGGAAAAGCCACTGAAGCTCTTTCTCTAGTACTTTCTAATTCATAGTTTCTTATGCTTCACTTTGCCAACCTGTTTCAGAACTCGTAGGTTTCTGATTACCTTATACTCCCTAAACTGCTCCCCTTATTGATCTGCCCATTTTGAGCACTGCTCTGGAAACTACTTGAACTGACCCTACCCCTAGCTCAGGCCCAATGAACTTGCTCCCAGTCTACACCCTCTGGTTCCCCAATGGCCCAAGGGGCACAGCCCACATGTGCTTCCTAGTGTGTCCCCACTAGGGAGCCAGGTTCCTGCTGCCTTTCTCATAAAGGATGTCTGATGGAAGCCTGCAGTTTCATTTAGCTCCACATCATCCTGGCATCTTGATATTATTCCTTGAGTTAGCTCTGGCCAATATCTCCAGCTTTCAGCCTAAAAATTTAGCTGAGGTAGAGAAATAATTATTCATTCTAGCGCCAGTTACATTTTTAGACTGGGCTCCTTAATGGCATTAATGCATGCCATGTCTGTTATCCTGAACAGTCACGGACTGGGAACTGCCTTGCTGTTTTTTATTCGATTCTCTGCCTTCTGTTGCTCCCTATTTTGAACCTCAACTTTAAATAAATAGCCAACCACACAAGTGCCAAAAATTGTTGACAAGAGAACTCTAGGAGCATATGGTGCAAAGTACAAAAAACCAATTCTTAGCTAAGCAATGATTCTTCATTTGAAAATATGTACTATTCCTTCTTTTTGGAAAGTCAGCACACTTGAGGGCCAAGTGTCGCCTGGGGACTTTAACTTGCATAAAGCACTGTGTTGGCTCTGAGGCAGTGAAATTCCATAGCAACGCCAGTAACACTTAAACTTCTCAAGGACCCCACGTTATTTATCTCTGAACAGCTAGGGGGCTTTTTGCAGAGAGGTCCCTAACTACTGCAAGCATTCACTCTATTTAGTGTTTTTTAATTAACATTGCACAAACACCAATTCTGTGTGTGCAGTGAAGTCTGTGCACTTCCCCGGATTTGCTTTCTCAATAGATTTGGAAATGCAGCCGCAGAATAGTGCCAGACTTCCCTTCTCCACCCTAATTCTCCCTCAAAACTTGAGGATCCCTATTCAAGAAGACATTGGTTAAAACAGGATAAAACTGATACAGGGACAGAATAAAGGGAAGGAAGATCTGGAATAAATTAGTCGGTACAGAAAAGCCCTGTTGTTGTTTGCACACGTTTAAAACAATAATTATAATTGTGAAATAACTGGATTTCTCCATAATACAACATATGGAATTAGACAGCCTAGCATCCCTTAAGAGTTAGATAAGATGATCTCTAAGGTCAATGCCAGTTCTAAAATTCTATGTTGAGAATCATCTAGAGAGCCTCTAAGTAGCACTCAGTCATGGGACATCAAATGAGAATTATTATTCCTAAAGCTTACAGGATAAAAGTCAAAGAGCGCAGTTCAGAGATTTTAAAAAAATGAAGAATCTACAAACCACTCTCTATCATGGTACACAACTCTAAAAGTCTCTGAGAAAGAAAGAAAAGAAGCATCTTCTCAAGCAGAATTAAATAACTGGGGATTATGTACTGAAAATCCCCTTCAGGGTATAAGACTTCTCAGAAATAAAACCACATCCATTAAAATAAAATCCCATTAGTTTGAAAAATGTTGTAAAGTTTGTTTTTGCACTCATCTTCTGTTTGGAGCTCACCAGTAACCCTCAATTGGAGAAACTGCAGTAACACAAGGTTCCTTCACATTTGCATTGATGAAGAGGCAGCATCCTTAACTGTCTCAGGCTAATTGTCTTTATTCTTGTTTATTGAATTACTTTTTTTTTTTTTTGCAGACTTTGTGTTGGAATTTGCTTTTATTAATGAAGAATACGTATTATTAAACTCATTTAAGGGTTCTATTCTATTACTCCATTCATCACCAGGGGGCAGCACAATTTTCAAAGACCATTCTTTCGACTTAAGAACAGAGAAAAGTTACAGTAGCATAATTGGTCCCAAACTCTGTGGCAGCTTTAGGCATAAACAGCATTATTCCAATACTTCTCCTGCAATGAATGAATGTAGACTAAAAACTACCTGGATTTAGGGAATTATATCCATAAAGAATAATATGCATATGAACAAGTGATTCCAGCACACCTAGTATAACTCAAAAGGGGAGAAAGCATCAGTAGTGGTATGTGTATTTGTGTATCATCTCTGTGAGGTAAAAGAACAATCAAGTTACTATCATTTTCAGAATTTCCTCACAGTTTGAAAACAAATGTGAGAGAAAAACATATCAAATGGCATCATTCTCTCTTGATAACAGGGGAAGGACTCATAAGACATACAATCTATTAGGTACTTTGCAAAGTCCTGGGGATGAAGGAGGTCTGGAGAGGTGAATAAAAAAGGAGACATCAGAGATAAAGAAAATACATTTCAGACCTTCCCTGGTGGCGCAGTGGTTAAGAATCTGCCTGCCAATGCAGGAGACATGGGTTTGATCCCTGGTCCGGGAAGATCCCACATGCCACAGAGCAACTAAGCCCGAGAGTCACAACTACTGAGCCCGAATGCTGCGACTATTGAAGCCTGTGTGCCTAGAGCCCATGCTCCACAACAACAGAAGCCACCACACTGAGAAGCCCATGCACCGCAACAAAGTGTAGCCCCCGCTCACCACAACTAGAGAAAAGCCTGAATAGCAACGAAGACCCAATGCAGCCAAAAACAAAAAACAAAACCTTTCTAACAGAATTTATAAATCAAACATAACACAATTTGATAAATAATAATTAAACAATTATATGTTATCTTTACTTTTGAGTTGCCAAATTAATGCAAGTGATACATGGAAAGGGTAATTTATCATTAATTTGTCTTTTCATGCCTTACCTGTTGGCAAAACCTTTAACAGTTGCTTGAAATATCATCTTCACATACCTTCACACAGAACTTTTAAACCATCAGAATCATTACATGAATTCTCTTTCTTTTAAAAGTATTTATTGTTTTTATGGATTCATAAAATGAAATGGGTCATAAAAAGTTAAAAGGTGTTGTAAATTTTACATGACAATAAACAATTTATAAAATCCAATAATATTTGAAGACAACAAAGACTAAGCACTACCAGAGGGAAAAATGTTTTGCTAACTTACAGGAAAATAGAAACAGCAGCATAGCAGTATATACCACTGAAGATGTTTCACACATCCTATTCTTAATACCAAGATACCACGGTGTTCTTATATTTAAAGAAATAAAATACGTACATACATACACACACACATGGACACACACACACACCCTTCCATTGTCCCTGCTTCATCATTAAACAATAAAATGTCTATTTTCCTTTACCTCCGAAAGGAATTCATTCATTCATTCATTCTTTTTTTCATTCAGTAAGAATTTACTTATTTTTTTTAGCACTTATTACACCCCTGCCCTTAAGATTTCACTATTGTGTTGGAGAGACAGACATGGCAACAAATTATCCAATGCAATTTGACAGCTGTTTCAGTACAACATGAAGTACCATGGAAACAGGAAAATCAAAGTCAGAGACAATAAGCTCATGCAGGGCAGGGACTGTGTTTATCTTCTTCAGCAATGTCTACTTCAGTAGCTAAAGAAATACTAGGCAAGCAGAAAGCAACTAATGTGTATTCATGCATAAAACACCCGAATTTGCCCAGAATCAGAGTTGGAGACGGAACTTGCAAAACTAGTGAATTATTTCCTAGTGCTACCATAATAAAGTACCTCAAACTGAGTGGCTTGGAAAAACAGAAACTGATCCTCTAAGGGTCTGGAAGCTAGAATTTCAAAATCAAGGTGTTGGCAGGGCCAGACCCTGTGAAAGGATCCTTCCTTGTCTCTTCCCACTTCTTGCACCAGGCATTCCTTGGCTTGTGGCAGCATAACTCTATACTTTCCACCTTCATTTTCACATGGTGTTCTTCCTATGTCACTGTCTTTACATGACTGTCTTCTTATAAGTACACTTCTCATATTGGATTCGTTGCCTATTAACCCAGTATGACCTCATTTTAACTAATTACATTTGCAATGACCTATTTCCAAATGAGGTCACATTCAGAGGTATTAGGAATTGGGACTAAATGTATCTTTTTAGGGGGACACAATTCCACCCATCACAACTGGTAACAGTAATTTTCTCCTCTTCCACACTTTCACTTTTTCATCCTCAATCCTTTGTCTCCCTTTCTTCCTCTAAGAGGAGCTCATTTTGAGACTCTACTGACAACACAGACTCCCCTCATACCTCTCACCTCCTGAGAGTACCTATTATTTTGCTAGATTCATTCTGCTTGTGCTTGGTTTGGCTGTGCTAAACTCATACAAATTACCATCATTTACAAGAGCTGCTTACATTCATGCCTAATTATCATGCAGTAGAAAAACAATTATGCATATCATTAAATTCATGTGAGATAACCTTCAATGTAAGTTTTATTTGATTATGGCACTAAACTCTGTTCATGCATGCTTGGCCTTCACAGCAGGTTGTTCAGGAAGAATGGTTGTCTCTGCCACTTAAAAATAATGGCGGTAATATTGACCATAACCCTAACCTTCTCCAACTGAAATACGGGTTCCATAAGTTGGTGCCTACCTTGTGGAAGGTTACTACAATCAAGTCTGGATTAAATAAAATCAATATCTCATTCATCACATATGAAAGAAAATGAAATATTTTATTCAACATTTTTAAGCTTTCTAATTTGCATCTGTTTTCCAGGATGACAAGATACATGGGTGCAGAATATAAAGCAAATTTTTTAACAAATATATGTTATTCTAATCTCCTGATTAAATTTTCTAACTGTGAAATTTTAAGAAAAAGTATTTTGACGTGTAACAATGTAAGTGCTCTATGTTCTGCTTTCAAGCATTTCCTTGAGTTGCTTTTATTCATTTTTAAAGTCTATAATGTGGCATTGTGATATAAAATCAGCAATGTTAATGCATTCAACATCTAATAGGTGCACAATACCTTGGAATGCACTCCATATACACCATCTCATTTAATTATCTCAGGAGTTTAACTAGGTGGGCATTTTAAAATTATATTTAATTTTTTATGTATAAAAGTAATAAATATTAATTTTATAAAATTTAGGAATTATAAAGTGGTATAAGTAAGAATGATCCACATTCACACCAGCCAGATATAGCTACTTTTAACATTTGTTAAGAATATTAGCGTTACTAATTTTGCAAGCCACACGTACCACTATTATTCTAAGCAATTTTTGTCATTTCATTCAGATATATCTAAATGGGGGTCCTATTTTACAAAATGTTTTGTAGCATAGTTTTTAGTTAAAATTATATCACATATATTTGCTCAAATTAACAAAGCTTTTTTAAATAGATTATACGGCTGTATCATTCTTTGAACATGTAGGTTTATTTGGAATTCTCAACTTTTGTAAATCAGTTAAGAGTTCTGACTCGAATCAGACTTCTGGTGGTCAAATTTTGCTCCATGTCCTACTACTTTTGTGACATTGGACTAATTACTTTACTCTGGCTCAGTTTCCTCTATAAAAGAGAGTTAATAACAATATACCCTAAAGTTACTATGATGATTAAATAAAATAATCCACATAGTTGGTATAAATAGTGTCTAACACCTCCTAGGACTCAGATCATTGGTAGCTGTCACTAATCAGGTTTACAGAATGTATTGTTTTCTACTGCCCTCATCTGTTTACTATCTTTGTTTTCCTTTCTCTCTGGCCTTCGCTTTCAGTCTTCCTTGCAAGTGACTCTTCCTTTGTCTACCATTTGAATAGTTTCCTATGGATCTCAGACCCTCTTCTCTTATTCTATATTCTCTCTATTCTCTCCCTAGACTCTCATCTATTCTCGTGGCCTTCACTATTATCTCTATATTAGGGGTGCCCACATTTCTATCTTTAGCACAGATCACTCTTTCTGAGCTTTGCACCAGTACGTCTAACTGCCTTGTACACATTTCCACTCAGACGCCTAAAGACACTTCAAAACCAAAAGGTCCAAAACTAAACACGTCCTTTTCTCAAAATGAGCTTCTCTCCCTCTTATAATTCCTCATTCAGTGAATGACCACCAATAGCACTCTGCTACTCCAGGGTGAATGCTGAGTTATTTTCCACTTAGCATTCTCCCTTGCCTCCCAGCACATATATTAACAAGACACTGTGATTTCATATCTAAAATAGCTTTTATTGTCCTCATTTCTCTGCAACCCAACCATATTATCCTATCATCTATTGTCCGCATTGCTAAAGCATCCATCTAAACAGAATTCATCCAAAACATTTTGCATACTGCATAAGACTTCTTTTAAAAACATGATTAAAAAATAAATAAATTGTATCACACAGCACCTTGTACTTAAAATTTGTCAGTAGTTTCTCTGAGCTTTGATGATGAAAGACTTTAAAGGCCATGCATCATCTAGCCTCTCCTTTACCTGTCCAGCCTTACAACTCAGCATCACCTACCCCCAAATCCATCCACACCCAATTAGCAATCTTCACTCCTGCCATCCTGAACTTCTCCCAGTTTCTCTCATCTTGAGGCCTTTACACTCTTCTCACTGCAGGGGCACTATTATTTCTACCCTTTCTTCACTAAACTAACTTCCTACTCAATCTTCAAGTCTCAGTTAATGGCCAAATTATTTTAAAAAAGCAAAATCCATTGTTATAGCTCCTGACTGCCACTGAGCACACTAAATGCCACATTACGATTAGCTGCACAGAAAAATGTTTTCAAGAACAATGATTTATTTTATTTTAAACGCAATAGAATGAATGAGCTCCACTGTTCACATTCCACATGAAATATACATGTATGTGTATGTGTGTATATAAATATACTTTCAGAAGTCAGAGTTACTTTACTTGGCAAGTTAGAGTTTGTAGAAGAATGTACCAGATGTGAAGAAGCACATGTTGATTTGAAAAAGGAGATACATGAAGACGTGTTTCAACACATACCACCACTTTGTGAAAACAGGTAAAGGCCAATGAACACTTTTTAGTCTCCACCATAGTAAGAACTACAAAAAACAGCTCTCTTCAACAGATAAACATTTTAGGCAGATGTCCCTAATAACTAAGTGTCCATCTAACACCTGGTGGCTTCTTAATTATCATTTTCCTCAAACCAAGAATAATTTATTTTTTCTCTACTCCTGGAATATCTTAACTGTGTAAATATGCTGTATTTGACAACTTCATTCCTACCAGTGATAATAAATACATAGATTATTAACAAGTTTATTTTTCTTTAAATTCACTTGACAGTCCACTTGGCAAAAAGCAAACATTAATAGGGAGATTTCAACATTCTAACACTGATGTTAAGAACCTCATCTCCCTTTTTTTAGGTTTTTGGGCCCCCAAAATCTTGGAATAAATGTAGTATTTGTAGTCTCTAAGCTTCCTGCACGTTTGTAGTCTCTAACCTTCCTGCATGTGATCCCGTGGGTTTTTACGGTCACCCACTTTGTCTGCTCTCCAGGAGAGTGAAGAAAGCACAGCTCAACCAACCACATTCCACACTTCCCACTCCCAGATTCCTGACTCCCCCTGTCCTGGTAAATTAGGCTATTGGCTGTTGTGGATTGCACTTTGCTTCTCAGTTCCTCCCTCCTGACCCCCAGCTGTTTCCTGACTCTCTCAGGAGGTCTGAGTGGGGGCTGATTCATGCCTTTTGTTAAGTGACTTTGCACTCCCTCTCACTATAGAGTGAACTTCCCCGCCCAACTGATACTGAGTTTGGCCTTGTGACAGCATCTGGACAACAGAATATGTGCAGAAAAAAGACTGTGCTAAATCTAAGCCCGGGAATTAAGAGGCACTGCATGTTCCATGGTCCCCATATTTTATTTCTGTCATCCTTATGGGAAGAACAGCTCTCAAGGTGGATGAGAGACACTTGGGGAAAACCTGCAGCTTGAAGCCAGGCCCTGACTAGATCAGCTAATTCACAGACATATGATTGAGAATGAAAGTTTTGTTATTTCAAGCCACTAGTTTTGAGATGGTTTGTTATGTAGCATTACTCTGGAAAATAGGAACTAACTGAGTAGCCTACTGAAAATCTTAAAGCTCATTTGTCTCTTTCTGAAAAATAAATCTGGGCAAATTTTTTTTTTTTTTTCTTTCTTGGGTTCCCTGTACATTAAGCCCATATTGGATTTCCAGAGTCAAAACACTCTCTGCCAAAAGTTGAAGGCACCTGCTTCTCAAACTGAGAGAGAAGAATAAAGGCTGCCAGTAGGACAAAGGCCTCCTACAAGCTTGCCAAATAGAACCCCCAGAAACACTCTCCAGTGGCTATTTACTGACCTTCAATAAAATCCATGCTCTTTGGTAGGCACAGAATCTATGAAGAAGTAGGACACAAACAATTTCTGATTCAAAGTGCCATAAATCCTATGAAAAGGAAAATACGAGGTGCTATGGCCAACAGCATATTATATTTATTTTTATTCCTTTCAAATTCAACTATTATAATTTATGCACATATTCATATGAATAAATTATATCACACAGAGCTCCCATCTCCTTTTTACTAATACCATATATTTTTGTGGTACATTTCAGTTCATAAAGCATTATCACTCCCATTGTTGTACACGAAACTTTGCAGTTTTCCTAAAGGTAGGATAAAGAGATATCAATCTATTAACATTTTACTGATAAAGAAAAGAAAAAAAAAGAAAAAAAAGAAAAAAAAAAACCAAAATGGCTTTTTAAGTGCTTATAGTAGGTAATATTTACTGAGTTTTTATAGTTGTCCAGCTATTTGCTGAGTACCTTATAGAAATTATTCCATTTAATCATTATAACCCAAAGTAGAAAAGTACTATTATTATTCCCAGTTTTCAAATGAGGAAACTGAGCTCAAGTAACTTGCATAGATCACATTGTCAGTAAGTGTTGTAGGCAAGTTTTGTGTCATTCATAACATTCATATATATATATTTTTAAATTTTATTTCTTTATTATTTTTGGGGGGGTACACCAAGTTCAATCATCTGTTTTTATACACATATCCCTGTATTCCCTCCCTCCCTCGACTCCCCCCCACCCTCCCTCGAGTCTCCCCCACCCTCCCTGTCCCAGTGGATGGAAGATGCCATTCATATATATTTATGCAATAAATATTTAATAAATCCTTATAATATGACAAGTACTGAGATCCAAGGCCCAGACTCTTTATAACCAAACTGCACTACCAGTGAAGGAAGCTGAGACTTTTGCATAACCTCCAAAGTGGTTCTCAAACCAGTACTCAAAAGTATCACCTGAAATGTATATTGAAATGACAATGTCTCATTGGCTCTTGAAGGAATTTGGGGATTTGTGTATTTAGTGGCCTCTAAGTTATTTGGATGGATGCAGTCAGTTGAGACCACAGTGGCTCCCAAATGTATATTCCCTAATAGGGCTGAGAAGTGAAAAAAAATAAATATAATGTGATTAATTTTTCACAAAGCCTTTTTTTTTTTATTTTGCAAAAGAAAATATGAGTGATCTTATATTAGTTACACAATACAGAGTTCGGAAAGTTGGTCAAAGAAATCCCTGAAACTGGGAATTTTTTTTTTAACATACAATAAACTGCATATATTTAGGGTGTACAATTTGGTATCCTAATCTACCAATTCATTTTTAATTTAGGGTTTCTTTCAGCTGTAGATGTCACTTACAAGTACTGATTGTGTTTGTGGGGGGGTTGTTGGAGGAGTGTTTCTTGGAATAAAATTTGTTTCAAATATAAAAACATACATGCATAGACTTCTGTATATATCACTCATGTAAGCCTATATATTAATACACTCTCAGTTAAAAAGCCTACAAGTTAAAATAACACAAGTGTGCTAGTTACAGTTGAGTGGCACTTAGTGTGAATTTACTCACTGCAAACCATCCTTGATATGCTGCCTGTCTCTTCCTGGTAAATGGCAGTGAAGGTCAGTGAATCTAATTTGACAATAATGAGCCTGTTCTGCAACGTGTTATAATATTGTGCCCCTACTGCTTTTTTTTTTTAAGGTATCAGCCAATCAGAAAGGCTGTTCAATGACACTAGGGAAACCCCAGGAGAGATGTGGAGAGTCAAAGAACAGTACTCTCTGATTTTTCTTTTCCAATAACAGAGACAGCAGAGGTTATGAACATGTTCAATATGCATTAAAACAAAACACAGCCTGATAGGAATGTTTTAATTAATAACAATTATCTTCTGCAGCACTGTGATTCAAGCCAGGTCTCTGAGCATGAAGGAGAAACTTGACACTCGTGCTTTTTTGTGGACAAAGAGATTTTAAGCAAAGTTAATGGAAACTCAGCGGGTGAATGGTGCTGCAATTCAAATGTACTGTAAAATTACTGAAATGATTTCAATGTCACAGGACTACACTGCATTGCATTTATGAGTATTACCCCTTGCTATGCTTTAGTGATATTTTGTTAGACATTCTAAAGGTTGTCTTTTAAAAAAACATATTGTTCAGAGAATAATTATGATGCAACAAATAATTATCATTTCTATAATAATTTATATATAATATATTCTATACATATCCTAAATATTCTATATGTATTTTCTCTATATAACAATTTTATACTAATAACACATAATTATTATTATAGAAAAGATGCAAAAGCTGGAATGTTGACACAGGGTAATGACCTACCAATAGTTACATCCCATCTCAATGTCCTTGTAAATCTTATTCTATATCTTAAGCTTTTATTTCTTAAAGGATAATTCCGGAAACTGATACGTGAAAATCACATTGAATACATGTTTAAAATATATATTCTTGGTCCCCAACCCAGACAGTCTAAGTCAACATCTCCTGGGAAGGGGTCCATAAATCTGTGTTTTAACAAGCTCTCCAGTTAATTCTCACACACATTAAAACTTGAGAAGCTCTATCCTATACCAGAGGTTTTTAAACTGGCAGCCACAGAATTCAGGTATCCACGAACTTGTGGTGGGAAAAAATGCTTCTTAATTTTCACTGAACTATAATTGAAATTTAACATTTCCTTCAATTACGAATGTAGTCAACAAACCACTGTATTGAATAGTTTAAAGTGTTAGTTGTCATCAATAAAAATCAGAGATATTGCCCTATTATATTGCAGTTGTTATAGAGATCTCAAAATACTATCGACATTAATTACTATTTGAAATTATATTAGTTATTAGACTCACTGCTAGAGCTCTTAATTTAATGAATTATGAAATGAGTATATATATATATTTCTATATCAGGAAAATTTTAAATACTGCTTTGATAACTGTTTCAATATAACTGGTTTGCTTTGTAATCCTATATGTTTTATTTGATGTATTTAAAATCATTTTTCTGAACAGAGCTCCCAGGCTTCATAAGACTAGCACAAATGTCCACAATACACACAAAGTCAACTAGAACCTCAGTCCTAGTTCTCCTGGGCCTTGTATTTATGCAGAAGGAGGAGGAAGGTGTGGAGAGAGGTAAACGTAAGCTGTTTCTCCGGCTCAAACAAACCCTCCCTGGCATTTCCTCTGAACGGACATAGATATGGGAGCATAAAGGAAGGTGGCTCATAAAATTCCAATGTGTTTAAGAACGGGGGAATAAAAAAGCAAAGGGAAGCAGGAACACCTGTCATTCATGAATGGCTTATTAGCTGAGTTTGTCAGCAGGGGAGCTGAATTTGATCAGTTCTGCCATGATTAGTGTCACTACAGTCAAGTGTAATTTCTGTATAAACAGAAGTGGTGGATAGGAAAATAATTCAGTCCATCCCTCTAAATTGTCTCAGTCAGCACAGACATCAAAAACTGTCAGCCCGCAGAGGGGAATGTACACATACCCAACCAAGCCTATAATTGTATTCAGTATTCAAATAGTTGAAACTACATAATATTATTTTCAACATAAGACCAAAGAAAAATCAATGTTGATTGTGCAGCTTACCTAATTGAGAAAACAGCATTTGTTTATTTTTCATTGTCTCCTTGGTAAAGTAAGCAAATAAGGTTTTTTTTGTATTTTATCACTTTTCACTAGCAGGATATTTTCATCTAAAACTATGCCTCTCTTCTAGTTCCTTAGCTTAATGAATGGTACCTTCTTCCAATCAATTGTTCAAGACAGGGACTTGAAGGAATCCTTTCCCTCCTTCACCAAATGGATCACTAAGTCCTATCAATTATATCTCCCTAATATCCCTGAAAACAATCCACTTCTGTTAGGCCCATTGTTACTAGGTTAGTTCAGACCGTCATTATTTTCGCTACAATTACAGGTGTAGACTCCTAACTGGTCTCCTTGGCTTTAACCCTTCTTGTTGCTAGTCTTTCCTTCATATGTTCATCAGAATAATAGCTTTAAAATGCAAGTCTTGATGTCACTTCTCTGCAAAAACACACCCATGAAACCTCACTGATCTCAGGGAACACATTATACTTCTTATCGTGGCATATCAACTCCTTCATGATCTGGTTCCAGGCTTATATTTGTAGCCTTCATACCCTCCCCTGACACTAGGGACTTGGAACATCAATGTAGGAGAAAACAACAGACCAGGACTATATCACTGCTTGCTCATACGATATAAATGATGTCCCTAATGATGACATAACCAGATCAATGAATCTTGGTGAACTGTCAATATAGTATTTTTGAAGAGGCAGGAAAGAAGATTAGACGTAATTAGACCCAATGTTGTCATTTAAAAGAGTATCAGTTATCCAGAAGACTAAGTATCTTCTGATGATTTTTATATAGATGAGATCTGTTTGCAAACATGCACACAGAGACACACACTTTTCAAAGAGCGTGTAGTTGGGGGACATTAGCTCTGTCTCAAATGTCTATACATAACAAATCATTTTTCACTGGGCCTTGAGTTTCTCACATGTGAACTACATGGAGGAAATTCATATCTATTTTTAAAATTCAAAGTCCACATGGTAGTTTAAACAGCATATCCACAATATATGACACTTCTGCCTTTAAGAGGTATAGCTCGATTCCCCTCCACGTAAATGTGGGCTGAACTTAGTGACTCCTTTCAAATGAAAAGAATACGATAGAAATGATGATATGTTACCTCTGTGGTTAGAATGTAAAAAGTCTGAGGCATCAGGCTCCCATTTTGAGTGATCTTGTACTCTTCTCTCTCTCTCTCTTTTTTCTCAGGTAGCCTATGGAGACGTCCAAATAGTGAGAAAAATAGGTCTCCAGCCAACAGCTGACAAAAAACTGATCACTGTGAACAATGTGAGTGAGCTTGGAATCATCACACTCTCCAGTCCTAATCAAGCTTGGAGGTGACCACAGCCCCAGTCAAGAGCTTGACTGCCACCTCCGCAGAGATACTGAGACTGATGGCTAAACCACTCTCCTAATCTGACTCTTTATCTGTGAGAAAACACGTTTGATTTTTTTTTTTTTTTGGAGTAGGCAGTAATTTTTTTTTTCAGTTACATATTATTTATTTATTTTATTTTATTGTTTGCTTTTTTAAGGTGCTAAATCTTGGGGTAATTTTTTACGCAGAAATAGTTAATGAGCACAGATCAGAATCCCATATATTATGTAATTCTATGACACCACTATCATTAAAGTACTTCCTTATTCTTAACCCCTACATTCTTCTCAATGTCTAAAATAGCAAACTAATTGCTACTGTAGATTTACTTCTTAACTAAAATTACTGAGGTTAGAAAACACATGTACATTTGCACAATGCAGATTTACACATGCATTACTCATACTCTTAAAAGGATTAGAGTTAATATATTTTCAATGAAAAGGAACTCATCTAAATGCCAGCCGAGTTGTATAATGTGGACCCCATGCTGCGGGATTTGCTGCTTTTCCAAGTTGTGTGTGACAGTCTAGTTACAATTACATCAATGAATTGTTTTCTATCATCCTCACCAGTGCATTAATGAAAGGCCACACAAGTAAAGATCATACTGCTTAAGGAAGGCAAGACAACCAATTTAAACAAGCAGACGGAATTAAAATCATTTTACTAACACTATTTTCCAATCCAGTAATTGCTGAAACTATTCTGAAATGCAGTGGGCATCCATATTCAACATGGAACACACTCAGAGCCAAATCTGGAAACTTATCATTAAAAATGAAATGGGGTTTTCCCTGGTGAACCAGCGGTTACGACTCCGTGCTTCCACTGCAGGGTGCAATCCCTCATCAGGGAACTAAGATCCTGCAGGCCGCACAGTGTGATCAATCAATCAATTAATCAATATGAAATGGTTAGCTAATATAATTTCCTTAATTATTCTATCAAACTGGCAAACTGAAAACTTACAAAATAATGTTAAAGAAAGGCATTATTTTCAGGGTTACTCTATGTCCAAAGTCTTAACTCAGACCCTTTCCTCTAACACAATAACAAATCTCAATAATTTCCCAATAAGAAATCCATGTTAGGTCCAAATGCATTGTCTTCATATTTCTCCATTTCTCCTCTTTTCATTAATCATGCTTTTATCGAGCTGAACCTCTACTCTTTATTTTAGTACCACACTTTCCTTAGCAGGGTTGATAATCCTTATATACTTGGGGTTCAACTCATTCAAAAGAGACAAGGACCAGTCAGTGTCACGCCAAGCATAATGAGCATTGGGCTGGGAGCTTCAGGCTCACCTGTATGCCTTCACGAACCTGGGTGATAGCTATAAGCCTGGGGGAGGGGGCCGCTGGGGAAGATGGGGGTGGCCAACTCTTATTCAAAATTAATAATAAAAAATTGATTTATAATCAAGTGGGTCATAATTGTGCCCCTCCCCTACTCTTCTTATTCCCTAGTAAAGAAGTGAGACTTTTCATCCACGAGTCCCATACAGTCAAATGAAATATTTTTTTTCATTATTAATTGATTTATTTTATTTTTGGCTGCATTGGGGTCTTAGTTGCGGCATGTAGGCTTTCTAGTTGTGGCTCACGTGCTCAGTAGTTGCGATGCATGGGCTTAGTTGCCCCACAGCACGGGGGATCTTAGTTCCCCAATCAGGGATTGAACTGGCGTCCCCTTAATTTCAGGTTGGATTCTTAACCACTGTACCACCAGGGAAGTTCCTGAAACATTTTTTTAAATCTGTATTTATCACACACAAAAAGTCTTATAAATGTATATGAATGTGAATAAAAAACTGAAAGATAAAATCATTTTTCTGTGCCCCTTTAGTGTTAAAGTCCACAATTTTGTTACATTGTAATCATGGTGTGGTTACACTTTGGCATTCTGTATTTTCCTCTTAAGGGAAAAGAGATGTGCATCAAATCCCAAATTCTACTGGAAATTCGGGGTCTAAACCTAAAGATTTTTCTTTCTTCAGAGAACTAGAGAGACTTTTCATGGATTTTCTTAATCAAGAGTTACTCAGCTATTTCTTACTGAGGCCTAAGACTTTCTGACATCCTGATAACCTCTTCTTAATTGATACCTCGACCTTTATGAGACATTACCACAAACTTAGCTCTAATTTGGATTCGGCTGGGGAGGGGCAAGCACTTGATTTCAAAAGCAATCACCACTAGGTGCATATTTGAAAATACAAACTCAAAAGACAGGTAACAGAATTCCAAAGGGGCATTGCAAATGCTTACAAAGCCAAGAGTGAAATAAAACTAAAAAGAGGAAAAATAGGCATTACGGGAAAGTAATATGTTTAATGTCCTATAATTACTCACACATATGTCACATCCAGAAGATTTTAACACCAGAGTTTTAGCATTAAAAGATTGAATACTGCTTAAAATAAAAACCAAATAATAATAACTCAAAACATCTTTAATCTTCATTTGCTATATAATCAAGATCACATTGAAATATCTTTAGTCTCACTCACCTATCTTTATATTTACTGTTCACTGAGTATAAAAGAATAGTTTTGATGATATTTTATTTATTAATACTTCCCCTTGAAAAATCTTCATACTGAAAAATTAACTTTAAAAGAAATTACTACCACACTCATCTGCCTGAATTTTTAGTTATCTTTGCTTCTGAATAGGAGTAACCACCTTGTGAAATACCATCAGGATAATTCCTCTATATACACAATGTCTTCTTTTCTCCCACGGTTTAATATAAATATTAATGATAAAAAATTAAAACTAGGAAAATGTTCTGCCCAATTCTAAACTCATTGTTTTAATGAGGAGTTGTGTCTGTGAGTTGTGTCTGTAATTGAGCATTTCTACCTCTATGGTTTCATGTTGATAAAAATCTACAGTTCTTAGAGGATCAACTTAATCTTTTTGTTTCATCTACTGGTAAAGGAAAAACAGATACATCTTTAGATAAGGAGGAAAAATCTTATATATTTAAAGTAAATTTTGAGTGAAAAAACAAAAGAAGTGATTATTTTTAATGCAGCCACAGTGCTCTAGTCATTGTAATTATATGATCATAAGTGATTCAGAAATGCAAAAACAGATGAATGAAATCACCAATAAACCTTAATGCTGAATAAGCAGTGCAATCTAGTGGTAAAAATATTCTATTATGAATTAGATCTAGTTTCCACAGTAACTAATATGTAAGATTTTTTTCATTAGTTTATGCTTCCATTTTCTATCATTGCATAAATAACAATACTAAATGTTGATGAAAATACAGAGCTACTAGTTTTGTTTGTGGGAATGTGATATGGTACAATAAGCCTGGAAAATAAGTAGCAATTTCATATAAAATTCAAACATTACATCTATGCTATGACCCAACAATTCTACTCCTAGGTATTTACCAAGAAAATGAAAACCTATGTTCATAAAAAGACTATAAAGTATACTTATAGCAGTTTATTCATAAAAACACAGGTGTCATCAAAGGGAAAAATCAATAAATGAAATACAGTACATTCATACAATAGAATACTACTCTGCAACGAAAAACATTGATTTATTTATTCATGCAGCAACATGAATAATTTTTAAAAACATTATCCCGAACAGAAGCCTTACACAAGAAAATTAGGGTATTATTTGAATTCAAATGAAGTTCTAGAAGATGCAAAGCTAATTTGTGGTGGAAAGAAATAAGGACAGTGCTTATCTCTGAAGTTAGCGGGGCAGGATACATTGGAAAGGGCCACGTGGGAGTGTTTTAGAGTGATGGTAATTATATCTTGAAAGCGGTTTGCATTTGACAATTGTATGTATTTGATAAAATACAGTGAATGTACACTTAAGATTTATACAGTTAATTGCATATAACATTCACATAAAAATTTAAAAATAATGTAAGCAAATACTAAGCTACATTAAAAGTGCACGTTCTAATGTATTTAGATAGAGATGTTCTGATTTCTGCAATTCATTTTGACATGCAATGGACAGAAACATGATAACAAGTATACTAAAATAGTAATGCTAAAATCTAGGTTGTGGCTATATTCTTTCAGACTTGCTCTGTTTGATAATGTTCATAAAAAATGTTAGGACAAACAGCAATGTCATTTCTCTTCTAATCATATAACACATAAAGGAACTGATACTTTTTTAAACTTCAAGTAATACAGTTTTATGGTAACAATAACACAATAACTCTCTCTGGTAGTTCCCTTGGTTTTCTCAAAATATATGTTTCCTTTCCATAGCATTTGAGGGCAGGGATGCCAAAACTTTTTACTGACATAAGCATTCTTCTGTAAACAATTTGCAAAATGGGCTATAATTCAGTTTATCTCCTTCTGTTGGACTCTCAGAATAAGAATCTCTTATCTTTAAGAAAGAACTACAACCAATTTTATGGAATGTTTTCTGCTTTGTTTCCTCTTTTCCTACAAATTTAACATCAGCAGGCTGAGAAATAAATTTAGGCTTAAATACAGTACATACATTAATATTTCATGTTAATTCTCTTTCTCTCTTAGTTACTCCACCACATAACTATGTTTTCCAGTTTAAAGAATATGACAAAGAAAAAAGGTAATCATATAGAGGCACTACTCATTAAAAAAGAGAAAAGCTAAACAAGACATTGTTTTCCACTAATTTAACTGGGTAACTGCTGCAAATCCTAGAGTCTTTTGCTGGTGTTTCTAAAGAGGTCTGGAACTCAACTCTTAATCTAACACATGGATAAGATATTGATTACTATTTTTAAAAATTTTAAAACTAGTGATGAAAAATTTCACTCTCAGAATTTTTCTGATCATTCTACAATAAACTGATGATGGCCCAAAGAACAATAGTTTCAACTGAGTTATATGGGCTAATATAATTTGGGATGGTTCATAGAAAAAATCCACAGAAATTCAGCATCTTGCTTCTCTTTTCACTGAATTAAAAGCCAGTCATAAAAAGATATATGGTGCTTTTATATAATGTGTGGTTCTCCAGCTCAGTATTAATGCCATATTTTTAGGAAAGATCTTTTGTATGTGATAAACTGAACAATGTTTATACCAAATAGACTAACATTAGATATGCACCAAGGGTAAAAGCTGGATGCACACAGAGGTGTACTGTCTAATACAGCAGCCACCAGTCACTTCTAGCTGCTGAGTATTTGGCACATAGCTTGTCTGAATTGATATGTGTTGTTCAGTGTAAAATAGACAGTGAATTTTGAAGCTATAATATGTTAAAAAAAATCTCATTAGTTACTTTGTACATTGAAGTGATACTATTTGGGGAATATTTAATTGAATAGAGTATGTTAATAAATTGTTTTCACCTTTGTATTATTTATTTTTTTAACATGGCTACTGGAAAATTTAAAATTATTTGTGACTAACATTTCTCATGAAAGTGCTGAGGTAGAGATGTGGCATTTGGCAGAAATAATTTCATATTTAAGTATAACAAGGCAATTTCTTGATTTTGAAATACTGTACAAAGAAAAAAAAGGGGAAGGAAATAAGATGTGATGAAACATGATTCACTGAAGAACCAAAAATCTTGGGCAGGACTCATAGTTACTAATATTTTATTTTACGTGTATTTTTGAGCCTTGTTTCCTAACTCTTAGAAAGTAAGAGCTTTCCTTTTCTTAGAGGAAAACCAGTTAAAATCAATCAATCCTATTTCTTCCATTTTTAAAGCTTTTATCCATCAATCAGATGGGTCTGATACAATTATCCCTCCTCTTTTTGTTTTTTAGTTTAATAATTCTTCCATTATCCTCACCAGTTGGAGGACTGATTATAATGATTTTACGTCTATTGCTGATCTCTGGTAATTACTTTAAAGAAGAATCAAACCTTATAAATTTTAACTTGAATTTCAATTAAAATAGATTTTTTATTTTAACTTGATCATTTTAAATAAATAAAATTTATACATGAGGGTGAGTCAAAAATTATCCACACTCTGGCTCTAGAGTTTATTTTCATTAACTTTCAGAAAAGACAAAAACATCATTTTTCAACATAATCTCCTTGCTTTTCAATACACTTTGTCCATCTGTCAACAAGCTTTTGTATTCCCTCATTAAAAAATGTTTTAGGCTGAGCTATGAGCCACGAATGCACCACTATCTTCACTTCTTCATTAGAAGTGAATCTTTGTCCTCTTAGGGCTGCTTTCAGGGGACCAAACAGGTGAAAGTCCGATGGAGCAAGATCAGGACTAGAGGGAGGATGCTTCAACACCTCAAAACGAAGTTTTTGCAGTGTCCACAGTGTGGGCAGAAGTGTACAGACGTGCACTGTCACGCAAGATCACAATGTCCTCGAATAGCCATCCTCTGCGTTTAATCCAAAGTTTAGGCTTCAGCTCTTCAATAAGCATCTCTATCCATTCATACACACTTCTTCACGACAAAACATTTTCTCCATACTACACAGAAAGTCTTTGATAAATAACGGCACCAGGTACACGCTCCGACCACAAAAAACGAATCCTTGTACGCTGCTCTTCTTTCATGTAAATCACAAGTGGGGCATCCATTTTGCTTGCACCACAGTTACAAATGAACTGATGTTACACGTTCACACCTGCACAGCAGTGACTGCGGAGACAGTGGCCTTGAACGGAAAGCACTGATAAGACAGTGCGGCCAACAGAAGTTTTAATATAACCAGAGTGTGGATAATTTTTGATTCACCTTCATAAATTTTGTTAGTGATTAGGTGAAAATGTGAGTTTATTATTTAACTTAATTAACTCAATCAATCCCTCTACTATTAAGAACTATGTCCCCTTATGGACAAACCTGGCTTTTAAGAATTCTTGTTTTGTTTCATTGTTTTCCATTTTCTATGGACAAAGAACTCCAATGAAAGCACAATGAAAAACAAGAAAATTTTTGAGTAATTAATTGCATTTAGTAAAATATGTTGTGCCAGGCACCATCCACTACCTGCCTACCCAGCTTCCTTCCCTCTGGTCTTGTTCCTTTATCCTCTCTGTCCCCAATTTTCCAACTAAAAGAACTTTTATTTGATCAGGTAGTCAGCTAGGATTAAGATGAAGGGAGTCTGATATGTTAAGCAAGTGGAAGGTAGGATTCTTTCCTTATTTAAAATTTTGATATTTTGTTACTCATGGAATTTTCTGCATCAGTGTTGTTTTTTTTTAATTATTCCCTTAAATAGTATTTATCTTTATTACTGAGGTTTTGTGGGGTTTTTTTGGCATCTCCATAAATTCTGCATCAGATGTGAATGCCTCATTCACCTCACCCTAATTCCAGCCCTGAAGGTACTGAAAAAATTAGCTTGTTTGCAAAAGGGGTAAATCCTTTTATATGCCACAACGGACAAATAGTGACTGATCTCAACAAATCAGAGCAAAGGTGTTCCTCTGGCCAGTGAAATAAAAAAAGCAAACTGATCACTATAGCTTCTGTGAAAAAGTGTTTGGTTTTCTTTTCCTCTGTCCTGATAAAATGTCACAGAAATGACCAGCACATCCTTTTCATCTTTCCTGTGTCTTCATACCATCAATATGGACATCACACCTAATGGACAACAATCATTTTCCAGCCATGCGGTGGGGGAAAGCCAGAGAACTAAGGATGGAGGAACAGAAATACCATAAGGACATTTCCAAAAGTCATCTATGAGCAACTGCAGCAGCCCTATACTGAATACCTGTAAACTGCTTCTTAGTGAAATCATAAACTTTTGATTTCAGTCTCTGTAGTTATGTTTTCTGTCACTTAAAGCCAAATACAATCTCAACCAACACACATGGACAAACTAAATACTCAATTATTTTGACACAATTTTTGTTGATAACACTTTAATTTCTGCTTTAATCATAAACTGTGCCTACAAAATCAGAATTATTTTACAACAATATGTATTTTTTAACATAAATCTATTACTTCCATTCTTGTCTACGCAGTTCCTGTTTAAACTTTGGGAAGATGCTCTCCAATAAGATCACTTTTACCTACTTAGCTTCAAATTCTGTTCAGTCCAGACCACAATTTAATTCGGTTCAACAAATATTGACTGAGCCGCTCTGTTAGACACTAAATTAACCATGTTAAAGAATATAGTCTCAGTCTCTGCCCTTTGGCATCTTATAGATCAAATCAGATCACTCACTCCTTGATATTAAGCTCAAAGCTATGTTATAAGGGATCTTACTTAAGCATTCTGGAAATTCTTGAGGACATTCTTCTTATCACTACAGAAGTAGATGAGAGCATATCAAACTAATGTGTTTGGAAATGCGGCTGGTTGACTGCTGTTAAAAAAGAGAATACAATAATCTTTTATTGGTTTGGTATTTTACACTTGCAAAACACTTCCACAAAGACTGTCTCATTTTTCTTTGAAATATCCACTGTTGGAACAGCTTGGTGAAAATCAAATCTTCAAGATTACTTCTCCCTAAGCAGCAGCCACTTAGTTTGTTTTCTTTTCCATAAATGAAATCCTCCATTTCTGCATTCTCAAAATTCTGAGGAGTACATTGGAATCATTTTAGGCTTGACTCTTTCAAGAACAAAGGAAAAACATTCTTTCTCTTCACAGATTTTCATAAGTTTAATATGCAGGATGTTATATGAAATGCACATCAATTTGTTTTCATTAGAATTGTTCCTCTGGCGCTGCAACTCTTTGTCTTCAATGATTCTTGCACATGCACTGGGCAGTGTTAGACATGCATGCATGCATTCATCCTTTAAAGAGACAGTTTCTAATGGAAGGCACCATGCTAAGAACTGTGGGCGAGAAAGACATTTCATAATCTCAGATTCTTTATGGTCTTAAAATATGGTAGGAAAAATTAGGTGGGTAGGCAAATCAGGATGTAAGTACCATATGAAGGGACAATAAATTCAATACCAGAAGGAAAGCAGAAAAACTAACTTCTACTGGGCTTATCAGAGAAGGCTACAAACATGTGAGCCAGGTTTGAAAGGACGGCTAGAATTTCAAGAAACAGAGAGTGAAGAAGATATTACCATCCAGTAGAAGAAAACTGCAAAGCATAACAATGATAAAATGAATCTGTACTGTTAATGACGCCCATGGCCAAAGTAGAGAATCTTTGTAAAGGATGGTAGAGTTGAGGCTACAATTACCGTAAAACAACCCAAATGTCAAACTATATTTTGTATTTTAGTCAAATGGAGGTAACTAAGGTTTTTAGATCTCAACTTCAGTCATATTTGGGAAAAAATATATGTATATAATTGCACCTATGATAAGATAGGTAAAAGATTGAAAACCTGATAATACTCAGTGATGGTAAAGGTGTGAGGGAACAGGTACACTTATTAATGCTTGGAGAATATGTAGCACACTGCCTATTTTGAAAGGAAATTGATAAGTAACTATACGATTTTATTTATTTATCATTCATTCATTTATTGGCTGTGTTGGCTTTTCGTTACTGCGTGCAGGCTTTCTCTAGTTGCGGCAAGTGGGGCTACTCTTCATTGCGGTATGCAGGCTTCTCACTGTGGTGGCTTCTCTTGTCGTGAAGCACAGGCTCTAGGCACACAGACTTCAGTAGTTGTGGCGCATGGGCTTACTTGTTCCACGGCATGTGGGATCTTCCCGGACCAGGGATCAAATTCGTGACCCCTGCATTAGCAGGCAGATTCTTAACCACTGTGCCACCAAGAAAGTCCCAAGATTTTAAATTCACATATTCTTCTACTCAGCATTTCCAATTTTGGGAATTTATTCTATAGAAATACTGGCATGGATATATAAAGATATATGCAAAAAATATTTACTTTGACAAAGACATATTTGGCAAAAATAAGAGAAATCTTGCCTATCCATCAATAGATAATTCAACTAATAAATTCAATTAATAAATTACAGTACATCCATAAAATAAATATTAAGATATTTTAAAAATAGGTCTATAATTAGTAATACACAAGGTCAAGGTATAATATTGTAAGGAAAAGGCCGGTTGCATACTTATATGTGTAGTATGGATCTACTTGTCAAAAATTAAAAAAGAAACATTAAATCCTTCTCTCTCTATATATGTATCAGTATATATATATACATACTTACATATTAATATTCATTTCCTTAAAAAATACTTAAGCTCTTATTATACACCAACATGGTTGTGTACGCTAGTGAAACTACAGAGAATAAAACAAACCAATCCCTGTGTTCATACAGTCTGTATTCTAGACAAGAAAGCAAATAAATTAATTACAATTTAGAATTAATCATGATGACAGAGACTAAGATAGGAAGAAAATGAGTACTATGTTAAATAAGATGTACTAATAGGTTACTCTGAAAAAGTAACATTTAACAGAGACTAGAAGGAAGTAAACCAGGAGCTATGAGAATATCTTTGGGTAGATTACCACAAACTGAGCAAACAGCAGTGGCAAAGGCTCTGAGTCACTATCCAGGAACAAAGAGAAGGTCAGTGTGAAGGGATTATAAACTAGGGCAAAGGTGGTAGAAAATTACAGTCCATCATTTACAGAAATGTACTCTGATTGTGGTTATAGTTGCCTGAAACAATGGAAAATATCGTGTATGTAACAATGGCGGCTGTGTAACAAAGACTTCCACTCAATGCACGTACACAAAAGTATCTTACTTTATTGTCATGAAATGAATCTATAAACCACTCGAACTCTAGTTGAGTTGACTTTTTTTTCTTTTTTTTGACTGACACAAAGACAAATCATAAGAAGAGTTTCAAAGTTTCCCTGGTCTGGTTGAAAGGAGGTGGGAGGGGGCAGAGGGAGAAAACAATGCCCTTTGTGGATAGACAAGCCCCTTTGAAATCTCTCCCAGATAGCCAAAGAGATTAAAGAAAAGGACTACATAGTATTGAGGCAGTACAGTGAAAGTTAAATATGAACTCCTACTGCCATGATTTATTCACTGAAATAGCTGGGAAACTTCCGAAGTAGTTCATATATCACAGGAGTAGAGGCAGCAAGTCTGACTGTATAAACACACCTCAGGGCTGCTACTGTTCCCATTAACTGTCTGTCTCAGTAAAGGTCTGCCATTAGACAGATTCCTGCTGTAGCTGAACTAACAGAAAACTGCAGGTACGGATAAAAATTAGAGGGAGACATGTCAGAGGAAAGGAAGAAAAAGAGTATGCTTTGACTACTATAAAATTTGACATTTTTGGATTTCCATACTGTCTACTCTTAATATTTTGCTGTTTAATGCAGCAGCCATGGCTTTAGTCAATTATGGAAGATGTTTGTGGTTAAGTGTTTACAGTCTCTAATTCCTATAATATATCTAATCAGTGTTTTGAGAACTTTCCTCAAATTCCTCTTACAAGCAATAGTCATGAGGACTGATACATACAAGTTAAAATAGGTAAGTAGATAGATAGATTAGACAGATAGATAGATAGATAGATAGATAGATAGATAGATGATATATAGATGGTAGATAGATAGATAAATATAAATATAAATGTTTTAGAACAGGGTCAAACTTCCAAGGACTGACTGTATATGAAACAGTAACACTCAACCAACATTCACTTGCATGTACTTTCAGCTGAAAAAAAAAAAACATGATACTCTGAAAAGCCTTATGATACTTAAGAAATTCTTATCTGTTATAAGTAATTCCTCTTGAAAGATCCATGCTAGACACTCTTCGTGATGAAAGTAGGATCTAAAGACCACATATGTGGGCACATTACTGTTTGAATAGGGCACATTTCTGCTAGTTAATCTTAGCAAAGGGACTATTTTACCTTCTGAAGCCATGTTTTCCCTTGAGTCCTTTCCAAATACTCTCCTGAATATAGTTTTGGTCACAAGCAGCACCAGTTGGGAAGTGTGAACTTCAGGGATTAGGCATCCCATTCTCAGGGGAATAAAGGTAAAGATGCCTGTGTGTCATAGGAGTAAGGGTATTAATATATAATTTCTGTTTAATTGAATTATGCTACTTGCTCAATAATTTTAAATCAAAGTTATTCAGTAAGAACATCTTTTTTCATTTACTTTATACTTTACATTTTTAGCATCTATATACCTACAGTTCTTCCATTAAGAACATTTTCTTTAAAAAACATATATATGATAATGTAAAATATATGTGCCCATATATTTCATATATATGCAATAAAGTATTAAAAGAACTTATTTCATGAGGATTACAATCCTTTTTGCTCTTGTTGTTCTAGGTTACCGAAATATCACAGTAAAATCATTAAAAAAAAAAAAAACCAACCTTAATAAGACTTTTTAAAATCACACCTTTAGTTAAATATCTTTTTTTTCAAACACAGATTTTGATTTCCTAAGAAACTCAGCGTATGAATAAAAATATAGGAGAGAAGAAAGATGGCGGCGAAGTAGAAGGATGTGGAATGCATCCCTCTCCATGGATGCATCAGGAATACACCAAAAGACGCAATAATTCCCACAGAGAACCAGCTGAACACCAGCAGATGACCTCGGACACCAGAAAAGACTGCAAAGATCCCAACATAACTGGGTAGGACAGAGGGGGAAAAAAATAAAAGGAGAAAGAGGAGGAGAAGAAAGGAAAGGGATGGGTCCCACACCGTGGGGAGGGGGGATCTGAAACAGAGGGGAGATTGCCAAATTTGGGGAAACATCCCTTATCTGATGGGGAAATTCCTTCACCAACGGGGAATTTCCAGGGGTCAGAAAGGAGGCATTTGGGACTGTTCAAAGAGGGTGAAGTGGCTGAGCTATGGCAGATGGGAAAGAGTGAGAAACACACAGAGGGTCCACAACATGGCTCAGTGTGTCCAGACTGAGACATCAGTTCACATCTCAGCAGGAGGTCTGGGAGCTGGAAAGTGGGAACTGGAGAACTGGTTCAGGGTGAGAAACATTGTTGGAGGTGCGGAGACGGACTGAGAAGATAGGAGGGAAGAAATCCGCAGCTGAGTATGCCTATCGCATAAAGCTGGGCGGCCATGGTGGGGGCTCGACACTGCTGACTCACAAGCAGGAGGGAGGAGCCGCGGGTGTAGCCTCTCTCTCAGGGCCTGCGATGGACAAAGGAAGGACCCCTCTGAGCCTGGCTAACACACTCAGGGATAACAAAGGCCCCCAGGTGGGGCTTGCCTAGGGTGCCTGCAGCCAAGAGCCAAAAGCCCAGAGTGGCCCAGCTCTGGAGACATTCTGTTTACACCTGAGCCACCAGTGTAGCTCTGCAATAGGCATGGCCATGGCCAACTGAGCCTCTGTGACCCAAGCAGGGCATGCCAGCAGAGTCATAGCAGGGGGGAGGAGCTGGAGCTGGAGTCGCTCTCTTGGCCTGAGCCGCCTGAGCAGCAGTGACCCAGGCAGGGCGCCACTGCTCACTCACTCCCAGGGGAAGGAGCCACTATTGTACCCTCTCTCTCCCCACACACCAGAGCTTACAGAGGAACAATAAAGGAAGCTCTGTTGGTCGCAGAGTAATACAGAAAGCCCAAGGCGGGTAGCAGGACACTTACAGCTGAGACCCCAAGGAAACAGAAATATTAGTATTAACTCTATTGTTCTAGTCCATTCTGGGGTCAATTCTAGTTTATTTCATTTTCTTTTATTTTATTTTTTATTTTATTAATTACGATCTTAGTCCTAAAGGATCTAAATGTTTTACAACATAATTTTTATTCTATTTTTATTTTTAGCCTTTTTATATATTCCTATCTCAGGCTAAGTGTTTTGTAGTGCTGACTGTATCTCTCCTACCTTCTTTTCATCTCTTTTATACATTACCATTTCTTTCTTTTACTTTTTATATTTCCAGTCACACTACACTCTTCTGTTGCCCTGCATTCTATCCTTTTTTAGTTTATTTTATCTTAATATACTTATAAGCAACATTATCGGTCTGCTCTGTTGCCTTGCTTTATTCTCCAGATGACACACTGCTTTGGTTTTTATTATTATGTTCTGTCTTTATCTTAATTCTCAGTATAATTTTCTGATTTCATTCTGAGAATCTTCAGTCTGTCTGGTGGTACTCTTGCTCTTTATTATATTGGATCCTAGCTTTCAAAATCTCCCTGGATTTGTGTTTGTGTGTGTGTGGTTTTTTTCTGTTTGTTTGTTGTTTGGTTTTGAATTTCTGTTGGTTTTCTCTTTAACTGTCTGATGGCATACTGGGGTTCTTCTGTCAGGTCTTTCTAGTGCCTTATGTTCTATTGGATTCAGTATTTGTATTTCTTATACATGTATGTGCTTCCTTGACTTAGTATTGTTTGACTCAACACTCCGGCATTACTCTGGGGCTTGGACAGTCTTCTTTAAACTCATTTACTGCCTGGAAAAGCAACCTGTGAAGTCTGGACTACTCCATCAGAAGTCAAGTAGGAGGCTCTGGGGAGGGAGCACTGAATCCAGGATGTTAGACTATTAGGGAGTCCTCAGACACAGGGAAGATTAACTGCAGAGAACCCTCACAGAGCCACGTATCAGTGTCTGAGACTCAGCTTCATCCAACTGTCTGCAACTGCCAGTGCTGGACACCTCACACCTAACTACAAGCAACACAGGAACACAAACCCACCAATCAGCATACAGATTACCTAAAGCCATATTAACCTCACAGATACACTAAAACACACCACCTGACATGGCCCTGCTCATCAGAGAGAAGAGACACAGAGCCACACACTGGAAAGCAGACACCAGACCCCCCCACCAGGAAGCTGACTCAAGACACTGGACAAACCCAACCACAGTGGGCAGAGGGCAGAAACAAAAGGAATTACTACTAGGCAGCACACAGAAAGGAGACAGCAAATCCTATAAATGAGACAAAATGAGAAAACAAAGAAACACCATGCAGGCAAAGGAGCAGGAAAAAACCCCACAAGACCAAATAAATGAAGAGGAAATAGGAAAATCGCCTGAAAAAAAATTCAGAGTAATGATAGTAAAGATGACCCAAAATCTTGATAATAAAACACAGAAAATACAAGAAACAGTTAATGAGGACTCAGAAGAACTAAAGAACAAACAAACAGTAATGGACAACAAAATAACTGAAATTAAAAATACTCTAGGTGGTATAAACAGCAGAATAACTGAGGCAGAAGAATGAATAAGTGAGTTGGAAGATAGAATGGGGGAAATAACTGTCACAGAGCAGGAAAGAGAAAAAAGAATAAAAAGAATGGAAGACAATCTCAGAGACCTTGGTGACAGCATTAAGGGCACCAACATTCGAATCATAGGTATCCCAGAAGAAGAAGAAAACAAGAAAGGGTCTGAGAAAATATTCCAAGAGGTTATAGTGGAAAATTTCCCCAACATGGGAAAGGAAATAATTAACCAAGTCCAAGAAGTGCAGAGAGTCCCATACAGAGCAACATAAGGAGAAATACACCGAGGCACATATTAATCAAACTAAGGAAAATTAAACACAAAGAAAAAATATTAAAAGCAGCAAGAGAAAAGCAACAAATAACATATAAGGGAAAACCCATAAGGATAACAGCTGATCTTTCTGCAGAAATTCTGCAGGCCAGAAGGGAATGGCAGGATATACTGAAAGTCTGGAAAGAGAAAAACCTACAACCAAGAATACTCTACCAGCAAGAATCTGATTCCAATTCAATGGAGAAATCAAAAGCTTTACAGATGAGCAAAAGTTAAGAGAATTCAGCACCACCAAACCAGCCTTACAACAAGTGCTAAAGGAACTGTTCTAAGTAGGAAACACAAGGGAAGGAAAACACCTACAAAAACAAACTCAGAACAATTAATAAAATGGTAATAGGAACACAAATATCAATAATCACCTTAAATGTAAATGGATTAAATGCTCCAACCAAGAGACACAAACTGGTTGAATGGAGACAAAAACAAGACCCTTCTATATGGTGCCTACAAGAAACCCAATTCAGACCAAGGGACACATATAGACTGAAAGTAAGGGGATGGAAAAAGATATTCCATGCAAATGGAAGTCAAAAGAAAGCTAGAGTAGCAATACTCATATCAGATACATTAGACGTTAAAGTAAAGACTATTACAAGAGACAAGGAAGGACACTACATAATGATCAAGGGATCTATCCAAGAAGAACATATAACAATTGTAAATATCTATGCACCCAGCACAGGAGCACCTCAATACATAAGGCAAATGATAACAGCCATAAAAGGGGAAATCGACAGTAACACAATAATAGTAGGAGACTTTAACACCCCACTTACATCAATGGACAGATCATCCAACAGAACATAAATAAGGACACACAAGCTTTAAATGACACACTAGACCATCTCAACTTGATATTTATAGGGCATTCTATCCAAAAACGACAGAATACACTTTCTTCTCAAGTGCACATAGAACATTTTCCAGGATAGATCAAATCTTGGGTCACAAATCAAGCCTCAGTAAATTCAAGGAAACTGAAAACATATCAAGCATTTTCTCTGACCACAACGCCATGAGACTAGATATCAATTACAGGAAAAAAACTGCAAAAAATACAACCACATGGAGACTAAACAATACGCTATTAAACAACCAGGAAATCACCAAAGAAATCAAAGAGGAAATCAAGAAATATCTAGAAACAAATGACAATGAAAACAAAACAACCCAAAACCTATGGGATGCAGCAAAAGCAGTTCTAAGAGGGACGTTTTTAGCAATACAGTCCTACCTTAGGAAACAAGAAAAATCTCGAATAAACAACCTAACCTTACACCTAAAACAATTAGAGAAAGAAGAACAAAGAAACCCCAAAGTGAGCAGAAGGAAAGAAATCGTAAAGATCAGTTCAGAAATAAATGAAAAAGAAAGGAAGGAAGCAATAGCAAAGATCAATGAAACTAAAAGTTGGTTCTTTGAGAAGATAAACAAAATTGATAAACCATTATCCAGACTCAACAGAAAAAAAGAGAGAAGATGCAAATCAACAGAATTGGAAATGAAAAAGGAGAAGTAACAACCAACAGCACAGAAATACAAAAGATCTTGAGAGACTACTACAAGCAACTATGTGCCAACAAATTGGGTAACCTGTAAGAAATGGATCAATTCTTAGAAAAATACAGTCTTCCAAGACTGAACCAGGAAGAAATAAAAACTATGAACAGACCAATCACAAGTATGGAAATTGAGACTGTGACTAAAAATCTCCCAACAAACAAAAGCCCAGGGCCAGATGGATTCACAGGCGAATTCTATCAAACTTTTAGAAAAGAGCTAACACCTATCCTTCTCAAACTTCCAAAATATAGCAGAAGGAGGAACACTCCCAAACTCATTCTACGAGGCTACCATCACCCTGATACCAAAACTAGGCAAAGATGTCACAAAAAAAAGAACATTACAGGCCAATATCACTGATGAATATAGATGCAAAAATCCTCAACACAATACTAGCTAACAGAATGCAACAGCACATTAAAAACATCATTCACCATGATCCAGTGGGGTTTATCCCTGGAATGCAAGGATTCTTCAATATACATAAGTCAATCAATGTGATACATCATATCAACAACTTGAAGGATAAAAACCATATGATCATCTCATCAGATGTGGGAAAAGCTTTTGAAAAAATTCAACATCCATTTATGATAAAAACTCTCCAGAAAATGGGCATAGAAGGAAATTACCTCAACATCATAAAAGCCATATATGAGAAATCAAAAGCCAACATCATTCTAAATGGTGAAAATCTGAAAGAATTCCCTCTAAGAACAGGAACAAGACAAGGGTGCCCACTCTCACCACTATTATTCAACATAGTTTTGGAAGTTTTAGCCACAGCAATCAGAGAAGAAAAAGAAATCAAAGGAATCCAAATTGGAAAAGAAGTAGTAAAATTGTCACTCTTTGCAGATGACATGATACTATACACAGAAAACCCTAAAGACTCTACCAGAAAACTGCTAGCACTAATCGATGAATTCAGTAAAGTAGCAGGATACAAAATTAATGTGCAGAATCTCTTGCATTCCTATACACTAACAACGGAAGAGCAGAAAGAGAAATTAAGGAAACTCTCCCATTCACCATTGCAACAAACAGAATGAAATACCTAGGAATAAACCTGCCTGAGGAGGCAAAAGACCTGTATGCAGAAAACTATAAGACACTGATGAAAGATATCAAAAATGATACAAACAGGTAAAGGGACATACCATGTTCTTGGACTGGAAGAATCAACATTGTGAAAATGACTGTACTACCCATAACAATTTACAGATTCAACGCAATCCCTATCAAATTACCAACGGCATTTTTCACAGAACTAGAACAAGAAATCTTACGATTTGTATGGAAACACAAAAGACTCCACATAGCCAAAGCAATCTTGAGAAGGAAAGACGGAGTTGGTAGAATTAGGCTTCCTGACTTCAAACTTTACTACAAGGCCATAGTGATCGAGACAGTATGGTACTGGGACATAAACAGAAAGGAAGATCAATGGAACATACTAGAGAACACAGAGGTAAACCCAAGCACATATGGGCACCTTATCTTTCACAAAGGAGGCAAGAATATACAATGGAAAAAAGACAGCCTCTTCAATAAGTGGTGCTGGGAAAATTGGACAGCAACATGTCAAAGAATGAAATTAGAACACTTCCTAACACCATACACAAAAATAAACTCAAAATGGATTAAAGACCTACATGGAAGGCCAGACACTATAAAACTCCTAGAGGAAAACATAGGCAGAACACTCTATGACATACACCAAAGCAAGATCCTTTTTGACCCACCTCCTAGAATCATGGAAATAAGATCAAGAAGAAACAAACGGGACCTCGTGAAACTTAAAAGCTTTTGCACAGCCAAAGAAATCATAAACAAGACAAGAAGACAACCCTCAGAATGGGAGAAAATACTTGCCAATGAAGCAACGGACAAAGGATTAATCTCCAAAATATACAAGCAGCTCATGCAGCTTAATACCAAAAAAGTAAATAACCCAATCCACAAATGCGTGGAAGACCTAAATAGACATTTCTCCAAAGAAGACATACAGATGGCCAACAAACACATGAAAAGATGCTCAACATCACTCATCATCAGAGAAATGCAAGTCAAAGCCACAATGAGGTATCACCTCATACCAGTCAGAATGGCCATCATCAAAACATCTAGAAACAATAAGTGTTGGAGAGGGTGCGGAGAAAAGGCAACTCTCCTGCACTGTTGGTGGGAATGTAAGTTGGTACAGCCACTATGGAAAACAGTTTGGAGGTTCCTTCAAAAACTAAAAATACAACTACCATATGATCCAGTCATCCCACTACTGGGCATATACCCAGAGAAAACGAGAATCCAAAAAGAAACATGTACCATAATGTTCATTGCAGAACTATTTACAATAGCCAGGATACGGAAGCAACCTAAATGCCCACCAACAGATGAATGGATAAAGAAGATGTGCCACATACATACAATGGAATATTACACAGCCATAAAAAGGAATGAAATGGAGCTATATGTAACGAGGTGATAGACCTAGAGTCTGTCATACAGAGTGAAGGAAGCCAGAAAGAGAAAAACAAATACTGTATGCTAACTCATATATACAGAATCTAAAAAAAATAAAAGAAAAAAATAGTACTGATGAACCCAGTGACAGGGCAAGAATAGGGATGCAGATGCAGAGAATGGACTGGAGGACATGAGGTTTGTGGGATGGGGGGCGAAGGGGGAGCTGGGACGAAGTGAGAGAGTAGCATAGACATATATACATTACCAACTGTAAAACAGATAGCTAGTGGGAAGTTGCTGTATAACAAAGGGAGATCAACTCAATGATGGGTGATGCCTTAGAGGGCCAGGACAGGGAGGGTGGGAGGGAGTCACGGGAGGGATGGGATATGAGGATATATGTATAAATACAGCTGATTCACTTTGGTGTACCTCAAAAGCTGGTACAATAGTGTAATGCAATTATATTCCAATAAAGAGCTTAAAAAATAAATATATAAATAAATAAAAATATACTGTTTGATACCTATAATGTTTCTCATAAATTCATATTTTCATTTACCTATTTCTCTTCCTGTATAGAAGGCAATACCTGTGTGTATATTTTTTAGACACCTTTATTGGAGTATAATTGCTTTATAATGTTGTGTTAGTTTCTGTTGTACAACAAAGTGAATCAAATATATTTACTTATACATGCTCATGGATAAGCTTAACTGACATCCCAGATGTTTTAAAGAAATCAGCCTCCTTGCCCTTTCTACAAGATATTGTTGACCACCAAATTCTTCCCCATTTTTCCATTTCTGGTACCCGTTCTGTATTTGTTAGGAGAGGGCACCTAATTCTCTGGCCTTGTGTTTCCACATGGAGGCCTCCAGGCAAGAGTTAAATGGTTGTCCCCTTCCTTACAAGCTTGGAATAATTTACTGATGAGGAATTTGTAAGGAAAAAAGTAAGAAAACTTAGCTTGGCCTCTTCTTCTGTCTTTCTGGAATGGGACTTCTTCAGTATTTGAAGCTTCTCCATGCAGTACTTTAAGTTTAATTCTGAAAGAAGAGGCCTGATCTTTCGGTGGAGAAATAAGGCTAATTCTAGTGTAAAGTCTGAGGAAGCCACTTTGTCCACGCATTAAATCTAGTAATAACTTTGATCTTTATCCTGAGTACATGTTTCAGTTGGTTCCAAACTTGGATGGGAAAAAGGAATAAATAGGGCCTCCAAACTTCCACCATCACTTATTTGAAAAGTTTTAAATTGCTCCTGTTGACTAAGGATAAATTACAAAATCCTTAGCATGGCATACAAAGTCCTTCGTAATCTGGTACGAATATACCTTTTTCTAGGTTCATCTCTTGCCATTCCACTCAATCATCCAAAATTATAGTTAAATCAAACTGGTCTAAAATTTCTAAAAACAAACTCTCTCTCTCTCTTTTTTTTTCCTTTGTATGAGTTTGCATTTGCTGTTTCTCTACCAGAGGTGTTAGTCCCCTTTACTCTGGGCAATTCTTACTCTTTCTTCAAGATCCAGTGTAAATATCACCATATTGTGTGGACAGTGTAGAGCCTTCCCCTTATGGTACAGAAAGAATTATTCACTTTCTCACTTTCAATCCTTGAAACAATGTTCTTCCACATTTATGTAAACTTATCACCAGCAGTTAGGATAGTGCTTGACAGATAATAAGTAGGCAATACCTGTCGAATGAATGAAGCTCACTTTATTCCACTGATGAGATGCAATACCTTAAATTTAATGAAGATATTTATAAGTATTACAGTTAATATGACTAATATTTCATTTGTAAAACTCATATAACATGCTCCAGTTTTCATGTTTGTATTGTCATTGTACTTGCAACCACCATGTAAGAATTGTACGCTTTTTGGTAAGACAAAAATTTTATAGTAGGAATCTCTAATAAAACATTAATTACACTATCCATAAGAAATCCCTATGATGTTTTCATGAAAAAAATTATAATATCTTTTTCCCCAACTTTCTTTCTTTCTTTTTTCCCACTGGTTCTGCCTATTATACTCTAACCCTGCTTAAGAAATATGAATCAGACTGAAATAATTAAAAGTTAAAATGCTGAATCAAGACTAACTTAGCAAATTTAATACAATGATAATGACTTTGAAATAATCTGAGCTTTAATTGTGTATGGCAGGTTTCTTTTTATTTACCCAATGCTATTTTAATGCCAAATTTAAGTAATGCATCACATCGAGATATATCAGACATCCTCTACTCTCAATTCCTTAATATAAGCTGATGTCAAAGTTTCACTCTGATTTTTAAAAACTGTTTACAAAGCTTATCAATCATCTGGACTTCACAATACACCACCTGTTCGTTTTTTCAATCTTTTATTCATTCCAAATGTGCCAGGCACTGTGCTAGGTACTAGAGATACGGTGGTAAGCAAATCAAGTACTCTGACTTACAATCTATAAGGATGGATATATATTAATCACCCTAAAGACTGTTTGCCTCATAAGAAAAGTATACTATGAATATATATAAGAAAACAAAAACAAACAGAAAAAAACAAACCCACTTTGCTCCATAAGTTCAAAAGAGAAGGTCCTTGAGAATAAAACACTTAAGCTAAAATCAAAAGAATGAAAAAAAATTAAGGAGGCAGAATGTTCATGTATTGGACAGAGGTTGCACATGGAAGAGTGTTTCAAACAGAGGAACTAGTACATGCAAATGGTCTGTGGCTTGAAAAGAGAATGATAGAATCCAGAAGAAGGATAAAAGGACCAATAATGACAGATAAAGCTTGGAGCCATAGCAGGGAGAGGGGATATTACTGTAACATCCAGGTGCTTATAGACTATGTAAGGATTTGGTCTTATCTTAAAAACAATGGTAAACCATTGAAGGTTTTTAAGCAGTGGTAGGGAATGTAATAAAATTATATGAGCATTTTGAAAAGACAGCTCTAACACATATTGGAGGAGGGTCTGGGTTTTGGAAAACCAGTTAAGAGGCTACTTACGGATTCCAGTCAGATGGTATTACTAAGATGATAATGTCCTAAAGTGAGAGCTACAGAAAAGGAAGGAAGTGGAAGGATTCACAAGATCCACAGAATGCAAAATGGACAAGACTTGGTGATGGATTGAATATTTGGAGTATCAGAGTGGGAGATGTCAATCATAAGTACTAGGTTTCTAGTCTCAGTGACCTATATAATCTACTGCCCTCTCTTAAAATGTGTATGTATAAGAGGTTGGTATTAACTATCATATGACCCAGCAGTTCTACTTTTGGGTATATATCCAAAGGAAACAAAATTACTATCTGCACCCCCATGTTCATAGCAGCATTATTTACAATATCCAAGACATAGAAACAACCGAAGGGTCTATCAATAGATGAATGGATTCAAAAAATGTGGAATATATACAATTGAATATTACTGAGCCAAAAAAAGAAGGAAATATTGGCATTTGTGATAACATGGATGGGCCTCATGGTATTATAATTTAAGTAAAATAAATCAGACACATATATTATATGATTTTACTTACATATGTTACCTAAAAAAACAAACTCATAGAAACAGCACAGATTGGTGGTTGCCAGAGAAGAGGAATGGGAGGTGAGGAAAATGGGTGAAGGGTGGTCAAAGGTACAAAATTCCAATTAGAAGATAAATTCTGGTGATGTAATGTACAGCATGGTGACTGTAGTTAACAATACTGTATTGTATATTTGAAACTTGCAAAGAGATTAATCTTAAAAGTTCTCATTGCAAGAAAAAAATTGTACCTGTGAGGTAATGGAGGTTAATTAAACTTACTGCAGTTATAATTTCACAACATATATATATATATATATATCAAATCATATTCTACATCTTAAACTAACATACTGTTATACCTCACTTATATCTCAATAACACTGGAGAAAATAAAAGAGGTAGGTACTGAAAACCCTGGACTCAAATATTCCTGCATTATGTGAATGAAAACAAAATGTATTTCATGAAATTCATCTTAGTGATAGTTTAACACTCTAGTATGGTAAAATGACTACTGAACTTCAACTTTTCACTGTGGTCACTATATATGTATAGTTATTGATAATTGAAGATTTGAAGATAAAAGTGTTTTATGTTGCTTGTTTTACGTTGGAACATTCCTTCCAATCTCCAAAACAAGTCAATAATTTTAAAGAAATCTATATGCAATTCTTTCAATTAGGACACATGATACTCTAAATATAGTGGTATTGTAAACTCTACCTGACTTTTCCATAGAAACCCTAATATAAGAAAGCATTAAGTTTCTGAATCTCACTTTCTTGCAGAAATGATCAGAAATGCCACAATTCATCAGATATAAAAATAATAATGCATCCTTTTTAGTACAGTATTTCTTAAATTACATTCAGACTAATGAAAAGTTAAGTAAAATCATATTATACTTGGTAAGACTTAGAATAATCAGTCCATGGTATATAAACTTCTGACATCATTTGAAACAAATAAATCTAAAAACAGAAAAATCTTAGAGTTGTGAAATGCAGAAAACCTGCTTTACCATTGCTGAGGAAATTTTGGAGGAGATATTGGGCTACTAGACTTTTTGAGAGTAATTTTTTTATTACTTTATTTTCTTATTTAAAAAACCCTGTAGCACATACAGTACAATCCAACAAACATTAAGAACTCCATTTTGTTTTGTTTTTCATGCAATGTGTTAAGCATTGAGGGTGGTCCAAAAAACAAAAGAGTTCATATGTTCAAGAACATTATATTTTAAAATTAGTAAGAGAGGAAAAAAATTAAGGACAGACTAAAAGGACAGGGTAGACAAATTCTAGGAAAAAGGAGTAACAAAGAAGTATATTAACATAGAAGTGGAAAAGATTACCATGAGTTGTTGGGATTGGGAACTGGAGATCAAGTTGCTGGCCCTTGGGCTGCATTTGTGCCTAGATTCACTTCCTCAAAAGTGAATGATGACTCATGTTAATTTGTGAGCTGCCATTTACAAGTGCTAATATGGATGTAAGTGTGAATTATTTCAAGTCAAGTTGCCATAAGTCAGAGATGATAGATATTTGTGCTAGAAAGCTCCTCTCCATGGAAAATGCACAAATTGCAAACAAACATTCTGATGAAATATTTCATTAGGTTGATCCAGTTATATTATAGGGAATGGTTTCCTAAATATAACACATTTCTCAAAATATTTATTTTTCATGAGATTGAGAAAACTCTTCATAAAGTGATGCTAATGCAATAAATGTGATGAGAAAGAAAATTACAGGTAATAAGAAATAAATCTCAGTGAACGGCACTTAGAAAACTGGCCCTTTGGGGTAAAAATTGTTATATGTAATTCCTATAAAGTTTATATCTGAAAAATGGTAGTATAAAGCCACGCAGCTCCCTTTGAGAGGGAATCGTGGTCATAATTGCCAGTGTACACAAAAAGAACTGGTTTTGCTGATCAAAAGTTTCCTGTTAGGTACCGAAATGTAACATCTGCCTGTGATATAATGGACCAATAATTGAAGCATATAACATATCCTCACAGGGGCTACACTGCTGTTTTATTTATTCTTGCCCAACTGTGAAGATAAACTTCACTAAATACATGTGATATCCTGTCAATTCGCGATAAGCATATTTTTCCTTGGACAGATGGCTGGTGAGTGAAACACCTGGATCATTTCAGGGCCACAAAATTATAATCATAGTGGATACATGATCCCAGAAACAAGTCTACTTAGACTGAAAACATTCTCCTCAAGAATTTGCAGGGACAATAGCCACTCTCCCTTTTCAGCTCAGTTGTAATCTACCGTATCATTTGTTTTTAAAACCATTATATTCCACATGACATTTTATATTCATAGATCATCCCATCACAGATTTCCTACTCTCTGCTAAAACCCTATTAACTAGTAACAAAACATTATGCTGTATATATTTGCACTGGGACATTCTTAAAACACAGGATGAACTCCTAT
Source organism: Hippopotamus amphibius kiboko (assembly GCF_030028045.1). Classification (NCBI taxonomy): domain Eukaryota; kingdom Metazoa; phylum Chordata; class Mammalia; order Artiodactyla; family Hippopotamidae; genus Hippopotamus; species Hippopotamus amphibius. The sequence continues at coordinate 94,034,510 of NC_080193.1, read as the reverse complement.
CCTCTAGAACATTTTCTCTAATGTCACCAGTTCTTTAACTCACAATTGGCACACTTCTGATTTATCATTTCCTAATAGCACATTATTCACTTAGAAATGTGCATTTCTAATTACAACATCTGCTTCATTTGAAAAGTCAACTGTATACTGCCTAAGAATTTTTGTTCCTACTCCTATGGTCATTTATTGTATGTTTGCTGACAAGTTTTTATGGCCATCAGAATAATCACACCCTCCATAGTTGCACTCCCTCTAATAACTTCATTATACTAACTACTAATGTGTATTAAGTGTGTTAATTTTATGATATACATTGTCATAGGTGCTTTACACGTAATAAATCATTTAATTCTCACAATAACCCTATGAAAGCAGCACTGTTATTCCAATTCTACAGATGATTACACTGAGACCCACAGTGGTTAACAAACTTGCCCAAAGTCATGTAGCCACAAGGTACTAGAGTCAGAACTGGAATCCACGGAGTCTTTCTCCAGATCATCTGTTTCTGACCACATTTCTAGACTGCTCCCCTATAACATGACATGATTTATGATAAAGTTTAAAACTTGGTTTTATATAAATTTGCCTTTCTGTTTTCCAAATGTTTAGCTCTGTCCACATCAAATAGCTGCCACAAATATATTCTTTTCTGCCAGGCTGGTGACAGATCTTAAATATGACATATTATATATACTTATATATATATATACACACATACATATTTCTGAGAGGTTAAGATATGACACACAAAATTAAATAATATACAGTATTGTGAAAATGCAGACCTCTTTATCAGTTACTCTTGAAAATTTGTAAGTAATTTATTTCACTAAAATCACACTGATTCTGAATAATAACATGTATTGTTACCACTAATAATATACATATGGTTACCACCCAGAATTTCAACTTATATTGCGCAGTTCTACCTTCATTCAGCAGAAATATGTTTTTGTTCCAACGTGCAGCAGTTATGTTTCATGACTGACAATTATCTCATAATGAAAAACAAGTCACAATTAATAAAAATCAAAACAATACCTGCTAGATTCATTTAATGATTTAATGAACTGGGAAAGAGTTTTATGAAAAGACCTATAAAAGCAAGAGACTCAAATTCCAATTAGAATCAACATTCATGGGTCTTCAGGCTTCTAAGGGTAAGAAGAGATCTATTCAGCTTTTCACATTTCCCTCTACCTATAAAGGAGCATTTACTTTCAAAGAAAATCATGGTTACTGCATCTGTTCCCTCTACACGGGTTAGAAATATTTTTGTGAGAGAACTAACATGTTGTGAAAACCCTTAGCAGTACAAGATCAGTGATTATTTATGTGCTATCCTTACTATATTTTAATATCTGGCCTATAATTATAGATTGATGTTGAATATTAAATTAACTTAGAAACTAAAACAGTCCTTAAATGAACAGATGTACCATAATAATGATAACAGTTAACATTCCCCAAATACTCCCTACAAGCCAAGAATATTCTAAATCCCTAACACCTATTATCTCATTTAATTCATATAATAGCACCACGAAATTAATACTATTATTATTTCCAATTTAATGATGAGGAAGTGAGCACAGATAAGTTAAATAACTTGTCCAAAGTCATACACTAATTGCTGGGGTCAATACTTGAACATAAGTGATGTCACTCCAAAGCTTCCATCATTGACCACTTTTCTAGACTGCTTTTTGATCCATTCTATTTATAAAACTTTAGTTTATTTCCAATTCTGCACTATTACAAATAACATTATAATGAGCATGCTGGTACCCACACTTTTTTTTAGCTTGTCTTATTATTTTCTTTGGATAAACTTTGTAGAGGTTTAAATGCTGGAACAAAAAACATGGTCATTCATCTTTGTCAGGCTTGTGGGTGAAAAATGCTGCTTTCTACTGCTGTTTTAATTTGTATTTTGTATTAGAGAGGTTGAGCATATTTTAGTTAAGTGGTGTGCAAGAGCCTGCTTGCACAGATTTTGGGTTTCTCTTCCCAACTCCACTTTAAATGACATCAAGGTGGCAACTTGAAATTGATCATAGATAAAAGTGTTTATACCTTGGAAATCAGCATGTGATAGAAACCAGGTTTGCTTGCTTTGATTTGGTTTTGGAGAGCCTCTTAAAAGCCCACCTTCATGTATACCTCTGTGTATAATGGCCATTTGTGTTCTTGTTTTGAAAAGGCTATTCATAATCTTTGTCTAGGTAAAAGTTCTGCTGTGTTTGTTTGTTTCTTATTGACTTGGAAAATGAATGTTCCTACCTAGTAAAATTATTAAAAGGGGAAAAAGTTTTGTTATTAACACTCATTATTATTTGAAACCTTGGCCACACAACTTAGCCATTTGTTCAAAAATGACATAGACAAAATCTAAAGTGAAAAACATTATCAATTTCAATTTAGAATCTATTACAGAGTTCAAATAAATTATTAGACATATTTGTGTTAAAATGACATTTTAGGTTTAGCTCAAATTGTTTTATAATAAAAGCATGTGCACAATATTTGCCTTTTATTGAATAGAAGTGCTATACTATAGAAGGTGGTAAAGAAACCCTAAAGTTCTGCTATAGCATAGACACCTGAGGTTGTAGTAAGAAAGAAGAAAACATTTGACTCAATTTTTTTCTTAGATCTTCCTTTAATCACATATATATTCAAGATATGAAAGTCAAAGGATTACAACTTTACTGTCATAACACTTTCAACTCCAGTAGGATTATACGCGTAACTTAATGCTAATGTTTCAATATCAGAAATAGTGGATTGAGTTTTTGGCAGTCTGCATATCTTGCTATGTAACTTTTAAGTAGCACATAACAACATAGTTATTGGTTTTATAACTAGAACAATATTCTTGAAGATGTATATATCTAGCAAAAACTAGTTTGGTTATAAAATCAAAGATGAGATATGACTAAATTAGGTGACATAATAATACATATTGGATTTGAACTTAACTCTTCAAACAAAACGAGTTTTTAAAGGAATTTAATTGCTATCATCACTTTTAATATACATTTGTATTTTCTACTAAAATGCATTGAAATAATGTACTATGGAGTAAAAAGATTTGGTAGATTTTTAATTAATTTATAAAAGTAGACTATACAAGATTTTAAAATTCCTCTATATAAGAATAAAAGAGTATTCTTTCACAACAAAGAAATTAAAGTTCCTTCCACAGGAAAATCCCCAAAGCCAAGTGACCATAAAATTCATTATGCATAATTTTACTATTACTGGTCAAGAACAATCAGAAAATAAGCTACTCTTCTATTTTTCCAAAGATATTTTTACAGATTAACCATAGGAGAAAGGTCCATTCTATTTCATTTTGGATTTATGATTTAAGAACCTGACACTTTTGCAAAATGCTTTATTACTGCTTTCAGCATGCTCTGTTTCCATTCGGTCTGTTTTCAAAATCATTAAATCATATTTATAAAGTGACCATACACATCACTAGCAATTTTGATAACTGCTTTTCTTCTGCCTTAGGTCATTAGTGGACAGAACATTTTAAAATGAAATAAAACATTTTATGCGTCACAGAGTAAGAAATGGACTGAATCAAGGATCAGGGTTCTTGGTGTACTCTGCTATTGCCTGGGGCTAATTCCCATTTCCAGAACTTTGTTCAACTCTTGATCCTTTCCTGAAATGACCTGGTCCTCTTTTCCCTATCATATCTTAACTTCGCTGAAGATACTATCTTCTTGACTATTTTAACCATCATCAATTACCACTTTCCCACCCTGACTCCAAACACTCAGAATTATATCATACACTATAATACTTATTCACATAAGGTTTTGAATCAATTTTGCTTTAGTTATATTAGTGCCATTTTACTAACAAATTGTGAATTCCAGTAGGCAAGGATTATGCCTTATACATCTTTCTAAATTCCTTATTCCTGAACACCTCCCTGACATCGTCAAGCACAAACATTTAACATCTATCATACAGTTTGGAGCACCTAGTAAATGCTCACTAACAGCTTAACAGATTGAGTACAAACTAACCAAATACTTTTGTTTATTTGTTTGTTTTTATCTGTTTGTTTTACCAATCACCCAATCTCACTGAAGTGATTTCTTTCTTTTTTTTTTTTGGCCATGCTGCCAGGCTTGCAGGATCTTAGTTCCCCCACCACGGATTGAACCCGGGCCCCCGCAGTGAAAGCACTAACCACTGGATTGCCAGGGAATTCCCATGCAGTGAATATTTTTCTTACAATTTTAGATAGTTTTGAAAGTAACAGTAAAGTTATGGAACTGTATTTTTAAAAAGTGATATTCAAATCCAGAATATTTTCACAAAAGTGTGCAAATTAATTCTGCCTTAATTCAATACTAGGCTCATTAATCAGTTTCATTTGCTGTTCTTAAAGAGAGGTTAGATTAATTTCACCAACAAAGAAGTCTTTTTTTTCTTAGTGTCTAGTCTCGTGGCTTCACACGGGGGGATTTACAAGGACCACTCTAGTTCAACCTTCACCCATGGTATGCAGTCTTTGTTCACAATATACACGTACATATATGAATACCCACACACATCAGATTACAGTTACTTGTTCTTCAAGAATGTGTTTGGTAGGCCTGGGACAAAAAATACCCTCAACCACATGAAATCACTTGAAGACTACAATTTTAACTGAGGTTTTCAATTTTTTGGCGCTTTGGAAATCATATTCCATTAAAATATAAAAACCCCTCGAAGAGATGTGTTTTTTGTTTTGTTTTGTTTTGTTTTGTTTTTATCTGCTAACACATAAGTACTTCAGATCTTTCCCAGAGTGACAAGCAGCTCAGAATAACTCATAATGACCATCGTCAAGAAGGTGGGATGCTTTGGAAGAAGAGAACTTTACTAGGATTCACAGTCTAAACTGCTGGAGAAATAGGACTAATCTGGCTCCTGAGTGGAAGGAGGACAAAGAAGCAGTGACAGAATTGAGGAGAAATTTGGCTAAAAGAGGATATGAGAGAAACTGAAAATCAGGTAAAATTTTTTTCAGCTATAGAGTAGGTGCCGAGGACAGAGAAGAGAAGAAATAAGTTTCACTTACAAATTACAAGCATATTTTGGGAGAGTTTTATTTCCCTTCGTGCATATAAAGTACATATTTCAATATTTTATGAATATGTTTCATTGTTCTAAAAATGCAAATAAATATGTAAAAATTTCTTAGGCAGTTGTCTAATGAATGTTTTAAAGAGTAGAGTTAATTATCCTACAGCTTAAAGTAACTGGTGTCTGATCAAAAGAGCTATGTTAGCATTGAATTCAAGTGTTTGCATGCAAGAAATTCATTCCTTTTAACTGTCTGTCACCTAACTAAACCCAAAGCATTTTGAAATAAAATATGTTTGTATCCTTCATATAGATTTAAAAATTAAAATGAGATTACATGAGAAACATAAGACTGGCAAGTGCCTCCAGAGGTCATTTAGTCCATCTCTGCTTCTGGCAAGCTTCACTTAAATCATTTCAAACGTATGGCTAACTACCTTGTGCCATCTCTGTTAAGCAATCCTAGTTCTTGGCTGCTCGCATTAATGATGTGTGTGCTACAAACTGGTTTAACCGTTCTGCCTGATTTAGTTAGTCAAGAGTGTCAGATAATCCGTCTCACTCAGTAAGATATCCCTCAGTCAAATCAAACTGTATATATGTTTATTTGACTTTGCTCATTTTTTGATCCATTTCACTGGTAAAGACAATTAAAACATTCAAAACAAGTGTAGGTGTGAAGAGACAACCTATAAATCAGTTTCTTCCTTAATCTCATTAAATTGTTCCTGACCTGATTTTAATCAAATTTTACTCAATTTTCCCACCCTGGAGCAAGAGACTGTTTAACTATATTCTTTTTCCTAATGGTCTTAATTAAGTCTCCTTCTCCCCTGCTCTTCTTTAGGCAAAGTAAACTGAAGAGTCAAAGAATATTAAGCCAACAATTCATGAGAACCCAAGGAGAGATTTGGTCTTTTCTTTTTTTTTGCCTAAATCAATACATATTCAAAAGAACAATACTGAAAGATGGAGGTATGTAACTAAATAACACGTCAAAATGTTTGCTACTTCTTTACATGTTAGTGGTTCTTTCAAGAAATAAGAATTTCGGACTTGTCTTTGCCTTTGTTCCTTTTCACATCTAGTGAAAGCAATGAAAAAAAGCTTTAAATTTGTCTACTCTTTTTTTTAGAAAGCATTTCTCCCTTAAAGTAAATTTAAACTTGTAAGACTTGCATTATTCTCTCTTCTTTAGACTAAGATCAGATTTTAGATATTACTCAGAGCCTGAAACCTTAAGATTATAAAATATGAGGAGTTTACTTGACCTAAATGTTTATAAGTGAAGCAGAGGAACATTGTTTAAAATTACACCATCTAGATAAATGCAGAATCACAATAGTACTGTGCTTTAAAACTGTATAAAACATTTGATTATTATTGATTATACTGAAGCTACTTTTAAAAATATGAATTACCATAACCAGCATGTGAGATGGTAATTTCGCCAATTAAATATTTCAACCAGAAAAAAAATATTCTTTCCTTGTACTGTCAATAAATACCCCACAATATGGAATCACTGAAGTAGCTTATGTTCAAAAATATCAAAATAAATTTGACAACCTGAATATCAATCTTAAACCTGTTAATATTTTAAAAAAACAGGATTTTAAAATATGCAATACTCAATCTGTTACTATTTTGTTAAATTAAGGCATGCAATTCCAAAGGAGGAGAGATATTTAAGTAACTCTAACTTGTGATAATATCATGAGTTTCTTTCAAAGCTGTAGCCAGTGCTGTAAAGCAGAACAAATAATAATGCAAAGGCAGATACAAATTATTCTCAAAAGCATGAGTGATTTTCAAGGTGAAATATTAGAAGTGACGTTACAAAATACAAATAATGTGACTGAGAGCTCCTAATGTTCTGATATATGGCAATATGTTCTCACTCAAAGTCTAATTTTAGTGCATTGACAGTTAACAACCTCATGAAATAAGACATCTAATTTCAATCATATCATATTTTTCAGCGATATACCCGTGTGATATCTCACAAACACTACAAAGAAAAATCTTCAGATCTGAATTTACCATGTCACCCCCCCGACCACGGTACCCCCCACACCCCACCCTGCAACACACAGCTCTTGAAGTCCCTATCTTGGTGAACAGAGCCACAATCAATGCAGTTTGTCAGGCCAGAGATGAGCAGTCACATATCATGTCAAACCCTAGTCCTGTCAATTCTTTGCAAATATCTCTCCGCTCTCTCACATGTTCCCTCTCTCTCTCTTAGTCCCTCCTCTTCACTGTTTCAACTCTAGTCTAAACTATTCCATTAGCCTGCACTATAAAACCCTCTTAAATGAGCAGCATGAACATTCTGCCCTCCACCTTTTCTTCTTCCAGTCTGTTCTCTTCTCTGCGTCACTCTCCTACAGAAACTTCTCCAAAGGCTTTAGTGAGCATGGCCTTTATCACAAAGACAATTTGCCTTCTGTCTACCTCTTCAGTTTCATCTAGTGCCACTTTTCCCTTGTTGAATAGGTTTGAATCATACTTCATCTAGCTGTTTCTTTTACCTAGAACAAGTGGTTGGTTTTGTTGTGTTTCGTTTTGCTTTACTTAGAGCCTTCACATCTCGGCTTAAGTGTTATTCTTTTAGGTAACCATCCCTCATGACTGGGTGAATGTCATCTGACACATACATATGCTCATACTTGCAATGTGTTCACTGTCTTCCCTGTTAGAACATAAGCTACACGAGGATAGAGATTCAATGCCTGTCAGTGTTCCTCATATGTGGGTTGTTATTAAATTCATGTTGAGTGTTAAGTGAGAGCTAAAGATACATAAACAGATTATTTTCCATATATGTTGCCAAATTCATGAAACTGTGGCTATTCTGATTATTTTCTCCCTCCTCCCTTTAATCTGATTATTTTATTATTATTTGAAATTATTAGTGACTTCTAATTGACAATCCCTAGAATCAATTGAGTAAATAATTGTTCTCTTTTATTCCCCGATATCCAGATGTCTACTCCTGTCATGGCTTCTTATCCTCCCCACCCTTAGCTATTCCTAGTGTCATCTTATTTCAAGATTTCTGTCAACCTCTTTTTTTCATTATTGCAAATAAAAATTGTAAAATTCTGCAAACCCCCTGCATATCTTCAAACTATTATCTTTTTTCTTTCCATTCTTGAAATACTTGCAAGTTTACTTCTCAAGAGTGGCATATCAGACTCAATAATAAGAATCTTCAATGTTCCAATTTATAAAAAGTTTATATTCCATTAAGTGCCTAGTATAGTGCACTAAATATGTTACAGGCACATGATATATACTACAAAATATTAAGAAAAATAAGTGTGTCCTACTGTAATCCAACTTGAAAAAAACAGTTTCTTCTCTCATTATAAGTCTTTCACCCTGAATATCCAAGTATTTTCTATTAAGGTGCAAAAGTTCACAGTGATATATTTTCACTATATTTTCACAGTGATATATAATTTCACTAGTAAATGTAGCTCCAGTAAAAGAAGGTCTAAGGAAGTGATTCTCAAACTTTAGACTACAAAAGAATCATGCAGAAGACTTATTATAATACAGATTGCTGACTCTTACCCCCATTTTCTGATTCTATAGATCTGTTCAACAATTTCCCCTAAATGATGTTTTATCCATTGAGAACCAGTGGTTTAAGGAATCGTCCTATTTTTCTGCACTGCAAATGGGTTTTGACTATTTTTTAAAAATCAAAAGCATATTGATAAATAGAAAAATTTACAACCTACTTGTACGTATATGTATTCTTTTTCATTTCCTTCACGTCATATAATTCTAAGTCCCCCTAATATTCAGTCTTTAAATCAAGACAGACTTAGCTGTGTGAGGCATTATTCTAAATTGGAACAGAACTTTGTCAATCTTCCATATCAATTTGCACATGGAGGGCAATAATTCCTGGATTGCATAATTATTTATTTCGATTCTCTTTCCTCTAAATATTGTAATCATAGTACCCTCACATGTATGTGGAGATAATATTTCAGTCTGTATTTACTTTATGTGGCTTTCCATATACATTTTTCCATTTTAACATTATCTTTTTTTCAGAATTACTTGATAAAAGCTGCTGGACAAATGGTGAAAAATATAGGAAAAGAGAACAAACAGGAAAAAAAATAGAACAATGATACTTCTGGTCTTAAGCCTTTTCTTATCTTCATGGTCTTATCATAGACACAGGCCACGTCCTTTAGAGAAGGATTCATACTGGGATACTTCAGAGGTCTCTCAGGAACCATATACTATTCTCGTTAGTAGAGTGGCTTTATTTGTATTCTCAGCTAGTCCACCTGATACCTGAAAATTTTTCACAGTTACACTGCAGACTGATCAATAGCATGATTTGATATCCATGGGGAGGAGGGGAACACCCTCTGATACTTTCTATTTTTAAACAACTAAAGTTGTTTTGTATTCCCTAAACCATATTGATCCATGAAACTAATGATAGTTTTACTAAAGCTCCCTTTTGTAAACTCTGTCACAGAGGAAACCTTGGAAAATTACAATTAACGGCAGGGAAAATGTTGGAAATCTATTTTACCATGTAACTTTACTGCCAGCTCCTGCTATGTACAAAATAAGGCAAGACCCACATGTTTTTCTCCCTGGGTTTAGATGTGGCTGGACTGATGCAGTGGCAGTGAAGATGGCTTATACTTATATCTCCAGGATGCTTTAACTCCCTCCCCACTAATCTGCCATCTTGTCCATTATGAGAATGAGCCGTAACGGCTGAATTGGCATTGTCCCCATTTTTCCATTTCAGCAGAAATTTTAAAAGGTGGTTGTCACTATATAGGCTCAAGTGATGCCATCTGCTTTCCCATTTAGGGAAATGCAAAATAAAAATAGTGGGGGAGATGTTCAGTATTTACTTAGAGGTGGACTATATCTTGACACCTACATACACAGAATACCAATAAGAAGGCAGAAAATGGTTCAGGAGCTCTGGTGGGAGAAATACTAAAATCAGGTTGGCCTTTAAACATAACAAATGCACATTTACTTATTACATTAAACCACATAGAAAAGTTTTCATTCATGTGAAATGCATTAGAACTCTTAGAACACTACAATTATAGTTCTTAAGGAAGTAATATTACATATATATGAATCTAGATTTCTAGGCATATATATTTATGAAACTATATAATAAAATTCATATTTAAAATGGAATTTAATAATTGTCACCAATAAAAAGTGTTTCACTTTTACCTATCAGTAAAATTTCTTACCTATGGATACATATATGTGTATTTCTTTATCTATACTAAAAGATGTGTAATTACTATTACTACTTCAAGAGGCCCATAATGTTTATAGCAGACTTTCAAGACTGTTGAGTGTGTAGTTTATCTGACTACTAGAGATATTTTTCCTTTACAATTCTCGATCCATACCACTGTTTTGACTATAGCACAGATGTAATGCACATTTCAATAAAACAGTACGGCTCGGAATTAACAGGCTAATAAAAAGGACTTTAAAGGTACATTAAATTAGAATTTAAGATGTCTCCTGCATTTGCAGCATAAATGCTAATAAAATATAAATCTGTTATTAACTTTTTATAGTCATGCAAAGTAATAAAAACTAAAAAATGTTGAAGATATATCAGCACATATCTATGAGATGGACAGAATAGAACACAAAGCTAAATTGTGAAATAGGTGTTAGGAAGAAGAGAAAATTTTAGGGGAGAGGTGAAGAGAAATAATTTATATATATACACTTTTTCTTTCAAAAATGATCATTTTTTTTTGGCCTACAAAGCATCCCGAGATTTATCTTTAACGAACACAAAAGCCAAGAAACTATTTTCTGTCCTTTAAATGACTGGAGCATTAAACTAGGATATTCTTTTCCAGGGACAATACTGTGTCATATGTCGTTGTTTCCCTAATGTAACAATACACCATTTGTGTCAAATATGTGCTGACAATACAACCAGGCTTTGTCATTAGGATCATACAACCTGTTAGCTGTTGCTTAATAATACATTAACCTATTCAGAATGTTCATTGTTTAAGTCATAATTGCACAGATCTAATTGTTACACGTGGCTGGGAAATTAAAATGATGATCCTCTGAGACAGCTCTGTTCAAAATTAATGTAATAATTAAAGAAAAAAATTTTAAATCATATTCTTGCTGGCATATCTGAAGGCTTTTAAAGCCTTCATAGTCAGATTTTAAAAGAAAAGTGATGCTTCTCAAAAAGAATATCAAAATAGTATACTGCCTTCTATTTAGCTATATAGAAAAGAAAATGTTTAGGGTTTTAGGGGTATAAACACTCAAGTATTAATATGAAAAAAAATAACAACTGTTTATAATTCACCTACAGAAGCCATATTTATTGTGATATACTAAAATGAAAATGCATTAAAAATTTAATATAGGAAATTCAGAGATTGCCCACACACTATTTTGAGAAGCTGAAATACTGCAGCATGTTACATTGCAATAAAATCCTAATAAAATTTCAAAATTTTTATATAGTGTATAAAAGCAATTGCATAAAATTTACCATTAACTGTAACAAGTATTATTTCACTGTAGGTATTACTAGAGTCCTCACTTAGAATAAATTATAAATTTGGTAGTATAACTTTGTTATTCCCCCCCCTTAAAAAAATCAGCTTGCTAGTGTTTTAAAGGATTTTAAATAGCAATAGTTATCACTTGTAAGTTGTCTTGGATAGCTGACAATTTCTAAAGGTGCCACATTCTAAGAAAACCAAATTAAAAAAATATTTTCAGATTCAGAAAAAAAAGTCTTGAAAAATATTTACTTCTTAGCCTGCTCTAAATAGTTTGCCATATAACAAATCAGATAGTCAAAGTCCTAATTCTCTTACAAATTTTTAAATGAGGCTAATTTTAATATTAAATTAATTAAATAAAACACATGGCTTTTAAAAAGATACTGTGGTTCTCATAAAATAATTTTGGGGTTCCTAAAATAGCAAAAAATAGAAGTGGTTATAGTAGATAGAAATTCTCTAAGGCATAATTTTGATATGATACAAGCATAATTCGTAAGTTCCTTATTGTTTTCATGTACAGTGTTTATAAAATAAAAATAAACAAATGCATGCTTAACATTCTCCATATCTCATCTGAAAAAATCATATCTAAAAAGTGTACTTAAAGAACTCATTTCAGAAATGTTTACATCCTCTCTTGTAAGTAACCCAGGAAACCAACTGACAAGAAATAAGGAATTGAACATGCCTGATTCCCTCTAGTAATAGTGTTCATTCTTTTATGCCACAACTGAGAAGTAAGGGTAGGCCAGGAGAATAGTAAGTTTTGTTTTGGTTTATTTTTATTGCAAGATAATCAATCATGCCTAACTAGAAATATGCATTCAAAAATAAAATTATTTTGATAGAAGTCAACTTCTAGCGAGACTAATATGAGCAATTCTAATACAGTAGTTTGCAACAATTTGGCCTGAAAATTTTAAATGATGCAATATAATTTTGCATTGTATGTAAGGAAAGAAGCAGGACTCTCATAAAAGTGCTAATCCTTAGGTAATAATACTTGCTTACTGATCTGGCAAATTTTACATCAATTCAAGTGACTCCTTTGATTATACCTTAAATAAAATAGTGTGGTTTCTTTCTAACTTGAAGTTCTTACAAGTGCCCAAAATAACAGTCATAATATCTAAATTAAGTGCTGAATATGTGAGAAGTATTTTATTTAGTGCTTTCTGTACAGAAATGAAGAATCCCTTACCCCAATTCCTTAGAGCCAGAAATGTTTAGGATTTTAGGTCATTCAAGTTCAAGTGCCATTTTATGTCATGCCCCACCTGGGTTGAGCAGCACCCCGTATTTAACCAGTTTCATAATTCACAGTAAAGCATGAAAAGCCACAGCGAGTGGAATCAATGAAGACATAAAACTGCCACAAGTCAGTTTAGGTAAGGTTTTTTGTTAAATTAATTTTGGAACCAACTTAAGAAAAGAAAAAATCTGTTAGCTTTAAAGCTTTATGGATTTCAGAATTTTGAATAAATGACTATGGACCTGGGTCATCTCATTTAATCCTAACCACACACCTATAGGAAAGGTGATGCCAGTACTATTTTACATACAAGGAAACTGAGGTTTAACACTGATAAATAGCTTACCCAAAATTATATGGCTAGTACCATAAACGCAGAACATTAATTTCAACCTGAGTTTTCTGTCTCTAGGGCCTAGAAGTACTTAGGGAAACTGCCCATAAGTCTGATAATTTCACAGATGCCACTGTGTCTTTATTTCAGATTTTGTGTTGCCTTGTTTGTTTAAAGATACTTCTCTTTATAAAAAGCTGAGTTAGAAATTTGTTTACTGAAGTCTCTGAAACTATACAGCTAAGTAGTGTTTTCTAAAGGTCTATAGAAAAGTGAGCACACTTTAAAATTCATATTCAGTTCTTTAAACTATAACAAATTTTTATTAAACTTGTGATTATAAGAGAATTTTAAGTGGGAAAATACATATTTGATGGATAAACTTTTTAATTTTTATTTTCACCTATTTAAGACAGGTGCCCTCAGGACTCAAACTATGAAGTTGCTTAATGGTTAAGACATTTGGTAAGTGGACTCTTATGATAGTTGAACAAATAGACCCAAATCATAATAATATATAATTTATAGAAGGAATGCTCATATAAGAATGCTTAATGTACAGAAAAAAATCCCTTATTAAAAGGAACAATTCTCATTATACTACTATGACTGATTGAAGATAGTACTATTACCTTTTGGAAAATGTTCTATTTTTTTAATAGGTAAGCTATTTTACTGTGGCAAAATATATATAACATAAAACTTACATTTAAACCTTTTTTTGGTGTACAGTTAAGTGGTGTTAAGTAGCATTAAGTACATTTACATTATTGTGAAATCATCACCACCATCCACCTCCAGAACTTTTTCATCTTCCTAAACTGACACTATGTATTCATTAAACAACCCCACCTCTCAGTTCTGGGCAGCTACCTTTCTATTTTCTATCTCTGAATTTGACTGTTCTAGGGATATCATATAAGCAAATCATGCAATATGTGTCATTTTGTGACTGGCTTATTTCACTCAGCATAATTTCTTCAAGATTCATCTATGTCGCAGCATGTGTCAGAATTTGATTCCTTTTTAAGACTGAATAATATTCCACTGTATCCATATACCACATTTTGTTTATCCATTCATCCATCAGTGTTCTTCTGGCAATTCTGAATAATGCTGCTATGAACATTAATGTAAAATTATCTGTTCAAATCCCTGATTTCAGTTTCTTTGGGTATATAACCAAAAGTGGAATTGATAGATCACTCAGTAATTCTGTTTAATTTTTTGAGGAACCACCATACTGTTTTTCATAATGGTTATAACATTTTACATTCCTACCAGAAATTCACAAGGGTTCCAATTTCCCCGCATTCTCACCAGCATGCATTAAGAAAAATGTTTTAAAATAATTTTACCTTACCCAGTGACCCCAAACTACTTACCACTATTAACTTATTACTAATCACAGATAAGTATTTTAATTTTTTCTTATTTTCCTACACATTGTCCTATTCATTATTTTTTAACCTCTAGTATACTGCACAGTATATATTACATTAAAATTTGAATAAATGAATGAATCTCATTAGAGACTGTATATATTATACTGACAGGCCTATGTAATGTACCCAAATTCAAGAACATAATTATTTAACAGGATTTGATGTGGGTACATAACAAACTTTGGAGTCTCTAGTGCTTATATAAGCCTTCTTATAGTCACAAAGGAGGGAAGACCACCTACATCAAAGTTACTCAGACTACACGGCTTTCTTAAGCTATCTGCCAGTACATACACAGATAATTTTTAAGACTGTAAAGCATTATAGAGAGCCTGGCCTACCTTTCTGAAACTGGCTTTACCTGAGTTGTCAGCTATACCTCAGACTTGTAGGCTTCTTCAAGGCTGCTCATGAAAATGTCAACCAGAACTTCCAATTTTTAAATTATTGGGGATGAGCAATTAGCACTAACCAACTCAGATTTTCTTATACCAATAAAATATGAATATTTACTGATCTTCTGGTCCAAGAGACTCTAGGGACAATCAAAAACACTGGTCAGAATTCATTTAATGCCAGTCTGAGCTATGTCCCCAGCATAGTCAGTCCAGTGAAATAAGAAAAGATATTAGTTGACATCAGGAGAGAGTAAAATAGTAATTCATGTATTTAAGCTATTTGCAGACATGTTAAGGTATTAGATGGCTGGAACTGAAGAATTTTTAACAAAACAAAAAGTTTATTGAAGATGTTCACTTTTCTGGACTTTTCTTGTTTAAAATTCTTCAAAAGGCCAAGGCAGCTGAAAATTATAGAACATTTTTTTTAATTTTATTTATTTATTTATTATTTTTTGGGGGGTATAGAACATTTATTTAAATGCAGACCTTGGTGATGGTCTCAGTTTAATAAACCCCCTTCTTATACACTACATATAATAGAAAAGATCTATTTAATTTCATCCCACCTTGGGGAGATTAACCTGCACAGATACACTCAGTGGCAAATCAATCATTTTAAGGGACATAAGGGAAAGGGAATATGTAGACAAATAGGAAAAGTCATATATGTAAACTGCTAAAGTCTTCCCTAGTATTTGGTTCTAAATAAATCTTTAGAAAACTCTTTCATCTTTTTCATCTGAAAATTTTTATCTGAAGGCTTCTGTGAAGTTTTTCAGAAAGTTAAAATGGAAAAACTTTTAAGACCATTGGTTATTTTCACTTATAGTATGAATAAGTTTCAGTACTAATTAATATGAAAGTTGTATTAAAGTTTGTAGTAATACCTACATTGTCGAGTTATTGTGAGGTTTAGATAAGCTAATATTTGTGAAGAGTTTGGAACATTTTTTGGCTTAAAAGTGTTTGCCTAATAAATATAATAATAGTGCTAATCAGACCACTGGCTCTCAGCTTTGCAGTACTTGTAGGTCAAAAGAGTTTGTTGAAGTTAGAAGCAAATCAAATTCAAAATTAATTTTGAATTACTGATATATTCTTCCAAAAAGAGAATAGTACATTTCCTCTGTAGGAAGATCCAAAAAGAAATATTTTCACTTGAGCAATTGAGGGGTGCTAATTAATTAGTATCATATGACTAATTAATTAGCATTGCACAAACCTATAATTAGTGTTAAATATGGTCTGTTCCAGAGTGATTTTATAAACGTGGCCCAAGGAATCAATCAGTCAGTAGGGTGGTATTTGTTTCTGAGTTTGAAAGTACTACTTGTCAAATACGTTTCCAGGAAGAATTTGCAAACATGTCAACTCTTTTGAATTCAAGCTAGAAGGAAAACTAACAGAAATTCAGATGCATATACATACATTTCTCTTTTCTCAGAATTCATCAAATAGATATTAAGGAAGTTCATTTAAAATTTAAGTAAGTTTTCCTTCTTTTATAACTTACCCTGATGTTTAATTACCCCGTATTTGTTGATTATTTTCCCTCTTTCCTATGAACATATTAGCATGCAACCATAATGATGTTAAATTACCTTTAAAAACACATAAAAATCAGTGGAGCATGCTGTTTTCCTCTTTACATGAAATACGCTATAAATATATTAGAAGAGTTTAACACATTTTAGGTTTATTTTAGCCCCAATTCTAACACAGCTTGGGCTGACTGAACCTGTTAAATGGAGCCTGTGCTTCTCTGCATGGCATTCTGGATTGTTTTAATAAGGTGTACCCAAGTTGGATTTTTTTCATTATTGATTTAATCAATAAATACTTTCAGAAATGATGAGAAACATGTAAGACTTTTAACTGGCTAAAATTAGATGTTTATTCCGAATATTTTTATAATAATATTGCTTCATTCTGAAGATAACTACATCAAAATATTTCCTTCATTGAAAAAGTAAATTCGTTTCCGAAGCACATTCTGTATTTTAAAATTCATCTAAAGGGAATGATTTATCTTATGCATTAGTCACTTTATCATCTCTGACACTATGTTAGACCAGCCTACAGTGTCCCCCAATATTTTGGCTTGCTGTCCAGAAAGCAATGGTTTATTTGAGTGTTTGCCTCTTTTGTGAAACTCTCATGCGTACCATACATTAATAATCATATATCCCTATTATCCCTATTATCTTTTTGTTTTGTTGACACATCATGTGTGAGTATGTTTGCATATGTGTGTTTGTGTGCATGAGAGAGAAAGTGGAAGACTGAGAAGAGAAGTATCATGCGGGGAAGACACTACCTTATTCTCCTACTTTCTAGACAATGACAGCAACACTCAAGAAATGTCTGTCAAATGAATACTAATTTGGTTACAAAGCTAGAATTGTACTATAAATTCCATTTGAAATGTGATAAACTCATTTAAATAATATTTCATTCTACTTTTCTTCATTTAAATGCATATTTAATTTTCTTAAAAGGATGGTGCTTTCAGTGATATTAATTTTCTTTGGTTTATCAAAACTGCATACTTATCATTTTTACATTCATTCATTCATTTAATAAATATGTATGGAGAACCTGCTATGTACCACACACATACTAGGCACTGAGGATATGTTCTGATGCTGAAATATTTAAATATGAGTATATGTATTAAGTTCATCTTAATAATACCATATAAATCAATGTAATGAGGTAATATTAATAAGGCTGACTTCATTATAGGCTAGATCTATATCAGAAATCTGATCCTGAAACACGGAGCAGGCATATTTTTCAAAACAAGATGAATGATCAGTTAAGTAAAATATCAGTTAAAACTCTTGGTTTTATGTAGACTAATTTCTGGTAAGCTTTTTTTAAATATACCAGCTAATTATACTAATAGTATTATATTAATAACAACAAAACACTAATGACACTATAATGTTATATAAATTACTTCACAGAAATTCATTTTATTTCATTACATAAATGATTTATGTAAATAATTTTATATAAATTATTAATTGAGCATCTACCAATCTCCCAGGCACAGAGGATACCAAAGTGAACAAACAAGTCAAAAATCCCTGATCTTAAGAATCTTACATCTAGGGAGACAGATGAAAATAAAGATAAGTACACACATTATATAGTATGATCCAGTAATATATACGAAGGAGAAAAAAATGGGAGAAGAGGACTATGGGCTGAAATTTTAAATAGGGTGGCATAGAAAGGTAGCCTCAGTGGGAAAGTAGCTTTTGAGTAAAAATCTAAAGCAAGAGGCAAATTAGCTTTACAGGTGTGAGAGAGAAGCACAATCCGCACCAAGGGAATATCAGGTAAAAAACTTCAGGCAGAAACAAGCCTGGCTCATTCAAGTATCAATGATGAGGCTGTCACAGCTGGAGCTAAGCGAAGGAGGAAGAAAGGCAATAGGAGATGAACTCAAAAACACAATGGAGACTGGGTGTCACAGGAACTTGGAGACCTCTGCAAAGATTTTTGACTTTTCTGTATATGAGAAGGAAAGCACTGAGAAAGTCTTGGAAAAGAGGAATGACGTGATCTGAACAACCTGTAACGAATCACTCTGTTACTCTGGAAAATACGATATTTTGACATCACAGACCACATTGACACCCATGAAAACAACACACTAATAATTTAAATCCTTCCTGAAATCTCAGAGCCTAAACACATGTTGTTAATTCAATCTAATCTTTACCCACTTCATATCTGTTTGTAAGAAGGTAATAAATCACTAATCAACCAGTTGGGTATTTCTGAACATTAGATGTCACTCAGGTCACAGAAAGGTATCAGTATCTTCATCTCCAATCCTGCCTACTAACAGGAAATGGAAAAGTGAGTTTGGGAAATGTAAGAAATCGTTTCTAAATAATGACCAGTGACAGTCACAAGGCAAGTCACGTTATTGAAAGATTATTGGCTTCATTATTCATCCTTTTGGATATTTAAACATTATCTGATTTCTCAAAGGTTAGCCAAACATAAATCTCTAAAATGATAATGATTATCAACATAAACATCAAATATTTTATTTTTAATATTTCATAAAGTAAACAATCTATAAAATCTATTCAGATCTATTTTTTTCTATTTTTACAAAATAGGTTAGTAACTGATTTTATGATACCTCATTTTTGTAGCATTTTGCCCTCTAATTACTAAGGATTCGATTACTGCTAAATTATTTTTCACATTAATAATTAGAAATTGTCCCCCAGGGGACTTCCCTGGTGGTCCAGTGGTTAAGACTTCGCCTTCCAATGCAGGGGCTGCAGGTTCGATGCCTGGTCCAGGAGCTAAGATCCTACATGCCTCGCGGTCAAAAAACCAAAACATAAAACAGGAGCAATACTCTAACAAAGTCAATAAAGACTTTAAAAGCTGTCCACATAAAAAAAAAAAATCTTAAAAAAAAATTGTCCTCATAATGAAGCAAAAGACTCATTTTTTTCTTTCCCTTTAAATTTTTTAACAAAATGTTGATTGTTTTGTTTCTAAACCAAATATATGATTTTTCCATTCTGTTTGATTGCGTGTGGATAAAGAAATGTGAACCAAACCCTCCCTCAAATATCAGTATCTATGTTTGGCTTCCAGAGATAACATCAACAACCAATGGGAACACAATTCTAAACCTTTCTGTCTCTCCCAGAATATCATTTATTTGTAAAATTTTATACAAATCAGGTTGCACAGTCTCCATATTTTTATTCCTACGTTTATTTCTAGACAAAGTAGAAAAAAATAAAGCTATAGGTTTTAGAAATTTCTCTCTCAGTCAACAACAGAAAATCACTTTATAATACAAATATAAATTATTTTAAGCAAGTTATACTTTTAAATTATCATTTTTATCTTGTCAGTGAACACTGTGCCATTTACCTTCTGAATTCAAAAAAAAAAAAAATCCTCAAATGTTGAAATTTAAATTGATGCCTGAAAACTAATTCCATTCAATTACCAAATACCATATTTTTTTTATATGTCATAAGCCTTGTTACATGTCAGTAATAACAAATGACATTGTCTCATCTATGTGGTAGGGTCTTATTGAAAGAACCAATTTGATAGCAACATAAATCAAAAGGTTAAAGTAGGAATAGCCAGTTATTCATAAGACATCAATAACCACTTTTTAAAATAAAAATGTGTGGTTAGAATTCTTTTGAAACTGATTTGGTTATTTAACATTTTAATCTGATGTCAAATGCCACTGTTAAAGTTTCATGAATACTGCTCCTAAAGCCCAAGAGGAAAGACTGTTCTAGTTTCTTCAAGACTCCTAGTGTATGGGAGAGAATTTCCTCTTGTGAGTCCTTACCATACCCAAGATAATTTTATTCATATTTTTATAATCAGTGGTTCTGACGTCTTGTAATTCTGTTGGTTACAGCACTGAACTAATAATGACTTGAAGATTCATTCAGTTTGCATGTGACCCTGATTCCACAGACCTATTTTACGGTAGTAAGCTGTCAGTGTAACCCTGGCCAGTTATCTCACAGCTATCCTACATACCACTGTAACTTCAGCACGTTAGCACAGGGTCTGACACAAGTCAGGGAGAGGGGTACTTGGAGGTAGTCAAATAATGCTTAAGAGAGGAATATCACTAGGGTCAAAGTGACTGGGTTCAAATTCTAGGATTGCCCTTTCAACTCTGTGACTGTAAACAAATTACTTAGATACATTTGTCAAATGTTTTAATGTTTGTAATTACTGTATGGTATTAAATGAGGCAATACATGTATTTAGCAGTGAGCTTTTTATGTCATACATTAAATTTTAAAAAGGAAACAAATAACTGAGAATGGTTTATATCTAATGACACACTTTTATCCACATACATTATGAACTGTCTCTATGTTCTGTTCTTAAAAGTCCTTTTGTTATAGTTTTAAGAAACCATAAGTAACATGATCATGAGTACTATGGTTTGCAATTCACCATGGTTTTTTTTCTGACAGGAATTGAAAAAAATTCTTTAATAAGCTTTTCATAAGTACAGTTAAGTAGGGTGATATTTATAAATGCCTATTCTGCAAGAGTTTCTAAAATGGAATTGGGTATAAACATATTCTAGAAAAGTCACCTCTTCAAATTATTTCATTTTGTTCCTATTACAATGATCAGTGATGGTATAATAAAAATTTTGTCAAGAATAAAAGATTACCATAAAAAATCCTTGTGATAAAAGTTAGAATAAGAGAAATGTAGCTGGTTCAGTCACATTAAAGAGATAAGAAAGTGAATTTGAACAATGATAATAGATCATGATTTATAGTGAAAAGACTTTTCAATTAATGGAATTATCTGTTTGTTTTCCAGTGAATAATCCTACGTATGTGAAAGCAGTAGCATCTGTTCCTATATGATAATATATGAAAGAAGGGAAATTAATTTGTCTTTAACCATGTGCTATAAAATGTATTAATTATGAACTCAAAGAATAATGAAACATTATTTCAACTGAAGTGGAATCAGATCTAAGTTTGTTAATATTATTCAATGCTACATTAAATACAGGCTAACAAGAATAAGACCTACAACATTCTTTAGGGATTATTTGGGATACAACTGCTTACATATACTCTAGTAAACAAATTACATAGTTCTGAATTAGCATAGACTTTGTAACATGACAGACTGAGTCTTGCAACTTATGACTTTTCTGATCTTGGACAAGTTACTTTAACTCTTTACAACTAATTGCCTCTGTAAAATGGACAGAATCTTTTTACCTGCTTAAAGGAGATAGAATGTTATCTAGTAGAGGAGATCATTTACTCAGAGTTTAGACTAGGACCTAACTTTGTGTCATATAAGGAAGTGTAAGTTCATTTCTTTCATCCCGCCATTCTTTTTTAGAAAGCATATGACTTTATGAATAGCTTTTTTTTTAATGAAGTTTAAACAATTAGGTGAAAGATATCAGACTGTGCTAATCAAAATCATATACTCCTTTAAAATTGACTTTCAGAAGTTAAAGTATATTATTGTAAATGATATTGCATAAAAAGTAGCTACTTGATCAAAGGATTTCAATATTTGCTTATTTTACGCTTATATGATTTCTTTTCTTAGGGTCCATATCCCCCGTATTTGAAGGATATTTATGAAGCTTGAAAACAGAAAAAAATAACTGGTTAAAAATCAGTCTCTTGTACATGCCAGGCATGTTTCTGACTTAGTGTCTCTATCTGTTGTTCCCTCTGCCTAGACTGTGCTTCCCTCTCACACCTGCAAAGCGAATTCCTTCTCTTTCTTTAGGCTTTCACTCAAGACTCACTTTTTCAGTGAAGACTTCCATGCATCACCTTACTTAAAATTTCAGCCCATATCCTCTCTCATTGGTTTTTCTATTTGGTACATACTACTATAACATATTATATAATGTGCTTAATTATCTTGGAGGAAGATTTCAGAGAAGAAAAGTGACCTAGAAAAAGGAGAGGCACATTTTGAAATACATAAAAATGGCTAAGGCAAGAGCTTATACTGGAACAAGATACAATAGAGATTTAGAGCAAGAGGAAAAGAATAATGGTGATAGGACGAAACTTCACTAGTCTTGAAATGCAACATAAGAAATATGAATTTAATATGGAGATCTTGAGAGCATTATTGGATGGTTGGAGGCAGTGAGAATTCAAAACACTAAGAAGACAAGCTTTACTGCTTACTGAATTTATCAGGGAAGGAGACAGACATCTTAAAAGAGAAACTGCCAAAATATGCCAGTAATAATTGTATCACTTTGAACAACACTATAACACTTCCGGCATTAAGTGCTGATCTCTGCTTATCTAAAGGGGAAATGTGTGTGTGTGTATTTTTTTCTGTATCATAATTTCTCAATTAGATGAAAAAATAAGTAAATATATAGCCTAAGGAACTTTATTCACTTTCACTCTTTATACTGTAAGGAAACTATGGAAATAAAGTTTCAAAATAATTTTTAACTCAGAAAAACACTCTCCTGATGTAACACCTATGTATTTTATTAGGTTAAAATAAATCCATACGTATATCAGAACATACAATAAGCATTTTAGATATTTCCATTTTCTTAACTTCAATAGCAACTGTGCTATATTGGAGACTTTCTATCCCCATAATTCCTTTACATGAAAACTCATAATCTTTTCTATGAAAATAAAACTGTTGTCACAGACATTTGAAATGTCCAACTTAGATGAATTCTCTGTATTTTCTGCATATGAAAATTCTCCTTATTTAACAATACAGGCTACATGTTGAGATATTAATCATAATCATTTTTAAATGCATATTACATTTTTATCTTAGTGTGCATATGCTATTTCTTTGATATCAAAAGGAACTTAAAGTCATTATGAAAATGGCTACTCTAAATATATTTTCCCAAAATGTATTATAACTTTTATTTTTCCTGCTACCTTAGAGAAAACACTGTTTTATGATATTTCCCCAACATTCTATATAGTAAGTACTTTTTCCCCATTTACTTTCAGGAAAGCAGCAGAAACTAGAGGTTTCAGAGAGTACAAGCTAGTATTATAACCACTTGTTAAAACTCTGACTTTCTCACTTATTATCGGTGCTGTGGGCCAAACTGGCCTCTCCCCCACAACAGTCATATGTTGAAGCCCTACCCCCAATGTGACTATATTTGGAGAGAGGCCTATAAGGACAATAAGGAAGTAACAGATTAAATGAGGTCATTAGTGTGGGGCCCCAATCCCTTAGAATTAGATCCCTTAAAATAGTGAATTTATAAGAAGAGATGCCAGAGAGCGAGCCCTCCCTCTCTCTCTCTCCACCATGTGAGGACACATAAATATACATGTGAAATACATATGAAAATGAAATAGAAGGTTGTTATTTGTGTTAAATTCATTATCAAAGTATTTTAAGTATGCCCCACACAAAGGATACATAAATTTATAACTTTCTAGATAGAAAAACCATAAAAGGTGACAAATATCACCAATTTTAAATGTAGTTACGGAATCATGAAAAATTTGAATCATTGCAACCTCTCAATCTATCATTTTGTACTGCACCTCTTCTTTCATAATGGATAATGAAATATTGAATATGATTCTAAATGAAATTAATATAGCCCATATTAAAATTAAAAGTTGATTTTCAACATAAATGTTTTTTTTTTAATAACAACAGTTTGTCCTACTAAATGCACAATGTTTTCTTTTAGAGATACTAAATGGTGGTAAGGGAATTTTATGGGGAAATATGTTTGCTGTTTCCCACCCAATACTCCAGACCGAAGAGAAGATATCTCTCCCCTCATCAAACCAATCAAACAGCCTGTTTGCCTCTTGCTTGAATGACCTGAACTGTTTTTCAGCATCAGATTGTGAGAATAGAAATAGAACAGAAAGGAAGGTAAGTGTGGAAAAAGTAATCTGCTCAGAAAATTCATTTAGACTCTGGGTATAAGGACAAAATCGACACTCTTTGAAGGCCTTACACCTATTCTCATTCACTTCTTTATGTCAGTCTACCCGCCATAAGCTACTGCTTGCACTACTATAGCTTCCATGAGTATCTATCTCTTCCTCTAATCTTTACCTAACTTCCATTTGTCCCTCAAATATCCATTTAAGCACCACTTGTGGTAAAAGCCTTCCCAGGAGAGGACACACACACACACCCCCCACACACACATACTCAAAGGCAGATGCTCATGACAATTTCTTACCTGGCACCTTGCACTGCAGAAAACAACATTTTCAGTTGCAATTAACATCAGCCTTCTCTGAAAGATCATGACTGTATCTTCCTTACCACTCTGTTCTCAAGTAATTAGCTAAGAGCCAGGCATAACTGACACTTTATAATACAATGTTCATAATTCACTTATTGAATGAATTAACAAAACATATGTGTGGAATAGAATGGGGGGGCAAACAATAATGGTTCGATACTGTATGAGGGAAGGCTTAGTGGTGAACTGCTGTCTCAGAAATGAGTAGAAGTTCAACAGGAACTTGTCTTAGTTGCAGGCTCATAATGAGAGCGGTTTTAAAAGTAGATTTTATATATTTACAGGAGCAGCTGAAAGATACTGGAATAGTGACAGAGCCCTCTCATATTATCCCAAAGCATTGACATGGGACCTAAATAATTTGAAAATGTCTATATTTTTCTAGCAACTGATATGAGTAAAAGCCTAGAGTAACTGTGTGAAAAAATACAAATATAAAAGCATTCATTCAATTTCTCAAGTAAATATAATTTTGCTGAGCAAATGACAACATTTCCTTAAAGCAGGATGATAGCAGGGGAAGGAGGGGGAGGGGCAGATTGGGAGTTTTGGATTGACATGTACACACTGCTATGTTTAAAATGAATAACCAACAAGGACCTACTGTACATCGCAGGGTACTCTGCTCAATATTATGTAATAACTTAAATGGGAAAAGAATTTGAAAAAGAATAGATACATGTATATGTATAACTGAATCACTCTGCTGTACGCCTGAAATTATCACAACAGTGTTAATCAACTATACTCCAATATAAAGTAAAAAGTTTTTAAAAAAAAAGCGGGATGATAGGGATAATCACTAGGCTCCAACTTGCTTGATAAGGTAACTCCATAACCAGATTTAGTAAAACTGATAGGCTATCTAACTGCTTTCCATTTTAAGTACTAGCTACATTCCTCGGAACTTCAAATAAGGTCTCCAGGCCAGAAGGCCATGGGAGTGGTCTGTCAACAAAGAATTCAGTTTCTTGAGAGTTTTTTCATGAATCAATATTGAATTCTGTCAAATGGTTTTCCTGCCTCTATTGAGATTATTGTATAATTTTTATCCTTTATTTTATTAATGTGGTATATCATATTGATTGATTTGTAGATGCTGAACCATCCTTGCATCCCTGGAATAAATTTCACTTGGTCATGGTGAATGATCCTTTTAATGTATTGTTGAGTTTGGTTTGCTAATATTTTGTTGAGGATTTTAGCATCTGTGTTCATCAGCGATATTAGCCTATAATATCCTTGCAGAATCCTTGTCCGGTTCTGGATCAGGGAAATGCTGGCCTTGCTAAGTGAGTCTGGAAATGTTTCCTCCTCTTGTATTTCTGAAAGAGTTTGAGAAGGATTGATATGGATAGAAATTTAATCAGGGTTTCTATGTTATAGTCTGGAAGTAGATTTCGTCATGTATTATGTTGAGGTACATTCCCTCTACACCCAGTTTGGCACTGCCCTCCATCAGTACCAGACAGTTTGGGTCTGCCATAACTGTGCACTTTGGGAATAAGGGGGCATTGGGGCAGCCCCCAAACTTGGAGTTGGCAACCAACACTGAAGCAAGGCAGACACAATCCTGTGTTTAGATTCCAGCTTAAAGATTCTAAAAGTATATCCTTCCCTCTAACGCATGACTAAGCCTCCTAGCTGGAGGCCAACACTCTATATTGTGAACTTCCCGTGGACCCTGAAGATTGATTGGGCTGCCCTGAAACTCCATGGGAAGAGTGATGACATCATGCAGTTCTCTTGAATAAGCTGAGCCTGGACATCTCCCTCTACAGCAGGTGGCATCTGCTGCCTGGTGACTCCCCTGTATGCCGGTGAAGAAGAAGTCGCTGTACAGAAGCAGAGAGGAGGCTCTCCCAGAGGACCAGGGCACCCCACCTGACTCAGCCACCATCCTAGGGGGCCAGTTTGGCAGAGGCTGCACCAAATGCATGAAAAGAAAGTAACATAACCTCATGTTTGATGAAGAACAACAATAGGCAATTTCTAGATGGCCAGACCTCTCATTCACAGGCCAGTATTATCTTGAAGGGCAGGGTTGCCCTCATGGGATCTACTAAGAATTCTTTGGGGGTGACACTACCACTGTGACATTTTAAGTCATTTGTCTCTGCTAGTGGAGATCCCCCTTGCACTGCTGTGGTTGTCCTCTGGTATGGGCTTGACTGTTGAGGACACCTCCCACCTATGCAGCCTCTATAAAAGGAAGTAGCAGTGACACCTTTCTGTGAGAAGAGAACAAGGGAGGTTATTCCAGACCTGGCTGGCCAAGAGGAGCACATTAACTCATTCACCAGGCTAGTCTTGGCAACTTCAATATTATTTCTATTACTTCTTACTAAAAATGTTAACTTTATAGAAATTTTTTTTTCTGTATTTGGTATGCAGCAAAGGGTTGGTTTTGAGTCTTGGCTCTAAGCAGACCTTTTTTTATTTCTTTTAAACATTTCTGCACTGTCAGAAAAAAAATAAAGTATAGAACATACCTCTCTATACCAAACTGGATACAGAAGAAATACTTCAATATAATAAAAGCCATATGACAAGCCTGCAGTTAATATCATTTTCAATGGTGAAAAGCTGAAAGCTTTTCCTCTAGGATAAGGAAAAAGAAAGGATGCACACTCTAGCCACTTTTATTCAACACAGTACTGGATTTATGAGCCAGAGCAATTAGGCAAGACAAAGAAACAAAATAAATCCACACTGGAAAGGAAGAAGTACAACTGTCTCTAATTGCAGATGACATAATTATATGTAGAGAAAACCCTAAAGATGCCATCAAAAAAAAAAAAAAAAGGAGAACTAATCAGTAAATTCAGTAGTTGCAGGATACAAGATCAATACATAAAAATCAGTTGTATTTCTTTACACCAATAATGAACTATCAGAAAGAGAATTTAAGAAAACAATCACATTTATAATTGCAGCAAAAAGAATAAAATACCTAGGAATAAATTTAACCAAAGTAGTGAAAAAATCTGTTTACTGAAAACTGTAAGACATTGATGAAGAAACTGTAAAAGACACAAATTAATGTAAAGATATTCCACAATCATGGGTTAGAATAATTAATATTGTTAAAATCTCCACACTACCCAAAGCAATGTACGGATTCAATCATAGATGGCGATAGCAATCCCAATCAAAATTCCAATGACACTTTTCACAGAAATACAACAAATAATTCTAAAATTCGTATGGAACTACAAAAGACCCCGAACAGCAAACACAATCTTGAGAAAGACGAACAAAGCTAGAGGCATCATATGCCTTAATATCAAACCATACTACAAAGCTGTAGCAATCAAAGTAGTATGACATTGGTATAAAAACAGGTACACAGATCAATGGAACAGACTGGAGAACCCAGAAATAAGCCCACACATAAACTGTCAATGATTTATGCCAAACGAGCCAAGAATATAAAATGGGGAAAAAAGATAATCTCTTCAATACATGGTATTGGAAAAACTGAATAGGTATATGCAAACAAATGAAACCCAGGCCCCCATCTTCCACCACACACAAAAATCAACTCAAAATGGATTAAAGGTTTGAATGTAAGACCTCAAACCATAAAACTCCTAGAAGAAAACACAGGGAGTGAGCTCCTTGACACTAATCTTAGCAGTGAGTGTTTGATTTGACACCAAAAGCAAAGACAACAAAAATAAAAATAAACAAGTGAGACTACATCAAACTAAAAAGCTTCTGCATAGCAAAGAAAACAAACAACAAAACAAAAAGACTACTGAATGGGAGAAATTATCAGCAAACCATGTATCTGATAAGGGGTTAATATCCAAAATATATAAAGAATTAATACAATTCAATAGAAAAACAAAACAAAAGCAGACACTCCAATTAAAAATGGGCAAATGATCTGACTAGGCATTTTTCCCCCAAAAAAAGGCATATGAATGATGCTTATGAAAGATGAGCATGCTACATGAAGAGATGCTCAACATCACTAATCACCAGGAAAATGCAAATCAAAACCACGAGATATCACCTCACTGAAACCTATAACAAGCGTTCGTGAAGATGAGAAAAGGGAACACTTGTACACTGTTGGTGAGATTGTAAATTGGTTCAGCCTGTCTGGAAAATAATACACAGATGCTTCAAAATATTAAAAATAGAAGTACCATATGATCCAGCAATTCCAATTCTGGCTATATATCCTAAGGAAATGAAAACAAGTTACCTGCACTCCCGTGTCAACTGCAGCATTATTCACAATTGCCAAGATATGGAAACAACCTATGTGTCCATCAATGGGTGAATAGATAAAGAAGATATGGTATATATTCACAATGAAATATTATTCAGCCACAAGAAAGAAAGAAATCCTGATTTGTGACAATACATATGGACCTTGAGGGCACTATACTAATTGAAATCAGACAGACAGAGAAAGTCAAGCACTGCATGGCATTAATTATGTGTGGAATTTTAAAAAGTCAAAATCTTATAAGCAAAGAACAGAAAAGTATTTGGCCAGGGACTGGGAGTTGGGAGAAACAGGTTGATAAAAGGGTCCAAACTATCAGCAGTGAGAGGAATACTGTCTGAGGATCTAGTGTAAAACATGGTGAGTAGAGTTGATAAGATGACACTGTGTGACAAAATTGCTAAGAGAGTAGAACTTTAATGTTCTTATACACACAGACACACACACACACACAAATGATGAATATGTGAAGTGATGGATGTGTTACTTAACTAGATGGGAGAAATCTTTTCACAATGTATATATACACATATCAAATCACCATGATGTACACTTTAAATATTTTATAATTTTATATGTCAATTAAACCTCAATAACATTGAATATTTTTTAAGGTTTGTAAAAAACTGAACATTATGGAATAGTCTAAACTCATTAGCCAAGGTTTTTGTTTTCATGTTAGTTGGTGCAATAGTCAGTAAATCAGTAAAATAAAAATTTACATCATATAAAGCCTTAGTTCAATTAATATGAGATAAACCAAAAAATGTTCTCATTATTTTTAATCTCAGAAGTAACATATTTAAATTGAATATAATTGAATCTGGAGAGAAAATATTTTTGTTGAAATATGCAGATTTGAGGTCATCTTCAGCTTAAAGTACAGAGTTATATATAAACTATTTTATGCTCTCAAAATCTCCATTAGGCGTTTTAAAATGGATAAAAATATAATATCTAAAAGAAACAACTGATAATATTTCAAGTGTTGCTTTAATTTGAAAAATAAACCATCTTTCTTCCTATAAGCTCTGCTGTGGTTATCTTTAAGAGATGATTGACTCTATCTTTAAACTCATAGTTTTGTTTTTTTGAATGCCACAGAATTTCCTAAATGATCTTTATGCTGTCATATCTTAGGTGTGAGGTTATGATAAAAAATTCAGAGAATTCAGATTTCTTTTGGAGTTTGTAGGTTAACCCATTTGTTATACAGAAGGTAATATAAAAGTTAATTGACACTGAGGATGTTCTTCAAATCAAACAGCTGATGTAAAGAAAGAGCTATGGCTAGTACTGAGGTGTTCCGATCCAAGAACAATTATTCAATCACATTGGTCTTTACATTCCTAACCCTTACAATTAGATACATGATAAATTTTAACTAGTACCAACACATAACAGGTTATAAATTAAATATTCCAATTAACAGATAATTTTTGTTATTGATAACAGTATTTTTAAAGCTTTAGAATAGTTTTGTCAATAGATCTTTCTGTGAAAATGGAAATGTTTTATATATATGCTACCCCATATAGTAACCAAAATCCACCTGTAGCTATTGAGTTCTCAAACTATGTCTACTGTAACTAAGAAACTGAATTATTAAATTCATTTAGTTTTAAGTAAATGAAACAAATAATTACACATGGCTAGGGACTACTGTATCAGACAGCAAAATTTTAGAATATGATTAGAGACACTGACTATTTTGAATAGTCAGTGTACTTTATGGACATCATTATAAGATTGCTGATTGACATTTACAATAATAAGATGATATATAGAAACACTGTCTTTATGTTTCTATAAAGACATATAACTTATATGCTCACCTGGTCATATCTCTATAACTGTATAGTGATCTATTCAACTATATACACCAGACTCCTAAGGCAAATAATGGTTCTGCATTTGAATGAGGGATACTAAGAGCATTCTTTAAATGAATTTGCTGTCATATTTGTTTCATCAATGTTGTTTATAAAAATCCACGGAACTGTTTTCATAGTTCTTGATGCCAGGGAAAGCCATGAAATAATTTATTGTACATCTCTCCTTTTTTTTTTTTTTTTTTTTTTTTCCTGGCTGCCAGGAAGCTTAATCTAAGTTTGAGCAGTCACCAATACAAATTTCTAGGTAATAAATTTACCACTGACTTTGAATTGAGTTTTCCTATTCTTATTTTCATCTGTCTTAACTTTATCTAGTTATTCCTCTTTTTACAAATCTTACAATATTTCATAAAATAATATATACAAATAGCTAATAAGTACATAGGAAGTTCTAAGTTTCATTAATAATTAGGAAAATACATTTTTAAATCACAATGAGATAAATCACACATCTATAAGAATGGTGAATATTAAATAAAAATGAGAGAGAGAGAAGAAAAGAAGGAAGGAAGAAAGGAAGAAAGGGAGAGAGACAGGGAAGGAGGGCGGGGAGAGAGAGAGAGAGAAAGGAAGGGAGGGAAGGAGGGAGGGAGGGAGGGAGGGAGGGAGGGAGGAAGACGGCAATTTCAAGGGTCAGCCAGAATGTAAAAACAAGAACAACTGAAATGTCCATATACTGCTGATAGAAGTATAAATCTGTATGAAGCTGAAAGTATGCAAACCTGTGACTCAATAATTCTACTCTGATACATAATATCAACAGAAATGCAACACATGTGCACCAAAAAGCATATACCAAATGTTCACTACTATACTATTTATAACAGCCACCACGTTGAACATGAACCACTCCATGTTCAACAACGGTAGAACAGATAAATAAATGATTTATTGCATATTCATGGAAATAATGCTACAAAACAAGGAACATTATTGGAATACTATCAAAAACATACAGTTGAGTGAGGGAATCCAGAAACAAAAGAAAACGTACTTTATGAATCCATTTATATAAAGTTCAAATCAGGCAAATTTTACCTCTGGTGTTAAAGTCAGGTTATGGCTACTTTTGGGGAAGAGAGGAGTAGTGACTGGGCGAAAGCACAGCAAGATTTTTGGGGTGCTTGCATGTTTTATTACCTGATTTGGGAGGTGATTTGATAGTGTACCTCATTTGTGGAAATTCACAGAGATACACACAACATTTGAACAATTTTCTGTCTGTATGTGAAACAAAATAATCAAGTATGCCTTAAAAATTCTATTATTTAACACATAGTTATGTGTCACAGTCCACATACCCTTAGAAGAAAGTCAATAAATAAATATATACATTGAAATAATTAGTGAGAAGTGATAAAGACAGAAAAGCGAAGGAAATTATTTTATCAAGGGCTAAAGTTGCTATTTTTCATCTTATAAACTCATGGTGTGTATGGTGCACATTTTAGATATCATATTGTTTAAAGTGAGGTATGATTTCTTAATATTTCTAACACAAACCTGATATATTCTATACAGTATGGAAATAGAAATTAAAAAATGAAAAGTAATAATTTCAGAAATTCAGTTCACGAAACGTTAGTTTTTGTGTTTTTATAGTAGTATTCTACCTGGAAGGTTAAAAGGGGAAAGCAGTCTTCGAAATATTACTTATCTTCATGCTATGAAGTCACTAACAAGGACAAAACTATGTTTAAAACTCCTGCGACAGAAATACTCATCATTAGCAATTTGATATGGGTATAGTTTGCATATATTATAATTACCTAATATTTATAAGCTCTATACTAATTTTTACTTTTCTTTTGGCTATATGCCTTCTTTTCCTAAATTGATTTATTAATGTCCAAGGTTGCTTTGCAGTTTTATCCTTTTAGCAATAATAGATGCAATATATCACAAAAACAAATTTTTAAGAGAACATCATTAGAGTGATGTAGCACTAGTAATAAACCCCTTCACACTTGGATGAACTTAAATCAGTTTCTCTTTATTGATTTTCGGTCATAACATAATTTTAAAGTTCAACTCAGTTAATAAAAAAAGATTTGCTCTGGTGTTATGGGCAAAATACTTGTGTTGTAAGTTCCCACTTCATTTGTGGAAGACCGGTACAGTTGTATCATATATAGATCTTAGTTAGATATAGCAACGAGCAGATTATTTTATGATAATCTTTATGTGTAATATATTTTCCTCCCTCTTTTACTGATGTGAATCCTTCAGTTCACCCTTATCATGATAGGATCCAGTGACTACAAAAGTGAACATTTAGTGCCTATTGCCTTTGATTTGTGTATATTTGTGAGGGAGGGTGTGTGTGTGTGTATGTGTAAAAAACATAAATATTCAGTATTTATCAAATGTAAAAACAGTGAATCTGTTTAAATGATCATCTTATCATGAGAATATTTTAATTATTTTTACTAATAATGTGATAATTTTCTTTAGAGTGCTATGTTATTTCTTTATGAGGAATTGCTAGTCCTATGTAGAGAATTAGACTTGTATTCAATCTTGTAAT
Organism: Hippopotamus amphibius kiboko; assembly: GCF_030028045.1. NCBI lineage: Eukaryota > Metazoa > Chordata > Mammalia > Artiodactyla > Hippopotamidae > Hippopotamus > Hippopotamus amphibius. Next base: position 94,000,924 of record NC_080193.1, on the reverse strand, counting down.
TCATTCACTAAACTAGTTTCAAAAATCAATTAATCTAACCTGTTTCTAACATTATGAATCACAGACTCTATGAAGGGTCTATTCCATGAGGAGAATTAGAACCTTCATCCAGAATTAAGTAATCAATTGTATGTAAAAATGGTTAAAAAAAAAAAGGTTGTATATGAACTCAAATAAGCATGTTAAACTTCTCTTTGTTGCCTTTTTTCTTGTAAACTGAATATACCGTAATGGTTCTCAATTTTCCCCACTGCAATATAACAAATTACATATACTACATGATTCCCTGGGTTCATTCAGATATGGTCCACAGTATTTATAAAATTCTCCATTTTCTACCAATCATTCCTGACCTTTTGTTTTTTGCACAAGGAAGCCAATCAGAATGCAAGAGAACAAAAGTTCACACTGTTTGCTGTGCATATCCACTCTATATTTTAAAAAGTAAATTATTCACAATTAAACTAAACTGCTTTAGTTTTAACAGGTGATATATTTTTCACACGTACATATTAAGACTCTGTAGATCAAAACAGCTGGTCCATAACACACTGAGCAAATACTAAAGAGAAAGGCAGCATCAGACAATTAGCAATCAATGGTTTAAGGAAAATTAAAGCATAATGTTGTTATTAGCCTGAATGATAGAATATAATTTTCGACTCGATTCTGACAGCAAGAAAGCAATAGATGCTTGCTCTATTCTGTAGCGGTCTAAAAAAGATAAGCTCTACATTTTAATGTATCTAGAGAAAAAGGAATACTCTTTGGAGTTGACCAGAGCCAAAATCCAAAACACATACACATCTCCAACATCTCTCTGTCACCACTCATCAAAGTGAACTGACATCTTCACGAATTCAAATGTTATCTAACCTTTAAAAGTCAGTTTAAATGTGTTCACTCATTCAGCAAATATTTACTGAGCTAGGCATCCTGTATTAGAAACATAAAGGAAAAAATAAGACACAAAACTCCTTCCTCAGTTAAAAGGGCAACCTAATTTGAAGCAGACATCAGAATAATTTGTTAGAATAGTAAAGCATGTCTATAGATCGTGGTCAGGGAGAGGTTAAGCAGGCAACAAACATCTGAGTATGAATTTCCAAAGGAAAAAGACAGGAGCTATCCCATTTCTCACAGTGACAACCATGTTGTCATCAGAACACATCAAGAACTGTTAGAGGTAGTTTAACAGAGCTATTAAAACATAAGCTTCAGAATCATAAAGAACTAGGTTCAGATTCAATTGAAGGCACTTGGCATATTGCTGAGGTTGGATAATTTCCCTAATATATTTAAGCTTCCATATCTTAATCAATAAAATGACACTAGCAGGGTTTTTGTGAAGATGGGATGAGATAATATGTGTAAAGCACCTAGGTCTTAGGACATAATAAGAGCTCAATAGAGCACGGATTTCATCTGCTGCACTTGCATCCAAAGGTAAAATTTTGAGCCAGTATGCATCATGACCACAAAAAAAGACTGTCTACTTGTAAATGAACTAAGAAAATTTTTGAAAACTATTTTCTGAATGTCTAATACTATCAGCTTGCCTCTATGACATCACACAGCATGATTATTAACAAAATTAACATGAGAGAAATGAAATTGTTGTTTGTTGTAATCTCAAAGGAATGAGTTGCTGATGAGATCTGCTTTAGAAATACTGGCATAAAACTTTTTTTAAATGCACATAAATACGGGACGTACTTTAAGTTTCATTTGGTAAGAATTTCAGTTCTGTGTGGCTTTAACTAATAATATCTGAAGTACAAATTAATTTTTTTTTCTATAGGGAGGCTTATCTAGAAAATTACAGGCAATTTAATCCTTCCATAATATATGAGAAAAAGAATCTTTTTTTTCCCCTGAAACCCTAATTCTCTTCTTCAAACAGTAAAGCAGTATTCTGGCTACAGCATTCATCCTTTCATCTATTTGTTTGTTTGCTTGTTCATTTTTAAGGACACCAAGATGGTGAGCCAGTAAGAAAATAGAGGGCAAAGTCAGGCCATGTTCTCATGAGATTTAAACCTGTGAGAGAACATCTAGAATTAATAATGTGTGAACCTGGAGCTAGTCAACCAGCTAATTGCCTTCAACAATGTTCATCATTAATCCAGATACTGCCATTCCATTTTAGTTAAATAAGGAATTTCACATTGGCAAGACAGCATCTACAGCACTATTCATATCTCACTAAAGGTTGACTGCCTTCTTCCACCGTATACCAATGGCTCATGCTGGCATATTAATGTTAATATTGTAGTATATACCCTGGTAATCTAGGTTCATGTGCCTCAAAGAGATGAAAGATCTACATAAATGTATACTTAATACATAGAATGAGATATTCAAAATTCTCAAATATAGCCATATTCACTATTTTTTTAAAGCTCTTTTTTTTTTAAAGCTCTTTATTGGAATGTAATTGCTTTACACTCTTGTACCAGCTTTTGAGGTACACCAAAGTGAATCAGCTGTATTTATACATATATCCCCATATCCCCTCCCTCCCACGACTCCCTCCCACCCTCCCTGTCCTGGATCTGTAAGGCATCACCCATCATCAAGTTGATCTCCCTTTGTTATACAGCAACTTCCCACTAGCTACCTATTTTATTTTTTTTTTATTTTTTTATTTTTTTTATTATTTTTTTTGGGGGGGTACACCAGGTTCAATCAACTGTTTTTATACACATATCCCCATATTCCCTCCCTTCCTTGACGCCCCCCCTCGAGTCCCCCCACCCTCCCTGCCCCAGTCCTCTAAGGCATCTTCCATCCTCGAGTTGGACTCCCTTTGTTATACAACAACTTCCCACTGACTATTTTACAGTTGGTAGTATATATATGTCTGTGCTACTCTCTCGCTTCTTCTCAGTTTCCCCTTCACCCCCCGCCCCCTCCCATACCTCGAGTTCTCCAGTCCATTCTCTGTATCTGCTTCCTTGTTCTTGTCACTGAGTTCATCAGTACCATTTTTAGATTCCGTATATGTGAGTTTAGCTATCTATTTTAAGTTGGTAGTGTATATATGTCTATGCTACTCTCTCACTTCGTCCCAGCTTTCCCTTCGCCCCCCACCCCCCCAACCCCTTGTCCTCCAGTCCATTCTCTACATCTGCATCCTTATTCTTGCCCTGTCACTGGGTTCATCCATATTCACTATTTTTAAAATAACACTTTTAAGTTCATCGTATTTCCTAGAACTTTCATTCTGCAATGTTGTATGCCACTTTTTTAACAACTCAAATGTAATCATCTAAAACAAATACACACACGTACTCCCTGTGGAGTGCAAGAAACACATAGTGTGATTCCTACTAGAATCCATTCCCTTTTGTGATATCAAAAATATTATAAAATAGTATTTTCTGACATTAAGGAAAGAAGGGAGTCTTTTAGAATCACAAAATCACGAAAGGTCAGCGTTTAGAGATTATACAGTTCAACCCCTTAATGTTAAAAACAAAAAGAATGAGACTCAAAGAATTTATGAATTTAAACAATTGGTCAGTGATAAAGCTAAGGTCATTTCTTATTTTGTCCTCTTAAATTACTGTGATTCCGAAAATCACATACATATAAATTACAAATAGTTGGGTAGGGTTTTCATGAAGCCTTTTCATAGCAATCAGTAAAAAAGGTGACACAGTCACCTTTATATTGTAATTCTGATACACATACACATACATAACACTTTTAAAAAGCAAAACAAGCATCTCAAAAAGATCTAAAATATAACATTCTTTAGAATCCCTCAATAGATATTCCTCAATAAATTAAAGATTGTCTTTAGCAATTCCCTCAGTATGAGAGTGACAAGATATGTTGTGATTCCAGAGAGTACACTTTTTTATCACATTTTTTTCCATTCATGTTGGTTAGATTCAGAATAGCTATGTCTGAAGGAAAGAGTAAAAATTTAATTATTCATACTAGCCTTGCCTGCAGCATTCTTCCACCACTTACTGACCCTCCCTAGAAGGTATAAAGACCCAGTGGGCAACTGTATCATATATCTCCCTTGTTCTGATCATTCATCCCTGAGATTATGCATCCTTCACTCCTTTACCTTCTAAAGAGTGGTGTGAGTTTTGTATGTAGCCAAACTAACCATGTGACACACTCTTAGGAACAAAATAGAAGTCTGTACAAATCCTCCAGTTTTATCAGTGAAAACAGCCTTTCATTATAAAGTGACAGTTTTATAACTTCAAAAATGGGCTTTCATTTTTATATAATATTTAATTCAGGAGTAAAAAAATATATATTTTTTATCAACTTGCAAAAAAATAAAATAAGAATTTTTCATCAACATTGCCAGAGGTAAAAGATCCTTCCATGGTGAAAAAAGCAGAAAACCTATTTCAACTATTGCAGTACCTTAAGGATAAAGAAAATAGTTTTAATTTTGGATAATAAATCACTTTTGTAGCATTTCAAAGATCAAGAATCTTGCTAATCAAAACAGAATTTAGCCATCACAATGTAAAGTCCTTAGGCAATAAGAACTGCGGTAAAATATTTTTCTCCATTTCTAACTGGATCAATATTCTTGAGTGTGTTGTGTGTGTGTGTATATATATATTATTCATTGAGTCCCTTTCACCTACTGTTTTTCATATTTGCTACAGATTCTTCAATGTCATGGAAGACTGAATGACCTAAATCAAATCCAAACACATAAACACACTACCTAGTGGATACAAACACACACACACAAAATACCTTTTATTCACTATTCCGAATAACAGCATTGCTTTGCCCTAGTTATAAAACCATAGATTTGCCTTTGTTTCCTAGCCTAAAACTTAATTTAGAGATATTTTAACAAAAGATAAGGAATAGGGATATACTGTTTCCTAGACGCTTTGTTCCTGACATAATACATACTAAGGGCCAGCTGAGTACTCTAGTATATCTCTAGCTCACATCTTGTTGGAGATGACAACAAAGAATGTGTTGATGATGACCAACTCCTGCCGAAAGGTCTTTGCATGTATTTTCCCCTCTGGCTGGAAGGTACATCCGTCCCCATCAAATCCAATTAATGTTTTCCTATTCTTCAGTTTTTAGTCAAATAGTAACTTTTGGGGAGAAGCCTTCCTGACCTCCTTTATCAGGTCAGATCCCCCAATTATATACTCTATGTATCTCTACACTTATCCTATTGTTTTTTGTGTTTTTGATCAGTTAATACCTCAATGCTGTAAGCTGCATAAAGACAAATATCATATTTATTTTTGCCAATTCTGTGTCTCTGGTTTATAGCAAAGGATGTGATACTAACAAAGTATTCTATATATTTCTTTTGAAAAATATTAATGATTCAATTCCAGACCTTCTGTTATCTGAACCAGTCTGTAGTAGACTTCGACACTACCTCTCTGCTCGTTAATAACTGAAGGAGCAATTGTATCTCATGCTCTGACTGAACCATGGATCAGGAAAACAGGAGCCATATTTGAGTGGCAGTATCTAGTTTGTAAATACATACAACTGAGCATAAAAACTGCTTGGAGTTGATGGGGTCAGGGGCCATGGATCTGTAACAGCAATTCAGATGTCAGCTGCTGGAATCAATACAAAAGAGCATATGCTCCTGAGACTCAGGACATTACTAAGCATTAAATGAATATGTACTTTCAGTTGATATTCTTTTGTAACAAAAATATCTTTGGTTAAAATTTACCCAAAAAGAGAGAGAGAGAGGGAGAAATTAGTCACTTAATGTGGACACACTCAAGTTTCCAGATACAGACCTCTCAATGAGCTTCAGAAAAATGCAAATACTATCCTCCAATAGCTTCATTTATAGCAGGCACACAGACACACATATTCTATCACTTAACATTCACATTTAAAATTGCTTTCCCCAGCCTCCGTGAATATTTGTTAAACAAAGAGGGAAAACCAATCTATAGCTGTCACAATACAAAGAACCTGTTAGAAATATTCCTGTAAAAATAATAATTAATTAAAAAATCTTATTATTAAGTTTTATCATAAAATTCATTGATTCCTTAGTTTTCCTCTTCTATAGGAGAGACTTTTACAGCTACTATTCTTCAGCAGACTGTGACCCTCCTCCAGCATCATCATTTAATGCTTAATCTATTACCTCTACTTCCTCCAAAAAAATGGTTGTCTATCTCTTAATGTCTGTAAAGAATATTATATGATTTACATATTGTGAAAGTAAGGACAGCTTTTTAAACTCCTGTTCACAGGATCCACATCCACACTATTCATATCCACAGTGTCTGGAACAAGTAGGCTTTAGATAAATATTTGTTAGTAAATTAAGTAAACAAACTATTATGATAAGAGCTCTTAAAAAAGCAATTCCTATATAAAAGAAATGTGTGTTTAGTGCTTAAGTAGATTGTTTTGTGGGATTAAACTGTGTGCAGTGGTTTCACTATCTTTATATTCTAGCTGTTCTGAATGACTGTGCTATGACCTTTTGTTGCTATTAACATTAATTCCTTATTATTGGAGGCATTCACAACCAGGAAGGGGAGGTATGAGTTAGTGGTCAAAATCACCAGGAAACATTTTCAACATTTCTGAATAATTGCTTTCTATATTTTCTGCTTCTATAAATTTCCCATTCACATTTTTAGAAATTACACAGTACTCCAGTAAAAAATTAGTTAACATGAATTGTAAACAAAAATTAGGAAATCAACTCATTCCAATCTGGTTTTAGCTCTACCACTTCTTTTGCTCAAGTCATCAATGATTTCCTTATTGTCAAATCCAGTGGATACTTTTCAACTCTTAACACACTTAACATTTGTTTAACATAGTCAAACACACTCTTCTTCTTGATACACTATAGTCTCCTGGCTTTCATGACACCATATTATCTTGGGTTTTTTTCTTATCCTCACATTTCCACTTTTCTCCTTCAGGTTCCAATTTAAATGTCACTTCTAAGTCTTGCCTGATCCTCCTAACCTCATTTGCATCTCCCTTTTTATTAAAACCCTGCAGTTTAGCTGCACAGTTGTGACTAATATTTTCTAACACTGCATATTTTCTTGAGTAGTTGTGTGTCTGATGTCCTCTAACCCACTCCACTAGACTAATTTTCAGCAAAAGAGATATTATGTCTATATTATTTAGAATGGCGTTTTTTAAGACAACTTTAGGTTCACACAAAAAAACTGAGCAGACAGTACAGAGATTTCCCATCCACCTCCCATCCCTATTCATGGATAGCCTCCCCCACTATCACCATCCCTCATCACAGTGGTACATTTGCTGCAATTGATGAATTTACACCCACTCATCATTATCACCCAAAGTACACAATTTATATTAGGGTTCAATTGAATATGGCACTATATAGTCCTCTGATATGTTCCTTATCACCTCCTGCTCTCCTGCCCCCAGTTTAAATAACTCTTAAAGTGCTAGGATTGCAATTATTGGGACATACTTATGCTAAACACATACACACAAAAGAAAAAATACATATATATACACACACATATATACATACACATATTCATTGTTTATCTGAAAATCAAATTTAAACTAGGAATACTTTATTTGTTTATTAACTCTGGAAACCCTTTGAGGGGCTGATTCCATTTACTAGTAAGCTACATAATATTTTACTAAAATAGTGAAAGTTTGCTCTGTTACCAATCAGTCTTAATTTCTGTAATATTTTTGCTGCTGTTTAGGTATTGTTTTTGTTCTTAATAAGTACTGGTTCACTCTATAACTACCATGCATGAGCCTTTATCTTAGCAATATTCTTATATTAAATTTATCTAATATGTATTTGTCTTTCTAACTGGATACATATTCCTTGAAGATACTCACTTCTTGTCCTCCTAAACCACAAGTACATTGCTCTCCGGCTTGTTCAATCATGCACAGGCTGTAATTTGAGACATGTTCTTCAATGATCAGTTCCTCAAGATATCGAAGGAATGACCCTGAATGTAATTTGGAAGCCAGTATATCTCTATGTTTGTAATGCCATAATTACCTTAAGTTTGTCTCTATGTTATATTTTTCCTAGCTGTTCCCTTAACAGTAACTCAGTACTATAATTTTCTGATGTTATTTATTGACCTTCTTCTTAGAAATTATTTTTTAAATAATTATCATCTTGGTTAGTCACTATTATTTGATGTCCAAGCTTTTAGCATCCAGTGTAACATCATTAGACTTTTATTTCTTTCATTGAACCATTAGTGTTTGAACTTATTCAAATTAAATCCAGGAAAACGAGGCCTGAACACTTCCAATGAACTTTTTTCACTGATTACTTTCCAGTCAGCCCAATGATCAACAGCCCAATGTTAGGTTAGCAGTAACATTAAGACATATAAAATAAGCTGTCAAATTTCTGTGTTAAATTCATCCAGAAATATTTAAAATCCTATAAAATATGTATTTCTATTGACATAAGCATTATTCAAGATGTTATCAGAAATGTTTAGTAAAACAATCAATAGTGTTTATTCTATACAATTAAATACATTAATGCTAAAATTTTTTGTTATTTAAATATAATTTACACCAAATTTAAAAAGTCAATTGAAACATCACAACCAATCCTTCACCCTTCTCAATCTATATGAACTTCACTGTTTAAAGGTGCATAAAGTTAAAGTTGAAGTTAAATGTTTCAAGTCAAGCAAAATCAGTATACTGTGACTTCATATTTGCTATCCTATAGTTATCAAATAAAGGGCTTTTCATTTGAATCATGAGTTTGACACCTAGAAATAACATGGGCGGGATCAACAGAGCTATGTTGTTTGGGGTGGGAGGTGGAGATAATAAAGCCAAGTTTGCTGGTATAAATAAAAATGAATCCTAATTAACCTCTGCTGCCAGCTGAGCAAAAATAGAAAAAAAAAAAAAAAGAGGGCCAGATATATTACTCTTCTGCTTACCCATTTATCCTTCACTAAGAAAAAAAAGTGGGGGGTGTTAAATATCTCTGTCCTGATGGCTCTAAGTAAACAATCAATGCCCCCCCTCCACCTCCCACTGCCTGCTGAATGGAAGAAGAAAGTACCATGGGAGGCAGCAACAGGTGCTTTAAAAGGCATAAAGAAAGGACAAAGTAATGGATTTAGTGTTACTATGCTATTTTGATGAACATTTTGATAAGATGCAAAAAATGCGGTAACAAAATGATGTAACAAAGTTTACTGGAAAAACAAGCCTTTTGGTACTTAAAATAATGTTTTGAATTTGCATTTTAAATTTCAAGAATTTGAGTTATTGTGCCCTTGTTCTTTGTAATGTTGAAAAGAATTCTAACTAGAACACTAATGAACATCAGTCAAAATTCAAATTTTTTGTGAATCATTTTTATACAATTAAATTCTAAATATATTTATTATATGCCAATCCATTTAGATTTTAGGTCTGTTTTAGAAGTCATGTGAAAACTTTTCTGTCCTTTTTTCCTCATAGCATTTTAACATATTTTACTATGTAAAAACTTTCATCTTCAATTTGTACAGTTTTCATATTTGGACAAATTATAATAGTTCCATTACTAACTTCAATTAAGATATCAAGTAACAAATTTAAATAATAGAAATAATTTTGTTAGTAGATATTATAAAGATGTGTTAACTCTTTGAGACTATAAGTAAATGATAAATTTAAAAGATAAAAGAATACTTTCTTAGCATTTGGAGAGATAATTTCCTCATGCTAATATTTACATGAGGCTGAAAAAGATCATTTGGCTAGAACCTGGAAAGAGTCACTCTATCATCACTATGCATGATCTGATGAAATATGGAACATTACATTGTCAGCCAAAAATAAGTTTGAACAATCTCATTGTGACAAGAAAAGCAAACAGAAGTCACTGTAATATTTTACCACATGACATGGAAAATATCTATCTTATATAAGTAATTAGGACTTATGTAAAATGATCTATTTAAGTACAGTTCCATAAAGGAGTCTGAATGAATTAATCCAGGTGCAATTCACAATCATGGGAACGTTACATTCAATGTAAAGGATACTTTTTTCTCCCTATTCTCTCTTTCTCTCTCAATCCCTTCTATTTCTTTCTTTTTAGCTTCAAACTAATATTTCCAAAGTTACAGAGTCCTTATGGTAGGCAGAATCCTAAGAAGGCCCCCAAGAATTCTGCCCCATGATGTAATCTCATGAATGTTCATAAGTCATTTGAATATAATTTCCCTCTCATAATTATGTTACATTATTCTTGCTACTTTTAGTCAGTTGATTTTGAGTTAATCAAAAGGGAGATTATCCTGGGTGGGACAGACCTAATTAGGCAAGCCCTTTAAAGTCAGAGCAATTCAAAGCAGTAAATATATTCTTCTGCTGACCCAGAACAAAGCAAATGACCATGTCGTGAACTGCAGATGGAAGAAGCTACATGGTGAAAATCTGAGAATGGCCTGTAGGTTCTGAAAGCAACCCTTGGCTGACAGGCCTAAGAAAATGGGGACCCTGGTCCTGCAGCTACAAGGACCTGAATTCTTCCAACAACCTTAATGAAATTAGAAGAGGAACTTGTTCTCCAAGTAAGAAGTCAGCACTGGCTGATATCTTGATACCAGCCTTGTGAGGCTCTGAACAGAGAGCTCAGCCATGTTGTACCTGTACTTCTAACCCACAAGAATTGACATAATAAGTGTATGCTGTTTTGAGTCATTAAGTTGGTGGTAATTTGTTATCCAGCAATAGAAAACTAATATAGTCCCTGTGATTTATCTGAATTATAGGAAATTTTGTCCTCTATTGAAAAAAAAAATTATGTAGTTTTAGGAAAATTAACTAATTTTAACCTATTCTAGCCAATGAAAAACATAATCACTGATAAACTCATTGCTTAAAATGCAATAAGCATCGACATTCATCTAAAAACTGTGACGTACAATTTTGGAAGAGGATGACAAAACAGTATACATATCTGTGAAGGACTTCCACACACTAAACCTGCACTTAAATGATTTGAGCATTATAAAGTGGTGAGGCTTTCTCAGAAAACTCATCTGTATATGCACATTTAGTTATGATGTATGTTAGACTACAATATAATAGAGGAGAGGAGATAATTTATAATTAAAATCACATATTTCCGATAGACTAATGAGCCTTCAAGATCTTCAGCGGATACTTTAATTCACACATTCATTCAGCAAGAACATTTTTATAGGGCTATTGTATTCATAGTGCTGACCAGAATTATAATAGTGGAGGAAGAAAGAAGCAGAAAACAGAATTTTCATTCTTCAGAGCCTATCACGTATGTGAGCCAGATAAAGAGAATATAAACAAAGACCCCAATAAACCCCACCTAGGTGCTGTTGTTCAGCGGGAAATAAATCGGGCATGGGAGTCTGTCTATATAGCACTAGACATCCGGACAAATAAATAAAAATTAAGACAACCAACTAGATGGTTACATATGCAATGGCAAATTGCCACATGTACAAAAGCTTTTAAGTAGCTCATTCTTCTGTAAAGTTTAGAATTGCCTAGACAATAAATGTCAACTAATTGCATTAATTAAGTAAAAATTTATCTGTGAGGTATGCTGGTAAGTTTGTAATACCTGCTTTAAAAGGCTAGAATCTCTAGAACTGAACAATATTGACAAAATGCCCAACTAGAAATGGTAGAATGAGACCTGTGTGTGTGTTTGGAATTGGGATATCAGTATGAATTCATGGCAAGATGCAGAAAGAGAGAGAGAGAATATAAAAGTATGTATGACACAAAGGTGAATAAAGTATAGTGTTGCAATTATGAAACACATTCTCTAATATGCAAAGCATAATGAGGAAAACCTCACTAATAATCATATAGGATGATAAAGTTAAGAGAGATGGGAACAGAAAATTTTATGGAAACATACGATTAGAACAACTAACCCAGACAGAGGTGAAAGAGGAGCTCAGGAATCTCTTCAAAGTAAAAAATGATGCCTTAGTGGCATCTGGATGGATTACATTTGGAGTTGAGAAAAGGCTGGGGATAGTGGCAGGTCAGGTGCCCTAGAGAGAAGGAATCTTGTATGCAAAAGCACATAGTTAAAGGAAACCACGTTCCATTTGGGACACTGCAGAATGTGTGTGGAGAGTGTGTGGAGAATGTGTGTCTGGGGAGTGTGGGGAGTAAAGTGAACAGCAAGATAAAGAGGAGCCAAGCTTAATATTTGGATTTCACAGGGAGGGCAAAGAAGGTCATGAGAATAAGGGATTATCACAGTCAAGTTCATTTTAAAGAACCTACTTTGGCTGTCTCAGTCTTAGAAAGAATTATCACTGAAAGCAGAGAAGTAAGTTTAGAATTTTTTATTATCCAGGTGATAAATAATAAGAGTCTAAGAAATAATAAGTGGTTCTGAAAGGAAAAGGAGAGGAGAGGCCTGTTACATGTATGAAGTAAATTCGTGAGGTTTAGTGTTTGATTTCATGCGGGGGTTGAAAAAAAGAAGAGCTGGTAATAACTACCATATGCCTGGCTCAAGCCATTGGTTAGACAGCAGTTTCCTTAAAATGTTATGGAATGTAGAGAAAGAATTGAAGATTAAAGAGAGAGGAAGAGGATGGTGCTTGGCCAAAGCTCAAACAAAATGTGAAAGAAATGAATTAACAGATATCAAAACATGGATGGCAACTTGAAAAGAAGTCTGTGTTAGATAGGCTACAAAAACAATACTTCATCCAAAATAAAATATACTATTTCTACTATCTCAATTGATTTCCAATAGAGTTCATGTTCTAAGATAAGCAAAATTTAAATTCAAAGTCCAGTTTAATGCCTTTCAGAGGCAATTGAGGTAAAATATATTTTTGTTTAAATTGCCAAGCCTGAGTACTCATTCAGGTTATTTTAAATCTAACTACTTATCTATCTAAAATGAGGAATTCCCTGCTGGTCCAGTGGTTAGGACTTGGCGCTTTCACTGCCAAGGGTCCGGGTTCGATCTCTGGTCGCGAAACTAAAATGCTGCAAGCCACACAACACAGCCCCACAAAAAATAAAAATAAAATAAAATAAAATGAGGAATCATTATATAAAAATTTGTCACTAAAGACATAATGACTCTGCGGTCTCAAAAAGTCTGTGAATAGTCACATCCCAGCAATCACAGGAGAATGATGCCCTTACTGTGGAATCTTTACATTATGTATAAAATCTAATCATTACACAAGCTAATGACTGGACTTTAATTCACTTATACATAAAAAATTCACAAAAGACTGTCAATTTTACCCAAATTTAAGAAATTGATTTATTTTTCTTTACCTACTGTGGCAACACAATTAGGATGTGAACATCAGCAATACTAGGAAAGTTTACCAAGATACCTTATTTCAATGATTTGATCTTAGAAAACTAATTGCCATTTGCTATTTCTGCAATTTTTTCACCTAGTTTTAGGGAAAACCAGAGATAGCTGAGCATTAGATTATAGACAGGTTTTAAAAAAATGATTTAACACTAAGAATCAAGAAAAACATTTAGACATTCCAAACAGATGAAACCTTAGGGTGCCTCACAGAAAAAAACAAGTTTTAAAATATTTTCTCCTTGCTGTTCAACCAGTTTTAAATTATTTGTCTGGCTCCTGATGGACTTACACCTAGAGAGGCCGGGAACTTAAAAAAGAGGAGGATCTTTTCCTTCCGTCTTTCATTATTTCAGATTGAAATGGCAAAGTGCCTAGATACCATACACAAGTGCCAGAAGCAGCATTAAGAATTTGGCTCTTGTTAAATGCCTTCGAAGAAACCTCTGTTTTCATCAGGAAATGGCAATTACATGGATAATACAGCCTGCCAAGTTTATTCTAGAGAAGGGAAATGTTTCATAGTGTGGATATTTTCCTTACATATATTCACACCTTATACATATTAGTTCTCATAGAAACATATGATAAAAAATAAGTAGATACAATCCAGTACAATATATGCTGCTGCTTATTCTCCTTATATTTTTACTCCTCCTGTACCAATACAACTAGTCCTGGCATGCATTTATTTATTGGGACAAAATCTTGTGGTCAACTAGGATAAAAAATAACTTGGTTCATTTTTCTATTTACTTTGCTTTATTTAAAAATTTAGTTCATTCTTCAATCCCCTTTTTAAGATAATTTTAAGCAAGGATTTTAATAATTTTAATGTTAAATCATACATCTATGAGCAAGACTCTTACGTTGGCAGCAGTTTTTTATTTGATCTTGTTTTCTAGTCTTCCCATAACTCCTGTGAAATGTAATGGCTTAAAGAACTAAATTGTAATATTTCAGTCTTGTGAAAAGTGCTAAGTACAATCACTCCCTAAAATCTCCATAAGAACAGCAGTGGAAAGAAAACTGAATTTGGGGTCTGGATTTCAAGGGTTTTAACAGTTCAAGCACTTATTAACTAACGGTCTTTATTAAATCACCTAAACAATTTGAGATTTAATTTCTTTACATGTAAATAGAAATACTACTCAAATGCCCTACATTTCTGACAAAGTTATGAGGGTTACATGTTACAATTTATATCAAAATGCTTTGTATGGAGTAAATCACCATCCAAAATATTATCAAGATGGTTATTTCCACTCAGTCAGGGTCCTAAAGCTACTTCTGATGGCAGTTTTAATCATCTTCATCTTAACTAGTGAGATAGCATAAATGTCTCTGCCTATCCCTCTGCTACTGGTTATTTTCAAGTTATCTATGGAGCTAAACCCCATTCAAAGTATTTCCTTGCTGGGGAGGCTTGTTTTTATCATAACCTCAGGTTTTCTCTCCACTTGAAAACACAATTCAACTTTATCAGGAGGCTTTTATAATGATAATGTGGTACATTCCTTCAAACATAAAGAGGTATGAAACAGAAAATTATGCTAATATATAAATACAAAAAAACAAATGAAAGAAGGAATTTTTTATCTGCCAGAACTCTAATTCTAAAGGGATTGAATAACAAGCTTTTTAGAGGAGGAAAATCAAGTTAAATGGAAAATATTGTTAAACATTAAGAGGCAAAGTATTAGGCTGGCCAAAAAGTTCATTCGGGTTTTTCCCACAAGATGGTATTATCAGAAAACCCGGACGAACTTTTTGGCCAGCCCAAATAGGACAAAACGAAGTGAAATGTGGAAGCAGCAAGAAGATCTAACTAGAGGTTCTAAAATTCAAATTTTAGATAAAAATGTTTATCTTTTGGCCATGGTCAGATACTTCAATTTTCCTAAATTGTTTATTATGAAATCTTGAATTGATGCTTTTGGCAAATTAAACAAGTCTTACTTGATCTTCTATGTAGGTTGACGTAACAATAAACAAGAAGAGGCCATGACTGTTTGCTTTAACCTATAACCTAACCATTAAGAAAATTAGCAAAAGGGATTTGAATACTTTCCTGAAATCATATACAAAAATATTATTTCATTTCTGGAAAATTATTAGCAATTAAATTTAGTTCCAGATAATTAATAAATTTATTCAAACACTAGGGGGCAGAATCCTTGGAATTTCATAATGCTATCAAACAATAGCAATATGTTTGAAGGAAATCCAAAAAATATATCTATATGTTCACTATTTATAACAAATACAGAGATTGCTGTAACATTTTTGGAAAAGTATATTCTAGGTTTGGCAGAGGAAGTGTATCTAACCCACGTTTTGTATCTAACCTACAAAATGCCTGACAAAAAATCATCCCACCTTTGCACAACCATCTTCAATGATAAGAAATTCACCGCTTCTCAAGGGAGGCCATCTTATTTTCAGTCAGCTGTCATTAATATTAAGTCCTTCCTATCACTAGCAAAAGTCGTTTTTCTCCACAGCTTCCACCCTTGCTTCCCCTTTAAATGTTCAAAGAACTTTCCCTTCCCTCTTGCATATGACAGCTTTTATATTTTGAAGATTTCTTCTTCTTCCTGGATTTTTCTCTCTCAAAGCTAAGTATTTCACATTTTAAAAATTATCCTTCTTATGACTTGGTATCAGGAGCCTGCACCATCCCAGACCCTATCTTTAAACAAATTCCAGTGTCAAAATGTCTCTTAAAAAGCAGTAGTTACTGAAACTGTAAAACCCCTAGAAGAAAACAAAGAAAAATTTTAACTTTGGCCTTGGCAATGATTTCTTGGATGTGACAACAAAAACATGGGCAACAAAAGCAAAAATCAACAACTGGGACTACAACAAACTATAGCAAAAAAAAAAAACAAAAACAAACAAACAAAAAAAAACAATCCACAGGATAAAAGGGCAACCTACAGAACAGGAGAAAATATTTGTAAACCACATAGCTGATAAGGGGTTAATATCAAAATGATAGGGAACTTGCATAAATTAAATAACAATAACAACAACAGCAAAAATAAGCGACTCAATTTTAAAATGAGCAAAGGAACTGAGTAGACATCTCTACAAAGAAGACATAGACATGGTCAACAGGTATATGAAAAGATACACAACATCATCAACCATCAGGGAAATGCAAATCCAAATCCACAATAAAATATCACCTCACACTTGTTAGGATGGCTATTACCAATATAACAAAAAAATAACAAGTATTCTCCACAAAGATGTAGAGAAAAGAGAACCATTGTACACTACTGGAGGAAACATAAATCAGTATAGGCACTATGGAAAATGGTTTGAAGGTTGCTAAATAAAATAAAAATAGAACTACCATTATGATCCAGCCATCTACTCTGGGTATATACGCAAAGAAATTGAAATTAGGATCTCACAGAGATATTTGTACCCCCATGTTCATTGCAGACATAGAAGCAACCCAAGTGACTGTTGATGAATGAATGAATAAAGAAAATATTGTACATACAGAAAATAAAAAAATTATTTGGCCTTAAAAAGGAAGGTAAACTTGCTATTTGAGACAACGTGGATGAACATAGAGGACAATTTGCTAAGTGAAATAAATAAGACACAGAAGGGAAAATACTACATGATATGACTTACAATGAGAATATAAAATAGTCAAAGTCAAAAAGCAAAGAGTCTAGTGGGAGGGAGAAACAAGAAGGTATTATTTAGCGGGTGCAAAATTTCAGTTATACAAGATGAAAAAGTCCTAGAGATCTACTGTACAGCACAGCCCCTAGTTAATAGCATTGTACTATACACTTAAAAATGTGATAAGAGAACAGATCTTATATAAAGTATTCTTATCACAAAATAATAATAAAATTAAGGAAAAATAATAAATATCAAGGAAATTTTGGAGATGATGGATATGTGTATGGCATAGATTATACACAGCCTGTTATTTATTATTTCTAAAAGTGTATGCTTATCTCAAAACTCATCAAATTGTATATATAAAATATATACATCTTTTTGTAGGACAATCATACATCAATAAAGTGATTTAAAAAATGAGTTGACCAGTCCACAGCAGATTTGAATGATCACATTTTTAAACACTAAATTTTTCAAATCTTTATACTACAGTGGTGAATTTTATCATAGTGCAACTTTATAAAATGCCAGCTTTTCACTGTGTATGCTCACCAAATACAAGAAAGGTTTCATATCTCTCTCTATCTTTTCACCCAATTATATATAAATAGATAACATCACAAAAATGATCTTAAATTGTATAGGTATGTATATGAACAGTTCCAAGATTTTGCTGACTTACCTACACTTTACTAAGAAACACTTAACACTGGTAATATCCACAATGTCTAATTTTATCTGGTTATTAGTATTAACTATTATCTTAGAAACTGATTATCTTAGAAACGTTCTATCCACAGAAAAAGGTGGCAAATTTCAGTATAAATTCTATTGTTTTTCCCACCATTTGCTCTTTTTTTAAGCTCTTTATTGGAGTATAATTGCTTTACACTGTTGTGCCAGCTTCTGCTGTACAACAAAGAGAACCAGCTGTCTTTATATATAATATCCCCATATCCCCTCTCGTGACTCCTTCCCACGCTCCCTATCCCACCCCTCTAAGTCACCACCAATCATCGAGTTGATCTCCCTGTGTCATGCAGCAGCTTCCCACTAGCTATCTATTTTACATTTGGTAGTGTATATACGTCAATGCTACTCTCTCACTTTGCCCCAGCTTCCCCTTCACCCCTCACCCCGTGTCCTCAAGTCCGTTCTCTACATCTGCATTTTTATTCTTGCCCTGTCACTGGGTTCATCAGTACCATTTTTTTAGATTCCATATATACAGTATGGAATACATATACATGGTATTTGTTTTCCTCTTTTTGGCTTACTTAGCTCTGTATAACAGACTCTAGGTCCATCTACCTGACTACAAATATCTCAGTTTCATTCCTTCTCATGGCTGAGTAATATTCCATTGTATATATGTGCCACATTTTCTTTATCCATTCACCTGTCGATGGACATTTAGGTTGCTTCCATGTCCTAGCTATTGTAAACAGTGCTGCAATGAACACTGTGGTACATGTATCTTTTTGGATTATGGTTTTCTCAGGGTATATGCCCAGTAGTAGGATTGCTGGGTCATGTGGTAGTTCTATTTTTAGTTCTTTAAGGAACCTCCATACTGTTTTCTATAATGGCTATACCAATTCACATCCCATTTGCTTTGGTGTGCCATGTTTCCCCTCGTTAATTTTCTCACTAGGGTATTTTCAGTATTTACAACCATACCTTTTAGGTATTGGAGATATTGTGTAAAATAAGTTAGTAGAGTAATTGCATTGCATTGGTGAATTTATCTGTTATTTCTATTTTTCATTTAAATCTTCACAAAGGAAATGATTATGGGCCTGGAGCAGTCATTTTATCATGTTTGAATTTAATATGTATACGTGTTTGCAAGTGTTTTGTGTGAATAGACTAACACACTAGTAAAAATAAAATAATCTAAAGATATTGTATAAGTAATAAAGGTTAAAATTTGATCAATACAAATGAGTCTACTAGAAATAGAAATCATAATTCTGTGAATAGATAGAAAAATTGTTTGAATATGACTATCAAGCTATAAATAGTTTCAAGCCAAGAAATTTTATATGCTATAGATTAAAATATAAATTACCATCATATTGATCTTAAACTTCTAAAGTAAACAAACTTTGATCTAAATTTAACAAGACTAATTAACTGGTTAATTAATATTTTGGCCCCCAAATTTGGATTAGATTTGAAGTAGACACTCTTTTTCCAATTACATTAAATAAAGCAGTCATTTTGTTAAGAATAGAAAGCACTGGTAAATACAGTATCTACAATATTTTATTGATCTGACCAAATAGTCATGGGTTCCATTTGTAATTTTAAAATATTGTAGTAATTTTTTATAAAATTTTATTTAGTATATGTACATACAAATAAAGATACTATCTTTTGTTAAAATAAATGCAGTTATTTAATTCCTATACAAGAAACTTTGGAGGCATCACAAAGATGATAATAATAATAATAATAAGTGATCTCTCACTTCATCTCAAGAAGATTATTTCCCCATAAATCAATCAAGATAATTAGCCCATAAATGTGTTATTATTAGTAGGAATGTCCAGTGGGAAGGATAGATTCATTTAAGCAGGGTAAAATAAATGAACATGTATTTATAAATTTTATAAATTTAAAATAATATACAATCTCCATTCAGTTATACAGTGTTACTATAATTTATAAAAAAAAGTGAGTGTTTTATACTTGAACTTTCAAATTCTTATTAAAGGTGGCATAGCAAATTGTAAATTTTAACAGAAGCTAGTGTTGCATGTTTTTTTTTCTTTTTATCATTTAAATTGTGGCACTACAATTTGGAAGCTTTGCAGCTTGTTACTCCAAGACAAATCTCACCTAAGAGGATATGGCAGCCTTCCACACTGCAGTCTGATTGCATTAGACTGAGTACGGCTAAAGAAAGAAATATTTTGACAGGGGAGATTGCACTTGAACACATCAAAGTGTCAGTTCAGATATGTGGCATCTGAAAAGCACCCTGCCCTTCTCCCTCTTGCATGAAATTCGCCACCTCTCATTGTCTCTTCCAGATGGTGTGCTGAGTTCTCTTCAGCTTTATTCCTAGAGAGCTTGAGTCGACATCAATCTGTTATGCCATGTTCTTGTAATACTAATGTGGCTTATTTATCAATGCCAATTAATCAATGGCACAGAACAGGCTCTTCCTTAGCAGCTAATGTAGTTTCTTTTTTTTTAATATTCAAAAAAATTAAAAGAGCAGTGACCAGATTGGCAAGTCATGCATCTGGCAGACTGTGGCCACTTAGGAGGCATTCAACTGATGTAAAGGTGAAAGTGTTTATTTCAAAAAATTGATTAAGAACCATATACGGATGTTAAGATTTCTACCAGGAGAGTGAGGGTAATTCTGTGAGATAAAATGAAATTTAATTTTTTTTTCTCACAGCAAAACTCATGTCTGTCTTAATGACATTTTATCACCATGTAAGGAAAAAAACCTATCACATTTGTGAATGTTTACATTTGTATTAGTCTTAGTGGCATCAACGTCAATATAAAAAAGATGTATGAAAGGAACCAAATCTACCACGGTTATAACTGAGCAACTGTTTTAGAGTAAATATGCTGCAGAATACGACTTGCATGGTAAAGTAACAAATCTTGATATTGGCAACAAATACTTACATACTCATAAATAAGTACATTTCAAATTATATTTTTAAAAATGAAAAGAAAGATAAAGTGATGTTTAAATGCAAGTTGAAAGTCTGAGAGAGACTAAATTGAATCAGGATTCAATTAGGATCAATTCATAGGATGAACCAGAGGTATTCAGGTCTCTTCAAGTCTCACCACAATGAATATATTTTAAGATTATTATTTTTCTGTTATAAAGTATTTTAGTTTCCAGGCAACCGGAGATTAGCATAATAGTCAATCTATGAATTTTAGTTCTGGTGAGTTAGTAGTAGTCATACTAAAATCACTTACCTCTGGGCTCTGGAATTAAGGCAACAATCCTGCAGACATCAAATGATGCCAATGAAATAATAGCTATACAACCAGATATCCTAGATACAAGCAAGAAAAGAAGAAGAATAAAAAGGAAAAAAAAAAGCCCAGGACTACTCATTAGTAATTGGGATTCAATAAGCAATTATAAAAATGGACTTAATGATCTCTGCTTCCTTCGAGTAGCTTCTTTATCAACCTCAGTACAGTTAGCAAAACTCATCTATGTATAATGAAAGGTGTGCTTTGAAAACATTAGAATGGAACATATAATTCAAGTTAATTTAGTGTAGGCATTCTAAAATCAGTATTTTGCACTATCTACTTAATTTTGATATTGTAGTCAATTTTCAGGGGAGGTGCTAACAATGTAAAAAGCTTATGGTTCTAGCAAAATGATAAAATACATGTAGGTGAGAAAAAGGAGAATGGTATAATTCATAAATAAGCAGAACATTAATAATTTTGCATTATACATTAGAAGTTTATGAGGTAGGTAGAAGAAAATTAAATCACAAAACACCTATTTTTTTCAGTGTACATCAACATCACAAATCTATATTTTTTTCACTAGCTCCAAAAGCAACATAGAAGAGGTCTCCAACAAAAGATTGTGGGTTTTACTCCAGAACCTGACACAGAATGAAATCCAGAGGTCAAGTCTGAAGCATTCTGCCAAGACATACAACTGTGATCTTCCCTTTGAAAACTCCACAAGGCAGAATTTGAGATCAAAATTTACTAAAAGATAAAAAGTAGGGAAGAGGACATTGACAAAATAATTTCGGCTCAATTTCTGCTTTACAGCAACCACATTCATCCTCACCTGATTTCACTTCCAAGCTCTGAAAAAGAAGACTAGGAGAAAAGGTGTTCCCCTGGCAATCTTATATTTCACCCGGTCTTATATTTAACCATGGTAATTTCCCTTTCTCAAACTGTATCACTTCCTTAAGGCTTTACCACTCCTCTCACCTTGAGCCAAAGTCACAGAAAATATCTTTTCAAATTTTATCTGTCTTTTACAACGTGGTTCAAATTTTAACTATTCTAAAACCTTCTCTAAAGATCTCAGTGACCTCTCTCTAGTTGGCCTCCTGCAACTATAGCACTGTTTATTGGTACTGCTTAATCATTTGCAAGCTTGTGTTTTTATATGAGTGCTTCAAATACCTGTGCTTTCTCTCCTCTATATTGTCATAATTAACATGGTCTAGCTAACACTAATTAAGTACTTAATATGTATCAGGCACTCACAAATGGTTTACAGACTTTTTCCACATTTAATCCTCACAACAACCCAATATAGCTGGATTGTTATTATCTCACTTTTACAGATGTTAAGGGACTTGCCCAAGGTTATATATTGAGTGCTGGAGCCACGAATTAAACTGAGGTTATTTGATTCCAGAGCCATCATGAAGTCTATACTATACTGCAAGAAAAGTCCCACTAAAACTGGTATCTTTTGCATATTTAAAATGGTCTACACAGTACAAAGGCAAACTAAGAGCTCAGTTAAGTTGTCTGGAATTCAATTCCAAGAAACTAGAGTTTTTTAAGCTGGAATAGCTTACTCTCCCTCTCAGCCACACAAAGTTGATAATTCAAGGGCTTAAGCTACATTAATAAAGACTCTTTATTAAGGAAAGTTCATAACATGGCACAAAGGAAATTCTTGACTTCATTATGCTCTACTTTCACACAACTTGTAATTTTGTACCTGTGATGTTAATACTTCTTACCACTTTCATAATCCAAAATTACAACCTTCTTACCTCAGCTGGCAAATCAGCATTTGGAACTCTCATATGAAGTTGCTGCCTGCCTGTCAACCGTTCAGTTTTGGGTGTTAAGAAATATTTATCTACATAGCAATGATTCAATTATTTGAACATTATTATTTCCCATTTTATCAAAATAGAAAACCTAATACAAGGGATAAGTCTTATCAATCTAAAGTTTACATAGGGAAACAAAGATGAAAATTATTAGAGTGGCTGAAAGCAGCAATTATAGCCTCAGCCAGTCACCATACTTCAGTTCAACACAGACGGGACAAAAGTAAATGGAAAGAAAATGAATAAATTCTTGCAAACATCAAAGTATTATCTAAAACTTAAATATAATCAGGAATTCTAAGGTATTTATTAGATTTTGATGAATCAAGTAAAGTTTTTACGCTACTAAGTTCAGCTTTTACGCCTAGGTACAAGAAAAAGTACTGCTGTGCAGGAAGGATGGTAATTAGACTGACTTGTGTTGACG
Source organism: Hippopotamus amphibius kiboko (assembly GCF_030028045.1). NCBI lineage: Eukaryota > Metazoa > Chordata > Mammalia > Artiodactyla > Hippopotamidae > Hippopotamus > Hippopotamus amphibius. The sequence goes on along the minus strand of NC_080193.1, from coordinate 93,977,682 downwards.
CTCTCATTTACTGTTGGTATAGAATCTGTCGAGTGACCTAATTTCTCTGAAACTCAGTTTCTTCTTACTCTATTTCCCTTTCTTGCTGCCTGATAAGAGTCATGTGAGGATTAAAAAGTAAAAGACATATAAATTATTAAGCATTCTGTATACGCACATTTGTGTGTGCTATTATTAAATACATTTTAAATGGCTTCAATTGCTCATTGAACACTGCTAAACTCATGATATGTAAAACATCCACTGACACCTTAGAAGTCTACAAATTATTTCCGTAAAAGTGCGATTTAAAAAAGTTACCTCACTATCTTTTAAAAGAATATTTTCTTCTTATTAAATGGATACACACTTATTATAGAAAATTTGAAAATGTCTGCAAAAACATTTTTAAAGTAAATGTAATTTATAAATCCTTCCACTAGCACTATGCCAATGTATTACCTTTTAGGTGTGTTTTTGGTGTGAATGTGTATGTGCCAAAAAGTTTTTAAAATATTGACTGCACTAACTATATAAATTGGTATCCTGCATTTCCTCTTACCATTATATCATCAATATTCCCTTTTTGCTTTTCAATAGTTTTGAAAAATATTTTTAATAATTGCTTTGAAGTTATCCAGCCATAATGGAAAATGAACAATTAAAAATCATTAGTTCTTCTTGACAATTCGATCCCAGTATTACTGAAATATGCTTTGGAATATTTCACTGACAATACCAATAATAATAAAGTCTATATCTGGTATAACTTCTTATAATTTACTATATACAACAATTAAAAAAATCTTGCCTGAGCCTTAAAAATCTCTTTCAGGTAGCCATACCTGGTAATATTATTTCCATTACTTTTCTTGTGATTTTTACTTTAGATTTATTTCCACTGTCAAAAGAAAAATTATACTGTGGTAACACAAGTAAGTTTCTTATTATGCAAAAATACCCTGAGGATGGCATGAAACCTGACATCAATTACTGTTTCCAAGAATTTAAGGAAACCACCACCACTATGGAAAGACAAATAAATCTGTATGGTGATATGAACCTTATAATCAGGTCCTTACGGTGTACCCTCACCTCAACCTTATAATACCCGCCTGTCAAGAAAAAAGAAACAGCTCAGAAAACCTTCTCTTCTTCTTCTTGTACTCTCTGAGACACTTGTAAAAGTGTCCTATTTAAAAAAAGGGAGATAGGAGAAAAATTCAAAGGAAGAAAATATGTTAAATATTTTCCATGGTTGAGCCAAGTGTTGTTTGGCTGTGACTTTCATAGGATATAGGAATCCTGAGTCAACAGGCTTTGCATCTGTAAGTGTTCCTTTGCAAACCTCAGGAAAGCCTTTAAGATTAGAGAGATAACCCTCTATCAGAGCTGGCTTGGATATGCACTGTCTCTGAGAGCTCCATAAACGTAGATTAACCAACCTCTCTGGGTCCTTCTCTGAATCCCATGCTCTGAATATGGAAATGACAGTTGACATGTATCTGCAATACACTACTCAAAGAAGTTTAATAAAAGAACTAATTTATGCTAATAAGACCAATTTGGCAAAGAAGAGAACCACAAATTGCTTTGTTTTAAAAAACTCATATTAATTGGATTAATATTCATTTTAAGCAGCTTGAATGTAGCTATGTGACTAATAAATGTGCATGAGGTGAAATAATATTCATTAAGTGTACTATTCCTCCTTAAGAAAGAAATAACGAGGATGTTATCTATATTTTAATAACAGAAATAAACCTTGTATTCCATTCACTTATTCAACAAATATACATTGAAGACAATAAAAGACACAGTTGAGTTTGTAGGAGATGGAAAGATGAATGAGATATAATGTTAGAATCACTGCCTTCAAGTAGCTTAAAGTTAACGTGAATATATAGATAAAATACAAGATAGAGATGTCATAAGGGATGCAGCCAGAAAATTACTAGCATGCAGAGGATGAGAAATAATTGACAGCTCTGGATCAGAAAGAGCCTTTTGAAGAAAGTGATATTTGAGCTAGGGTCTTGAATGGAATTAGAAATGCAAAGATGATAGAAAAGAATTCAAGAAGAGAAAATAATATGAAGAAAGACACTGGGGAAAGAAATCTTTATGGGACTAAATTTCTGCAGGTGCTCAGTAATTTCGCACAGGATATATCACCTAAACTCCTTAAACCTCAGTTTCCTCAACTGAAAGATACCTATAGGATTAGATAATTTATAAAGTTTCTTCTGTATCAAAACCCTGAAAATCTAAGTCATTTAAAAATCACTTTGTTGCCTAGTAAATATTTATTGAAATAATTTTAGATATCAATAAATTCCTAGAAATAAAATTATTCATAGTTTGGGAAAAGACAAAATAAAGAGATAATTATTGTGAAACGATCGTTCATTTAAACTCAGAAGAGCTATGATGCCTTTGGAATTGCACCTGTATGTAGTTGTTACTTCTAATGGGATGCTGTTTGTGTTTCCTTTGTCAAAAATATTAGTTTTATGATTAAACTATTAACATTTCAAAACATTTTTTATGTTTTCCCCCATCCTGAGGGGGAAAGTTTCTAATTAATTTTGTCATTATTTCTAGATTTTTTATTTAAAGAAATAGAATCTAAGGTCGTAAAATTATATTTTCCTCTTATTTCCCTTAAATCTATGAAGGTGGAGATGCGTTTCAAAAATTTCATGGAGAAAATATAGTGAACACAGATACACAGAAAACTATGCTAACAGTGTATAATTGCAAGGAGTGAGGTTAACTAATAAATATGATGTACCTTTTTAAGCCCTAGATTTAAAGCCAAGAACATATTTATTTGTATTTCTTTATCTGACAGAGTGCTGAGCACCTACTATGAAAATTATGGGGATACTATAGTAAAGATAATAAACATTAAAAAAGAATATCAAGTAATGATAAATTAGAGGGAACTGATTTGTGCCGAGGGGCTGACATTTAAGCTCAGACCTGAATAACAAGAAAGATCCAGCCTTGGAATGATCAGGAGTAGAGTTGTCCCAGACGAGGAATATAGCTAGTATTAGTGGGCTGAGACCAGATGGAATCAAGTAGAACCTCAGGCTTTCAGCCTGAGTATTAGGTGAAGAGTGGTGACATTTGTTCAGATGGGAAGAACTCAAGAATGACAAGATTTGGGAAGAATGTTCATAGCTTTAATTATAATAGCCTCACTTGGAAACAATCCAAATATCCACCAACTGGTCAACAATAAAAAGAAACAATCTAGTAATATACAAGTTATTAAATAAACCTCAAAAACAATATCCTAAACTTAAAGAAAAAGCTAGGCACAAAAACCAAACAGTTATTGTATAAATCCATTTATGTGAACTTTCCAGAATAGGCAAATCTATAGAGACAGAAGGCAGATCAGTGGTTGCCTGGGGCTGGGTGTAGGATAGACTGATTACAACAGAGCATAATTGAAATTTTATAGTGATGGAAATGTTCCAAGACAAGATTATGGTGATGGTCACATAACTCTACAAGTTTACTAAAATGTGTTTTATTTACTGTATACTTAAAAGGGGTGTATTTCATCACATATAAATTATACCTCAATAAAGCTGTAAATAATATAGGGCTCCGCCACTTAAAGAAAATATAAGGATTTCTTCAAATAGAAAGGCTGCCAAATGCAATTACATTTATTTCATATTATTAGAATTGGTTGAAAAATTTGAATGTGCCTCCTTGCGGGGTCCTTGAATATATTTTTATTTTAAATCGCCTTCCTTGTCTAGAAAGTAATTTAAAATAAACCATCATAAATTAGTTTGTTTTATCATTTAACATCTAATCATAGCACTTTATAAATTAATGGTGTACTAAAGAAAATTCTTTACGGTGGTTAGAACTGGAATTTGAGATTCAAGCGATGTTAAAGGTGTTAATTTTGAAATTTTTACTTTTCTTCATGGCTTAAATTTTGTTTTTATTTTTGTATTTGAAAATACATAAAATACATACTTAAAATATTTTAAAGTGGAATAAACAGTTCAATAAAAAATTAGTTGTTTATGATAAAAATCAAGGAATTGATTGGATAAACTTTGAACCAATGCCCAATTTTTGAATTATGTACAACCATTTCAAAGCCCCATGTGATACAGCTTTATAAGCATTTATAGGACTTTTCATTAATTTGGACTTTACTAAGCACAACTGTTTCTATCCTCTAGAAAAAGTATATAATTGGTTTGTAACAAGGCTATAATAAATGGAGAGATTTTTTATTGTCAATTATAAAACTCAATCTTATCACACTTACAGAGGTTACAACATATCTAATCCCTGATCGTGATATAGTTAAACAGAACTTATCTACTAGGCCTCGATGTCAGAAATTTTTCCCAAGTGTAGACTACAGTGTTGAGGTTACAGTCCAATCCTCTCCTTTACCCATATACCCAGGTCACTGCAGATTCAACTGTCTATTTAAAGAGACAATTTAAGATGTGAGGAAACTTTCCATGTAGAAAGTTTATAGGTGCTCAGCATAGTCACTAAACTTAGTTGGATTAGTACTTAAGGGAATTCTTAAAGTGCCAACTATTCCAGGTTTAGATACACTGGCTTCTTCTTGGTAAGCATCTTTGGATAACTGAGTCCCTTCCTGCCAACCTATAGGGTCTGTGATCTCCGCTGCCACCTATTAATTACTTTTATATTTTCTCCAGAATCTTTTACATGTATTTATCTTTTCTTCCAAAGTTAGATGAACTATGCACATAATTTGAGAGTGGGGCATTCTATTTCATAGTCTAATACCTAATTTCTATAATGTGATTATAAAATAATTATAATGAGGTGCTATTTTTACAGAGACCAAACCAGCAAACGACCTTCATTCACTGTAACATTCACTGACATAGCTTATTGTTTACAGTGAAGCACAGTTCATTAAGTAAATCCACTGTGTTCCTGATGACCATAAGAATATCAGTGTACTCTGATTTCTTTCTTAGAAAAGTAATACAAATCTATCACATATTACTGAGGTAATTCTACAAAATAGATTATATGTAAATATATTCATACAGTTACATGTGTGTATATATAATAATGGAAACTGGACATCATAAGTACTGGGAAAACTCCTTAAAATTGAATTTATATTTTGGAAGACATTCTGACCATCGAATGAGAACATCATTCATGACGCAGAGAAGGAAGGCTGGGATATACACTTAGCTAGACCAGGAAAGAAGGTGGGTTTTATTTCCTTTTTTTAGCTTCCTGTCATTTTAGGGTGAGAACAGTAAGGCAACAAACAAAATTGATGACATTGTTAAGCAGAAACATTGACTAAAAGCACAACAGAGGCTTAGGTGAAACAAGAATGTTTTAGTCAAGAGAAAGTTATTGAGCTATTGAAAGCCACTGCTTCTACCTGGGCATCAAATAACAGAAATTTCACAACTCACAGCTTTCTCTGTATTTGTAAAATTCAGGAATCTCAGAACCCATTTATGGGTTAACCCACAAACGAAAGAGAGTAAGCATTTTATTGTGTTTGCCAACAGATACAGGACCATTGCATATGAAAGGAAATCAGTTTGCTAAGATACATATTTTTTTATTTACAGCAAGTTGAATACTGATTTATGCATATGTATATAGCAAAGAAATCTGACCATTTCAAAAAGCTTACATGCAGTTCACAGGCAATCAAAATCAGTTATATAACCTAAAGGTCCATGTTACGTACACTCACCTAACACCGTGTATACGTACCTCAAGATAAATATGCATATTACTATCTGCTTAATCATCACATCTAAACTTTGTTCAATAGTTACAAACAATAAACTACTTAATGGGTAGGGATTAAATTCTTTCAAAAGCACATCATCCTTTTTAAGAAAATTACTTGGGATGCTTTCCTGCCTTCTTAAATATAACATATGAACACAATCTAACTTCTTGATAACTGAAGACAATCATAAAGAACAGGAATAATGATATCCTGTAGTAACACAATGATGTCCTTTGAGTTTCTGAGGATATTGAATCATTTTTCCCACACAAGTGATTCTAAAATATTAATTTTGTGCAATTCTTACAAGTACATTTGTTATGGGTTTTCTATTTCATCATTTGCTGCCAGTTGATATTTGTCTCAGCTACCTACAAAAAATAATCTTTTACATGTCTATTAATTTACACTTCCAACAGGGTACAGAAGTTGAAACCTTACATAATTGTGAAAATGTGTAAATTAGCTCTAAGGGAACTGTTGGCATTATAGAGCGCTTGAAATTTCCCTCAGTGACTTTCTGACATCAACTTTGGCCACTCAGAAAACTCCTTATTTGCTTCCTTATTTATACTCTGTTCTAGGTGGATGAGATCGCCAGATATTTAAATATCAGCCCACTGAGTAGTAAAATTATATGTTGAATTTGGGACACCATGATTAGTTTCAGGAAACATTAAACAAATGAAAAATGATACAATCTGAAATGATAATATTCAAATAACATTCAATCTAAATTCATGCATTCATTTATTCTTCATTATTAGACAAGCAATATCTAAATGAATGAATTCAACCATCTTCTCTTCATGTTCTAGCCAAAGCAAACACAAGCTGCCCTGTTGTTTTTGTCAGTTTTTATTCAAAAGAATAATAAGCTTATGGTGTTAAGAAAACAAACAAACCAAAAAAACTATCAGTTCAGAAAGGTATGAAGTAAAAAAGGGAAAGCCCTATCCCCTTGCTTTCTTATTTCCATTTCTCAAAATCAAATATTATTAACCTAAATTTATTTTTAAAAATATGTTGACAGTTAAACAGTTGTATAACTTTTAGAAATTTTGAACAACTTTAAATCTCTGACCTACAAGCATGGACTTAGTTTATTTATTAAATATAGCCTATGTCTGGCAATAGCAGCTTAGCTTCAAATTGGTGGGTAGACAGTTCTTCCAAATTTCTTAAGTTCAGATGTTGTTATTCTGTAGAGGATATGGGAGACTCAATTTTAAATTTACTTACAATGTGAATTCGCATAAGGAACTCAGTTTCTAAGGAAGAATTACATATACAGTTTGCTGTTTCATTTTCAAAAGTGCTTTCAGTAGAAGTTTATTGAAAACTAGCATACCTGCGTATGAAGCTAAAAGCATTCAGTATTTATTTGTTTGTTCATTCCGTCACTTATTCATTTGATAAACATATACTGTGTACTTAATTTGCATGGGGCAGTATTCTAGACACTTAAAACACAGCTAGAAACAAAATTTAAAAAAAAAAATGCCTGTCCGCAAATACCTCATATCCTAGTGGGGAGAGAAAACAGACGAGATAAGCAAGTAAAATATATATTTGACAATAGTAAGGAATAGGGGAAAAATAAAACACAAAGAGGACAGATAGTGTCCAAGAAGTTACAATTTTTGATCTGATAGCCAAGATCAGGACTTGCTTGGAGTACTTTTGAGAAGCTATATGAAGAAAGTGAGACAGGGAGCCACATAGGAGCAATCTATACAGGCAGAAGGAACAGCAAACATTGAAAGTTTTGAGCACAAGAATGTCCTGATCTGATTTATTTTAAGACTCTGATTTTTGTATTAAGAATAGAACAATGTGGGGCAAGCATAGAAGAAAGGAAAGGAGACCCTTCCTTCTTTCAGATAAAAGCCCATTGCATAATCCAAGGAAGAAAGAAGAATGGCTCTAACAAGAGTATCATCTTATAAGAGGTGATGAGATGTGGTTGGATTCTAGATACATTTTGAAGATAGAACCTCAGAATTTTTGACATTTGGATGTGGGCTGTGACAGAAAGATGTCAAGGATAACATCCAGATATTTGGCTTGAGCAACTGGGAAAATCTGGTTCCTACTTACTGAGATAAGGTATAAATTTGGGTGACTTCAACATATAGCATTAAATAAATCATGAGGATGGATATGATCATAGAAAAAAAGATGTCCTAAAACTCAGCTCTATGGGGTACTCCAACATTTAGAGACAGAGGAGGTGAGGACAAAAGAATAAAATAGCCTGAGAAGATCAGAGAAATAGGAAGAATTATGGCATGATGAAAACGAAGTTAAAGTGTTTCAAGACGAGAATGACCCTCTATATGGAATGCTGCTGATAAATTAAGTAAGATGAAACTAAAGTTTGAGCATGCAACATGGAGATCATTTTTGACCTTGATAAGAGCTGTTTTGGTATGACAGTAAGGTCAAATGTCTAACTGGGGTGGTTTCAGGAAAACATGAAGGAGAAATTTTAAAGACAGCAAAATTTAGCCATATTTCAAAGAAGGTGTTTTTTTTTTCCTTGTAAAGGAAAGAAAAAACAGGGTGATAGACAAAGGGAAAAGTGGGATACGAAGAAAATTTTTTACACATAGGAGGAATAATATCCTTGTATGCTATAGAGTAGTAGACCTAAGTCAAAAACACGGAAAGTTCATCCATAACAGGATAGACGGCTGCAAGTAAAGGCACAGATGACACTGGGTAGGTGTGAGAGTCAGAGCTATATGTACTGTAAAACCTGAAAACTTGAGAAGTACCACATTTCCTTAGGGTATCATCTGAAGATACTACACACTCAGACATGTAATCAAAAAGTACATTAATATGAGTGAGTGTCTTGTGAGACAATCTGCATAATATTATTTGCATTTCTTCTAATACCATGACAGTTTGACACCTACATCCTATGTTTTTATTGGGAAAATGTCTTCAGTTATATATTACATGCTTCATTAACTTACGTTTCTTAGACTCTAAATGTCTACAGATTCACTCTATTTAATGTGGATAAACACCCTGTGATAGGAGTTGCCAAAATGGTACTATATAATCTGTAACAGTTCCAGGGCCCAATTTACAAACATGTTAAATTAAAACTGGGCATAAACTTCCTATTAACCCTCTTATTTTGTATCTGGATCCAAGAAAACAAAAAAAGTGAGGCAGGATTGGAGCTGTAACTTCAAAGAAAAATTAAATATATAACAATGCTGAAGTAAATAAATAGTGAATGAACATTTGCAAATTAGGCACAGGTAGTTGTTTGTGATATGACTGTGAACTCCACTGCATTTTTTAACTCATCAGTTTTTCCATATATACATAAATATATATAAACATTTTTTAAAAACAGCCAGAATAAGTAAATTTGCCCCCCTTCTCCATCAAAACCAAAGTTTTTCAAAATTTCATGTTCATAAGAATCACTTGAGATCTTGCTAAATGCAGATTCTGATTCACTAGGTCTGAAGTGAGGTTTATAATTTTGCATTTCTAGCAAGGTCTCAGGTTATACCCATGTAGCTGGTTAGCAGAGCACACTTGAAGTAACAGGTCCTAACCACTGTGTCTTTTAGCAGCTGCACAGAAGTTGAGATAATAAATTAGTTATGCATGCCCAATTATTTGGGTTTTCTTCTAAAAAAATAGAGGTAAGTAGAATTTTTAAAATATTTTAGTTGATTATAGATATGTATATCCTTAGAAGAGCATATAAATACATATATACAATTTTAAAACCTCCATAAAGTGTTAGTCTCTCAAAACAAATAAAATTCATCAGAGTTCCTCAATGCAAAAGGATTTACTCCTTATTTTATTTACCAGATTATTGCCTACAGCACAGGCCTAATTTCACACCAACCCACTCATAAATAACAAAATTAAAGGAATAGAGGTTAAGTAAAAATGGAAACATCTATGTTGGATCTGACACTGATCACACTGCAAAGAGAACAAACAAAACAAATAGCATTATTTAAAACTGCAATCCTGTAAGTGGCAATAAACGTTTTGCTATGACGCTGCTGTGCTGTTTTTCCCACACCTGCTCCCACTTGCCAGGTTAGACTGGCTCAATCTGCTCTACTGTGGGATCACAGTCATTTGAACAAACCCCCTTAGGGCAGCAATATCCAGGCTCTATTGCTGTCTCAGAAGAGCTTCTGACACAATTCCCCATGAATTTGTAATTTTGTTTATGTATATTTAAAGCATGGCATAGGAAAAATATAGCATACTACTGATGAGAAAGTTTCTAACCTGCTTTCAAAAAGCAGTAAGATCTCCCCAAAATAATGCAAAAATCCAGGGCTCACACTGTTTATGTATTAAAAGAGGAGAAGGGGCATGCTGTAAAGGTTCAATTTCAGAAGAATTATCATTCTGAAGGGCTACTTCCTACAACCACTTTCCCAGCTTGACTTAAATTATGATTGTACAGTAAATATTTTCTCACATGTTTTTAGTGAGTGAGCTACTCTCTGAAGTCTAATTTTATTAAGATATTCAGATGCTATTTAAGAGCCCAGAAAAGAGTAATTCATTCTACCTTAGATCATTTAATGGTTATAGGACTACATCTTAATCCACTTTAATACCTACAAACACAGATATGCCCACATCTAATAATTTATATATATATATATGTATGTATATGTGGATGTGTCCATGCCATTAAGTGAAGTAAAATAGAGAGTTCAATATTTTATAACAATAGTTTATATCAATGACATCCTTCTCATTGCTTTACAGTGTACTCATGAAAATAATTATATCACTAATTACCACCATTAAGATGAACTGAAATAAAAGTAATGCTTTGCACAATGACCAAAAAGTGGCTAATCCAGCAAATTTTCATTTTCTAACTAATACAACTCCAGTTTTCTACCATAATATTATGCTACAAAGGACACAGTTTACTTAACCTGCCAGTTATTTCTATTGTACATATAAGAAACCTAGGGTAAATATAAAAAAAACAACAAAATTTTTTTTACTATTAAGCCAAATATACTATCAGCATTCAGTGCAAGAGGTATTTAAGAACATAATAACACTTCCAAATCATTGAACATGGACATATAGAATACTTTGTGTCATTTAATATAGATAGTACTTATTTTTCTAAAGTAAGAATTGATTTTTTTTCCATATACTATCTCATTTGATTCTTACAAAAACTTCATAAAATAAAATGAAATAAATGAAAAATTGCTTTCTTAGCTAGCAATTTCTATTACCATACAAAGCATTATTCTTTTTGGTCTGCTGAGTCTAATAACTTTTCTGACCATCATCATCATGGTCTTCATCAACAACATCATTTTATATATATATAAGGAATGATATCAGTTGCTTCTTGTTGTTGGGTGGTAGTGAGTTAGGTCAAAAGAAAATCAGTTGGTCAGAAACAAAGAAGGATTGTCGGTGAGGGTGTCAACACAGGAATAAGTAAAAGGAGAAAGTTATGTGCATTCCTTTGGAAATCTCTTCCAGAGATGGAAGGGAAGTGAGATATTATTAAATATTTATTGAGGACCTATATGTATTAAGCACTACACTATCAGATGCATTCAGTTTACCTAATAATGCCCTAAGATAGTTATTGTTTTCCTCACATTGTAGGTGAAAACAGACACAGAGAGGGTAAGTCAACAGCTTAATATTTTCTGGGCTAACGAGTGGCAGAACCAGAACTCCAACCTGGATCCACAGGACTCCAAAACCTCAGCATTTCCCACAACATGATGATGAAATGAATGATGTAATAAAGTTAGCAAATTTCCCAGATAAAACCTTGTCATAGCTTAAACAAATACCAAAAAGTATTATAACATTTGCATGGAGAGTGAAGGGAATCTGTAGTAATCAGTATTCTAACCACTTAAATCCAAAACTTGTAGATTCCAGTCCATCAAGTGGACAGTGTGCTATTTTTTATTTTTAATGATAGTTTTATTGAGACATTAGTGCCCTCATTGCGGGTCTTTTTCAGCAAGGCAACACCAACCATTATATTTAATTACTGATATTCATTTTGATTGTGGTTTTGTGTTCTGTTTTGTTTTGTTTGTATTAAGCTTATAAGTGCATTTTCGTTGCAAATATGTTAAGAATTGTGGACATCTGAAATTAATGCTGAATTTTATGTCTTTGTATGTTTTCTATATTATTATAATAAAGTATTTTAGGTCAGCAAAAAAAAAAAACAACAACAACAACAAACCTTGTAGATTCCAGAAGGATTAAAACTGAAGAATTTTGTTTTCAGTTAGTTAAAGATCTGGATTGATTTTTATTATCCTTTATATGATATCTTAAATAACATGAATTTTATATGAACCCTAAATAAATCTAGACTCCATGATCACTTTGCTCACAATGTTTCGTAATTCTGAAGTAGGGTTCACTTTTTTCAGTTGAGGTCAAAATTTTTATAGAATTCTATAGTTGATAGGATTCTAATGAACAATCGTCAATTAGCAACTCAGATCCTCTTTTAGTTAGTGCTTCTATTATTTAGTATTTAGTTTCTATAATTTTAGAAACCAAATTTCAACTCCCATTTTTAGGTTCTTCGAAAGTATATATTTCCATCTCTCTGAAAGGGGCTTTTATCCAAGAAATAAAATTTACTAAAACTTTAGTACCATAAGCACTAAGACCCAGAAAATTTAACCACCTTGCTCAAAGTTGCATAAACAATCAAGGAATTGTTAGGAATTCACTGTATATGAAATGTCATGCTTCAGACATAAAATTCAATTCTCGTAATAAAGCAAACAAATTTCTTTGTACTTTGTAAAATGTATATATTATCTACTGTGGTAATCTAAGGAGAAATAAACAGAATCTTACTAAATGCATGAGTATGTGGAAGAAATGTGAAAAAGGCATGGTCTGGTGGTTAAGTGACTGGGACTATCAGTCAATAAAAATGGTCCCCAATGTGTCATTAACTTAAGTATTTGTCCTTGAGAAAATATCCTCACTACTTCACAATCCCTCAATTCATCCTGCTATTAAAAGATATTTAACAAAGAATTCTGATGTTTAGAATGTGCTTCAAAATATTTCAAAACCCCAGTGTATGAATTATTTGCTTGTGTACAAAACTGTTTATAGGGATGTTAGTATTAACATAATTAAAAATTAAGTGTACACTTATGATTCTTTCCCTATTCTTAGCAAAAAAAAAAAGATTTCTTTTAAACTTTAAGGGTTTTTGAATGTCTTGGATAATTTCATATACTGTTTACAAAATAATATTTTTATATTTATTCCTTTCAAAACCTTCTCATTAAACAGTCCTCCTTAGTTACATTAGCAAAGGCCAAGGAAGAGAATTTGAATATATAAACACCTGTTAAAAATTCAAACTTTGTTAACTTAAAACTCTATCATACAATTTTAATAACAGCTATAACAAAATTAACATCCACCATTTCAGAAAGAATTGAACAGCAAATGATAGCTTACATTTCAAAGCGGTAAAAAATAAATCTTAATTTATTACCTAAGGTATTAATTTCTAAATATCTTCATATTGTATATGTTTGTAGATTATTTAGTAACTGAAAAACTATAGTCCCCAATTCCCTGAATATCTTTTTTTTCCCCTTGAATCATACTAATTTTTTTTCCAAAACTTTGAAACAGATGGATGGATAGATAATAAAAGGTAAGTTTTTAAAAAATTCATTACAACAAGCCAGGGAAAATACTCACCATTTTCCCTTCAAAAGAAATTAGATTTGAATAGAATATTGGGATTAGCTAGTTAAAACTGCCTCAGTAGTATAACCTAGGTCAAGAAACGAAATGTGTTTCTGGAAATTATTTAGCTAGTACACAAATAATGTTACAACTAGCATTTCTAGCATCTTTTTTTTTTTCAGTGCACCTAAAACTCATGAATTGGCATGAATACAATATTGATGAATACTAGTTGCTTTTATAACTTCCAGTTATCACATGTCTTGCCTATGCTTCAAACAATGAATATCTGAGAAGAAAATCATAAGAAAAGTCTCCAAAAAAGTCAAGCAACAAAATGGGACTTGAAATCTACTGATATCTTCACTTTGTCATGAAATGCATTAAAAAAGAGAAGAAAGATGAACTTATAGATGGATAGTAAAATGCCAGTTATAACATTTAGGAAGTAGGTATATGAATGTTTACTGTAAATTCTTTCAACTTTTTTGTATATTTGAGAATTTTAATAAAATGCTGGAAAATAGAACCTAATTAATGATCTTTATCAGATCATTAAACTTTACTCCATATATGAATTAAAATACTCTAGTGTTTGTCACTTTCATGGGTATTAAAATAAACTGAAAAAAGAATTTAAAAATGTATTAACAAACACTTTCTCTTTCCACCTCATAAATTTTACTTCAAAATCTATTCGGGGACAATGGGCCGCCTCCCAACACACACACACACACACACACACACACACACACTTTAAATTGAGAAATTCCAGGTACAGCCCATTAAATGCTCTGACCCATATCTAAGAAAGCAGCACTTGCTTAAACAATGACTTGTGTTTCTATTGCTAAAAATTAATGAGTCAACCACGTGAATATATTTATTGGAAAGAATAAATAAGGACACAAATACAATATATACTGTATAACTGAAGAAAAACAAATTCATCTGTAACATTTTCGTTGATTAACAATTTAAATATTTAGTGAGTTCCAACTTCTAGAAATTATTTATAAAAAATGAGGAAGAGAGTATTCCAGGATTTTTAATTTATTTGCAATTTTGTTCAACTGTACAAAATTAATAGTTCTATTGTATTTATTGTTAACTGATATGATTTAAATCAATGGGAAGAATAACAGAGTAGAGTAAGAAATCTACTTGTTACATAGATATATGGGGAAATTTTGCCTTATAGAATATCCATGTTAAAAGAGATGAGAGAAAATTAAAATTTTACTTATTTTTAAATGACTCTGACAAATGGAGTGTGTGAATATGGTATGCTAGAAAAAACTAGAAAGTTAAAAGACCAAAAGGATACTTGAAGAGTAGGAAATGAGAAACAAAAGAACAGAGAATCAGATAAAATAAAAGTTAGGCTGAGTTTGGTCCTGATATTTGAAATCAGTGAGGTTTTACACTTGAAGAACTATAGATTATTGGAGTTAGGAAAAATTATGATCAAATTTTAAATGAAAGTCTCCTACAGATTCATAGAAGACAAAAATTCAGTCTATATCATCAGCTTACTTTTGCATGTTCATAATGCCATCAACAGTAGCTTACTAAGGGTGATAGGGATTAAGAAAGTAGGTTCTCTATTTTTAAACATTACATAATGGCTTTAAGTAGTTATGTGAAGAAAGTAGTGATAGAGCAATGGGAACTTATTACTTTGGAAGAAATGAAAGTTGCAAATTAGGCTTTGATATGAATAAACTCCAAGTATATGTAATGAAAATTAAAGTAAACCCAATCTGGACTCAGAATAAGAAAACCTGAGTTCTAATTCTGACTTTGATAATAAACAGTTTATAAAGATCATTCTTAGGTAGTAAGTCGAGTAAAGGACATTTAGACAGATAAGACCAAAAAATGTTAACATCTGTGTACACCTAAAAAAAATCAATCTATAAAAATGATGATACAGGCAGGTAGTAGGTACTGCCTTTGACGAAATCTCCAACTAGAATCCAAACTAATGTGTTTTTTCCCCTCATAAAATAAACTAAAATACTATCCAATAATAACAAAAGACTATCCAAAGAAAAGGAGAAATAAGAGAGAGAGTCAAAGACAATTCATATATGATGACCGAATTTGTCAAGGATAAAAAACTCTTCAGATGTTTTAATGACTTAGAGAAGTTAAGAAGGGTAGTTATAAAAGCACAGCTTCATAAGAATTCTGTGTTTTGATTTTATTTTGCAAGAGACAAAGCTAAAAAAAAAAACTCTTTGTATTTTGTAAGTGGGTGTTTTTGTTTTACTTTGTTTTATAGGAGAATAAAAAATGGATTGGATTCTGTTTTTGTGGGATTTGAAGCCTATGAAATCTGGGGGCCTCTTTAAGAAAAAGAATATAAAATTAAATTTATAAAATGAGGTACAAATGTAAATATTCATCGTTAATGAAAATGTACATTCCAACAAACAACTTATTTTTATAAATCTGACCGATACCAAAAACAACATACATTCCACAAAAATAGTGTAAAATCTTTAATTATTGACTGATACAACTCTATCTCTCATATATATATATATACATACATATAATATATATATGTATATATGCCATGTACTCTGATAACCACTTCATATGACAAAGATTTAGCAAAATCATTTTCTATAGAAAATACAGAATGATAATTCAGATTTTCCTTTCTCATGTAGATAGTATTTAATAGTTTCTTTCAACTTTACAACCTCCTAGTGGTAAGACCATGTTAATTGTTAGAACTGCTATCAGACTTGGGAAAACATCAAGCTTTTTTTTTTTTTCATATGAGCTGTATGATTCAGAACTTTCCACGAACTAGCTTCTAGCTCCACACATTTCAAGCCTTGTTTCTCCTCCACTACCCACATGCATTAACTGCCAGGCACCATCAAGCATATGAATAATCATTTACCACCTTTGGCCCTGCACTTTTGTATTATGAAGGGAAGTTTTATAGAGGGAAAATCAGAATGGAAAATGAAAGCAATATTAACTAATTGTGGTTGAAATATCTTCCTACTGCAAATTTTAAAAATTTACCAAGGCTTTGAAAGAAAGTAGACTGAACAGTTAAGTCTCACAATCAGCCTGCCTCTGGATACAAGTAGCTTGGGGTAGGGTAAGAAACAGAATGAGTAAAGGACAAATTCATCTTAGAGCCACATGAGGGTAAATGTGAAGCGCAGTGTGAAGTTGGAGCCACAGAATCATATGTTGACATTCTATGTTCTCTCTGTAACTCTATGGAACACAAAAAACATAAAGGAGAATCTGTTAATTACATATGTCTAAAGACATGTCTGAAACTGTATATTCTCAACAAATAAGGAATAAACTAATACTCCACGAATCTCCTAGTTAATCACGACAGGTAGTAATTTACACTTACTGTCTGTAGCGGGTTGAATAGCGTCCCTTTCAAATCCATGTGACCTTATTTGGAATAAGGGTTTTTGCAAATTTTAGTATGGTAAGGATCAAGATAAGACTATAATGGATTAGAAAGGGCCCTAAATCCAGTGAGAGTGTCTTTATACGATAATAAAAGGAAGAAGACAAAGACACAGAGAAGAAAGTGATGTGAAGATGGAAGCAGAGGTTAGAGTGATGTATCTATAAACCAAGTAACACCAAGGATTACTAGCACCCACCAGAAACTAGGAGAGAAACACAGGGTAATACCTACCCTAGAGCTTCCAGAGGAATCAACCCTGCTGACACCCAGAGTTTAGATTTCAGGCTTCCAGAACTAAGAGAATAATTTCTGTTGCTGTAAGCCACCCAGTTTGTGGTAATTTGTTACGGCAGCCGTGGGAAACTAATATACTACCTCTACATAGAAGCATCTCCAAAATGGTTACCATGACACTGGATTTGTGAACAGTATGTTTACATGCATGCCTAAAAATCCATGGAATAAAAGGGATTCCCTCAGGATACAGCAAAAACATTTTCACCGAGGACAGTTATGCCTTAACTTATGTTTCTGCAGTCCCCCTAAAACTAAGAGTGTATTAAATGTTTAAGCCACTGAGGATCAAAAAAGGAAAATAACCGATGTATTATTTCTGGGAAAAGATAACAATTATATAAAGTAAGTTCCCTTTCCATGAGCAATAATATAAAAACATTACAATAGAATGTTAGGCTTGATTTTATATTATTCTCTAATTTTCAAAATCTTTTAATGTCCCATAACAAAAAAGTTGCAAAGACCATGTTAACTGCCTGTCTCAAGGAGAGAAACCAATAAAAATATTGCCTGACCACCAGAAACACCTCCTCATCTTTTCTTTTTCCAAAATTAAAATCCCTCACATTCTGTTTCTACTTTATATTTTTAAGATTTTGACAGTATCTTGATAATCACTTCTGAGATGCCACTGTAATTATTAGACATTCTTATTGATTAAAAAGTATCTATGGCTTTCCCATCCCACTAAACGCTCAAGGTCCTAGAGTGTAGCAGTCACAATGCCTGGCATAGAGCTGGATATATCTTAGATATACTGTAGATGCTTATTTACTTGAGGTGAGTTTGTTACACCAATAGTAATGTTGATGTCTCCACAGAAAAGCACTCAGTTTCAGAATCCCTTCAACTGTAAAGATCTACAGAGTAATCCATTTGAGAATATCTGCATTCATATGAGTTCAAAATTAAATCCAAATGCAATCTGTTTACATAGGCTTCTGTAGCTGTGCTGGTGGCTTTTCTTTCATCAGGGAAAAGCTCTAGTTGGTCATATTTAACTGTGCTGGTGGAAGGCCAAGGAAAAGCTCTTCATTAACATATACTCAGTAATTACCAAAAGCACATAGACACATCTCATTTCTACCCTGCCATTATGCTCACTAGCCTGGAAAATGGGATTGGGCCAAGTGGAACTGTCCCAAGCACATGCACTGTATATTCCTGGAAGGAGAATCACACAGTGTGCTCTATGGACAAGGAGTCTGTGTACCTTAGCAACTCTCCCATGGACAATTTTCAGAGTCCCTGGTCAAAATGACCAAGACTGGTTTACCACCAGGCATTTTCATTCTGCTTTAAAATATCATAATTACATTAAGGATACTCTCTCAACAAAAGGATACTTTATTAAATCCATAAATACTATAAAATAGGAACTAACTTCCTCTCATGTTACATTTTATATATCAATCTGAGATGAAAGAAAAGACCTCTGGGTATTATGTATAGAAACTTTTCACACTCAAATCTTTAGTCTATTAAATAAAAACAGGCATTAGAAAAGCAGCCTCAGTAAGTGACTATGTTAATGAACAATAAAAAGGTGTCTACAGGTTCATTATAAACTCTTTGTCTCAAGTAAACAAACTCTGAGTGGCTCCTGGTGGGTAATAGTCCCTTCATCATGTTTCCACTTAGTGATGGAAGTGGAACTGGACTACTGTTGGCTGACTCCTAACAGCTCAGGGCTTCCGCTGAGTACCCCTTTCCGGGAGGGTCCCATGCAGGTTGATTCTAGCATGCTGCAGAAGAGGCACAAGGGCAACGATGTGCTATCGCTTGCTCATTCTGTCAACACACACTCAGGGCTCAGGGCAGTTCGCTTAGGTCAGGAAAACAAAGACCAGTAGAACTAGGCCCCCCCTGCCCTTGAGAAACTGACAATCTAGAGGACAAGACCCAATATCTATTATACATATTTTCTATGGGTCTCAGTGCCATGATACATGCATCTACATGGCACCAGGGGAACATGGTAGAGATGAACAAACAAAACAGGCAATCATTTTTTACTGTCTGAAAGAACTATTATACGTATACACGTCTCATATGATATGCCTAATTCACATTTTCTAACGTTGCTTTCTACAATAATGATGTGCAAATTAACAGGCACAAACCTGTTGGTAACATCATTTTTGAAGGAAACTTCACTAGAAAAATGCTGTGACAATAGCATAACACCTTCATATATATTTCGGCAGGTAGATTTAAGCACTCATTATATTCCAAGGTACAGATATATACAGTGACACATGGCTTTCCCTTGCTCTTCCATTAACCACCAGGATATAACAAGACATAAGGAGTGACTACGGTATGTTCATATTTAGGAAAGAAACTGGACTAGGGATTCAGGTATCTCTTGAGCTAGCCTGGATAGTCCAGATTTCCCACTACCTGTATTAATCAAAAGAGCTATAATGTTGAAAGCTCAACCCAATGTTCTTGCATCATGACAATGGTTTTGCTACTGTTCTAAGCAGAGGATCTCATCACAAGAGTTAGCCAATTGAAACATTTCCCCTCATCCTGGTTTTGGATTTTAAAATAATTACTAGGATATATTTTTTGCTTTATTTTTCATTTAAGTTTAGTAATCCATTTTCTTACTTAAAATCCTTTTCATATCAATTGTGAATACAGATCTACAATTGCAGTCACTTTTCTATGAGGACAACTAGTACCAGATGATACATGAATAAGTCAATAAAAGTCTTAGGGATTTTAAAGCAAGTAATCAGAGTTGGTATCAGGATATCAACTATCAATTTTTTTCTAAATTTAATTTAATAATAGTAAAATAGAGCATCCATATCCTAAGAACTACATTTCTGTGTCCTATTCTAAGCAGCTTACTTGCCAGATAGAGTTGGAGAGAAGTGGGGTCTATCCCATTGGTGTTAGGATGTCTAATGTTTCTTTAAAATATCATTATATATCTGTTCTTATCTTCACTAGTGAAAGATGACACTGTCTTCTGAGTCCCATTCAGCATAAGAATTACAATGAGTGGATCCCAAAACTTATTAATAAAATTTAAAACACAGGAAAAGGAGATCGGAAACTGAATTTGCAAAATATCTTCCATGATGCGGGAAAACCCTTCTCTGCTGAAACTGCAAACCAACAGACTGTATCTAATCCATCAATTACTTTGTCTCTGTGAATCAGTTTAAAAGTAGGTGGTAAATGATCAAACACATTTTAAATACAAAGCAAGCAAAGAGTCACATGGGGTTCTTTTATGAATCGAAGTTTTCACTTCTCCATGTCCTATGTGTTACTGTAACCACTGAAGCAGCATATAGTATATAGGACACAGAGAGCCACTCTGCTAATCGGTCCCCACAGACCTGACGGTGCACTCTGATGCAAAAGCAATTTCCATTTTGAACTCCAATACCCTTTAATAGAACGCCAATGCTTCAAAAACAGTCATATCATGGTTAGAGTGACTTAGAGGCTCCATTTCAAGTCCATGCACCCCTCCTTCACGCTGTCTCTCCTTCCCCCTTTCTTTGCCCTTAGCTTTATGCCTAGATATGAAATTCCTTTCATTTTTTTCTGAAAACTAATACAAGGAGGAGGGATATTGTTATACAAGACACTAAAAAATATTTATTTCTCAGTTACCTTTTCTTTAAGAATAAGAGATAATTATCCAAAGGGAATGACTCTTCATCACAGATTTCGGTCCTGAGGCAGAAGCGTTTCCCTTTGAATGGAAACACATTCTATAAGGAAAGTCCCCATCAAAAATCAAACAAGACATCTTCCATCCTCTAGTTGGACTCCCTTTGTTATGGAAGATGCCTTAGAGGACTGGGGCGGGAAGGGTGGGGGGGACTCGAGGCGGGGGGAGTCAAGGAAGGGAGGGAATACGGGGATATGTGTATAAAAACAGATGATTGAACCTGGTGTACCCCCCAAAAAAATTTAAAAAAAATTAAAAAAAAATCAAACAAGAACTGTTGTTACAAAAGAGAACTCTGGCAGCAGTTTCAGGGTAACTTGCTGGCTCTTTCCTGGGCCTGTCTTAGTGGATTCTAAAGAGACTTCTGATTTTTTTTAAGTGAGATCTCAAGGAAGTTACCTATTGAAACTACTAATCTTTGACTACTGCTGCTGATAAGAATGTTTCCAAATGGAACTGCATGGCCTCCCTCACCAGGAGATCACCCTACAGATGAATGAAGTGCTGAAAAGAAAAAGGCTCCTATTTCAACTGAAGAGTAAAATTGGTGACAGGATTATTCCTACTAGTGGAACAGTCTCAGAATATTTCTTCGAGCTAATAAAGTATTTAAAAATAAAGAGAACACCTTCCAACTAAGTTTGAAATTGAAACCACAACTAAAGTAGACCTAAGCAGAAATTAGACTTTCAGATTTTAAAAAAGTAAAAACAAAATAAAAATGAGATTATATTCAGTTTTGTTCACACAGCATCAGATATTATTCCCATAATGTTCTTAATTTTAATTTATTTCTATCAAGCTTCATAAAAAGAACATATACTAATACATAGTTTTGTACCTAGTATGTACCTAAAGTTTGGGGGCTTTGAAATCTAGATTGAGCAGATAAATGAATGCCTAAACATTCAGCGTAGATGATTAAATGCTAGTCAGAGCTGTTCTAAATTACAGCTGTGCACACACAGAGTATACAAATGCCAAAATATTACACACGACCAAATTCAGTTGCCTCCTGCTCAACAATCTTTAATCAAATGGGAAAAGCTAAATTGAAGAGCTGCTTTGTGAACATGCATTTCAATAAACCATAATGTTTGTGAAATCAGAACATGGGAAAAGAGGATATCAATAAAAAGAAAATAATTCCCCATGAAAATCACCCATTTACCATATTTCAAGCACAAATTTAGGGAATACTACTGCATACTGATACATAATAATAGAGGTAAGCTCATAGGTAAAAAATATCTCAGCAACCCACATTTGAGTAGGTCCAGGTTGCCAGTTTATCTTAGCTTATTTCAATGTATACATGTCAGGCGACTGCTTTAGTAGAGAAATTCAGGATTTAAATAAGATATTTCATTGATACACTTCAATAAAATGCACCACCCCTTCCAAAAAACCTACCGAATTCTCATTTCTATAACTGGCACCATTAGATCTAGCACAAGGGAATAATTATAGAGCCCAATGGCAATTTAATTATCATCTTAGAGAACTGTCAGTAGGTCAGGAATATATTTTGGGATAACCATGTCAATACAGAGTAATTATTATTTACAATTATCTGAATATCAACAGTGTGTCACGCCCAATTTAAAACAAATCTTTCCAGCACAAAACATTTAAACATCACCACCATATCAACTGTCCAATGCAATTTCTAGTTATTAGCATGCTCTAGTAAGGAGGGGAACCATAAATGTTATCTCACCAAAGCTGGTGTTGGGGGATGGGCAGGAAAGTTTGCCTAATGTTATCATCCAGCCAAGTAATTTCACTGTAATTCTTAGTATAATACCCTAAAATTCTCAAGAAAAGAAATTTTGATTATACTTCCAATTTAGATCCTCTTATTAAATAAGGTCAATAATACATATTTTCTAAACAATGGCATACAATTTAATATCACAAAAATCAAGATCTCACTGGGAACAAAGTAATATCAAACTATTTGTAGCTCTTTGTAGCAATCGGACAAGAAAAAGAAGTAAAAGAAATCCAAACTGAAAGGAAGAAATAAAATTGTCATTGTTTGCAGATGACATGATATTATATAGAGAAAACCCTAAAGACTCCACAAAAAAAAAGTATTAGAACTAATAAACAAATTCGGTAAAGTTGTAAGATACAAAATCAATATACAAAAACCTTTTGTGTTTCTATTCACTAGTAGCCAATTATCAGAAAGAGAAATTGAGAAAACAATCCCACTTACAATTTCATCGAAAACATTTAAAATACCTAGGAATAAATTTAACCAAGGAGGTGAAATACCTGTACTCTGAAAATTATAAGACATTGATGAAAGAATGAAAGGAGACACAAGTAAATATAAAGATATTTCATGCTTATGGATTGGAATAATTAATATTTTTAAAATGTCCATACTGCCCAAAGCAATCTACAGATTCAATATAATTCCTATAAAAATTGCAGTGGCATTTTTCACAAAAATAAACAATTTGAAAATATGTATGGAATCACAAAAGACCTTGAATAGCCAAAACAATTTTGAGAAAGAACAAAGCTGGAGGCATCATACTCCCTGATTTTTAACTATATTACTAAGTGATAGTAATCAAAAACATTATGGTATTGGCAAAAAAGACACAGAGGTCAACGGAACATAATAGAGACCAAATACAAACCCACACATATATAGTCAATTAATTTACCACAAAGGAATCAAGACTATTTGATGGGGAAATGACAGTGTCTTCAATAAGGGGTTTTGGGAAAGCTGCCCAGCCACATGCAAAAGAATGAAACTGGATCTCTATCTTACACCATACACAAAAATTAACTCAAAATGGATTAAAGACTTGAATGTAAGACATGAAACCATAAAACTCCTAGAAGAAAACACAGGTAGTAAGCTCCTTGATATAGGTCTTGGCAGTGACTTTTCTTGGATTTGATACCAAAAGCAAAGGCAACAAAAGCAAAAATAAACAAGTTGGACTACTTCAAGCTATAAATCTTCTGCACAACAAAGGAAATCATCAGCAAAGTGAAAAAGCAACCTACTGACTGGGAAAAAAAAGTAGCTGCAAATCAGATATCTAATAAGGGGTTAATATCCAAAATACATAAGGAACTCATACAACTCAACAGCAAAAACAATCTGATTGCACAATGGGAAGAGGATCTGAATAGACATTTTCTAAAGAAGGCATACAGATGGCCAACACGTATGTGAAAAGATGATCAACGTTACTAATCATCAGGGAAATGCAAATCACAACCATAATGAGATATCACTTCCTACTGGTCAGAATGGCTATTACAAAAAAGACAAGAAATAACAAGTGTTGGTGAGGATGTGTAGAAAAAGGAACCCTTGTGCACTGTTGGTGGGAATATAAATCAGTACAGTCACTATGGAAAACAAGTATAGAAATTACACAAAAAATTAAAAATAGAACTACCATATGAGCCAGCAATTCCACTTCTGAGTATTTAGCCAAAAAAAATGAAACACTAACTTGAAAAGATACATGCACCCCCAGCGTGTATCTTGTTCACTGCAGCATTATTTACAATAGCCAAGATATGGAAACAACCTAAGTGTCCAGGGACAAATGAATGGATAAAGAAGACGTGGTGTATATACACAATGAAAAATTTTTCATCCATAAAACAGAATAAATCTTGTCATTTGTCACAACGTGGATGGATCTTGAGGGCATTCTGCTAAGTGAAATAAGACAGACAAAGACAAACACCATAACATCTCACTCATAAGTGGAATCTAAACCAAAAACAAAACCAAAACAAAAAGTTCATAGACACAGAGAATAGACTGGTGGGTGCCAGAAGCAGGATGTGAGAGGTGAGCAAATGGGCAAAGTGAATCAAAAGTTACAAACTTCCAGTTATAAAATAAATAAGTCTAAGGGATGTTAATAACAGTTAATACTACTGCACTGTATATTTAAAAGTTGCTAAGAGTAAATCTTAAAAGTTCTCATCACAAGAAAAAAAATCTGTAACGGTACAGTGACAGATGTTAACTAGACTTCTATCATTACGTTGTACACCTAAAACTAATAATGTATGTCAATTATATGTAAATAAAAATAAATCAATTTTTAAGAGGTAAATTACAATAAAAAAAACTTTATTTACAAAAACAGGTGGCAGGTAGATTTGATCCTTAGGCTGTAGCATGTCAAGCCCTATTCTATTTCCATAGGTAGAAGTGACACTACGTTGAAAAAATTTTATGTAAAGCATTATAAATTATTGACCCTTTTATATTGAACTATAATATTAGAAAGAAACAACAGCATCCAATTAAAAGAATTCTAGAATGCCTAACTTTTTTTTTTTTTTGTGACCGTCTGAGCTTGTCTTCGTAAACTATTTTTTTTTGGGGGGGGGGGTACACCAGGTTCAATCATCTGTTTTTATACACATATCCCCGTATTCCCTCCCTTCCTTGACTCCCCCCCCATCGAGTCCCCCCCACCCTCCCCACCCCAGTCCTCTAAGGCATCTTCCATCCTCGAGTTGGACTCCCTTTGTTATACAACAACTTCCCACTGACTATTTTACAGTTGGTAGTATATATATGTCTGTACTACTCTCCCGCTTCGTCTCTGTTTCCCCTTCACCCCCCGCCCCCTCCCATACCTCGAGTTCTCCAGTCCATTCTCTGCACCTGTGTCCTTGTTCTTGTCACTGAGTTCATCAGTACCATTTTTAGATTCCGTATATGTGAGTTAGCATACAATATTTGTCTTTCTCTTTCTGACTTACTTCACTCTGTATGACAGACTGTAGTTCTATCCACCTCATTACATATAGCTCCATCTCATCCCTTTTTATAGCTGAGTAATATTCCATTGTATATATATGCCACATCTTCTGTATCCATTCATTTGTTGATGGGCATTTCGGTTGCTTCCATGTCCTGGCTATTGTAAATAGTGCTGCAATAAACATGATGGTACAAGTTTCTTTTGGGATTATGGTTTTCTTTGGGTATATGCCCAGGAGTGGGATGACTGGATCATATGGTAGTTCTATTTGTAGTTTTTTAAGAAACCTCCAAATTGTTTTCCATAGTGGCTGTACCAACTTACAGTCCCACCAACAGTGCAGGAGAGTTCCCTTTTCTCCACACCCTCTCCAACATTTGTGGTTTCCAGATTTTGTGATGATGGCCATTCTGTCTGGTGTGAGGTGATACCTCATTGTGGTTTTGACTTGCATTTCTCTGATGATGAGTGATGTTGAGCATCTTTTCATGTGTTTGTTGGCCATCTGTATGTCTTCTTTGGAGAAATGTCTATTTAGGTCTTCTGCCCATTTGCGGATTGGGTTATTTGCTTTTTTGGTATGAAGCTTCATGAGCTGCTTGTATATTTTGGAGGTTAATCCTTTGTCCGTTGTTTCATAGGAAAGTATTTTTTCCCATTCTGAGGGTTGCCTTTTAGTCTTGTTTATGGTTTCTTTTTAGAATGCCTAACTTTTGTCTTGATCTTTCAAAGAAGGAATTAGTTCAATTTATCTAATGTATATTGACCTTTCTGGTTTTTGAAGGTCTTATTCTAAGGTTGAAACATGCATTCAATAAACCATTAGCACTTTTGTTTTTGCAATAATAAAATCGTTTAAACTGTGGGCAAAAACAAAATACATGTGTCGCAAAAATTCTTTCTGTTACATAAGGTACACGATTAAGACTGGAAAATCAACGCAAATGTGGTACTCAAAGGAGAGAGAGCACAAATGCCCAGAAAACTATAGGGATCTGTCACCATATCATTGCATGGATTTCTGCAGTTCAAAAAGGTCACTTGTCCTTTTAATGTTATTGTAGCCAGCTGTACAGTTGGAAATTACACTCACTGCTTACTCATCTTAATGCCATATACCCACATTTCCAGAAAACAGAATGTCAGGTAGAAATCAGAGGCTGATATAGGAGAGCAGATCAATGAGCATGCTTTATGACCGTTATGCTCAATTCACACCTTCAAGAAATAGAAACATGGGATGCAACTTTAGCCATACATGTTCACACTTATTCCTAAGTGGGAAAAGACAGCTGATTTGCATGATCCACATCCGTTAAGAGCAAGTAGATTTGCTATCAACTGATATCAATGAGTCTCATAATACTTACGGTTTAGACTTGGCCCTTAGAAATTATTTGTGCATTTAATTTGAATATGTACTCAATTTAACTCAAAGTGATGGTCAGATTAAGTACTTGGAGATAGATATGGCTATACAAGTAAACACTGGCCCAGAAATTTCAAGTTGTTTTTGTCTCAGTGAATCTGAACTACACTGTGTTCATCTTGACTAACAGTGAGTAGTCAGAAATGGTACTATGCCAGTTTTTCCTTAACCTTTAACAGAACTGAAAATTTCCGTTTTTCTTTCTCTTGAAATATTTGGTCTTGAAGCCCTGAACCATCATGTAGGAAGTCTGATATCCCTGAGGCTGCCATGTTTTGAGGAAGCTCAAGTTTACCATGCAGAGAGGCATCGTGAAGAAACGAAGGAAGAAGGGGAAGGTGGGGAGGGAGGGAGGGAGGAAGGAAGGGTCATTCCAGCTGAGGCCCAAGCCACTGCAGAGTAGACAAAGCCATCCTCACTGTCCTGTCGAATATCTTGTCCCAGATAATAAGATTACAATCTTCTATTACGATAAACTGTTTTAAGCAAGAGTTTTGCAGTTATTTGCTATGAAGCAATTAACAACAGAAGTATCTCTATATTCCAATATTCTATTTATTTCCTTGAGCAGTTATTATAATGTGTGATTAATATTTTAAAATTTGTTACTTATTTAAGTACCTGTTTGTTTACGGAACAAAAGAAAAATCTATAAATGCAGAGTCACTACCTGACAGACTTCCAGTATTGTCATAATGCTGGATGAGTTAATATCTATTAAAAGAAGGAAGGAAGGGAGGTGATTTGATTGTTAATAATACAAGCTTTTTAAAATTAATCCAACATTTTACCATGCTTAAATACACAAGTGATACTCAGGTTGCTAGAAAATATGTTAGAAAAGTATTTTTTCATGTTTGATCTTTTTTTTTTCTAAATTATGTGGACAGGACTTTCATCTGCAACTTTTAGACTATCTTTTTTGAAAGTGGTTTCAAAAGTTCTCAGAATTCTATTTTATGGTTACAAATTTAAAGATGTCTCACAATATCTTTACTGTTTTCTTACTGGTTAAAACTAATTTCCCCAAATCACAAAGCAACATCATGATCTTAGTGACTGGAAAATATCACTATGAGTTATGTATTTCTTCTAAAATGATATTTTTTACTATTGTCAATGCATCTTTCTTTCCTTTAGTAGTGTCTCTTGTTCTAATAAGTAAGTGAAGAACCAGAGTCACTTACCAATACACATTTCTTGATAAAAGTTCACAAGTATGAACTCCACATTTAAATTTGGAATTCCTCTAGGTAGATTTAGTAATAATTTGCTCAAACCAAATGTTTGAGGCAAGTGCTGTCAGGTTGATACACAGCCACGCTCTGCTTTAGAGAGAGCAGAAGTCAAAACAAGAGAAGCAAAGGCCAGATACTCTACAAGTTTAGCTCAGATACATTTCTCAATATTTTTCATATAGTTAAAATGAGGTTATATTCCAAACTTGAGGCCAATTTTCTATATGAATTGAGATTAATTCCTCACTACCATTTTTAAAAGACCTAAGCTTGGGGCAAAAACTTTGGAATGTGAAAAGCAGAGCGTCATACAGGTTTCATCCCATTCAACCTCAGTACTCTCCAATATCCTTGATTTATCTACCTGTTCAGGCAAATAAAAAATTATGGTAAAAAATCAGGAGTGACCTAGTGCTGAAAGTGTACCATTTATAAAATTTGAATTGACATCCAGGAAATGTTTCTATGATTGGACTCAATCAAATTTTGTGACCCATACCTTTCATCACCATGTTCCTATATCCCATTATTCAAAAAGCCAAACATATACATGCAACTGTTCTTAATATGTGGGAAACACCTGTATGCCTTTAAGCCATTAACAATGGTATTCCTTAGAAATGTTCTATATGTTAAATAACACCCATCAATGGACATCTATCTCACGTTTCCTTTCTCATGAAACCTTATTACCTCAATGAGAAGTATTTTGTTCCTTCTCAGAACTTCGGCTATATTTTATCTATGCTACTGTCATACTTATTCAGACTTTGCTTTTATTAAAATTAATTGAAAAGCACCCTATTTTGCAAGGAAATTATAAACTCCTTGAGCAAAAGGTCTTTTTTTTCTTTACATTTGTGTTCCATATTACATAGCATGTAATAGCCAGTAAGAGGCACTCCATAAAGACTTGGTATGTAAGCAGATGGATTTGGTAAGATTTTTCATACTGTACTAGGCAGTCGGCTACATGATATATTTCTTCAGACAGTGAGTTAATTTATTACTAGCTTTTAAAATAAGTTAGATTATCAGGTTGCTTTAAATCACCAAACAAGGACCTAAAATAATGAGATACAGGTCAGATATATTCTTATGGGAAGCAAAAGGTATCAGGGAAGGACAAAAGAGTAGGAAATAGGACTAATCAAGGTGGTATGCATTAATGAGATATACAGTAGGAGACACTGAAGCCTCCCTTTTTTTTTAAGTGATACAGTAATATCTCCACCTTTGGGGGGAAACTTTTCAAAGAGGCTTAAAAAGAGACTTTCAAGAAAGGATTCTTAAAGCAAGCTGGTATTAGAGAAAGCTGATGAAAAGTAAACATTGTGTAGATAACCCAAGTTAAATTTTCTGAATAAAATAATTTTCATTCCTAGCAACAGATGGATCAAAATTTGTTGAGGCTTTAAATCTATGTTATAGTTTGACTTGTTAATTTAACTGAACTGCACTAAAATATGAAAAATAGATATAACAATTGGTATCCATAGGTTAAAAGTATTTTATCTTTTTGCCAATGTAAAATGTATACACACACAACCACACACACACACTTTGCCAAATTGTGTTGAATTTAGTTCTGACACATAGCTAAAATATCTGGATCATAAAAAGAAAAAAAAAATTGTAATGGACAGAAGTTAAAGGATCCTGAAATAGAGACAAAAAAAAAAAGACTTTGTCTTTTACCCATCTGTACAGTTAGGTAGGACCATATGATTAAGCTCTGACAATGAATTGTGAGCAGATGTGATGTGGTCACTCTCAGGCCCAAAGAAGTGGTCCCCTATGCTCCTACTTTTTCCCTCCTATAATGACCTTAGAGTCATCTGATCCATTTGGCATAGCCCCAGGTGGAGATAGTCATCTGACTAGCATAAGACTATAAAGTAAACAAGAGTAAAATTAATTTTTGAGTTAAAATCAGTAGGGGTACATGAGTTGACTAATAGGTCAGCTTGCAGTAATTACCAAGAATGATACCAGTAATTTAAGTTTTAATATTTGATTCTATAATTCATAACATCATGAAAACAAATCCTTTTGGGGTTGGGTACAAGTGATTCTAAGTTTTTAGAATTACATATTTATATTTTTCACTCCTCTATGTGAAGCTGAGAAAAAATTCACTGAACTTAGAATTCATGATTTCTTTTAAAAATATTAAATGAGAGTATTTGAAAATAATATGCTTTTATTTACAACTCAGCTGTCAAATACAGCTTTTTTAATTACTAAATAAAGGCCCAACCATAAAAGTTATACATCTGATTTATTTGGCAAGATAGCCAAAACACGTATATAAATACGTGTTGTTTATTGAAATATTTACATATGTTCACTGAAGAGTGAGGATCATTACTACAAGTTTGAGTATGTAGATTTCCTGACCAACACAGTATTCCTTCACAGTATCCATTTACCTTTTCTGGAAAGAGAAAGAAAAATATGATTCTCCACTCCAGACACATTGCCCAACAACTGACATTATAGAAATATAAGAAAGTTTTCCTTATTATTATTAGTTTTTCACCTTGTTGCAAGGCCATCACATGAAATAAAATTCTATTTTTATTTTCCAGTTGTGCTTATAATCACATCTAATCTTATGGTTTTCATTCTTTCATAAAATAAATACCATATCTGTAACGATACCTAGTGAGTACACTGAGTTTTGTTTTGTTTTGTTTTTAACTCTAATGAATAATGTCCGAATGCTTGCAAAAGCAAACACACAGAAGTGCATTGTGAAATAGTAGCTTAAGAGGAGTTCACACAGTAATAGCAAACATCCTACAGCACTTACTGAGTCGGTCACAGATCCATGTACTTTTCCATTCCTCCTCTGTCCTTAAAAACTTTAGCAGGTCAGTAATAGTATTATTCACATTTTAAAGATGAGAAAATGAAGCACAAAAAAGTTAACTAACTTGTCAGAAGTCACATAACTAGTAAGTGGTAAAGGCAGGATTTAAACTTAAGAAATGTGGTACCAGGCAGCCACTATGGAAAACAATTTGGAGGTTCCTTAAAAAACTACAAATAGAACTACCATATGATCCAGTCATCCCACTCCTGGGCATATACCCAAAGAAAACCATAATCCCAAAAGAAACTTGTACCATCATGTTTATTGCAGCACTATTTACAATAGCCAGGACATGGAAGCAACCTAAATGCCCATCAACAAATGAATGGATACAGAAGAGGTGGCATATATATACAATGGAATATTACTCAGCTATAAAAAGGGATGAGATGGAGCTATATGTAATGAGGTGGATAGAACTACAATCTGTCATACAGAGTGAAGTAAGTCAGAAAGAGAAGGACAAATATTGTATGCTAAGTCACATATACGGAATCTAAAAATGGTACTGATGAACTCAGTGACAAGAACAAGGATGCAGATACAGAGAATGGACTGGAGAACTCGAGGTATGGGAGGGGGCGGGGGGTGAAGGGGAAACAGAGACGAAGCGAGAGAGTAGCACAGACACATATATACTACCAACTGTAAAACAGTCAGTGGGAAGTTGATGTATAACAAAGGGAGTCCAACTCGAGGATGGAAGATGCCTTAGAGGACTGGGGCGGGGAGGGTGGGGGGGACTCGACGGTGGGGGAGTCAAGGAAGGGAGGGAATACGGGGATATGTGTATAAAAACAGATGATTGAACCTGGTGTACCCCCCAAAAAAATAATAAAAAAAAATTAAAAAAAGAAATGTGGTACCAGGGTTCATATAATTAATCAAAGCATTATTCTCTCAAGTTATTTCATCACAGAGAAAAGATTATCTTTATCCCACAGGCCTTGAATTTGACTGCTTTTTATTTATATGTCTCCCCATAGTTGAGCAGAGCCCCTGGAACACCACAGTCATTCAGAAAGGATTTTGACTTGAATTAAGAAATTAAGGGAAGCTGCCACTTTAGATATCTGTTCCCTCATAAAAAAGCATATTAATATCTGGAGAGCAAAATTAAAACAAATCTTCACAAATTTGAAAACCCAGGGCGGTGATCTGTTTTTATTCCCAAATTCAACAAGATACTAAGCTGGCATGCCTTTTGGAAAGTAGATGGAAAATTTAAACAAAAATAGATGAGGTAATTAAATACCCATGTAGGACATGTGGCTTAGAGATAGCCTCCCCCTGGAAACTAGTCATTCGCAAAGGGAAGGTAGGATGGGAAGAGGGGTTTTTGAGAACATGCCGATGGATCATGGCCAATAGCATACATCAACGGTCTTTATTCTTGAAAGTAAAGCAACCTCATAATTATTCATACCTGAGATCGCCCAGAGCCAAAATTTTCCCTGTGATTGGCTAAGTAACTCATTGGTCAGAGGAACATCACCATGAAACAGAGGATTTTTTTTTACTCTGATTACAATTTCAAACCTTTTCTTTTTCAGCCACTTTACCCCTAATTTTTGTTTTCATTATTTGTTTAATTTAATTTCTTAGAAAAGCTATGTCATAAGCCATCTGATGACTTTGTAAATGCAAAGAGCCAATGTTGTGGAACAGACAATCTAATGACATAGTGTTTAGTGTTCCCTAAAGCAGGAGACAGATGAAGAGAAACGGTGATCCGGCAACCTTAGCATAATTAAGACAAGCATGAGTGCTTGCCATGGTGCCATTACATTAATCTCACATCACTGGCACCTGGCTAAAATTTATGAGATATGTAAAAGGGGCCTTTCCAACTGACCTTGATAAGGCAGAGTTATTTATCACGTGAGAGAATAGTCAGCAAGCTGGGAGAATGAAGTATATTGGAAATAAGTTGGCAGAGAGATTTAAGGGCAGTGGGCTGCAAGGCACTTTGACAGAAAAGATCAAGAGAAGTATTTCCAGTACTATGAACTTTAAGCATCCTTGATAAGTAAAACATAAAATCATATCTCATGTTAATAAGCAATATATATGAGAGGGGTAATAGTAAATGCCAAGTTTTAAACTCATGCCAGTTCATTCATTTAATATTTTTTAAAATATTTGTTTATTGAACTCATGAGACTTTGTGACCAAAATGGATTCCAAATGATTTCACAACCAAATAAATAAGCAAAATATATTCACTGTAAGTTCTTTGAGGGTGCTGTCCCATTTTATTTATCATTGTATTTCCAGGGCCTAGTAGAGAGCCTGGAATATGTGGGTCCTAATAAATCACCAGATCTTTCTGTGGCCGGCTGCTTCCTGTTCTTGAAGTCTCAGTTCACATATCACCTCCACAGAGAGGTCTTCCCTGATCACCCCATCAAAAAGACTTACCACTATATGGAAATAGCTTTTGTATTGCCGATACGTTTATTACTTTCTTATCCTCTCTGGACTCAAGGTCTCCTGTCTTCCTAGTCACCTTTATATGCCAATATAGATCCAATACCTAGTAAAGAACATGGTAGGTGCTTAATAAATATGTCAAATGAACAAAGGGGTGTTTATTAAATAAACAGTGGATTTTTTAAAATGAGAGAATAATGATTATTATTCTTAAAAGTATTTTTTGGAAGCTATACACTTTTACTGTAAACCGTTGTGTTATCAGTAGTAACAAATTTTAAAAAACCTGATCATGGTCATCCTTCACTAAAAACTTCATTGTGATACAAATTAGTATCAAATTAATCTATTCTTGACTGTTTACTTTAAAAAAATCTCAGACCTTTTCAGCAATGGTCACTAGTGTTGTCCAATATGACAAGCCTTCTTAGGCTTAATCAGTTTTGTACTTCAAATATTTCAACAAGAAATAATGGAGGGAAAAAAAGTACTTTTTGTTGCTGTAGGAATTTTGTTTATTCTACTTCCATATAAAATGTACCACATAAAATCCTGGTAGCCGTAATCTGTAGAAATTGCCATAATGTTTGTGACATTTTATTTCTGTTCATGGGCCAATGAGTCAGCACAAGGGTCCTTTATTTTATTTTCATACAATGGACAATTTGAAGATTTCTTTTTAGCTTTATCAAACGTAATTGAATTTATACTTCTACTAAAACCGAGATGAATGGATAAAAATTTATCTTTATACAAGGAAAGCCTATGGTCTTTTCAGTGAGGAGGGACAGCAGCACAGCTTTACCGTTTCACATAGGAAAACCACACTGGGTCAAGCAGATCCGAATGATTTTAGGCCACACCAATACCAAAATGGCTTTGTACATTTAAATTCTGCTTCTCTAGCTTTTCATATTTCATAATTCTTCTATGCAAAAGCACAGAATAGCTAAAACAAGCAAATCACATAAAACAATCTTTCTAGAATTTCACTATAGCTTAAAACTACCGTTTTAAAAGCTAGGTCCATTTGACAGTGATTATTTAAAAATGAAGCAGAAAGGCAATCTTTACTTTAAAAAATGCCCAAATTATTTAAATGAATATAACAATATTTGAAAGAAAACTTGACTTGCCCCACTTCCTGGCATAATTGGTCACTTTAAAAATCCAATTAACATTCATACTCGTATAGAAAATTAATCACTTATAACGTTTGTTTGGATTCTGGATCTCCATTCTGGATCTATGTCTGAGGTACAGAATATAACAGTACCCCAGGGATCATAAAGGTTTTGGGTTGTTTCCTTTGCATATACATTGCAGATTATATCCAGATTATAAAATTCACACAGTGAGAGAAGTATTTTAAAATTAAGTATTTCAGAATAAACACTGCTCATTTAATGTGAATTTCTGTACATTTTAATGCAATATAACATTATTATTAAATATTTTATAAATAATAATAAGCTGTGAGGGTAGAAGAGAGTGAGAGAATTACTTTGCTGAATGTCTCTATTTGAACTGAATTTCTTCTGCTTTCTAGAACTTTCACAGAGAATAATATATGGTCTGTAAAATATTAGATTTAGCATTTGTCATTGAACTTACCTAAGTATGTCAGTTCTCCATTTAAATCTACTTCTTAGCATTATTAAAATTCCATAAGGAAAATATTTAAACTTCCTGCAAATAGTAGAATGTTGCTGATTTCTATTTGCAGTGGGAATGTTGGAAGAGGCTGAAAGGGGAGATATATTTTTATTGTGTAATTCTGTAACTTGATCCTATTTTATTAAAGAAAATCAGCTGCACCCTTATATTTATCATCATCAAAGCAGTAAATATTCATAATGATCCAAAGGCTAATTCAATGGCTATCATATCTTATTTCTTCTCATTCTAATCCTATCAATTTTTCTCTAACTCTGTCTTCATATTAATTTAATGAGATAACTTTTGCTTTTCTAATTAGTCAAAGGACCAGTGGGATTATCCTCCTTCAAAAATATGCCAATGTAAGAGACTTCCTATTCTTTCAAAAGTTGGTGAAACTTGATCATTTTCATTGTTTGTGTTGAAATACAAACTTTTCCCTTTAAAATTAAATTGGAATCTCAAGAATGCACAGGTCATTAGTTTCTAGAGAGAGTACTTAAATTAAGGACTGTACTTTAATCTAGGAAAGGGCACAAAAAGTCCTTGCATAAATAGGCTTAAAATGCTTAACTGTAAAAGATAAATGTAATTACATTCTAAAGTTTCAGAAAAGAATTACTTCTCCTAACAGAACTCAATTCTTTCAATTTTTTTTTTTTTTTTTTTGCTTTGTCTGTGTCTCCCTACCCTCAACTTGAATATCTTGAATACGTTCCATGAGGATCAGGAATTCTGTCACCTTTGTTCACTTC
The DNA here is from genome assembly GCF_030028045.1 of Hippopotamus amphibius kiboko. Classification (NCBI taxonomy): domain Eukaryota; kingdom Metazoa; phylum Chordata; class Mammalia; order Artiodactyla; family Hippopotamidae; genus Hippopotamus; species Hippopotamus amphibius. Next base: position 93,941,539 of record NC_080193.1, on the reverse strand, counting down.
TACATCCTCCTTGAACAGTGCCTGGCACATAACAACAGGCATTGGCCCTACGTTCATTATTAAATGAATGGATGGATAAATAAATGAGTGAAAGGCCATGATCAGCACTTGACTAAATCACATCCATAATGTATCAATCTATGATTTCCAGTTACTGTTTAAAGTGGACAAAGACTCTTATAAAAGCAATCTGAGCACAAAATCTTTCTAGGCCTTTATGCAAATTTTAATTGTTTCTCACACACACCTAATTGGACAGTTTTATTATTCATTTATTTTTCTGTTAAAAATAGTAATATTTATTGAGTAAAACTTGAGTGAGAAAAGTCAATTCTGTATTCCTGTCCTTTTTTTTTTTTTTAATAAGAGATGATTCAGCTGGCAGTTCGAGCAGCATATTCATTCATTTAACAGATTTTGGTTGGTTGGTTTACCTCCTGACCCCCTTCATCCATTCATTTCCAACTCATTCGTTTTTAACAAAGCTCAAACAACATATAGAGTAATTTGGGTTTTATAACTGAATTATAATGGAAAGAAATTTTCCTGTATGTCAAATAAATTGCTTGAAAATAAAACAAGATCCTAAATCACAATGTGATGCCAACACACACTGAATAAACAATGAGGGGTGGTGGTTCACTACCTGTTTGAACACCAGCCATCCAGCTTGATCTCACAAATGTAGCAGTTGTTAGGTATACAGGCAATTTTTACTAGTAGCACATGCTCATTAATTTTGTTCCTATTGCAACCCACATATTTTTAAGGTAAGACATGAAAATCAGTTCTGTCAAAACCAGATGCCTTACATCAGGGTACCTGAAGTCAGAATGGTTAATTCATTTTAAATGTCCGAAAGAAACAAAAAATCTTTAACACGTGCTGGAAGGTTAATGAAGAATGAAGTGCTTAATAAATAGTTTTTTCCCCAATGACAAGTGTGAAAAAAATCAATATTCAATATCTTAACTTTTTAATAATAAATCAGGCTAAAGTCTGACCAACCACTTTTTAAACTTAAAAGCAGCTGCTCACAAACATGTCTCAAATGTCAGTCATACATTTTTTTTCTGAAGTGAGCAATATTTTTTATTTGAAACATTGAAGTCAGATAACTTAATTCACCCCATAGTTGATTCCAGAGCAATGGAATTAGATGTTAGAAAGAAGAAAGTCACAGTGAAAAAAACTTGTGGAATTTGTAATGAAAACGTAAGGAATGGAATTACTTAAAGAAGGACTGAAGACTTAGAAACAGACTGTTAGAACCAGGTGGAACCTCAGAGACCTATTCACTCAAAGCTTCCATTGCAGGTATCAGAAACTGAGGGTCAGAGAAGGTAAGTGACTTGTACTTACCTTATTCACCAAAAGAATAAGAACTGGATCAGTGGACTTGACTCACTTGGTTCTGTATTGTCTATACTCTTCATTTTTTGACATGAAGACAATGGATTTGAGGGGGGAACATGCCAAAAAATTGAGGGGAAATCACATTCCTATAGGAATTACTAAAACTATTCTCATTCACCCTAAGTAGTAAAAATAGTCCCTTATTTTTCTTGTTCTAAACAGCCCAATTATAATTTTAAAAATCATTCAAAAGGGGCACAGATCTAAAATTTCTCTTCCCCCTACTCTAGTTTATTAGTTTCTTCAATATTATCTAGCTGATTTTCTTTAAAAGATCCTGATGAATTTGCCTTTCTTTCCATAATATTTAAAACAGGATATGAATTACTATATTTGTAAAATGTAATAGTTAGATGTTGTAGGAATTAGTGTATCATTTAAAAGGCATGTAGTGGGTGAACACTGTTCTCTGGAATAATAATCTCTTATCAGACTTTCTTCTAAATTAATGCCACACCTAGTCAAACACAGATATCTGGGAAATAGAAATCATCCACCTCACCACTAATTCCTTTGTAACCATGAATTTCTTTAAAATTTCATCTATATTCGTCAGGCTTACCCCAGGTTCTAGTCCCAGCTCTGTCACTGAGTCACTTTATGACCAAGTTTATAATCACTTTAGCTTTCTGGATTTCATTTCCCTTACCTATAAAACGAGGAAGTTGGAAAAAAAGTTTCCCCTGAAGTCCTGCCAGATTCATCTTTTATATGGACAGCGTTGCATTATGTGACATGGTCTAAATAGAATAGTCTATTTGAGGATTACATAGTGACCGTCAGAGAACATTATGACAACCTGAGAATTTCGGCATTTTTTTAAATGTAACTTCTAAATGATCAAATTATTTATTGCAATGTTGGGTATGACATCAAATAATTGCAAAGTATATTTTTACACCCTGGTACACAAGATGTGTGTATGTGTGTGTGTGTGTGTGCGCGCGCACGCGCGCATGCACCTTTTGGTTTTATAAATTCATCGTGTGCTCAATGACAGATTTTACAGCCTAAATTAGACAATTGATTTTAATATAGTACTTTACAACACACTGAAGCAGAGTTGCACAAATTATCCTGGTTACTATTTTGAAAGGTGAGATAGGCCTAAAATTCTACTATGTCACACATATAGGCACAGAATTTGAATGAACAGAAAGATGCTGTTTGGGAAGTGAAGGAAAAATGATATACTAATTTAAGCTTTGTGGTATTTAATGAACCACATAATGTGCTACAGAGATTTTGGGGCTTTAAATGCAGAAATTTTCTAGAAACAATGCACTGCCTTGTAAGGCGAGAACAAGATGGCAAAGAACTGAAAGAAACCAGAGTTACCCAGATGGCTGGAACACAGAGAGCCTGGGCAAGTGATACAACTGAAATGGGTAAGTCTGACTAATACAAATAAAAATTTTAAGAAATTCATGGTTAGTCTTTTTCCCAAATACCATTCACAGTTGTTAATAATGATCAGGCTAAAGTAGCTCACTGAACTCCTGAAATCACTTTTTCCCCCAATATCTGTCTTTATCATCACATCCTGTGATATGGTGTTATCACCCTAATTTATCACAGAAGGACACAGGCTCTGAGAAATGTTGTGACTTGTCTGAAGTCACATACATAACTTAAGACTGTCTATCACATTTATTTCAGAAACAAGTAAGAGTAAATGACATGTTTGTTATTCACTATGGACAAAAACAATGGAATCTATTTTATACCACTCAACGTTGTTTTCCCAACTTGAATAACTTCTGGAATCATTAGAGTCACTTGAGATTTTTCTGGCTCCACCCCAGACCCACTGAATCAGAATCTCCAGGGAAGGCGCCTGGGAATTTGTATTTTTAAGTGTCTCCCCAGGTGATTTTGGAAATTAGTCAAGTTTTGGAGACCCTAGTAGTACCATTGAAAGTTAAGAGCATGCTGTTTTGTAAGTTTAGAATGTTTAGAAGCAAAATGCACCTATTACAAAATTTACCCAATCCAGTTTCTCTCTTTTACAAACAGGCAAGATAGATGTCTTTGTCACAAGTGAGTAGACGAACTGCCAAATACCACCTATATTTCTGGGTCAGAGACAGGTTGGAACTCCACCAAGAGAAACTGGGCATTCGTACTTGGTCTATTTCCATGGCAGGGACAAAACAATTCTAATCTTACTGATCTTTTCATTAAAGAATAAAGCAATCGCAGGGCATTAACTGCTGACAGTAATGCAGATCATGGATTTCACGGATTAACCAAAGCACAAACAATCTAGAACATGTCCACAGAACAATTCTTTGTGTAGTACAGGAGGCAAAATAGTAATCAGTCTGAGTTGAACTGCTGGGTTTAATTACTCCATATAACATTTGTCACTTAAGAATTCATATGCCCATCAGCATAGCAACAGTCTCTCATAAATGCTTAGAGATTCTCTGTTATGATATCACATAAAGTGAATGGTACTCCACTGCTGTTGAAGCACTTTCACATATATTAGCACACTTTATCCTTACAATAGAGCTGTGAAGTGGATAGAAATTCTCAACAAATTGAAAGGATTATTATAATTAAAATGTATTCTTAGCAGAATGCAAATATCCTGAGATGTATCTGATTTACTTTTAGTTTCACGCAAAACAAGATATATATCACCCTTTACACTCTGTGGAAAACAATTTTAAACTCTAAAATATGCATTAAATTCTTTTTCTTAAGTGGAAAACGATTTATGCAACGATGATTTAAATGTTGAATTTGAGTTTAAAAAGGAAAGTGAATCAAGTAATCAGACTTTACTACTTTAAATATCAAGCATATAGATCCTGATTTATTTAGTCAAAACAGTTTCTCAGCTCTACCACAGGCTAGATCCTTTTCCCTATTCAATGGCTCAGTTAAAGAATAGTGACTATAGTGCAATACTACAGTAAAGATTTTGTTCATGAAAATTTGAATTTTTTTAAAGTAATATTTTTCTACAGGTTAATTAAAACTCAAATCCAATGTTGTTTTTGTTCACCGGCAATTTTACCCTTTATCCTTCCTTACTAAAATCCCAAATTTCTAAAATTGTCTCAGTATTATTTTTTCTGTTAGAAGGACTTCAAAGATAAACTTCAAAAAATTTTTTTGTTCTGGATAAAGTGAGCAGAGCTAGGAAACTTACCATGTGAAGAGAACAATATTAAAGCCAAATAGTCAAATACCAATTACAACAAAGAACTACTTTGGCACGCAATAATTTATCAAAGTTATTATTCAACTTAATATTATCAACAGGTTCAGGAAACAATGTAAGTTTTTCTCATGAGAGAGACTCCATCTGAGTTTCTAATTAAATAACTTTTGTATAGTTCCCTTTCTTCCCTGCACAAAAGGTCTTTTTTCCCCTCCATTCTTCCTCTTCTTCCTTCTTTGTGGATACTGTTTACTTCCAAGCCTGCCTCTGAACTCTCTGTCTAATTAGCTCTTGATAGATCTGCTGCCCTGTTTCCACAAACATTTAATTCTGCCGTCAGTCCCATTTACATTACAGCATGTTGCATTGTCTCTTACCAGCCTAATTTTGTTTGAGTGAATGTAAATCCCATTAAACAGTCACCTATTAGACTGTGGCATATAAACTCCAAAAGCCTCTTTATTACAAGAGTGAACATAAGGCCCAATTGATAAAAGATATCTGGGACATTTCAATTTGTGGTTGACGTCAAATATTTTGTCTGCTTTAAGCTTAGGCAGTTCAGGTTTTCAAAGTATTTGACGGAGTATGTGAGTATCTTTTAAACTGTATAATAAACATCACTTGCTTGCTGGCTTTAGAAAAAACATATCTACTTATACATAAACATATGTTAAAGATGTACTTTTCTCCTTTTAGTTATTTTATTTTCCCTTTGGTAATATGACTATATTATTTTCAGAAGACTGCATGATGGTGTTCACAAATATCAGGATGGCTTGCAGAACCCTCTGGAAAGAGCTCTTCTTAAATATTAAACAGCTGTGCAGAAAAGGTGTTTTCTGATGAGTTCTCTGAAGAGAGGTAAGACATAGCATTCTAATATGCAGCCCATCCAAAGGCAAGCAGATGCTGGCATCAGAGACAGTTTCCTCTCATAACTTGAATGCAACTTGATAGACCAAAACAAGAGAGACAAGATTTCAGAGATGATTCAAACTTCTGGAAAGACACAGTAGCCATTTATCAGGGTTAGTGATATTTATACCAATATACTCAATCAGATTAGTGCCAAACACTGGTTTCTAAGTGAAGGCGCTGTATAGACTTTCCCCAAAGCTGAGTGAATCATTCAGGACTATGGTCACATCATTGTGTGGTTTAAAGTAAGGGGTGAGAATGGCTTTCTTTCCATTTCCTTCTGGTAATAAATGCAGAAAGACACCTATGAAGTGCAAACCCTCATGCACAAAATTATTTCTCACCCCTGCAGGCTTGTCAAAGCCAATATTTCAGGAAAGCACAGGTTGCTGAAAGGGACTGTGATTTTTTGCCTGCTGTGAGTCTCTAAGGACAACAAACATTCCAAAAGAGACTGTAGCCAAAATCGTTAATAACTTCACACAGCTCTTTTGCCATGATGACAAAATCCACAAGAAGACTGAATACGTAATGGGTTAGGCGGTAAGCCATAGCTATTTGCATAGAAATAAAAATACATATGGTATCAAATACTAGTTATGGCATCTACCTGGATTAAGAATCCAAACAATCATGGATATGATTTTGACAAATATATGGACTGTAAAGTGAATAATTATTAACAGACATTCAACTTGTAATAAACATAAAAGAAGATCAGTAAAGTATATAAACTGGATGGCTTATGTTATTTTAAGAGCATAAGGGGAAGGGGTACAAGATATAAACTACTATGTATAAAATAGATAAGCAACAAGGATATATTGTACAACACAGGGAAATACAGCCACTGTGTTATAATAACTTTAAACGGAATATAATCTATAAAAATACTGAATCACTATGCTTACATCTGAAACTAATATAATCATGTAAATCAACTATACTTCAATTTAAAAAGAACATAAAGTTACAAAACAATTGAGCATCAAAAATTGACTTATAGGGACTTCCTTGGTGGCACAGTGGTTAAGAATCCATCTGCCAATACAGGGGACACAGGTTCGATCCCTGGTCCAGGAAGATCCCACATGCCACAGAGCAACTAAGCCCATGCACCACAACTACTGACCCTGTGCTCTAGAGCCTGCAAGCCACAACTACTGAGCCCATGCGCCACAACTACTGAAGCCCACACCCTCTAAGGCCCATGTGCTGCAACTACTGAGCCTGTGTACAGTAACTACCAAAGCCTGTGCCTAGAGCCCATGCTCTGCAACAAGAGAAGTCCACGCAATGAGAAGCCTGTGCACCAAAATGAAGAGCAGCCCACACCTGCCACAAGTAGAGAAAGACTGCGTGCAGCAAAGAAGACCCAACACAGTCCAAAAAAAAACAGATTTATGATATAAGAGTTTCCATCAATACTCACCCATATTTACAATATGCAGCTTTGCAAGTAAATATGACATAAATCTAAACTCTTGAATGTTCAGGCCAAGAAGTACTGAGCAGTATATGTAAAAGCAATTTTCTTGGATGGTACACTCCTTATTTCTCCCTAAGTATGTTTCCATTTGGGTTAATGACTTGGTTAGATAGTATATGTAGGAATCTGACATCATTGCTTATCTCTCTGCCCATTAAATAGTTTTAAGGACAACACTAATGTTAGCTTTGATATGTTCAGATAAACCATAAAGACCACCATGAGTTTCATGCTGGTCCCCTTGTTGTTCCCTCATGATCACTTAAAACTGAACGGACATCAGGATTTCAAAGGGAGAGGTACATGTTGGTTTAGTGTTATTTGTTTGCAAAATAGGCAACAGACCTATTACATTGGTTCTTGTGGTTTACTGAAGTTTTTTTCTGAAATGTTAACATTATATTGTAAAATATGACTAACTCACAAAGGAAATTTTTAACACTGTTCAAATATTTTAAGTGGGCCTAGAAGCAGCATAAGAGATTCATAATAAGTATTTTGATGTAATTTGTAAGTCGCTAAACACATGAAGGTTTCTAGATCCACCTAGGTCTTTGTACTACCTATAACATTTATAAAAGTAACTTTAGTAACTTTTTAAAATAAATATCTGCATGTTATATCAGGTCACAGCATATAATCTGTATAACTATTGATAGATTACAAAACCTCTGAGCCTTAGGTTCCTCTTTAAAAAGTGAAAAAGGGGGGAAAAAGATGGCGGCGAAGTAGAGGGACGTGGAATGCATCCCTCTCCACAGATGCATAGGGAATGCACCGAAGGACGCAATAATTCCCACAGAGAACCAGCTGAACACCAGCAGACGGCCTCGGACACCAGAAAGGACCGCAAGGAGCCCGACATAACCAGTAGGGAGGCATCTACGACGGCTCAAAGAGGGTGAAACGGCAGAGCTGTGGCAGACGGGAGGGAGTGAGAAACATACGGAGGGTCCGCAGCGCAGCTCAGCGTTCCCGGACCAAGACGTCGATCCACAGCTAAACAGAGGGTCCGGGAGCAGGAGCGTGGGAACCGGAGAGCTGGTTCAGGGTGAGAAACGTTGCCAGTAAGGTGACAGACTGAGAGGACAGGAGCGAAGAGGTCCGCGGCGAGGAGTGCCTGCCCCTGAGAGCTGCCCGGCCATGATGGCGGCTGGAGGCTGCAGGCTCATGGGCGGAGGGGAGGAGCCGAGCGCATAGCCTCTCTCTCTCTTTCCGCGCCTCTGCAACAGGCAGTGGAGAGATGCCCGTGGGCCACCTAAGGCACTCAGGGATAACAAGCACCCTCAGGCGCTCGGGCGGGGCTAGATTAAAACCCTTTGGAATGCAGGCAGCAGGGAGGCTGCCGAGAAAACAACAACAACAACAACAACAACAAAAACCCAAGAGAGGCCCAACTCTAAGACTTTCTGTTTACGCCTGAGCCACCGGCGTCCCTCTGCAACAGGCACCTCCAAGCCCGACTGAAACAACAGTGCACCACTGCTCACTCACTCCCAGGAGAAGGAGCCACTATTGTACCCTCTCCCTCCCCACACACCGCTGCTTACAGACGAACAATAAAGGAACCTTGGCTGGTCACAGAATAACGCAAAAAAAACCTGAAGGTGAGGAGAAGGACACTTACAGCTGAGACTCTAAGGAAACAGAAATATTAGTATCAATTCCTATTGAACTGGTCCACTCTGGGAACAGTTCTGGATTTTATTTTTCCTTTTTTTTTTTTCTTTTTCTCTCTCTCTTTTTTTTTTTCTTTATTAAATACGATATTAGCCCTAAGGGATCTACAAGTTTTATAACACAATTTTTTAATGATATTTTTTATTCTTTTTTTTTTTTTTTTTGCCTTTTTATATACTTCTATTTCTAGCTAAGTTTTTGGTAGTACAGACAATATATCTCTCATACTTTCCTTTCATCCCTATCTTTTATACATTTCTATTCCTTTCTTTTTACTTGCATATTTCCAACCACGCTATGCTCTTCTGTTCCCCTTTCTTCCAGCCTTTTTAAGTTTATTTTATCTTAACATACTTATAAGCAACATTATCGGTCTGCTCAGACTCCTTGCTCTATTCTCCAGATGACGCACTACCATGGCATTTAATATTACGTTTTTTGTCTTTATCTTAGTTCTTAGTACAGTTGTCTAATTACATTCTGAGAATCTCCATTCTCTCTGGTGGTACTCTGGCTCTTTTCCATATTTGATCCTAGCTTACAAAATCTCCCTGGATTAATGTTTGTATCTGTAAGGTGTTATTTGTTTCTTTGTTTGCTTTTGCTTTGTTTCTGATTTGTTCTGTTTCAGTTGTCAATTTCTGCTGGGTTTCTCTTTGAATATCTGATAGCACACTGGGGTTCTGCCAGGTCTTTTTAGAGGCTTATGTCCTAATACATTCAGTAATTGTGTGTCTTATACATGTATGTGTTTCCTAGACTTAATAATTGTTTAATCCAATACTTGGACATTAGTCTGAGGCTTGGACAGTCTTCTATAAACACCTCTATCGCCAGGACAAGCAACCCCAAAAGTTTGGACAACCATGAGGAAACAAAGAAACACCATGCAGGCAAAGGAGCAGGAAAAAAACCCACAAGACCAAATAAATGAGGAGGAAATAGGAAAAATGCCTGAAAAAGAATTTAGAGTCATGATAGTAAAAATGATACAAAATCTTGTTAACAAAATAGGGAAAGTACAAGAAACAGTTCATAAGAACTCAGAAAAACAAACAGCAATGGATAACAAAATAACTGAAATTAAAAATACTCTAGATGCTATAACCAGCAGAATGACTGAGGCAGAAGAATGAATAAGTGAGTTGGAAGATAGAATGGGGGAAATAAACGCCACAGAGCAAGAAAAAGAAAAAAGAATAAAAAGAATAGAAGACAGTCTCAGAGACATCAGTGATAACATTAAGCGTACCAACATTCGAATTATAGGCATCCCAGAAGAAGAAGAAAACAAGAAAGGATCTGAGAAAATATTTGAAGAGGTTATAGTGGAAAACTTCCCCAACATGGGAATGGAAATAATGAACCAAGTCCAAGAAGCACAGAGAGTCCCATACAGAATAAACCCAAGGAGAAATACACCAAGACACATATTAATCAAACTAACGAAAATTAAACACAAAGAAAAAATATTAAAAGCAGCAAGAGAAAAACAACAAATAACATATAAGGGAAAACCCATAAGGATAACAGCTGACCTTTCTACAGAAACTCTGCAGGCCAGAAGGGAATGGTAGGATATACTGAAAGTTCTGAAAGAGAAAAACCTACAGCCAAGAATACTCTACCCAGCAAGAATCTCATTCAGATTTGAGGGAGACATCAAAAGCTTTCCAGACAAGCAAAAGTTAAGAGAATTCAGCACCATCAAACCAGCCTTACAACAAGTGCTAAAGGAACTTCTCTAAGTAGGACACACAAGAAAAGGAAAACACCTACAAAAACAAACCCAAAACAATTAAGAAAATGGTAATTGGAACACACATGTCAATAATCACTTTAAATGTAAATGGATTAAATGCTCCAACCAAAAGACACAGACTGGCTGAATGGATACAAAAACAAGACTCCTCTATATGCTGCCTACAAGAAACCCACTTCAGACCAAGGGATACATATAGACTGAAAGTCAAGGGATGGAAAAAGGTATTCCATGCAAATGGAAGTCAAAAGAAAGCTGGAGTAGCAATACTCATATCAGACAAATTAGACTTGAAAGTAAAGACTATTACAAGAGACAAGGAAGGACACTACATAATGATCAAGGGATCCATTCAAGAAGAACATATCACAATGGTAAATATCTATGCCCCCAACATAGGAGCACCTCAATATATAAGGCAAATGCTAAGAGCTATAAAAGGGGACATCGACAGTAACACAATAATAGTGGGAGACTTGAACACCCCACTGACATCAATGGACAGATCATCCAAACAGAAAATAAATAAAGACACACAAGCTTTAAATGACACATTAGACCATCTCGACTTAATTGATATTTATAGGACATTCCATCCAAAAACGACAGAATACACTTTCTTCTCAAGTGCACAGGGAACATTTTCCAGGATAGATCATATCTTGGGTCACAAATCAAACCTCAGCAAATTCAAGAAAATTGAAATCATATCAAGCATCTTCTCAGACCACAACGCCATGAGACTAGATATCAATTACAGGAAAAAAACTAAAAAATACAAACACATGGAGGCTAAACAATTCACTCTTAAACAACCAAGAAATTACTAAAGAAATAAAAGAGGAAATCAAAAAATATCTAGAAACAAATGACAACGAAAACACACCTCAAAACCTATGGGACACAGCAAAAGCAGTTCTAAGAGGGACGTTTATAGCAATACAGTCCTACCTTAAGAAAAAAAACTATCGAATAAACAACCTAATCTTACACCTAAAACAACTAGAGAAAGAAGAACAAAGAAACCCCAAAGTGAGCAGAAGGAAAGAAATCATAAAGATCAGAGCAGAAATAAATGAAAAAGAAAGGAAGGAAACCATAGCAAAAATAAATAAAACTAAAAGCTGGTTCTTTGAGAAGATTAACAAAATCAATAAACCATTAGCCAGACTCATCAAGAGAAAAAGGGAGAAGATGCAAATCAACAGAATTAGAAATGAAGAAGGAGAAGTAACAACGGACACCTCAGAAATACAAAAGATCATGAGAGACTACTATAAGCAACTATAAGCTAATAAATTGGATAACCTGGAAGAAATGGATCAATTCTTAGAAAAATACAATCTTCCAAGACTGAACCAGGAAGAAATAGAAACCATGAACAGACCAATCACAAGTATGGAAATTGAGGCAGTGATTAAAAATCTCCCAACACACAAAAGCCCAGGACCAGATGGGTTCACGGGCGAATTCTATCAAACATTTAGAGAAGAGCTAACACCTATCTTTCTCAAACTCTTCCAAAATATTGCAGAAGGCGGAACACTCCCAAACTCATTCAACGAGGCTTCCATCACCCTGATACCAAAACCAGGCAAAGGTGTCACGAAAAAAGAAAACTACAGACCAATATCACTGATGAATATAGATGCAAACATCCTCAACAAAATACTAGCTAACAGAATCCAACAGCACATTAAAAAAATCATACACCATGATCAAGTGGGGTTTATCCCTGGGATGCAAGGATTCTTCAATATACACAAATCAATCAACGTGATACATCATATCAACAAATTGAAGGATAAAAACCATATGATCATCTCAATAGATGCAGAAAAAGCTTTTGACAAAGTTCAACATCCATTTATGATAAAAGCTCTCCAGAAAATGGGCATAGAAGGAAATTACCTCAACATAATAAAAGCCATATATGAAAAACCAAAAGCCAACATCGTTCTCAATGGGGAAAAACTGGAAGAATTCCCTCTAAGAACAGGAATAAGACAAGGATGTCCACTCTCACCATTATTATTCAACATAGTTTTGGAAGTTTTAGCCACAGCAATCAGAGAAGAAAAAGAAATCAAAGGAATCCAAATGGGAAAAGAAGAAGTAAAATTGTCACTCTTTGCAGATGACATGATATTATACATAGAAAACCCTAAAGACTCTACCAGAAAACTGCTAGCACTAATTGAAGAGTTTAGTAAAGTAGCAGGATACAAAATTAATGCACAGAAATCTCTTGCATTCCTATACACTAACAATGGAAGAGCAGAAAGAGAAATTAAGGAAACTCTCCCATTCACCATTGCAACCAAAAGAATAAAATACCTAGGAATAAACCTGCCTAAGGAGGCAAAAGATCTGTATGCAGAAAACTTTAAGACATTGATGAAAGAAATCAAAGACGACTCAAACAGATAGAGGGACATACCATGTTCCTGGATTGGAAGAATCAACATCGTGAAAATGACTGTACTACCCAAAGCAATTTACAGATTCCATGCAATCCCGATCAAATTACCAATGGCTTTTTTCACAGAACTAGAGCAAGAAATCTTACGATTTGTATGGAAACGCAAAAGACCCCGAATAGCCTAAGCAATCTTGAGAAGGAAAAATGGAGTGGGTGGAATCAGGCTTCCTGACTTCAAACTATACTACAAGGCCATAGTGATCAAGACAGTATGGTACTGGCACAAAAATAGAAAGGAAGATCAATGGAATAGAATAGAGAACTCAGAAGTAAGCCCAAACACATATTGGCACCTTATCTTTGACAAAGGAGGCACAAATATACAATGGAAAAAAGACAGCCTCTTCAATAAGTGGTGCTGGGAAAATTGGACAGCAACATGTCAAAGAATGAAATTAGAACACTTCCTAACACCATACACAAAAATAAACTCCAAATGGATTAAAGACCTACATGGAAGGCCAGACACTATCAAACTCCTAGTGGAAAACATAGGCAGAACACTCTATGACATCCATCAAAGCAAGATCCTTTTGCACCCACCTCCTAGAATCATGGAAATAAAATCAAGAATAAACAAATGGGACCTCATGAAACTTAAAAGCTTTTGCACAGCGAAAGAAACCATAAACAAGACTAAAAGGCAGCCCTCAGAATGGGAAAAAATAATTGCCTATGAAACAACGGACAAAGGATTAACCTCCAAAATATACAAGCAGCTCATGAAGCTTAATACCAACAAAGCAAATAACCCAATCCACAAATGGGCAGAAGACCTAAATAGACATTTCTCCAAAGAAGACTTACAGATGGCCAACAAACACATGAAAAGATGCTCAACATCACTCATCATCAGAGAAATGCAAGTCAAAGCCACAATGAGGTATCACCTCACACCAATCAGAATGGCCATCATCACAAAATCTGGAAACCACAAATGTTGGAGAGGGTGTGGAGAAAAGGGAACTCTCCTGCACTGTTGGTGGGAATGTAAGTTGGTACAGCCACTATGGAAAACAATTTGGAGGTTCCTTAAAAAACTACAAATAGAACTACCATATGATCCAGTCATCCCACTCCTGGGCATATACCCAAAGAAAACCATAATCCCAAAAGAAACTTGTACCATCATGTTTATTGCAGCACTATTTACAATAGCCAGGACATGGAAGCAACCTAAATGCCCATCAACAAATGAATGGATACAGAAGAGGTGGCATATATATACAATGGAATATTACTCAGCTATAAAAAGGGATGAGATGGAGCTATATGTAATGAGGTGGATAGAACTACAGTCTGTCATACAGCGTGAAGTAAGTCAGAAAGAGAAAGACAAATATTTATGCGAACTCACATATATGGAATCTAAAAATGGTACTGATGAACTCAGTGACAAGAACAAGGATGCAGATACAGAGAATGGACTGGAGAACTTGAGGTTTGGGAGGGGGCAGGGGGTGAAGGGGAAGCTGAGACGAAGCGAGAGAGTAGCACAGACACATATATACTACCAACTGTAGAATAGATAGTCAGTGGGTAGTTGTTGTATAACAAAGGGAGTCCAACTCGAGGATGGAAGATGCCTTAGAGGACTGGGGCGGGGAGGGTGGGGGGGACTCGAGGAGGGGGAGTCAAGGAAGGGAGGGAATACGGGGATATGTGTATAAAAACAGATGATTGAACTTGGTGTACCCCCAAAAAATAAATAAATAAATAAAATTAATTTAAAAAAATTTTTTTAAAAAGTGAAAAAAATTCTCAATTGTTAAGATTAAATGGGACCTTTACATAAACAAATAGTGCTAACTTCTTAATACAAATAACAAGCTGTAATAGGCACTGGGTATAAAGTAGTTAACAACACTTTCTCACAGAGCTGTACTAAAGAAAGCATCCAAAAATCACATAATTACAACTTTTGATAAGCTCTATAACAGACAGTGAAGGCCAGTTTTACATCTTTAAAGTTTTTCCTTTCACCCTTATATTAAGGGAATATTTCATTTTAAAGTGAATCTGTTACAAGGAATTTTTATAAACTGATCCCTCTTGTAGCCAATCACAAAATTCATCCCTAGTCAATGAGGTGACCTTTTCCCCTGTTCACAGTGATGGTAACTTATCTGAGAAGAGGCATGTTCTTTGCAGTAAGAACACAACTGTGTTGATAATATGAGAACAGGACTGCTTTGGGCCCTTTTTGTCACAATTTGGGAAAAGTCTGGCTAAGAATGAAGCCAAAAGAGAGAAAAGTTGAGTTATTAAGACAGTGAGATGGTATCCTAATGACACGGTCTCACCCCCAGATCTATGTATGTTTAAAGCCCAAAACATTCCTGGACTTGCCATTTTTGTGAGCCAAATAATCCCTTTGTTTAAGCTAGTTTCCAATTAGGTTTCAATCATCTACAACCAAATGGGCTATAATTACAGGTACGGAGGACAACAGCAGAGTAAAATGAGGAAAACATAGTGTTTCAAGCAGAGAAAATATCATGAAGATTCTGTATGTGATAAGGAAGATGTCAGTGTATTTGAGGAACTAGGAACATAACCGTACTATCACTATCACCATAACTATAACTTTTATAGCTTCTAGGTCATGATTTGAAGCCCTGGGAATGATACTCCTACCAAAAAAGAGGCTTCCACCAGACTACCTTTTCACTTGTAACTTGTATTTTATTTATTCTATTGGACTATCAAACAGAAGGATTTTTTTTTTAATGCAGGTGTTATATAGAAAGGTAGCAGAGAGAAGGGCTTAGATATAGGAAAGGACAGAGAGTGGGAGGCCTTGGTGAGCCACTAGGCTGAGAGCCTTGGGAAATTCAAGGATAGTATAGAAAAAAGGAGTCTCCTGACATAGCTGATCAGAACCTTGGAAAGGAAAGAAACTGAAGACAGAAACTACCTATTCCCCAGTTTTGCCTAAGGCCAACCCTGGCTACATAATTCATCATATACTTTAAATGAAATATGGTGGTTTGAAATATTGCTTTCCGCTAATATTAATTTGAAAAAATTGTTTTTTTGTAAAGAATAAATTTAGTAACTTTGAGATCTGCCTTCACTTGTTCATTCTGATTGTTTTAGAGTAAGTAGTTTTAAGACAGTCTGATAGATGGTATTCTTTCTAAGTAAAAAACTCGAATTCTTAAAACCTGATAATTAGGGTATCTTTGAATAACTGACAGTTACTTTGACTAACAGAAGTTACATTCAGCAAAATAGAAAGGCATCATGAGAAAATCTGAGTCAGTAGATATCTGATAGAGAATTTATAATTGCCAAAATCCTTTACAGTTTATTTGTTGCCATACCTCAAGATCCTGAGTCAGTCATGCTTACACAAGCAAACTTTCCTTTACTGTCTTTCTTTGTGTATCTGTGGTGCCTAATAATGCAGTACCTGAGTGAGATTGTTTAAATTCAAAGGGAGTTTTTGCCTGAAGGAGGACAGCAGAATTGGGCCCAATGGGAGTTCTATCTGAGTATCTGAGGGCAGAATTTAGTCTACTGGAAGGGCAGTTACTAGCTAGGGATTTAACTACTACAGCAAAGTTTTAAGGAAGAAAGTAAGCGACTATATGATACGGGCTTTTTTGTTCCCTCACTTTTTCCAAGTAGAGTTATTTTGATAAAACAAAAAACAAAAAAACTTAATTGGATATACTAGGTCTAAATTATGGCATCCTCAAATTAGAGTTTCAGTCTATGAGTCTTGAATATCATCCGGATTCTCTGTCATACGAATTTTAAAGAAGACTTAACTGAGAAGATTTAACCTGTCAGTCTTATAAAAATCAGTATGAAAATATGATGTGAATCTCTCCCCTATCTCTAGCATTTATTCAAGTCCTTAACTATAAAAATGTCATATAAAAATTAATTAAAATGTCATATATAAGTTTAAGAGCCAATAATTCCTATAGCCAAAGTAGCAGTCTTTTTTAGATTAGAAAAAAGAAACATGACAAACACCTATTTTTACTGCATGATAATGGCATCTATTTCAGACTTTTTATTCTTATATTTGTATTTTTTAAATGATACATGTCATATATATGTATATACATACTTGTATAAATACAAGTTTATGTATTTTTTTCTAAAGGTAGGGGAAAAAGAAATAAAACAAAGTCCATTTTGACATCCACACATAATCCTGTTCCCCTCCCCTTCCATCCCCAACATCCCCAAAGTCATCACTATAAGTCTGACTAGTACCCTTCCAGCTACCCTTATGTATACATGTATATACATATATGCATGATAATACCAGCATTGCTTGATGAGTGCAGTAGTATTTACCATATAAAATGATTAAGTGAGAGACATGTAAATTTAAAATCCAGAATGTAAATTAAAAATTCTATGCTCACATACTGCAATGGGTACAGATCCTAGAAATCACCTCTATTGCTTAATGGCTATGGATTCTGTGCCCCATGGGAGAGAGGCTCCTTAGGGCACGTAGCTAATTAACAGAAGACTTCCAATGAGGCAAGATTTCTTACTTTCTAGTGATATGCTTTCTCCATAATGACAGGTTACCAGTTGTTAACAGTCACATATCACGTGCTATGCTGTTTCCTTCCCTGTATGTGTGTGTATGTGTCTGTGTCTATGTTGTATGTGAGGAGTGAAAGCATATTAATGGACTAATAAAGTTGACAAAGAACTTTTCAGTGTGACAAATATTCAACATGTACCACACAGTAGGCATTATGCCAGGTAGTGTAAACACAAAGAGCAAAGAAAAAACTGTGATCCTGGAGCTTAATCTAATCGAACAAGACTGAAAAACAACCACAAAGATTGCGTGTGTTTGAGTTTGAATGTATAAAAATGATTACTCAAGTTGAAGGTTATAAGAGACCCCAGAGAAAAGGCAACTGTTTCCACACCTTTGGGGGTTTTCTATGGCTACGTCTTCCAAACATTACCTCTATCAACCTACACTGCCTTATAAAGCAGGAAATTTATTATGAGAAGGAAAGCTCTGCTTCAGCCACTTAGATCTGAGTAGTAGAATCATAATACCCTTATCTGCCCAAGCACGTTTAAGAATGAAATAGCTTTTACACAGCCCATGGCAACAACATTTCCTGTATATTGTAATAATTAATTAAAGAGAACACAGAGGTACAGATGATTCTAAGGAACACTTTTGAGTATAAACTGATAGTCCTGTACACATTTTAATCAGCTTTAGTGTAATATTATCATGTGTTTTAAAAAAGCTTTATACTGGATTTTTTTTTTCATGGAAAGTGAACAATTTGAATTAAAATTAAGTTAATTCCATTGATAATGGTAAATTAGGCCCATTTGTGCAAGGATGATAAAACATGCTTTAAATGTGTGGTTGCATCACAGGTGCCATTTAGTTTTTTCTTTCAAACATATACACACACACACACACATATGTATGTATGTATATTTTTTTATTTTATGTGGAGGTCACTTAGATGTAAACAGCATGGTGCTGTACACAAAGCAAGTGCTCAAAAATCATCATTTGATTAATATTACATATATGTGCTTTTATTCTGGGTTACAAAGCCTGAATATTTTTAACACATAGTAACATAAATACTTCATTAACTAGAGAAATAAAGTTTAACGACCATATAGCAAGTTCCTCATAAGCGTTCTCCTCATAAAGATTTTCAGGATGTTTAACTCTATTTTTCAAAAGTATTTTATCAGGCTCCTTCAGAACAACTGTAGTGTAGGGAAAAGGCAGAGAAAAGGAGAATAATTTGTAGTTTGTCTGTAGGCTGTTACAATTAATTAACTTTCCTGTGTCTTCTGGAATATATTATATACGATTATTTTATTCCCCCCAAAATGCTAACAGATCTAAAATGTATTGAGGACAAATATTTTACTTGTGTTATAGAATTCAACATCATAACATTTTATAAAATAGATAATTTGTATCTGTGTACAGATGAGGGAACTGAGGTTAAATGACTATAATCTTTAATATCTTTGGCTATAACTCAAACTAAATTTCTGGCAAAAGCTAATTTTTGCTTTTTTTGTGTGTTTGAAAAACAATTTTGACCTCAAAAAATCCAACTTTTTCAGTTACCAAATACTTCTGTCTTCTACTTATTATTTCCAGCTACTAAAAACTGTCTCTAACAAAGATTTCTGCATATATTTTAAAGCATAGTTTAAAATCATACTTTTATTTTACAATTGGAAAGAAATTTAGAAAATATCTTCTCCAAACTTTTAATTTTGTAAATAAAGTTCAAGGTTCAGGGAAGTGAAATAGTTTGCTTAATATTAGAATTTGTTAGTGGCAGAAATATGAGTAGAATCCAATTCTTACGACTATGTTCAATGATCTCTGAACATTCCACCAATTACCAGAATTAACATTAACTGTGATGATAATTTCTGTTAGACATAAATCATAGATAAAAATAGTAATGATATAATCAAGCATAACAATACCCCCTGTTCCAATGAGTTTAGACCCAAAATCAGTCAACCTGAAAAAAAAATTTGACAAATTCAGTTAAGTAACAAAAAAAAATTATATTTAACTGTAAATACACAGTAGTACACAAGCTTAGATTTTTGGATGCTTTCAATGACCATTAATGCAACAGGATTATGATGGTGTTGGTAGAAAGAAAAAAAGAATAGTGAAAAGTTTTGCAGCCTAGTAAAGACGTTGACCCTTTCTGTATGAAACTAAAAGAGGTTAACGTGAGGATTTAAATTTTATGTATCTACAAATGTAATGAATAGATTAAGTAAAAATATGTCAAAAACTCAGCAAGAAGAGATTGCCTGCAATTTCATTTTTCAGTACAAGACAGTGAACTCAAATCAAATCAACAAACTAGAAAGGGCTCTAAGAACTCTTATTATAAGTATACACATATATAACTCCTAGAAACTGAAAATGTAAATGGTATTAAATTAATTAAACAAGGGGGCCATTAGACTGAGGTGGCGCTAATGCTGTGGTGACCTATGTAAGTAAACCAAAATCTAAGTCTATAAATGCCTGAAGGTTATGAAATCAAAACACTAAAGACAACCAGTCACAAACAGCCAACTAGGCTCTAAGACATAGCCAATCAAATAACCTCCTTTCTTTGCTTCTCCACCCTCTTCATATAAGACTTTCCCCTGGTTCCTGTCAGGGAGCTTTCCTAAGCAATTTGGTTTGGTTGCTGCCCCACGGCAATTGGTTTTTTGCTCAAATGAACTCTTAAAAATTTTAATATACCTCAGTTTATCTTTTAACAATGCGTAGTAGATGAGAAGAAGCTAAAAAGACAAAGCAATCTAAACAAGAAATAACTATCAATCTATTGACAGTGGTTTCTGATAGTAACCTAGGAAAAAAAACCTGAAGCACTATATGGAAAAAAATCATGAATAAAAACCTAAGAAGACAAAAGTCGACTTACACTTATTAGCATATAAATATTATTTTTAAACTTATGATATGGAAGTTAAAGATTGTATAAAAATAATAAAAAGAATTCCAGAAAAGTTTTACTTTATAAAATAATTCCATAATAAAAATCTAATCATTTCATAATTTAATATTGCTTTCAATATTGGAAAATAATTCCAAATAACTTTTTTTTTAAAAAGTATCAAAATTGACGCAGACAAAAAAAGGTCTTAAAAATTTATGCAAAGCAACCATTATCATATGTAATTTTTTTCACATTTCAATTAATATTAATTAAATGGATTGAGAAAGTCATGTAATGATATATATGTATAATAAATGATATATCAATATATAAGATGATGTGTGTACACACACACACATATATTTTATTCCAGATACTGAAAAGTATTTTCCTCTCCCAGTTCTCTTAGAAAATCAGAATCAGAATTTATTCTGAACACACAAAAAAATGCATTTCCTTCAACAAGACTTACCAAATTGATAAAGTAATACAAGGATAATCTCATAATCATTGTCACTGTAACATTATATAAATAAAATAAAAACCACATTTCTGAGGATATCATTTTTATTCTACTTTTATTTTGCTATTGCAAATATACAAACATGGACCATATACAAGATTTTATTATCCAATTCAGTCTAACGGGAAAACTACACAGAAGTATCTATCATGCAAAAGATTTTACGGATTACCTGTATATTTTATTTGATATAGAAAATGATTATTAGACAGAAAACTAAAAGTACACTAAAAGTGTAAAATTTGTGTTTCATTCCTACCCAATCTATACTATATTCAGAGAATGATGACGTTAGCAATAAACTGCTTTATTTTTTCTCTCTCTCTTTCATTTCATTCATAATGATAAGCCTTACAATTATAGTTATTATTTACTTTATATATATAAACTTCTTTCAACCTGTAAACTATAATACATGTTAGCTGTTGGTATTGTACCCAATCTCTTTATTAAAAACTGTGACTTTGAAATTTGTTAGACATCTACTTTTATAACTATTTATATGGGTTCTATTGAAACCGTACTTAGAATATTTTAAAAGTCTTTAAAAATAAACTTTTTAAAATTCAAAGATACTTCATACTGCCTAGAATCCTTAAAATTGTCTGAAGGTTAGCAAACTATTGAAGTATGAGAATAAACAACAGTGTAACAAAATCAAATTTTATATATATGTATGTATATATATATAATACAGTTCTATTTGCCTACTCTAAACAGCTTCAAAAGTCAGGTCAGGAAAATGAATGACTGTAGGGAGCTTGATAGAGTATAAAAATTTGGACGCATAAATCTCATTCAGGTTCACTTCCATATGAACTGAGGGTACAGCCAGGCATGAAGCCTTCGCGTGTTACCTACTGAACTGGGTCATACGTGGCAATATTTGCTGTATGGTCTTGTGAGGAGGCAGCATGGGGAGAACCAGCTGGCCAAGGCTAATGCACCATCTGGGCTGAAAAAATATTGCCAGTTCCATTGGCAGAGGGGAAAGAGTGAGTTTGTAATCAAGCTATAAATCACACGCAAGTCTTGCAAGTTGTCAATTAAAAGTCTGATATGTTTATGTCCTCAATGCATGGGTGACTTCTTGCTTTTTAAATATCACTATTTACATAATAAAACCCTTTTAAATATCAATCTTTACCTAATAAAAAATTACTCAAAGCACCCTTAAAAAAACAAATCAGCATATTAAGAAATGTGATTTAGAACAAAAAAAAAAGTCAAGAAAAGACAGAATGGTTGATCACACAGTTGTGATGGAATTCCTGTGTATCGAGGTGACATACATTTTAACTTTAAATTTAAAACTGAAATTGAGAGAATTTTCACTGACTGTATTATCTTTATGCATTTCTCTGCCTCAAAAGAGAAGAAAATCCATACATTAGCACTTATTTACTCATACATACACACACACACACACACACACACACACAAATTATTGTTCACCACAACATTAAGGGCTAGTAAAAAGATTACAGGTCGGGGTTCAGGTAAAACCTGACCTCAAATCTCTGTCCTGTTGCTTACTAGCTCTATGGCACTGTGCAAATTAATCTGTGAATCACAGCAATGCTGCAGTGATGTGGGAAGGGTTAACAATAATTTGTGTAAAGTAACTAGGACATAGTAGCTGTGCAATAAATGACAGCTGTATTACTGTGATGTAGGTAAAGATATATTTGCACAGTCTTTGATTTAAATATTTTTGTGTTATTTCCAATCAGAGTAAATATATGAATTATAGTCAGAAAGCAGAGAACATAAAATTCAAACTGATTAGCCCTAATATTTTTGCCAGGCATTCATCAAATTCATCACTAGACTCCATGCAGTCAACTCAATGGTTTTATTTTTTAATTTACTTTTGAGGTTTTCTCAATCAGATGACCCTAGGATTGATCAAGCTCTGTTGCCAGTCTATAAAAACTTCTGGGATAATCACTAGACAACTCAAACAACAGCTACTATTCATTGAGCACTCAATATGTGAACAGCTCTATATTAGGTACTTTATCAACACTATTTCAAATTTAAGCTATAATGATATATTTGCATCTATAGGGATCACCATGATGGTCAGCATTCAGACTATGGTTATATTTGATCAAGGCTGAAGCACCAGAGAGGGCTGGATAGATATGACACAGATCCTTTGCAGCTTTCTACCAATTTCTACTCATCAATATATATCCCTGGGACAAGTAGGATAATTTTAGAATGAAACAAGGAATCTAATCAAGTATAAAGCACAGGACTGATGCTTTCCAATAAGGCAATCCCATCTGCTTCTAACCCAGAAAAAGACCTGCTATATTGAACTTGAAATGCTATATGTAACAGTTTTTTCAGTAATGTGTATAAATATTTTAAGGTCATACACTAGAATTTAGAGGAATATCAAAATAAATGTATTCAAAGGAACAAAATTAAGTTAGTAGATCCTCTTCATCTTCTTTTCTCTCTGCCTCTGTACTAGAAAATCTGCACGCTCATTGCCTCCCGCAACCCATTTTCTACCCTACTCTGTACCTCAAGAAGCTGAGACTGCATCTTGTTTGCCAACTGGCTTCCATCTGTATGTAAACAATCTGAGGAGACCTTCAGGAGGAGTTTGGAAAGCAAGAGGATGGAGACTTCCAAGTATTTACTAGGACTGTGACCAGGGTGAGGCAAGCGAGGAGCCCAAAGTGTAACATTTAAGGAGGAATTCACTCTCAGGTACTAACCACATTCATTTACTCCATCTTTGTAACAAATCTGCATCCCTCAACAACTACAGTTCCCTCAAAATATACTCTCCTGGGTGATGCCAACCATCACTGGACGCCCATAGCATTGGTCAGCCCTAAAGGGGTAATAACTCACAATGTTGCTAATCTTTGCCTCACCATCTCTTATTTATTTTCTTCTTGGCTCATACCTCTTGTTAAATTCTCTTCTCTGCAGTGGCTCTGATAAAGCATCATTTCAGAGTTTTAAGTCAACCTACAAGTATGTTGTTATTCACATCTGAGTACAATTTAGGACTACTATCATTTCTTGAGTAAATAAATATATGTACTATTTATCTACAGAAGTGGCCTTAAAGTTAATTGACAGCAATATATAATCCACTTTAGGTTACTGAATAAACCTGTTTTAGGTTTCACTTAAAATTAATGTGTGTGTATGATCCATATGTGTCCAAAAACCATTTTATTGAAACAAAAATCAATCTGTTGTTGGATTTGATTTCTCACTCTTCTTCATCCCTACCCAAAATGACATTTTTAAACATTAATGAAACATTTGTGATGAAAACAAATCAACTCTATAGTAGAAGTGTGATACCATTTTGCTTGTTTCTTATAAGCTAACAATTGATGATTCATTTTGTCACAAATGTTATAACATTAAAATATGTTTTTGATTAAGGAAAGATATATATTAAGCTGATATTTTCATTCTGTAAAAGTCAAACCTGAGTACAATAGCCATAAAAGTGACTTGAATATATGTATAGATACAGCTGATTCACTTTGTTGTACAGCAGAAACTGGCACAACAGTGTAAAGCAATTATATTCCAATAAAGAGCTTAAAAAAAAAAAACAAAGATGAACCAAATGATAAACGGCACAATACACAGCATTTTAAGTACATGCATTCCTCACATATTAAAATTCATGTAGGTAAGAAAAAAAAGAGACTTGAAACACCAAGCAAAACATCATATGATTTATCACTAGATATTTAAAAATAATCTTTTACTTATAGCTTTTTGATAAATGTGTTTAATATTGCAATACCTCAAATAAAGTGGGAAATGTTTCCAGAAAAACTTGAAAGAGGATGAAATAAAGGTGTAGGTAATGTGCACTCAAGTGTATTTTAAATTAAATGTAAATCTAAATATACATCTTTATATGTAATACATATATAATGTCATTAGATATAATTCTATTATTTATTTAAAGATATTTGTGACCAAACATCCTTAAAATACTTTATAAAAACAGATCAATGTAAATTCAATGTGAAAATATTTGAATTTCAAATAAAGTATTTTCAGCCCATTCACAAAAAAATAATAAAATAGCAAGTAAATAAAAATATATCCTTATTTGAAGACAGAAAACAGTGGTGAAATCTGGTGCTTTAATTAGATATTTGTTTGAAATGTAAATGATTGGGAAAAATGTATCATTATCTTATTGTAATTCATTCTCACTAACAGATTTTTTAATAGGAGAATCTTTGCAGAATTTAACATTTTATAAAGAACTTAAGTAAAAGACAATCCAGCTCCCTGAATCTAGATATAGTTTTGAATTGCTGACCTCTCTAGATAGGACACTGTCAATTGCATTGATGTTCACTTCTCCTGTGTTTGAAGATCAATCATATTCTATACCACTTGGTAAAAGAGATCATTTTCTACACAGAGAAAATTGCAGGTTTGCTTATCTTTCTGTGTAATCTAATTCAGAAGGTAAAAACTGAAAATTTGGTATACTCTACCTTTCCTTTCATAAAGTAGAAACCCATATTCTATATCTATGATAAAATAGTTTTCTTCGTAGAAAGAGAAGCCTGAGAGTAGTTTTCCTTATTGGAGAGTAGGTTTCCTTTAAGAAACCATCATAACTACTTCCTCAACTCCTGCCAAGTCTACAAGATCCTTTAAAGAACCTCTATGTAAGTCAAAAGGGTTCTTCTTTCCTGTTTATCCTGGGGAACTCCCCCCCTCCTGTATCTAGGACTCTACCATTCTTAATCTTGCTCATGATCCTCACTGAAACCTTTCAATAAATAAGACAGTTACGAAAAGCTTCAATAAAGGAATCAAAGAACATGCTCTTTTGCTCATCTGCCTTCACAACATACAGCAAAGTCAGACACGTAGCAAAATGATGTTTCCATTGAGATAAATTATGTGAGGAGCACCTAATGGATATAGTAAATGTCAGATCAACCAACGCTTAAGGAAGTTGTAGAAATTGAGATGCCAGGTCCTAAATGATTGCTTTTAAAGAGTATATGTCATTTTCCTCATTCTAGAAATGACATATGTTAGTCTTTATTCATTCTATAGCAACTTTTCCTTTCACTGTGAAGTGCTTTTCTCCACATGATAATAACAATTATCCTAATAATCGGTAACATTTTTTTGAGCTCAGTTTTCTAAGTGCCAACCACACTTAGAACACAGTGTAAAGGCTTCACATAATCTCATTTAATCCACATAATAATCTGTGAGGTAGCTATTATAATTACTGATCCCATTTCACAAATCTAGGAAGTAAGACAAAATTAACAACATTTCCCAGATCATACATACCTAATAATGAAGCAAATACACCTAACAAGTCAAACCACTCTGCTACCCTGCTACACTATTACAAAAAAGGCAGCCCAATATAGCGCCAATGACATCAATTATTTTTGCTGTAAATATCAGAATCATTTATGGACAATTAAATCCTAATATTGGCATTAATGATAGCCAGTCTCTTTGAAGAATGCAATGGCTATCTTCTCAATGTTAAGATACAGAATTTATGGGAAAAGTCTAAGTTGCTTACAAAGATGTGATATGAAAAAATAGTGCACAAAACATTCTTCATTGTTTTAGAAAATGTGTAATAATGCACAGTTCTCCTTCAATATCCACTGGGGATTGGTTCCAGGAACTCCCCCACACATACCAAAATCTGTGGACACTCAGTTTCCTTATATAATGCAGTCAGTCTTCCATATCTGTGGTTTTCGCATCTGAAGATTCAACCTACTGCCAATCAAAGTTGAATCCACAGATGCAAAACCCACAGATACGGAGGACCTACTTTATACATTCTTAAGGCACTTATTCTCTCCACTAATATTACTGAGCACCAATCATTTGCAAGGAACTGTCCTAGGTGCTGTTAAAGCTTGCCTAACCTCCCCTGAGATTTTACTTTGAGTCTCATTACTGAATATCTATGTATAATAATGGCAGGGACACAGAGGTAATGATATAGCATTATTTAAAAATAATAGCCCAATAATGTCAGCATGCTATCACCGTCCTAAGCATCAGGACAAGCAGCAGGCTCCTGAAAACTTAGATTTCAAGCACTAATGAGCAGTGATAGCCAACAGAACAACGGTCTGTTGTTTGAAATGACTGGTGAATCTTTATAATAGTTTTCAAAAACTATCTATCTCTTTCAATTCAGTTCATTTTAGTCACAGTACTGCCACATAGCATGGCAGAAGTTTTGTTTGTTTTTAGTTTGACATTTTAACTACCGTGTCCTACATTAGATCAGTCAGAGATAGTCTCCGAATGTGACTTACAGAAAACAGCAGGTTTTATTTTTTTCACTAAAGTATAAACTTATGGCCTCATATTTTCATTTCTCCTCCTTTCTTACCTAAATCATTGGAGCAAAAATGAGAAAAGTCATTACATCAGCGAATTAGTTCACCCAAGCAGTAGCCTCAAACCACAGGTTAATTTGAACTGTTCAAATATAATTACTTAAAAAGGAAAGGATTCATTACTTTTGCGGTGTTTGCTGGTTCACTGCACCATTGTCAGAGACTGTCAATAAACAAATTACATCTAACGCTGTGCCCTTTTGCTGAACAGGTCTCCTGAGAATATCTACTTGCATATTATGCTTTGTTTCACTTTTTTGTGTGTGACCCATATTCACATGCTCTTGGTTTTAACATTTTAAAATACTCTCAATTTCATTTAATAATTACATAAAAACAATGTAAGCAGTCTATTGTAAATAAGATACTTAAATAAAACATGTAGGTGGTTAAAAGCTGTTGCTTGTCTTTTGTTTGTTTTTTAACCAGGAGCTTCATGAAACTGACTGAAAATATGAGTATATCTGCATTTTTCTTATAAGAATGACCATAGCTTTGATCAGATTTATAAAGTATCCCAGTCCACACACACAAAAAAGGTTAAGAAACATTGCTTTAGAAAACTGTTTTTCAGTGTGACTAAAAACTAAGATGTAAACTGAGACAGGATGGAGGGAGCGGGCAGTGTGTGAAGGGAACCACTCAAATAATTGCAAACTAGGTGCCAGAGTTAAACAATATACCTACTTCGTTATTTGATGAGATGCCCAAAACATACGGGAAATATAATTACCTATATTTTTTTCTGATAAAATATTACAAATGGACTCAGAGAATCTGGGTTCTAATCTTAGCAATGCTTTTGACCTATGGACAAATATATCTCTCCAATGTGCAAGTATCACTATTTCTGTCTGTTTCACTCATGCGTTATAAAGATAAATTTTAGAAAAATGTAGTAACATGTCTGCATGTGCTTACCTCTGGTCTCTATAAAGCAAAGACTCAATTCCTAACATAATTGTTTTGATTCAAGAAGATGGCTGGAGAAACAAATTTCCTTTCTGATTTTCTTTATCAAGCCAGGAATATTATTCCATTAAAAATGTTTCCCATTAAGTGTAATGAAAGATTTGGACAGTTAATCTCTGGCTGGATTCTTATTATTAGATGGTATATTCCCATAGGCTTTTATAATACTTTAAAAATATTGTAAACTATTTCTTTCCTAGTTCCATGTCTTGCCCAGTTCTTACCATAGCTTCCTCCATCACAATCATACTCTGATGTCGGAAAATCCCCAGATATTATACTACCAGATACTATAATACCATTCCTATTTTCTACCTTGTGCCTAGATTTTTTTACAATGTTAAATAAAGGTAAGCTTAAACATCATACATCTTCATTAGGGGCCATCCCACTTCCCTATAACGTATAGTCTGGAAGCTTGAAATAGGGTAAAATGAACTGATTAAAGATCAGAGATCAATATATTCCATCTAAAGAAATGTGATAAAGAAATGTTGTTAAAGATATTCTAAAGCAATGTTTGTGAGATATGTAATATATCTGCCTGTACTATATTATATGTCTCAGAAATGGTTCATTCATACAACTAATATTAATTAAGCATTCATTTTGACCAGGCATCATGCCAAGTGTTAGACATACCTCAGTAAACCTCAGACTAATTTAGAACTCCTACTAGTAACTTTTGTAGTAAAAATTCTTACATACTCAGGGATGACAAATATGGATTCAGAGGTTATGTAGCACACAACTCCAGCATCACCATTTCCACAGACAATATATTAATGGGTCCCCCTATTCAACTTCCCTCAAAACCCCTAATACTACATGTCATCCTAATTCTTTGCTTTTCAAATATGGATATTGTGGGCCAGAAGATATGTGAAACCACAGGGTAAACATGACTTTGAGGTTTGGTAAATTATATTACATCCTATTTGTTTTATATAAACACATAAAATGAAAAATCCACACACAACTTTTAAGAAAAAATATAAGACTTTAAGGGACTTCCCTGGTGGCCCAGTGGATAAGAATCTGTGCTCCCAATGCAGGGGGCCCGGGTTTGATCCCTGGTCAGGGAACTAGATCCCACATGTATGCCACAAGTAAGAATTTGCATGCCACAACTAAGGAGCCTGCCTGCCACAACTAAGACCTTGCACAACCAAATAAATAAATATTAAAAAAAACATAAAGTCATATATATATATATGACTTTAAGAAAATGTAATGTTCTCAGCAAGGATACTATTTCTCTATCCTCTGTCACCAGGGATATGGAAGGAGAGTGGACACATTAGAGTATAATTGTGCCCTGTTGCTTTTAATAATCCTCATTATCACCATTAGTTAATGTGGGCCAGTTGAAGAAGCACCTGATTTGAATTTGGACAGGTTGATTCCACCACTTGGTGGACACGTGATTTTGGGCAAGTTACATATGCCGTGAACCTCAGTTTCCCCATTTGTAACAAGAGGCCACCACCACTTACTTCAAGGGATATAATATATAAATCACCTGGCATACAGGAAATTGAAGAGCCACCAGTTCTTTTTACCTTACTGTGGAGTGATTAGATATATACTGACAAGAAGATAATATACTTCACACAAATATTTAATAATATACTTGTCTTTAAGTAGATGTAAACTATTTGTACAAAACCTTCCATATTCAGAATCCTTAAAAGTAATGATTTAGCTCTATTCAGTGCAAGTGAATCAAATTTGCAACATAACAGCTTTTATTCCACAACTCCACGTGTTTGAATTTATAAGCTATCAAAATAAAGGGTGAATTAGATTCCATTTTATTACCCCATATAACTGCAGTGCAATAAAGGATTAGCAAAATATGAGTTTCTGGATTTTCTAAGCAATCACCTTCTCTATATTTATTAGGTAAGTAATAGCTCAAAAGTCAAATAATTGGTGTAATTGAAGAAGGAGATGAATGGCTTTTGCAAATTTCCAAAAGGATAAAACATTATGACCCCCTATAAACATGAATAAATATTTTAGCTTTGCCTAAGTAATTAGTGGGTTTTTTTTAAAGGTGTCACTTATTTTTATTGTTAAGAAAATAGACACGAGTATGTGAATATGTTATTCTATTTCCACTTAAATGAATCCTCTCCTTCGATTTTGAAGCTATTATCTCCATTCATGTACAAAAACAACTGTATACATTTATGTAGGGCTTCAGACAGGAGAGATGGTCAGGATTTCTCCATATTTCTCCTCTTTGACAAAACACTCCAATTACTTATATTTGATTGTACCCGCTGCTTGATCATGTACATTTAGTAATGGTTCTTTATCTGCACCTATAAAGACACTTTTTCCTTTCAACAAGGCTTCAGTTCACAAATTGGAAGAAACTCTGTCCAACTGACATCTGATTTTTGTAAATCCTGAGGATAGGCTCTATTTACCTAGCACATATTTATGTTGCTTAAGCCCTGATGCTTGTAAAGGAAATACATCTCATGGAGATCTTCCTGAATTTTAAATATACCTTAGAATTCCAGTTTAAATTTGTAATAGACTTCATAGTTAGGCCACCATATTTTTAATATGTGACTACATTTCCCAAACTACCATTAGTTTTGATGACTTCAAAGCAATTATTATTGATCAGTAACTGAAAATTAAACTTAGTAGCTTTAATATAAGGACAAATGTTTGAAATCAGAGCCAGCCTTTGCGACTAGCCATGTTCTTGTTTCAGGAAGCCATGTTTCCCCTGAGACAGTAAGCTAGTCTTACAAATATTTAATTTAGGGTAGAAGTGCAGAGAAGAAGAAGTATCTGTTGAAATAGGAGAAAATCAAGTACACAAAATGATTCTAAAATAGATAACTTTCCTAATTTCCTAACATAAACAATAGGAAATATATTATTTCCCTTTCCTGTTTTTATAGTTATACTTTGGTCTCTATGAAGACTTGATAAGTAATATCAGAAATGGAGATTTCAAACCATACTGGTACCAGCAATATTGTTATTGAGAATATGACTTGGCCAAAGATGTTTCCAACAGAATCAAAATTTGAGAATGTTTAGAAATTCAAGAAGCTTCTAACTAGTATGAACTCAAAATATTCAGTAGAGTGACAGAAAAAGATGTCAGAAAGTACAGTGAGCAGAGAGAACAAATTCAAAGATGGTAAAATTGAAAGGTTCCCGAGGAGAGGAACTAGAACAACTTGTCAGAAACAGACAGCCTTAAAGAAAAATGTGTTCAAAAAACAAAAGAGAATGAAAGAAATGTTTGTGCAAATTAAACATTAGTAGCAGTGGGTACTCATTTAACATAGCTTAGTAGAATGTGTATATGTAGTATTAACTAAAAACATAAAATAAATAACAGGAAAAGATAAATGGGAAATAAATGAGGGTGAGTCAAAAATTATCTCATCCTGGCTACAGAATTTATTTTAATTAACTTTCAGAAAAGACAAATACATCAATTTTTGGACATCATCTCCTTGCTTTTCAATACACTTTGTCCATCTGTCAACACGCTTCCGTATTCCCTCATTAAAAAATGTTTTAGGCTGAGCTGTGAGCCATGAATGCACTGCTGTCTTCACTTCTTCATTAGAAGTGAATCTTGGTCCTCACAGGGCTGCTTTCAGGGAACCAAACAGGTGAAAGTCCGATGGAGCAAGATCAGGACTAGAGGGAGGATGCTTCAACACCTCAAAACGAAGTTTTTGCAGTGTCGACAGTGTGGGCAGAAGTGTGCGGATGTGCACTGTCATGCAAGATCACAACGCCCTTGGATAGCAGTCCTCTGCATTTTATCTGAAGTTTAGGCTTCAGCTCTTCAATAAGCATCTTTATCCATTCATACACACTTCTTTGAGACAAAACACTTTCTCCATACTGCGCCCAGTCTTCGATAAATAATGGCACCAGGTACACCCTCAGACCACAAAAACCAAATCACAGCACGCTCCTCTTCTTTCGTGCAAATCACAAGTGGGGCATCCAGTTTTGCTTGCACTGCAGTTACAAGTGAACTGATGTAACATGTTCACACCTGCACAGCAGTGACTGAGGAGACAGTAACCTTGAACAGAAACTGCTGATAAGACAGTGCTGCCAACAGAAGTATTAATATAACCGGAGTGCAGACAATTTTTGACTCACCCTCGTATATACAGGCACCATATAGAAATTCCTTTATAAAAGATTCTGGCTGAGTAGTGCCTAAAACTTGCAGACATTGCTAGAATATGGTGTTAATGCCCTGAGAGAGGTATGACAAGGTAAAGGACATGAAGACTAAACTTTAAGAGAACTTTCCCAGGAAAGTTCTTAAAATTAATAAATATTATTGTCTGGGACTGAGGAAGGAGGGAATGGCTAAGAAATATAAGCTTTATCTATCTTTAAGAATTCCAGGCCTATACTTAAATGCTAGGCAACCAACCCTGAATCTATTCCCTTAAACCCTAACCCTCTTTCCATGACATAAACACCAGCAACTTTGCAGTTCAGACACACACAGCTCTATTCCTCGGCAATATTTAGCTCAGTGGTGCTGTTTACACTACATGTAGCCTAGTAAACCAACCTTCTCAGTCTCCATAAAGCTATCTCTACATTTCTTCATGTTCCACAAACTTCCTTCTACACTGTCATTTTTCTCTCTCAACACATGACCTCAGCAGCCTCCTTTACTGAAGAAACAGAAGTCACTAGTTTATAACTCCATCAACTTTTAATCCCTGTACTCACCTTTCTTTCCCAAGTCACAATAAAAAGTGACTTTTTACCAGTTCAAAGCTAATTTTTCCTCTTACATTTTTCAACCCATCCCCTCTCATCCCTTTCAGGATGAAAAGTATCTTGCACCATAAGTTTACCCTATCTCTCCAAAGTTTTCAAAACTTTTCTTCTAGTTATACATCCTGCATCCTTAGATCCTTTTTTTCCCAACAGAAACAACAAAATCAAAACCAACTTGCTCAATAATGAATCCCTCTCAACTCAGTTTCCATATCCTTTCATAGGCAATCTTAATAGAGAAATCCATACACACTCTCTGCTGCCTCTCCCCCTACCCTCTCACTCCGCTGAGGCTTATCTTGCGAAGGACATCAACTGCCTCCAAAGCCAATATATGTGTATTCTTTAGTCCTTTCCTTCAGAGTCACTCTCTCCCTTGAATATTTTTGACAAAATCCTATAACTCCAATTGTTCTTTTCTGTGCTTCTTTCCACACAGCTTTTCAATCTGCCTACCCTGCAAATGTTGAGGCCCCAGGATTCTGTCATTGAAATTATTTTCCCTTCTTCCAGGGTATTCTGGCTGATTCACAGAGTTCCATCATTCCATCCATAAGGTGATGATACTAAAATCTGTATTTTCAGCCTCAACGCATCCTCTGATCTCTAGACATGATTATACAGTATTTCCAGTTTATATTCCAAAGGCACCTGGAACTATATGTCCAAAATTAAATCATTATTTTTTCTGCTCAAGCCTGTTTCTCCTCCTGTATTTCTTAGCTCCATAAATGGCACCTCCATCCACTCAGCCTTCAGTGATAGAATTGGGCATATTTCTCCCTAGGGCTCATTCTCAGCCTCATTTCTCTTTAGAAACTAGGCCAAAGGCCAGTGTCCTGCATACTCCAGCATTAATGAACCACTTTCAGCTCCTCAAAATGACCATGTTGTTTCAAACATCCATGGCCTTGACTGTTATACTGGAAAAGCTCTTCCTGCCTTAAATCTATTGACATTTCAAGTCTCATCTTAAATATACATACTCTATGAATCCCTTCTGGAAACCTAACCCCAGAGAATATAGATCATTCCTTCATTATGCCTAAGTAGGGACCCCCAAAAACATCTAGCATAATACCTATTCTGTATTATTACATTTGTTTGCTCCCATGTATTTATCTCCACTTTAGATTTGAAGTTTCTTGATAGTAGAGATTCATCTTATTTATTACATTCCCAGTGCATAACACCATACAGACACAAAGAATATGCACAATAAACATTTCTGAAAAGGGAAGGGTCTGGAAGGGGAAATCATAAACGTTTTCTGTACAATTGGTGGAGGGAGGGTTGTTTGGCAATTTGCATTTTAGCTCTAGAACCAATCATGTGAAGCCAGTAAAACTCATTCTCTCCCAATTCCTCCTGCCATTCCAAACTATTCCTGAATTTTGAAAAAAATTTTCTAGTAAACCAGCAGCAAAAATTTTTGAACTCCTTTTGTTGGATACCCTGGAGAATTTATTCCACTCATTAAAGTCAGTATGCATCTGGAAAGGTTACACCCTTATCTGGACTAGTCAGGTACAGAGTGCTCACTTTGATCTAAAGACATATCCAGAATATACAGAGACATATTTCCAATATTCAATCTAGATGTCCAAATATATTCTAAGCCAGCCCCACAGAAAGTGCACAAGATGTGCCAAATTGTTGATAAAACATCAACAAACATTTGGTTCTTTGTACTAGATGCAAATCAGAACTTGACCAGAATCCTCCCTTGAATGAATGATGCCACAGTAGTAGAGGGTTGAAGAAAAATTCACATGGCCATTTTACACATTGTAAGATTTCCAGACTTACTACTCATGAATCTAAGCTCTCTTACAACTAGAAAAGCTAACCTTCTTAAGAACATCTTTGATACAGAAGAAATCGCAATAATAGTTTATGCGTTAAGATCATTAGAACCTACAGTGAAAAATAAGCAATCTGATGAACACTGATTTTTATGTAATCAGAGAAATATCAGAACCTATGAAAATTCCAAATTATGTTACTTCATTTTATGTCACGTGTATATGTCAGCATGTACGCATGTATGTATATATGTATATACATAGACAATAAAAAATATAAATTTAACATTAAAACACTAATAAGGAATTTCAAATGTTTTGTTCATATAAAAAAGTAAAATATGTATTCAGATTTATGAATGTCCAACTTATGAATGTGAAATTAATGTTTAATTATTTTATAATGGCTAATCCATTCACTTTTTCTTTTGAAATTAAAGTAACAACTAAGCCTTTTTCATTTTGTTACACTTAATAGAATAAATCCAATTTCCTAAGGTACTACTTTTTTTTGGAGATCCTGTACCAAAAATAATAAAGAAAAACTGATTCGTTCTCTAGTATCAGTATTAACATATGCTATTTAGAGAATGCTTACTCTGAGCAATATACATTGTCAAATTCTTTATATAAATAACTCATTTAATACTTTTCATGCCTTTTTATCTACTTTTTAAATATTCTTCTAACAATTAATAAGATTTAATTGGCCAAAATTATATAGACAAATGCACTGCAGAATTTTTTGATTCCTTTTATATCACCAAAATATGGTTGGCATTACTCTTCATATTCAAATATAGCCACATAGTTTTCCTGGCAAGGGAAGCTATGATGAGACTAATCTAAGCAAAAAAACAATGACACTTTAATATTTTGAAAATATTTTCAATATGCTTCACAATAGTAAAAATTTAAATATAAAATATTATGATTTAATTTGCTGATTTCATTCATTAAAATATTCCCACAATAACTATATACCAACACCTGACAAAAATAAATTTTGAAACTAAATAAAAATAAAACATGAGCAACTTAAATATTTACATAATTATATATTATGTTCCTAATTATGTCTGGGAACATCAAGAGAAATATATCTGTTAACTCAAGACATATACTTAATGAATTTTAGAGACATATTCATAAATCAAAATGGTTTCCTGAAAAAAAATATATATATATACACACATATTTTAATAGCCTGTATCATCTTTAGACATCCTAAAGTACTTTAGTTGGACCTACTGATATTTGTTTAAGTACATATGCCAAACATGAAATATTTACCGTGGCTGCTTATACATAAAGTTATTTAAGTTGTGAGTTTATATTTATTTATTCATACACACACAGACATACACACACACAAAATCCCAATAAAATGCTTTAAAAAGATAATTTAAAGTTTGTTATATGTATTCTTATTTTATTTTCACATCAAGAAGTAAAAACTCTCATATCTGCTTCTCCCCATAAAAAGCACTATTTAATGTACTTGGTATTTTTAATATAGCAAGACTATTGTTTTCTTTCCATTTGAGATACAATATTTCAAATAGGAAAGGAACACTATAAATAAAAGTCTCCCTGAGTATACACCAACTCACAAACAACATCTCCCCATCTCAGCACTGTGATGGCAGCAAGTTCGTGCATGATGGATGGTTGCTTTGCCAGAACAGTCAGCCATGGACACCCCTATGCCCCTCCACCCCATTTCTTTATTTAATTACATGGCACTGGGAATACCAAGCAATAAAATTGCATTTTCATCCACAGCTGATTTCCATTTAGAGCTTGTCATGTTAATAGTGAAATAAATTGCTCTAATTGCCAGCAAACTTCATCAAATTCACATTTCTTCCTTCTTTTATTCAATATTTATTAAACTCTGTGTCCTAATTTGCCTGGATGGTAAAAGCAGTCCAGTTTCTGAATAAATTTATATCCTAATAATAAGTGCAGTCACATTTTTTTACTAACGTTCTAATTTAATGCTTAAAGTTTAGATGCATTTGTTCATATCGCTCTGGAGAAATTTATTATGAATATTTGTTTACAGATTTACTTACCCAATAATTATGATTTGACCCTTGGAAGAAAAAAGTGATTTAAATAAAGCAAAAGTCAATTATAATTTTTTATGTCTTTTGTAACTATAAAGTTTAATTGTATAGATTTCTGGGTGGCATTTTCAATTGACTAAAATATATTTTGATTTCCAACCTTTGTTAGTCCTGATATAATTCCAAAATCCATTTGAGATATTCTAAGATGAAAAATCTAAATATTATTGAATCATTAAAGTAAGAGAACAGACTTGACAATAAAATGCATATAAAACTTCAATGTAGCCAGAAGGCCTACATTCCAGTCTGAGCTCTGTCACTTATAACCTATATGTTCTTGGCTCAGTCACTTAATCTTCCAAAGCCTCAGTTTGCCCTTTTGCTAACCAAGGCATCAGATTAGATGGTCTTTCAGGTCCAAATTAGTTCTAAAATCTCTGTTATTCTAACGATAAAGGAAGAAAAGATGAGGAGAACATATAGTTCAACTGAAAGCAGAATAGCTTTTCCAAGTACAAATAGCTCTTAGAACCTCACGTAAAAAAGGAAAACACTTCACTAAAAGATAAATCATGCTGATTACTGGCAGAAACAAACATTTTAAAAGCTAAATCTTTGCAAACATATCATAATAGCACTTTGAATTACATAATAAAATCTAATACAAGTTATAAAAAGCATGCAGAAATAGTTACCATGTAGCCTTTTCTTAAGTCCACTAAGAAGGCAATGTTAAATTGCTATTCTAAAAGGCTTTTCATCAAGGATTTTGAGTAATACAGCCCAACTCTGTACCTCTCTGATCATTTATCTAAATGAAGAGCACCGAGAAATGAAGGAAATAAATGCTTAGTAAGTTTCTGGGACTGGTTCTTTCAAATAATATTTCTTTAGGATATTTTGCTATCACATACATAATATAAGATTGAAGTTACAGGCTAGTATTTAAAATACAGGAATTTTACATAGTTGCTTTAATAGCCAGTGATATGAGAGAAAGGTATTCTTTTCCTTTGAAAATAAAGACTCAATTTATCTCCTTGCCCCAAAACAGGCCCCAAACCACACTTTGATTCAAAGTGTTCTCAAGGAGTAGTGAAAGGCTGGTTAAGATTTTTGAATAGTTGCTTTATTTGTTCTCAAATGTTAAAAGAAATAATAGATTGAAGTCCCCAAACCATGCATCATAACCAAGAAAGAAATAACTTTGCTTTGAATTTTTGAGAAAGCAGATGCTGTCTTTTCTATCTTTATCCTACCCACCACTCTAAAGAAAATCATTCACAATTCCAATAGAATAATTGATACAGAGATTAATGGGCTCAGATGAGAGTTGCTTAATAAAAATATTTGGTTGTTGATTTTCATATAAAAGACAATAATTGAGAAAACATAAACATACTCTCTGGCAAATAACAGGCACTGAATGTTAACTGAATCTGAATTCACACGGAACTCCTCTTTCTGGATGTTACTAGTCAAATTACAGTGTATCCACAATTTTTCTCATAAATAAGAGTTACAAAGCATACCAGAGAAATTTTATTTTCTCCTTCATTCATTCATTCATCCATCCATTCATTATAGGAAAGAACAAGAGTCCTGAAAATCTGAAACCACATCATATTTTAGGCACTAGTTATAAATAATCAGTCTGAGGAAACAGTTTTGTTTATAACATTTAGAGTTGGCATTTTCTCTGTCAAACATCACATCCCTACCTACATTCATTCTCCAAATGATATTTCCATAAAAGACTCTGAAGGAGCATGAAAAGACCAGACGGCATTTTGAAGTCATATAGTTTGACCCCCTAGACATCTTCAGTCTAAGGTATCAAAGGGTGATCAATACATATTGATAAAATATCTTGCCTTTAACTTTTTCCCACCTCAATACAAGAGAATAAAGGTTGCAATGATGAGTAGAATAAAGCTGTGAGCCAAATCCCTGCCAGTTCTCCAGGTAGGATACTTAGTCACGAAATTCAGGCATGCATTTCCTTAAGTGTCAAGTTGATGAAATGTGTTGAAGCAATATTAAACAGAATTATAGCTCTATAATTTGGCCAAACTTAGAGGACCATCATTTTGGTAGACAAAGTAAATTGCAATTTGTAGGCACACTGGGGGAATTATATTAGAAGAGTTACTTAGAGGAAATATTTCTATAGGATTTGGGTCTGTAACCCCATACTGGGTATAAATTACCCCAGCAGAAAAAAAAAAGTAATCTACCTGAGGTTCTTTTCAATTTAACATATGCAAAATTGGAAAACTCACTCAATCTGAAGGAGAATATTCTGGTCTACAAATTTAGGATGAGCACCACAGAAAATTAAATTATAAGAGAGCTCACTTAACCATCAATGTAAATTTCAAATTTGAAAATACAGCAACAGCATATGAAGAAAGAAACCTATGACCTTTTAAAATTTAACTCATGATACCTAACTTAACACCCTCTGATATAAGAACTTTATTACTGACATAATCCAAGGAAAAATATAGCCAATCAAGTTATTTTAGTCTGTTCTTATTTCTCCAATCATTTAAGCCTGTAAACATATTGAGGATATAATTCGTAAGAAATGTATATCATACTCAGCATATTTATTCAATAAATATTTCTTGAAAACTTAGAAAATAAGTATTTGGCTAGGAATTTTAGCAAAGGCAAATCAGACAGTTTCAGTTTTAGTTCTTTTTCAACTTTAAAATAAAGACAATGACAATTGCTTTGTGAAATAATCATGACATTAAATGACTAGAATGAGATGTTTATAAAAAGTATAAAAAGTTTATAAAAAGTTTATAAAAAGGAAGAGTGACTGAGCATAGCAGGGACTCAATAAATATTTGTTACCATTACCTGGTACAGGAAGTGAATGGGTACTTAAAATTACTTAAATAGTAATTTTAAGATGAGATAACTGATTAAATACTCAAAAGAGCAGTGAAAGGCACTTCAGGTTATTATTTCTGTATATTTGAAATTCATCTTCTTTATTATCTGGCAATCTGTGTCATAACTTTTAATGTCATTATAAGCTTTCGGGGTATTTTTTCAAGGAATCAGAGACTTCTAGTGATTTGTTTTTCAGAATAAAATTATGATAGTTGTATTGTTGTTGATAATGAAAAGTGAGAAGTCTAAAAACTTGTATAACAATCTCAGAATATTTTAGCATCCTATATGATAAAGAGAAAAAATCTTATACAATACTAAAATTGTACATCACACGTTAAACAGTGTTTTAAATGTTAGAGTTCCACACTTGAAGTAAAAGCTTAAGGATCTAACTCTCCAAATGTTAAGGCATAATGTGACTGATTCCATAGAAGTGGATATTTTTACACGTCAGCAAACTGTTTTCTATAATAAACTTCCTCTCAGTTAAATGTCAGCTTATTGTCTTAAAGTCTCACACTACATTTATCTTTAATTATTTCATCATATCCAAAATTAAAATTCACCATTCTCCCTATTATAACCACAGTTATTAATACTGACACTATTTTAATATATTTTCAATTTGCATTTTCATTTATTTAAATATCATCACGTTGAACACTGTTAATTACACTCTATTGTTCAAGACATCACATTTATGCCAGTTAAGTAGCATCAGCAGAGAAACTGACATTAGCAATATTCAGCCTGCCTTAGTGAAAGGGTTTGGGGAGGGAGGCTAAAACATTTACGTAATTAACCTGTTATTTCTCTGAAAACTTTAGTAAATATTTATTGTTGTTTACAATAACACAAAACAGATATTTGTTACTCCTTGTAGCTTATTATATACATAGGCATGTGTTTAAAAGTCATGAGATTTCAATTTACTATTTCCAGCATTGATTCCCCAAGTTATCTTAGACAAACCATCTAATGTCTCTGCATTTGAGTTCCTTCCCCAAAAAATATAGTTTCTTGCAAACTAAACACAAAATTGAGAGAAAGATTAAGTGAAAAATATCTCATTTTCAAAAAATAATTAAACAGTTCAGTTTTTCACCATGAAAATCAGCAAATATCCTTTGGCTCTTCAGTTTATAGAGAGCAGCAACATCCAATAAAAATATAATAAGAGCCACATATGTAATTTAAATTTTCTAGCAGCCACAGTTAAAATGTAAAAAGAAACAGGTAAAATTCATTTAAATAATATACAGTTAACCTAATATATCAAAAATATGTAAAATGTATATCAGTATAAAAGTATTAAAGAGATGTTTTACATTATTTTCTTTGTACTGTGTTTAAATTTTGGCATGTATTTTACACAAAAAGCACACCTCATTTTGGCCACATTTCAAGTGCTGAATAGTTACATGTGGCTAGTGGCTATGGTATCAGGATAGGTGTAGAGAATGTAAGCTTCCCTGAGGGTAGAACTTTGCTTTGTATACCTCTGTATCTACAGGGCCTGGACATATAGTAGAAATCCAATAAATATTTGTTAAATATTTTTTTCAAATTAATAACAGATTAGAGATGGAGTTATCTTTTTTTTAGTTCTAATCAGAGGGGCTTGGAATATATATTTATATATATAAATCTTGATAATATTGGCAGAATAAAGAATAAATAAATGGAAAACTAGAAAAAAGAGTAGAGAATGAGATAACAAAAGGCAAAGAGAGCAAAACAAAGGAGGTACATAACAGGATAGAAGAAAAGAGTAGTTATGAAATGGTAAAGCAGAATGCCACCAACTGTTAATGGCACTCATCTTCAATTTTTAAATGATTGTTCTCACACTGTTGCATTTTAGAGAATGCAACTGAATGTCCACTACAGCTATAAATCTTAATATCTCCCTATGTTTACCACTGGTCATTTTTACTTACAGAGACAAAATGGATTTGTTTCTTTAACCATCAACTTTTGGAATACAGTCGTATCCATATTATCAATTTCAGAGTCTCCTTGTCCACAATAAGTGGTTTAAATTCAACTGCTTCAGGTGAGCAGTGCAATATCTGTTTCACAACCAATTAAGGAAAACTATAGGCACCAAAATTATATGTACCAAGCACAGTTACAAATTAGACCTCTTGTTTTTTTCTTCTCTCTCCTTAAACATATTCTCAGATTTGTTTGCACCATCTGGTGTGAAGTTCTTGGAAAGAAGGGGAGAGGGTCCAACGTATA
The DNA here is from genome assembly GCF_030028045.1 of Hippopotamus amphibius kiboko. NCBI lineage: Eukaryota > Metazoa > Chordata > Mammalia > Artiodactyla > Hippopotamidae > Hippopotamus > Hippopotamus amphibius. Next base: position 93,899,406 of record NC_080193.1, on the reverse strand, counting down.
TCATGAATGATCATATGCATCCACCTTTCCTCAAGTTCTAAATCTTTTAAAAACCACAAATAGAACAGGTTTTAAAGAATGTATTTATAAAAAATTCAGCAAATAAAGGATCCTACCAGTTAAACAAGCAGTAAGGAATTCCTTAGTGGGAGAAATTCGATGGACAAAACTGACAGATGCAGAGAAAGTAACATCCACATCCTAATCTAATCCTAATCCTAATTCTCAGAAATTTAAAGCCCTGGTAAACAGGTACAGGAAGACAGAGGACTCCCTGGGGCAACTGTTGAGCACTATTTAAAGACTTTTAGACCAATGCTGGAAACAGTTCAACTCTTCACCACATTTATCAGATTTTGCCTTCAGGTAACACCACGTAGTTGGACCCTGAAGAAAGTTAAGATCCTTCTTGAACAGGCACAGAGTTTTGAAGTCTTTCTCAGAGTCTTATATTTACACTGTAAGCTCAGCTGGGGGCGGGGGGGGGAGGTGGGGGGCAGAGATGGGGAGAAGAGAGAAAGCAAGAGGAAGAGGAACTGTGCTGGAGTAGCCCTAGTCAGAGAAAGACTCTGCTTATTTTGTGAAACTGGGGGATTCATAATTTACCTGCCTTCTCAATATAAGCATTGTAAACTGAAGCAATTCTTGTTTGCTGCCATATAACCCTGAATAATTATTTTTATTTAGTGGGAGTCTGGTGGTAAAATTTCCATTGGTGGTAAAATTTCTCACTGAATTAGAAATTGTCTTTATTTGTCCATGAAATTATCTGATATCAGTCTCCCAACTGTATTACAGACTCTATGAAAATAAGAGTGTTTATTTTACCCACAAATTCGTTAACTCAGTGCTCAATAAATATTTGCTGAAAAAAATTACTGATATCATTGTTGCCAGGTACTGTTTCCAAATTATATAAACTTAAATGGATCACATTAAAAGAGTAAACTCATTCTAAATTATTTTTAAGTATGTAAGTACTATATGCAGGTTTTTTTTTTAAAGTAAGAACTCAGATATACACAGAAAAATTTTTATACCTTCTTTTTACTGAAGTGCTTGATTGACTGCAAACAGCAGAAATACATGTGAATATGTCAAACTGAACAGCTCTAAAGCTATGTCAAATTGAACAGCTCAAACTTTCTTCATCTCTTCCTCCCTTTCCTTCTCTCCTTTCTGTTCTTCCTTCTTCTCCTCTCTTCTTTTCTTTTCTTCTTCCTCTTTCCCTTCCACCTTCTGCCTCCTTCTTCTTCTGTTTATTTTCTAATTAAATCTCAGGCAGAAGAAGATGATGCCAATTTCTTATCAGGCATCCCAAGCTCAATGTAGGAGCAAAGATCTTGCTGACAATTACATAGATATAGATCTTTCCAACAAATGAATTAAACACACTTGCTTTTTCACATTTTCAACCCACCCCATAATCAACGGAAACATAATATGATGAAGTTAAAGCAGCAATATTAGTTTAGAAGAATCTGAGCAATATGGAGTTTATAAGAAAAAAATTACTAAAATCATTCCAATTATGAAAGGTCATAAAACCAATGAATGGGTTCTGCAAGTTATTACAAGCTGGTAAATACGGTATCTAAAAATTATAAAAGCATTCATTAATGAAAAATTTACAAGTTTTTTCAACTCTCCAAATACAGTGAAGAATTCTGGAAACATTTGATAAGTCCCTTCATATGGGAAGGACAGTGGACAATCTAAACAATGTAGAAATTAATGAAAATACATTAAGGAAATATATCCCTATTGGACACCAATTATTCTGATCAATTTATATACCAAAGTGTTCAATTTACAGTTTATGATACATTTGTTGATTTTATGCTTAAATGTTATTGCTGACACAATTTAGAAACTGGAAAGAACTGATAAACATTTCAGATTATAACAATGTAATATCACTTTTCTATCAAATACAGCAAGTGAATGATAAACTAGAACTCTTACAACTAACTTCTGAGAAATTAATAAATTTGATTCTACCCTTGTGGGCTTATTTTGTGACACTTAGCTTTTTAATTGTATACTTCATCATATATTTTGTATACCTCCAAATATAAATATACTCTAACTCCACTATATTTTTTCATAAACTATCAATACTCCATTTTATTGATAGACAATTTTTATAATTTGATATTAAAATGCCCCAATTCAAAATAATAAATCAGAATCTGATTCAATGCTGTGTTCTCTTCCATCTGTGTAGAAGCATAAGTAATGTGTCATTTTATGAATATCATGAAATCTCTTAGAATGGCAGTATTACCACATTCTTACACATCACAATTTAGTTTCGCTCTCTAAGATTATTCATTTAACAGATTTTCTAACTCTCTTTCTCAGTTTCTCATTTGCTAAAAATTTCTTTATTCTTAATAATTAACTTGGGTAACATCTATGAATTTGAACCCACTTACAAATTTCATTAACTACTGTTTACTCTCTTGTACTAAATCATCGCAATGGTAAATGACATTGAATCTCAAAGCTCTTGAGCTACTTTTCAGCATGAATCAATTTCCATCTGTGATTATCTCCCCCCACCCCAATTTAAACTATCTTCAACTGTCAAATCCACTTTCAGATACCTAGCTTAACAGTGAAAAATACAGTTCAATCAGTTGTAAGACCAGAAAGTCCTTTCCCTAAAAATGTAAAATCACACTTTAAGATCAGTTGGCTAAATTAGATCTTTTCTTAAAATGCTGAATTTACTAGAACATTGAGTTATCAAATTATTTTCAAACTTAACTGAGATCAGTTTTGCGAAGAATGTTTTGAAAAGTTTTGAATTGCAAATATTGCACTCAGGTTCACAGGAATAAAAAGTTTTTGAAGCTGTCTTTGTCTATCCTTGTTTCAGTTTCGTTGATTTCTTTTTTAAGTTTTTTTTTTTTTTTTTCCCTAGCACATTTTTTTTCTGAGTACATTTTCAAGAACTCTTTCTTCAAACAACATCTCTGGTGAGTTTCAGCATTCCAAAGCGGATTCCAAGAAATTAAGATCAAACTTTGTGCTATTATATTTTTTAAAAACGTAAACAATTCAATTAATTTATTTAAAAAAAGTGGGTATTTTGTAAATTTACTTATGCATCATCAATAAAATTTACATTCTACTTAACAATGTAGAATGGGAAAAAAGAATATTAAAATAATATTTTGGTGACCTCCTCTCATGAAGCCTCAACTTTTGAAACTTCTGAAAGATATTGAGTATAAACAGCTAATTAACATGTGAATTCATTTACTACTTACATCATTAAGAGGGAAATTAAAGGAAAGTGTCAATTAAGAATGAAAAATATTTGAGCCAACTGCTTAATTGTGATCTCCATCCAGGTCTTTTAACCTAGAAAGCGCTTTTCCCTTCCATTTACTATTTTACTGTGGGCAAGTCATTATAAATCAACATCAACATTATTTCTTTTATTACTTTCCATTGTTAACAGATGTAGAGACCAAGAGTTTAAATTCTAATTGTATAATACAGTGAGGCTGAATTAATTAACAATCCCAACTTTGTGGGAGAATTTAAGCTAATTTATTTTGTCTTAAAAAAAAAAAGACTGGTCATAGTTTGAGGTAGCTTTAGGTACTTTAAGATTATTCAAGCCATGAAAAAACAGGAGCTTTGAGCATTACACAGTACAGATTATACAACACACACCAAAATACATAAATTCTAAGAATTGTAGGCAAAGATTGGAGAAAATGCTTATTAATAACAAGCCTTTAGTTCTTTTAATATTTGATCCTACTTTACTATTGCTGCATGTAAGACTGCAAGAATAAAAAAGAACATGATATCATTATACCCCTCTGATCTTCTCAATTTGCACATTCATTTTGGGATAAAATAACTCAAGAAATAACAATGAGCAAGTCTTACATCATTTTGAGAATCTGGGTTAGAAATTTGGTTTCTCTTAATTAGATTAATCTCAGAAAGATTAGCAATTCAAGAATGGGAACCCAACAAGTGACTCCTAAGGAAGTTTCTAGGTAAGATACACACAAGTATACACAGACACAGACAGACACACATACATCATACATACAATTATTACTTCTTACTTCTACTAACTTTCTTAGAAATTACTTTAAAAACAGCTATATTGCAACACAGCTTTGATTGTTATAGATCCTATGTGGGCAAAATAAATAAAATCATAAAAGAATTCTAAGAAGTCTGAAACTTTTTCCAGAGTTATGCTAACATCCTCGCGTGTCTGGGAAGAAACCACAGTTGTTTTGATGTTCCAAACTGTCTGTGCCACTTTGCCAGCTCACATACAGTGATACTTAGTTTTCCTCAGTACAAAATACAACGGTCAGATTTCAGATATTTTGCTGATATACGGATTCTCTGTTTTGAACTTTGATGCCAAAGGAGAGAAACGTACTACACAATACAACAAACTTCCTGACATTACAAAGAGCTAATTATTTTCTAAAGGTAATAACTGAATTCACAGAGGACACCCATGTATAATATGGAGCTAAATATAAATTTACAGTCATTCACATAGGCTTAGCAGAGCAGTTGCATCATGAGATCCATCTTAATCTTTTAATAAACGCATCTCCAAATATTAATTAAATGAGGAAGTAAGAAGCCAAATATTGATTCCTACTGGTACAAATTAAAAAAAAAAAAAAGCTCCAAGAAATTATGTGAGCTACTGACCAGAAGAATATATAACAAATCCATAGCTTTAAATGGCAATTATTCCTTGAGGAAACTATCACAAGCCATCTTCTTTCCTTTGTACCTTTTATTATTTTTATCCCAATAGTATCCTCATAAATAAGAAAAACGTTATTGACCTTTTTTTTTCTGTTACCTAGCAGGATGATGCACTATAAGAATCTCACACACACACACACACACTATAAGGATGCTTTTTTGGACTCCATGGAAACATACTTCCTTTGGAGGAGGTGGGAACCAGTTGATAATCTGGCATCAAAGAGCTTCTAACCCCCAAATCAGTCCTTAATCAAATCTGATGGCTATGCCTTACAGCAAATCCGTCTGAAGTCCACCCTGCCCCCCCACCCCCAGTTTTCTATCATCAATCTTCTTCAGCTTCGCATTCATCAAGATGCATGGCAACTCTCATTCACACTAAATAAGCCTTCAGGTGAATTTCCTTTGGAATCCTGAATGATCCAGTGTAAATTCAAAATCACTCTTTGACAGAATTGCACCCAGATAGCCCCTGGCATTCTGATAAAAGTGGTTTGTCAATAAAATGCTCAGTGAAAGCGCTTGTTTGGAATGTATGATGTCAGGTGAGAGACTAGTAGCTGAGCAAGCATCTTTCTAAAAATAGGAAGACTTTTAAGTGGTTAAAATACACTTGCTTTAAGTGGATTCATTTATGGTATGAAATTATATATTAATAAAGCTTTTTTTTAATTTAAAAAAACTACTTATTTATTTTAGTAGTTTGTAAATTCATGATTTTTTTATCATTAATCTATTTGACTCAGCTACAAGTTTGAAGAAGTTATTTGGGAGCAACTATACTGAAGATAATTAGATTAAAGCCTAGAGTGTTTTTGTTCCCTCACCCATTTATAATTTGTTCTTCATTCAATATTTTCAAAAATCTATAGTTAATGCATTTTCCATTTTTAAAGTAATTATTAAGTGCCTGAGAAAGTTTTTCTATGTTCCAATTCACATTTTATAAGTATTTTAATGTACTAAAATAACTAATATTTCAGTCATTTACTTACATTTGTGTTTATTAAGTACTTTTCCCCAATGGATAACTCGACACAGTCAAAAACACAGATTAAAAAAACTATTAGAAAATCCCTATTCTCATTATTGTCTTTTCAGAATCTTCATTTCACATCGCAGAGTAAAACAGCTTTATGATAAATTAAAAACTCTTACCTAAAGATATTACACTGATCAAAAAAAATTTGATATTTAATTCTAAATAATTGTTCTCAAATTTTAACAGCCACCTGGAATATGGATTGCTTGAATAGCCTGTTAGAAACACAGCCTGTAGACCCCACAGTCAAGAATGATGCTTTGGGACTGAGGTTGGTACTCCCAAATCAGTATGCCTAACAATCAGCTCAGGTGATTTTAATTCAAGTGGTCCTTAAAATATACTTTGAGAAAGTAGTCAGTTTTTTATCATAGTATATGGCCAAAATATATATCTAGTCTTAAAAACATAATTTCAAAGAATTCTTAGAATGGCAGACATTTCTAAATGAAAAGAACTTCAAGAGCGTATCCAGTCCAGGCTCATGTTTTACAGATGAGGGAAATAAGATTTAAAATGTAAATATCATGTCTCAAAGCACACAGATTTTATTTCTATTATTCTAGGAGGTGGAGAAAAGGGAACTCTCCTGCACTGTTGGTGGGAATGTAAGCTGGTACAGCCACTATGGAAGACAGTTTGGAGGTTCCTTAAAAAACTAAAAACAGAACTACCATATGACCCAGTAATCCCACTACTGGGCATATACCCAGAGAAAACCAGAATCCAAAAAGAAACATGTAACATAATGTTTATTGCAGCACTATTTACAACAGCCAGGACATGGAAGCAACCTAAATGCCCATCAACAGATGAATGCATAAAGAAGATGTGGCATATATATATACAATGGAATATTACTCTGCCATAAAAAGGAATGAAATGGAGCTATATGTAATGAGGTAGATACACTGTCATACAGAGTGAAGTAAGCCAGAAAGAGAAAAACAAATATTGTATGCTAACTCATATATAAGGAATCTTAAAAAAAAAAAAAATGGTACTGATGAACCCAGTGACAGGACAAGAATAAGGATGCAGATGCAGAGAATGGACTGGAGGACACGGGGTTGTGGGGGCAGGGGGTGAAGGGAAGCTGGGATGAAGTGAGAGAGTAGCATAAATATATATATACAACCAACTGTAAAATAGATAGCCAGTGGGAAGTTGCTGTATAACAAAGAGAGATCAACTCGATGATGGGTGATGCCTTGGAGGGCCAGGCCGGGGAGGGTGGGAGGGAGTCACGGGAGGGAGGGGATATGGGGATATGTGCATAAATACAGCTGATTCACTGTGGTGTACCGCATAAGCTGGTACAAGAGTGTACAGAAATTATATTCCAATAAAGAGCTTAAAAATAAAAAAGCACACAGATATAAAGTGGTAAGACTACGACTAGAACTTATTCCTCTTGTTCCTACTCAACATTCTTGACCATAAAAAAAAATTCTCATTTCCTATGTCAGAACTTAAATACTATTTAAAGACAGATTAGTGTTAAATGACCCAAAATTCTAGTAAATTCACTCTTTTTTGCTAGCATAGGAATATGCTACATGGAATTCTATATCTTCAGATCATCATTAACCCTATTTAAAAAAAAAAACAGATTTTTAAAAAATTTTTGAATTGAAATCTGAATCACAAATTAAAAAAAATCTGTGAATCACAAATTTAAAAATAAGCATACTTTTTCTTAAATGTGTATTGTTTCTCACAAGAGTTCAGTCTTCCATTAATCCAAAGATCCACATATTTACTCTATATTGACTGGTATCTATCATTTATTGACTATATTCATTGCCCCACTCTGCCCTATTTTCCTTTAAAATCTCCAGTGAACAGGAATCAAAAATATTTAAAAGGCAGTTGGGCTTTTCCAGCAACCTTTACTTTTTTTTTTTTCTGTTTCGTCTCCTTCTGTGCCTGTCTACAAGGAAAACAAAAAAACTGTTGAATAAGGTAACCCATGGGAAAAAAAAGAGCTTTAAAACAAATATAAGCCACAATATCAGGAGCTACCCGAAGAAGAGAGATTAGTACAACTATGGGCTTTATCCTCAAGTTAATTAAAATAATGACCAACTTTCAATGAATACTTAAACTTGATCCAGGTAGCCCTAGGCTAAGTGTTTTATTTGCATTATCATTCAATAGTTTGAGATAGGTATTTTTATTATTCCTAGTTTACAAATTCAGTGAACTGAGGCTCAGAAGGAGTACATAAGTTGTCCAAAATCACACAGCTATTAAATGGTATGGCGGCACTCAAATACAGGCCTACATGGAAAAAGAGTATGCTTAAAGTGTTCAACAGTCTACCAAAAAAACCTGCTCAGTTTAGCCTGCATTTTAAAATTGAGGGTACTTAAATTTCTCTGATATAATTACTGTTGTAATCAGGCATTTCATTCATTTGCTTGTTTTGCAAAATTAAGAACACAAAATAGCATAATGAGGAAAGAACTTCTTCCTTGTCTATTGTTTATGAATTTGATTTTTTCCTCCTCAAAGGATTATTTTGAATGTTATTTCTTTTCTCAAAATAAATGTAAGAAATAAATTGAGTTAGTCTCTGTAAAAAAAAGAGACAGAAAAAAAAGACCAAAAAATATCAGAAAGGAAAGAAAAAAGATATGTAAGAAGATATCTTTCTTGTAAATTTGATTTTACCTAGAACATTCTGACAGGCGGGAACAAGACAATAGTTGTTTTTTTTTTGGTTTGTGGGAAAACTGAAACTGACTGACTAGACTGGAGTTGAAAAGCTGCCTTAAACCCAAGTAGACTGTTATTACATTATAATAAGTACATATACTGAACAGAAACATGTTTTCTAAGGTTCTACTTAAAAGACTTTTTTTTTGTTTAAATCATGTAAGTCTTGCCAGGATATTCCTCTCTGGAAGCTAAAACTTCTGGGCTTCTTACCCACAAGAGCACAGAATGAAGAAGGAGAAAGCAGAAGTAAAAGTCCCCCCAGCTTGCCAGTTGCTGGCATTTTGCCGAGACTCAGTAAGGCCAGGGAAAGGAATCCCTGCCATGCTTCAATGTTCTCTGTGCATCAGGGTCATGGGATTACAGACATTTCAGACTTACCCAAAAGCAATGCTTCTAGCAGTCACGTCACTGTGATCTCTGGTACCTTCAGTGACTCAGGTGTTAAACTCACTACCACTCCATGAGGTTTATTTTGTGGGACAAGTCTAATTGCTAGAAATGTCTTCCTCTTTTAGGGTCAACAATCTAGCTACTTGCAATCATTTCTACCTGTTATATTCACTTTTGCTTAGCCAAACACAAACCTATTTCATTTTTCCTACATCAGAGCCTTCAAACAGTTAACAGTAACAGCGCAAGAGCCTTCGTCCTCTGCAGGTGCCTCCACATGAAACATTCTCAGGCCCTTCCATTCACCTTACTTTGGCTTCCTTTGTTCTGGCTTGTTTGTTTTTCTTATCGCTGTCATTGTCATTTTTGTGTTTGTTTTTCGTCTTGCTTTGTGGTTCATCTTGCTTATTTTAAAATAAGTACTTACCCAGCTTTCCCAAAATTTCCCAGCATGTTTAAAATGCAACCTTTCTTAATGACATCTCTGTAGTAATCCCTAGCACTTAAATCCATGTAAAAATTGAATCTAGTTATAACTGAATATAACATGGCCAATGGTGAAACAACTTAGCGTAAGTGGTATATTGTCACAAGAAGCTGTGAATTTTAAATTTGAAGCACATAAGTACATTTTATCCAATACTTCCAGTTTATGATTGAGAAGACTGAAGCTCAAATGCCTGTAAGTTATTGCTCAACTAATACACCTCCTGTTTTCTTTCAAAGATTGATTTCCAAGTCAATTAACAGTAAGTTAGAATTTATCTTTTTATGTAAACAATGCCAGTCCTTTTCTCAAGCCACAACATTCAACACAGCCTTGTCTGTGAGAGCACTAAAGAAGTACATGACCAGGATAAATTCATTTGGAGCTGCAAAGCTAATGGCCAGGAACACCATATACTCTCACCTTCTAAAGATTTGTTCAGGAATCCCAGCATCCTCAATGTCCTCTTTAGATAGGTGCATTGGGATTTCCCTCCAATAAAGCCCCAAAGCTGTTGTTTCTGCATCCTAAGAATGCAGCTGAATGAGCTGTGTGAGCAAGCTGCATGAATGAGCTGGTCTGAGCAAGTGAAAGGGATAGAGTTGTATATTGAGGTAAGGGGGGCAATTAGGGATTAGGATTCAGCTGTGTGAGATGAAGAACAGCTGGTATCTCCTGATTGGGTAAATCTGCCTGGCAGATTTCCTAGTCACCCATTTCTTTCTTTCTCTTTTCTTTTTTTTCCCCCTGTGGCTGTCAGAAATTAGCCTACCAAATTCCTTACCTACTGTCTCAGGGGAATAAAGTGCAGTTTCCAGTTTAGACTTTTTTCCCACCCTTAGTAACAGTGAACAAGCACGAAACAGGGCAGTTAGAGAAGACATACTCTGATCCTCCAGTCCCTCACCACGTTTGTTCTTAAAGCTGCACAGGCAAGCAAACGGTGAAATAATTTTAACAAGGGGAAGAAAGGATGAGAGTCTTTAGGGGTAGGAGTGAGAATAAGAGAAAAGGTTTGAGAATTCCACCACGGAGATGATTACTGGGATACAGAAAACCAGGGTTTAAAACAAGGAAGAATTCATCACCCCCCCCCCCCCCCCCCGGGCAGGGGTGTGGGGGGGGTGGGGTGTCCTTTGCAGTCACAGATGGATGATGATTTCCCGCCCTATACAACGTCCCTGCGTTATTGCGGGACTCAAATAAAATGACCACCGTAAAGTGATGTGAAAATTGTAAAGTGCAGTGCCAATACATCACTATAACAATAATAATTATTATTATCATTATCTCCAAAATCTTGTCCAGTAACAAAACAAAATAAAAACCTCATTTTTTTCATATTTGTATTTTTTTAAACCCAGATATGAAAAGCAGCATAGGCCCTGTTACCAGAAGCTATTACAGAATTTTAATGAGATACTCAAAGTATAATACAGACTGATATGGTAATCCACATTTCATAAAGTGTGTGGGCTACTACAAACGTCTTCTTTTATTGATACTATGCATGTGCTATTTTATCACAGTTTCATATTTTACCGCTGTATAATCTGACATATTAAGGCCTTATGTTTGAAGTAGTTAAACAGCAACTAAGTTAATTAACAGATTAATCGAGGAGCTACAGATTACCTAAGGTAATGAAGTCAAGCAAATGCCTACCAGATAAATCTGTTTCTATAGAAGTTGACAATGGCTTCACTTAATCAGAATCTAATGAAATTTAAGGTACTGAACTGCTTATAGGACAGAATTTAGAATAAAAACAACAAAACTTGTGTTCTTGCTAACAGCTTGGCTTAAATTTCAGAAACTTTCAAGTGTAATAGGGCATTAGAAATGCCTTTGGAATTATTCACAGTGAATTAGATTTCTTGGTGGTATCGTTCATAGAATACCAACCAAGAAATCCATTCTTCATCTCTTCTCCAAAGTGCTAATGGTCAGTTGACTTTGTACTTGTTATAAAAATAGATAAATATGGAGTTCTTCCTTCTTGTGGTTGACAGTTGAAGAACTGCCTAACAAAGAAGAATAATGTGGTCTTTTACTACAGTAGAGCTGACGTACGATATTATCTGTTACAGGTGTACGATATAGTGATTCACAATTTTTAAAGGTTTTACTCCATTTATAGTTATTATAAAACACTGACGATATTCCCTGTGTTGTACAATACACCCTTGCAACTTACTTCATAACTAATAGTTTGTACCTCTTAATCCCCTTCCCCTCTTCCCTCTCCCTACTGGAGGGCATTATGTTAATCGAAATAAGTCAGAGGAAGACAAATACTGTATGATATCACTTACATGTAGAATTTAAAAAATACAACAAACTGGTAAATATAATGATGTGATATTTTTGTACAATGTTCATTTACAGGTGCCACAGAATAGATTCAACATTTATGGTCCTCCTTTCAATTTAGGAGGCGTTGTCTAATAAAACTCGGGGCTTTGAAACTTGAGCCCTTATACTTATTGTAAAGTGCTAGAATATAGTTCTAAAATGATAGCTAACCTTTTGTGATGAGGCAAGGACTGAAGAATGGACTGGGTTAGAATCAGGCAGAACTGACTTGGAGTCTAGACGTGTGACTTTGGGCAAATAATCTCACCAATCTGAGTTCCCTTTTCCTTATATGCATAACAGGGATAGTAGATTCTTATACAGTGTTAATGTGAGAATTACCTGTAACAACATAGGAAAGGCCTCTAAGCATAATTTCAGTGACCTAGTCTTCCTCTTAAAATCTAGATATCCTAATAAACCAATACACACACACACAATTTTAAAAACATCTTTTTAAAGTGTTAAGTGCCTTCTAGAATATCTAATCTTCAACCATCTCAACAGATATTTTAATGCACATACATTTTAGAACTCATATCACATTCATTGCATGCCAGTTAACCATCAGGGAAGAGTTTATTAGATGAAAATAAGTCTGTTGTAAAAGATTTCCTTGCAATTACTTCACTGCCATTATCCTGGCCACATGCTTATGGAGCTTTTCAAATTAATATGCTCAGATTACTGAGCGAGTAATCAAGCAGTGCAATTCTATGAGGAACTCAATTACTAAAGAAAATGATCACTCAAGCATTTGAAAAATCGGGGCTACATCTAATTTTGAATAGTGGATCATTATTGACATTATGGAAGCATTCAGTACAAACACTTGGACATGTAGCACTAGAATAGGGTATCACTTTATATACACATGGTAAACAGAACGAGCTGCTTGCTAACAACTCTGTTAAATGTTATTCTGCCCAGCTGAAAAGGGAAATAATATCAACCTTGAAATCAGTACTTTTAAAAAAATAGGGAGCTGATTGCTTGATTGAATAAAAATTGGATTGTTAACTCACATTTAAAATAAACAATTCTAATTTTTCTACTTGAGATAGAGTAATCCTTTATAGCCTAGAAATACTTATCCAATGAACACATGTAAGAATTGCTTTCCACATATTTCCATATTTGAAAACTACTTAAATACTTTCATTATTGCATTTTAATCATTCCACCACCAAAAGGCCCTCTTTTGACTAAATGATTATGTATAGATCCATGTGCTGTGTTTTTACTCATTTAATAATTTTAATCATAGTCTTATTTTCTCCAAATTAGGCATCATCCAATTGCTTTTGATGAAAATTATTTTCCTAATTCTGATATTTATCTAAGAGTTAAAGCAAAAACTATTTTAAGAACGTTGCTATAGTGTATTTTAATAAGCATTTGAATTAGGAAAGGTAGTGTAGGAAATGGAATGAGATTGTTATGTTTATTGTTCTTTCTCTGCTCTCTACCAAGGCAAGCAGTAAAGAAAAATCATTCAATAGTGAGTGATAACTCCCAGTAAACCCAGCAGTCATCAGCTGTGTGGCCTTGGGGACGTCACTTCACCTCTCAAAGTGTAATAGTATAGCATGATGATGATGATGGTGATGATGTAGGTAATGCTAGACTACCAAAAACATCGTTAGAAAAAAATAAGGCAGTCTTTATAAGGTAAAAGTGTTGTCAGAGATTATCATGATTATTTTGAGCATCATTTTTTGAAGCATTGGTTATTTTTTAGTCATGTACCACATAGAAAATATACTGAAAGATTTTCTCCCCTCCCCCAGAAAAATGAATATACGCACAGATTTTTTTAAATGTCAATAAAATTTCAGGATACCACTGCCTTTCTTAGGCCTATTCACTGACTACCCTGCTTAAGATCCCCATTGTGGTAGACATCATTGGTTGCCTGGTCAGTAGCCAACCCCTCACATACCTCACACCTTACTTCTACCTTCATCACAAAATCCTGCAATGTTCAAGTACCCATCAATTCCTATGAATCTCCAGGATGACCCAAGCCAAAAAGTGTATGACACTCCTCAATGAATTAGTGAATTGTAACTTTTTTCCCCTCTCCCACTGGACATGAAAAAGAAGTCTGCTGCCATAGTTGCTTGTCCTCGTGAGGACAAGGATAACCAGACCTAAGATGAAGCCAACACTGTGAATGGCAGATAACATTGTTAAGCCTGCGGAAAAATAACCTGCGGTACTCTGAACTTCCTGTTACATCAAATAACAAATTTTCCTTACACATCTTTGAAGTCGCAGTTCAGATAACATTTGCTCAGTGATGATGTCTCAGACTAAATCAAGCAGGACTAGTCCATCAGGACCTCACTCTCAAAACATTTAGAGTATATACAGTTTTATCATTTAACTCAATCATAGTAAATAACATCAGTATTATAAGAAAAGCTTGAACAGTTTAAGGGCAGAGGGTTTTTTTTATTTCTTTGTTTGATTCATTATATTATTGCCTTCACAGAACAGTGTCTGCCACATAATAGGAATTGTACATTTTTTGTGAATTAATGAACACCAGAATACAATTTTAAAAGACACGAATAAAAAAATATTAGAATGCTTACATTTTTCTGAATCCTATAAATAGAATTTTACTACTAACTCTACTTCCTTACTATGAGAAGATTAGTACAGAATTCTTCATAAAAGAACAATAGAAAATAATGTTTATATTAGGTTCTCTGAAGTAATATAGGTTGTTTGTATGTGAAGGGATGAGAAATATTGCACTCATTTTTACAAAATTCTGAAAGATGATCTTTGACAGCCTGAGGAGGTGTCCTATCTTTAACATTCAGTCATGGCTCAGGAATTCTTCCTCCTTCTGAAGTTCTGGTATAAGATTCATCCAGAAAAGTATGCAAGTAATAACTGTACAGCTTAATGAATACAGTGACCACACCTACATAACCGCTACCAATCTAAAAAGCAAGATTGTACTAGCACCCCAAAAGCTCAAACTTGGGCCCCAATCTTTATAATAATGTAATAATAACATGTGCAGTCCTCAGACCAATGTAGTTCCAAAATTACTGAAAGTAAATAATGAATGATTTATTCATGGCTATCGCATGTTAAAACCTTTATTCATTTTGGAAGGAGACGTTAATTATTCTTAATGTACTTTCTCCTGTTTAAACTGTAGTGATTCTTGGTAGAGTAAGTGAATCTAAAGATAGTTCATAAAAAGAGATTTGTAGATTTTAAATCTGGAAAACAATCTCATATGGACTATATTTAAAATTTGCCACTGATCTATTTATATTGCTCATTCCTACAGTTGATGAATTCTCTCTGAAAAGTGGGGGAAAAAAAACCTTTCCATTTAGAAGGATAAAACTGAAGGAGATGAGAAACATAACAATAAAAAAAAAGATTAAATCCTTCAGAAATTGGTTAATTGACCGCCTGACAATTATAACTGAAATGCTTTAAATCTGAAACCCATCAATCCCTGACTCTGTTTTTCTCTTCAGCTTAATTAGAATAAAATAAAACACAAATGTATTCTTGTTTAGCTGGAACTTTGGGGAAATATGTAGGAAGTTGTAGGCAATAAAGTACCAGCTGCTTCTTTGTTACTAAGTTTATCAGAGAGTTAGCAGCAAATGTGTTTTTATAATTTATCATTCCTGTGAATAAAAGTTTTATGACTAGCTACTTAGGAGAGGCTGTAAGCAAAAGCCATGGTACCCAAACTGAGTTAAAATGCAGCACAGAGATAAAGGTGTGAAACAAAGCATCATCACTAACTAAAAGCACACATTTCTTTGGGAGGTAGGTATTGACAAATATTTGTAAGAAATATTTCCCTATTATTTTCTAAATAAAATTGTTTGCCCATGATCTCATCAGCCTAATTATTTGGCAGTAATGACATGCCAGATGAAGAGTCCTGCCTGTATAGCTTACACAAGGTGATAAATAAGGGTCTCCAACAGACTCTTGAAGAGAACAGAAGAACTGAAAGCCCAAACATCTTTAAATATTAATATCGTACTGGTTTTACCTACAATAATATAATCTAGGGACTACGGATCCCAAATTAGGTTGTTTTCAGTATCCAAAGTAGTTGTTTGTATGCATTTTATGACAAATACTGATGAAGAAATATGTCCATAAAATATTCAAGTTCAAAAAACGTTTACATAATACTGTGATTCTTACTTTTAAATCATATTTCTCACCTGGCATTAGTATTAAGATCACTGTTATCTGTATCTGACAAGTCAGTGTAAAACATAACACATTTTAAAGCTAAAGGAGGGTTCTAAAGTCCTTTGTCTTCAAGCATACACAAGTTTTATAACACACATCAAAAATATGCTCATTGGATATAGTAATTTACATAAGTTTTTCTTTCTCCTGGTCAAATATTTGGTGAATTGCTTACAATGAATAAATGATTAGGCTCCTTAGCTTAAAAAAAGAAAAAAAGTACTTCCATACGCTATCACAAAAACTCTTTAAAACATTCTTGCATCACTAAAGGAGACAGAAAGTCTGAGACTACAGTGACTTTTATATTTTGGGATGTCAGGAGGAATGATATTTTACACGACCAAAGACATCCTCAGACCCCATTCCAGAGACAACATGGCCATCTGATCTTTGATTTTCATCCCCTCCCAAAGTTGGCTGCAGACATCCTCAAGACACAGACACATTCGCTCTTTTAGGTAGTGTCTGTTAAGAAACTACCATGTTTAAGACTGGCATTTGCAATCCAAAAGAAGTGGGGGGTGTGTGTGTGTGTGCGTGCCTGTGCGTGTGTGCCTGTGTGTGTGTGTGTGTGTTAGGATATACATATGGCTGAGAAGACAGAAGAATTCACAGGTTTTAAAACTCCTAAAGAGAAAAATGAGGGAATTCTGATAGCTATGACTCAAACAAGTTCCTAGTAAGTCCCATGTTAAATAAAACAACTATTCATTGAGGTGGTAATAGCTTTAGTACTTTCTAGCAGAAAAGCAGAGATTAAGTAATTTGCCCATGGGTACACAGTTTCTCATTTATATACAGTAGTAACACCACTTGATTCATGGAGTTTGGGAGAAAATTAAACAAGTTAATACATGTGAAGCATAGTGCCAGCTAAATTGATAAGCACTCATTAAATAACAGCTACTATTATTGTTATTACCATGCTGGGCACTTTTCTAAGCACTTTAAGTACGTTATTTAATTTGATCTTCACAATAGCCTCATGTGATAGATAGCATCGTTCCCTTTTTATAGATGAATAAACTATGAATTTGAAAAGTTAAGTAACTTGTCCAATGACACATAACTATGTGTTGAAAATGGAATTTGAACTGAGATAATCCAAGGTCATGCTCTTAAACACTACGTTATGGACTCAGAAACTAGAGAGACTCTTGGAGAATAAGGCAGAGTCTAACAGGAAATAACTCAGACCCAGTATTCAAGGAAGCTCCAGGTTCACACGTTTTGCTTGATCTTCTGGACATTAACTCCCTGGGAGCCCAAAATCAGATCAAAGTCACATCATCAGCTCTACAGAGGCAGAAAAAAGTTAAACTTAAGTGGCTTTGGGGGTAGAAAGAGGGACTGTCTGCAGTTGGGCACAAGGGACATATTTAGCGAAAGTATCTTAGAATTCCTCTGTAAGGCTTTTTTGGCAGGGTGGAGCAATGTTCTAAAATGGGGTTAATTTTAGATAATGTTAATTCCACACAACTAAGTAAATTTACAAAAAATCATTGTATTATATATTTTAAATGGGTGGATTTTAAGGTATGTACATTATACCTCAAGAACACCACTAATTAAAAAAAATTTTAAACAAACCAATAAAAGACATAGATATTATGTTTTTGCTCTAATCAACCCTGAATCTCTCAGTTGGGCCTAATGAATTGATACTTCTTAACTAAATAATAGTTCTTCACTGATGTGTAACAAATGACCCTAAAACCTAGTGGCTTAAAACAACTTTGTTCTTTTATTAATGTCACAATTCTGTAGGTGAGAAATCTGAGCAGGGCTCAACTGGGCAATGCCTTTGCTTCTCTAGTCAAGAAAGCTTAGTGGTACTCTTCTGGTATAGGATGGTCTGGTGGGTCCAAGATGGTTTCAATCACATGCCTGGAACCTAGGATTAGAATACGACTGCCTGCCAACCAGAGGCACCTCATGTGGCCTTTCCATACAGCTTAGCATTATCACAAGATAATGGCCTCAGAATAGTCAAACTTCTAACATAGTGGCTCAAAGCTCTTAGTGAACACAGTGGAAGCTGCATCAGTTTTATGACCCAGCCTTGGAAGTCATATACTACTTCTAGTGTGTAGTCTATCAGGCAAAGCAGTCACAGCCCTCCTAGATTCAAGAGGGGAATTAGACTTCACTTCTTGTTGGTGAAGAATAAGGTCATGTTGTAGAGTAACATTTGAGACTGGAGATACTATTATGGTCATCATGTAAAAATATAATCCATTGTCGTGATAGTTTACAACAATAATCACCAACGGTTTACAACAATAAATCATTAATATAGATTTCAGAAAAGTCTATTAATTCTTCAAAACTTCAGAAGTCTAAAACTTTGAGGCTATCACACATGATGATATGTAAAATAGAAGGAATTCAGCAAGTTCATGGTGATATTCCCAAATATCTCAAGAAATTCATGCGAGAAACTTGGTTCCTGGAAAAATCCTGATTTTCAACCATGATTACACACTTAATTTCCCTACTGCTTCCTTTTATAAAAAACATTTCATTTACATAAGAAATTAGTTTAATTTCCTTTTAGTTTGAGATTCTAATACAGTAGCTGAATACGGCTGTAAACTGTCTCTTATAAAACATTTAAATGCTGACTATGGCCATTTTTATTCATGCATTTCCTAGACTGAATATGACATTTGATGACTTTTGCCCAAAATAACCAATTTTTAAATTACAGTCACAAGTGCAAAACCTTTATCCTATTTTAGTAAACATTTTAGAGCATATGACAGAAACATATTATACTAAAAACTGGTTTAATTTAAAACCCCTTCAGTTTCCTACACATCAACCTCTGAAGTTCCAATCCAGAAACTTTTCAAAAAAGTGAGTTAGGTGAAGGAAATGAAGAGAAAGGGAGAAAAAAATAAACCAAAAGCAAACAATTACAAAAAGGACAGAAAAAGTGATTTTAATCTCTGGTTTGGCCACTAACAACCATTGTGTGATCTTCCACAGGTCACTTAGGGCCTGCTGGGTTCAGTCCTTATGTGCCAAATGAGAGGCTAGACTGAATCTATGGTTTTTGGCTGTCGTTGTTGCTGCTGTTGCTGATGGACGTGTGATGTAAGCAATAAAAAAAACTCTTACAAAAATACATTAAAACTAAACATACATGACTTGAGTTATTCTGGTTGAAAAGTGGGTGGGGTCATCTGAGGATTCCACCCACTCAACCTCTACTCATCACCAGCTCCTCGCCTCTTACCCCAACTACATTTTTTTAAATAATTATCATGTAATCCTATTTCTAAAACATAAAATTTGAAAGCCACTAGATTAGATGGTCTCTAAAGGTTCCTCCTTGAAGAGAAAATACTGCTTAGGAACTAGAAGCGTACCTACTGGGTAAATTTTTATACAACAAAGGTGATTACCCTAATGGGTAGGACCATCAATATACACGTGTATTCATAAATATGCCCTTAACAATAAACGGGTCTATGCATTTGATTTTCCATGTGAATATATAATTTTAAATGTATAATAAAAGCAACTACTATCTACTGAGGGACTACTGAATGAAGTATTAAGGTTATCTACCATTTCAAAGCAATCTTAAACACAGGTACTAGCTTCCTTCTTCTCACATGAGGCAACATAAGCTTCGGAGTTCAGCAATTTCCATGAGGTCAACAGCTAGGAAGGGGCAGACATAATATTTGAATGCAGAATGATCTTAAGCCAAAGTATATGTTTTTTTTTCCCCCATAATACTGAAGTACCTCCCATTATATTAGTAGGTTTCCCATCTCTGTGAGTGGTTGCTCCAAGGAGCAAATGGTTTGGGGCTTTCTCTTGAAGATTGGGTTGGGGCTTATTCCCTGACACTGCACTGGGATGGTGTCAAAACGGAGGAGCAAGTGCCTCATATTCCAAGGAAATGATACAGTGGATAGTGTTTGGAGAAAGGAGGGATGGAAAGGTAGTTAGGCTTATGGCTTCCATCTTGCCCCTCTCTCTCTTCCTGTTTTCCTCTTTATTTGATGAAAACCCCTATGATTAGAGAATAAATGTGAGGGAAATGATGTACATATTTATACCTAATCACTTAAACTGCCTTTAGTTATGAGCTATCTATAACCATAACTAATGGTAGACATAACACACAGGAATGTGTGCATAGGTGTGTGTATTCTTCTCTACCTAGTAGATAAAGGATAAGAATCTTTGTACTCCTAGTTTTTCAGAATCCTGTATGTCTCCTTGTATGTTTTTGTTAATGATCTAGCCTTTCCATCCCTTTAACCTATGAGACTATTTAAGACTGGAAATGACCTTATGTATCACCTGGTTCAACTTCTCACTGACTCAACCAGTCACGCAACTAGTTCACTTGTGGGCTAAACCTAGAATTTCTCAATGCTGACATCCTCCAGTTAAGGGAATCTTGCAAACCAAGATTGTATACACATGAACATGAACACGCTATAGGAGAAACTTTGAAAGTAAGAAAGCATTTTAGAGAAAACCTATTCCTACTACTTTATTTTTTAGATTACAAAAGTGTCACCCAGAGAGATGGAAAAATTCTAAGATTTTAAAGTAAATAACAGATCCCAATCTAGAGCTTCTATCCTTTATATATTGTGGTTAGAGATAATTTTATTAAACTAAATCTAAGTAGTGTGTACGACTGGTGAGAGCTTAACCCTCTCTGAGAAATATGGATTTGTGAATACAACTCTCCTTTTGTTATTGATAAACTTTTTGAGAACAGGAATTAAAGTTTCATGTGTTTTTTGCCATTTTTGCATACTGACTTACCCATAGTTAGTGCTAAAGAAGAATTTGACTAATAACAATCTTAAACTTAATGACAAACACCAATACAATATTTAAGTGCAAATGATTCT
Organism: Hippopotamus amphibius kiboko; assembly: GCF_030028045.1. Lineage (NCBI taxonomy): Eukaryota > Metazoa > Chordata > Mammalia > Artiodactyla > Hippopotamidae > Hippopotamus > Hippopotamus amphibius. The sequence continues at coordinate 93,878,489 of NC_080193.1, read as the reverse complement.
ATATTCTGTTAAAGAACAGCCCCAGAAAACCCACCCAATCACGCATCCTTGTTTTCTCAGGTCACCCATATATAAATTAGTTTTAAACTACCTATGGCATTTTCAAGACTAATCAACTAATAAATGTAAGCATAATTTGTCTCTTTAGAAGAGACTATTTAAATTGTTCTGAAAATATGCCTCTATTATTAGCCTGAAGGCAAAAATCATGCCACCACTCTGCCTTTGCTCTTTCAAACCAAATGCAGCTTATTCTAAATTTAACTTATCTGTCCTATTTTTTTAACTCTATAATTAGCTAATATCACTAATGCCTTCATTATTATTTTATTATTCTTAGATAGACCCCTTCTAAGATTTTTGGCATTATTCCTGTGATCCACACAGAGAAAGATGAAAAAGAGTTCAATTTTTTTCTGGGTTGGAATTCAAATGGTCTTGTCAGTTCCAAAGAGTGGTGATCTTTCTGATCGTGACATTTAGGGGAATAACTTAAAGTTTAAAAAATGGGTGAAAAAAAAAAGGATGCCTATTTGGGTTTCTTTATGGTAAGGTCCAAAAGGAAATCTGAGTTCTCCCTGCCAAAAATCACTGGAGCTATGTAAACCACTGAAAGGCAGGTGGTGATGGTTTTTTTTTTTTGTTTTTGTTTTTGTTTTCCTTTCCAGGGATTCTGTAACTAAAGAAAAGGAGGACAGAAGTCTAGAAAGAAATGCATATAGAATAGGATACTTATCAGTATGAGATCATGACTCCAGTTTCCTCAGCTGAAGAAATGCTAACAAGCCCCACAAACAATTCCTGTTAGGTGGTTAAAATACAGACTACACATGTGTATACTTACACACACACTGAAATTCAGTACATCACAGTAAAGCATACTCAAAGTTCACTCATTCATTCAACAAATAATTCAACGCCTACCATTTACCAGGCTATACCCTGGGAAAATCTGGTTAAAATGCATTCTAATTGCTAGATTTTAGAGTACCAGTAAATGATCCTATTCATTTCTTATTCAATCTGAAATTCCTGAATCTGGGTGGTCATAACTAATCCTTCAGTAATAGTTCCAACATGTGTCCATACAATAACATAATTTGGGTAGCTTTAAAAATATATATTACTTCTGAGGCCCACCCACGCATCTACTGAATCAGAATTCCAGTTTTAGGGGATGGCGAATCAGTGGTTGTTTTTGTTACTGTTGTTTTTAACCCCTTTGGTCACTGTAAGGCAGTTTGTTTGTGGACCAGAGTTTTGGAACCACTTGATCCTGGGTTCACAGTCTTTATTCCTAACAAGATACTACCCTTGACTAAGTCAGTTAAGGCACATATTACATAAATCCATTACAGTTACTGCTCCAAAGGGACTATTCCTATTCAGACAGTGGCACTGCCATGTCTACTAAAATTACAAGCAGACTTGGGACTTCCCTGGTGGTGCAGTGGTTAAGAATCCGCCTGCCAGTGCAGGGGACATGGGTTCGATCCCTTCTCCAGGAAGATCCCACATGCTGCAGAGCAGCTAAGCCCGTGCACAACAAGTACTGAGCCTGCACTCTAGAGCCTGCGAGTCGCAACTATTGAGCCCACGTGCCACAACTACTGAAGCCTGCGCGCCTAGAGCCTGTGCTCCGCAACAAGAGAAGCCACCACAATGAGATGCCTGTACACTGCAACCAAGAGTAGCCCCTGCTCGCCACAACTAGAGAAAGTCCACGCGTAGCTACAAAGACCCAATGCAGACAATAAATAAATAAATTACAAGCACGCTAGACTGGAGGCTTATTTCAGGTGAGATGCTTCCTTTTTTTTTTTTAATTATTTACTTATTGAAGTATAATCGACATTATTCTCAGATGTACAACATAGTGATCCACTATTTTTATACATTATGAAATGATCACTACAATAAGCCTAGTTACCATCTGTCACCGTACAAAGTTATTAAAATATTATTTACTATATTCCCTGTGCTGTACATTACACCCCCATGCCTTGTTTTATAACTAGAAGTTTGTACTTCTGAATCCCCTTCCCCTATTTTGCCCATCCCCCACCCTCCTACCCTCTGGCAACTGCTGGTTTGTTCTCCTTAAATAGCTTAATATTATATTCACTTAAAATTATATCCTCTTCCATCCATAACTTTTAAAAACCTCAAAATATGGGTACCTGCAGAATTGCACATGTATAAAAAGATTCATGGATAATTTAATTTTTCCAATTTCTCTCAATAAATTGATGATAAAGTTAGCTAGAATCCAATGCTATTTATTATTTACCGCACTTAATTCTCTCTCTCTCTCTCTCTCTCTTCTCCTCATATTTTGTTCTATCTACTGAATGACTACTTATCCTTCAATACCCAGGATACTTACTGGAAATTTTTCTTCATACCCCTACAATGTAATCCCCAGGGCAGAAGGCATATTTAAAATTTTGTTCACTGACACAGTCTCAGAGAAAGGACACAGTCTCAGAGAAAGGACACAGGCTGGCTCAGAGTAAGTGCTCAATTATTATTTGTTGAATAAGTGAATAAATAAATGAACGAACAATAAATAAATAAATCTCATCATTTCAATTCCTATAGTACCAAGGCATTATTAGTTAAAATGAACTTGTTGGTCATTTAGCTATGGCTAGTAGTATTTAATATATGTATTTTAGCACTTGTCACTTTGCATTATAAGCATTTGTTTCCATGATTGACTCAAGCTACGCCTTGTTTATATAAATCTCAGTCTCACTCAATGTGTGGCACATGGTACACATTCAATGAATGTTACCTGAATGAATGGATAAATAGAACAAGCTATCTCTCGAGATTCATATTTGATTTCTTACAAATATGATACCAATAAATTTAGATTATTTAGACATGATTCTGATATAGTAATTTAAGTGCTATTTCAATTAAGGACAACATTCTCTATTGTTTGGAGAACATAAATTCCAAGGGGGTAATATATATACATTTGGGGAACATCATTCATTTCAGTGCTCATATTTCATAATCAAGCAAGTAAACAGTTTCTGAATAGATTACTTTATCAAGGTTTATATTTGGATAAGTTCTTATGCAATGATATGTTAAAGAAAATACTTTGTTTTAATTTACATTATTGCTTGGCAGTTTTTACCATTACATGTCTGAATCCTGAAAGAGTCGTTCGGTAAGACATAGAATCTAAATACTATCTGTAGAGATACTCTTGCCTTTGTATCCTTCTAAAAGTATCAATTACTATCAATGGAGTAGGAGGTTATGGCCAAATTGTAAAGGTTGTAAAACTGAGTAAAGAGGAACTAACAAACATATTTGAAAGGCTTCAGAATAAGACATGGAGTAATTTAAAACCCATATTATATACGTTTTTTTCACAATATAAAATTGATATGTTTTTTATAAATACAGTTGACCCTTGAACAACATGAGTTGGAACTGAATGGGCCACTTATACACAGATTTCTTTTTAATAGTAAATACTACACTACTATACCATCTGCTGTTGGTTTAATTCGTGAATGTGGGACCCTGGACATGGAGGAAGCAAGAATACGGAGGGCCAACTCTACATCATACTCTGATTTTTGACTCTGGTGCCCCATCCCTTTCATTGCTCAAGGCTCAACATAATACATTTTGGAGCAGATCACAATTACGAATTTTACTTATGCAAGTATGTGGGTTAAGCACAAATGGAGGCATAAGTACATCAGTGAAACGTACTTTTCTAACCCATAATAGTCATCTTGATATATCATGACAGATGGATTTGAAGTTTTCTGATCAGTGTAAAACTAATTTATAAAATATAAAAAATAGTAACATTGTTACAAATCAGCAAAAACGTCCACATACTCAAAGATGTCTATTGTTTGGATTTATTAGTCAACTTTATTTTTTTTATTATTTTTGGGGGGGTACACCAAGTTCAATCATCTGTTTTTATACACATATCCCCATATTCCCTCCCTCCCTTGACTCCCCCCCCCTCCATCCCATTCCTCTAAGGCATTTTCCAACCTCGAGTTGAACTCCCTTTGTTATACAACAACTTCCCACTGGCTATCTATTTTACAGTTGGTAGTATATATATGTCTGTGCTACTCTCTCGCTTCGTCTCATCTTCCCCTTCACCCCCCCGCCCCCCCCAAACCTCGAGTTCTCCAGTCCATTCTCTGCATCTGCGTCCTTCTTGTCACTGAGTTCATCAGTACCATTTTTAGATTCCGTATATGTGAGTTAGCATACAATATTTGTCTTTCTCTTTCTGACTTACTTCATTCTGTATGACAGACTCTAGGTCTATCCACCTCATTACATATAGCTCCATCTCATCCCTTTTTATAGCTGAGTAATATTCCATTGTATATATATGCCACATCTTCTTTATCCATTCACTTGTTGATGGGCATTTAGGTTGCTTCCATGTCCTGGCTATTGTAAATAGTGCTGCAATAAACATTATGGTACATGTTTCTTTGGGGATTATGGTTTTCTTTGGGTATACGCCCAGGAGTGGGATGACTGGATCATACGGTAGTTCTATTTGTAGTTTTTTAAGGAACCTCCAAATTGTTTTCCATAGTAGCTGTACCAACTTACAGTCCCACCAACAGTGCAGGAGAGTTCCCTTTTCTCCACACCCACTCCAACATTTGTTGTTTCCAGATTTTGTGATGATGGCCATTCTGATCGGTGTGAGGAGATACCTCATTGTGGCTTTGACTTGCATTTCTCTCATGATTAGTGATGTTGAGCATCTTTTCATGTGTGTGTTGGCCATCTGTCTGTCTTCTTTGGAGAAATGTCTATTTAGGTCTTTCGCCCATTTGTGGATTGGGTTATTTGCTTTTTTGGTATTAAGCTGCAAGAGTATACAATGGAAAAAAGACAGCCTCTTCAATAAGTGGTGCTGGGAAAATTGGACAGCTACATGTAAAAGAAGGAAATTAGAACACTTCCTAACACCATACACAAAAATAAACTCCAAATGGATTAAAGACCTAAATGGAAGGCCAGACACTATCAAACTCCTAGAGGAAAACATAGGCAGAACACTCTATGACATCTATCAAAGCAAGATCCTTTTTGACCCACCTCCTAGAATCATGGAAATAAAATCAAGAATAAACAAATGGGATCTCATGAAACTTAAAAGCTTTTGCACAGCGAAAAAAACCATAAACAAGACTAGAAGGCAACCCTCAGAATAGGAAAAAATAGTTGCCAATGAAACAACTGACAAAGGATTAACCCCCAAAATATTAGTCAACTTTAGACACCATATGTGTTGATTGCTACACTTGAAGGAGAAAAGCATTATGCCTACAGTTCAACAAAAGTCTGAAGTTTGGAATATCTGGAGCAAAGAAAATGTGTTCTATAACTTGCAATACAATATGGAATTAGGAAGTCAATCTTTGTAATTTGAAAAAAAGAAAATGAGGGTATTTTCTGCATCCATATCAAGTTCCTCAAGAAGAGTGAAGGAGAAGTAAACAAAGGAAGGACAAACCTTTTTAAGATACCCAAAATAAGATGAATTCTGGCTTGAATTCACCAATAGCAGTCATAAGGAATACCATTTAATGGACTAATATGGGATAAACAAGCAAAGATTACTTAAAGTTGCTCAGGAGGCAAAGTAATTAGAGCCTTCAGACTTTTGTGTGTTAGGATTAATCATGGCACATGGAGTCAGAGATCTGAAACACGAAGAATGGTAACAACATGAGATCCAATGGTGGAAAGAAGAGCAAATGTTTTGAAAACCCCTAGACTGAGTACAATTAAGTGGATGTCCTTACCTCAAGACTACTCATAGCTTTTAATATGCAATGCCTAACATACAAAAGGTTCTAACTTACTCCATAAACATCTGTTCAATGAAACGTGAGTTAAGTATGCAGTGTTTCCCACACATAATGTTTGGAAGAATCCCTTCAGAAGCAGGCATTTGGAAAGCTGGTGAAAGCATACGGATGCACTAATGTTCCATAGAATATTCTTTGGAAAATGCTTTTCTAAACTGCTGAAATAATGAACATAATTTTGGAAAAAAAATAGTTTTATAGTAAATCCATGTTTTTTGATATTTTGCTTAGTTTGTGTTCACTGTGATTTTGGCGTATCTGTGACCTCTTTTCCAACAGTTTCCCTTAAATTGAGGATGTGACTAGATTTCTAATTTATAATATTTATATAATCTTCCTGCCTTCTTTTCATTTAGATATGAGGTGGCTATTATAGATGGAAGACAAACTTATAAATGTACCATTTCCCTTTCAGAGTTAAGGGAATCTATCTCCTTGATTTTTTATTCTACCTTTTCTTTTCTGAGTTACATATTTTTCTTCCAGAATATAACTCTGCCAAAGATATCTTGAAAGCTCATAGATACAAACTGCACTTTCAACCAATATTGTTTGTAGACATGATGTCAATGATGCAATTTTGCTTACTATCTTAAAAAGTCATTTATGACACAGACATATATTTCTTTTTTACTTTGATAGCCCAAAATCACAGACAAAATTTCAGTCTACTGTGAGGACACCACACTGCTCTGAACTACCCGAACTGCCAGTGAGATGTTTTTGTTTTTGTTAAAGACTTTACTGCCAGCATTCTGAATCATAGCAGGACTGGAATAAAATGCTATTATTTGAATAATGACATTTTAGTAAACTCATTCTAACTCTCCACATTCCACTGAGATTAGGCTTCACAAATATAAGCAAATTTTCTTCAAGTCAGACACTTCTGCTTGAAGAGCAGCGCTTCTCAAACTTTAAGCCACCTATGAGTAACTTGAGGATATTATTAAAATATAGATTCTGATTAAGTTGCTCTGAGGTGGGGCTTGTTTTATTCTGCATTTCTTATACGTCAATACTGCTGGTTGTGGACCACCTTTTGAGTAGTAAGGTTAAAGTGCATAAAGTGTCACTGTTGACTTCGAAACAAATTCCCCCAGTTTCTATGAAACGTACTGCCTAATATCAGTATATCACAACTTAAACACTGTAAGAATATTCATTCTCTTTTCCCCAAATACAGTAGTATAAAGATTTCTATTTTAGGAGTCAGACCTGGTCCAGTGCTTTCAGAAGAATTCCAAATAGCTTGGGTTATTCTTTTTTCCATTTGGGTTGCCATTTTCCACCAAAGCATTCTTACCTTTATGTCATTTACGAAAGAAAACTCTTATACAATAGGATATGGCAAACCAATAAACTCTGCTCTTGATCTATCATAACCTTTCTATTATACACAGGACATGATGGCGCATTTTATCAACTATAATGCAAATATTTTTAAAATCATCCAGGACTAAAGAGGACAGCTTTCAGATTCTACTAAGTGTGTGTGTGTATTTGCAATTTATATTCAACCAATCCATCTTCACAAAATTGTAGACAGCATCTGTTTTTTCAAACTGTTGGCTCCTCTCTCATCTCTATTACAATGCTTTAGGGTGACTAGGAGTCACCACGAAGATTATTTTAAATGCTAATTCCATAGCATCCTATAGAATAATAATATCCTATAGAATGTTACAGGTCTGGAGTGATGCCTGAGAATCCACATTTTAGCAAATACCGCTTGCATTTCTAGTGGAATTGAAAAGTTTGAGGAATACTTCCCTAGGAGCAATCCTGACCAAAGTCCCAACATCAATCCACCCTGCTACTAAAGGCCTGATATTGTTCATTATTGAAACTTTTACACTGTTCCAAAGGCTCTGTTTTCAAATATACTCCTGATCCACAATTACTACTTTTGTTTGAGTCACTGTTTTGATAATCTCCCTGGTTTCACCATTCCTTCTTGGTCTTAAGGACCTTAACTCATATATCTTCTCTAGGGACTACAGCTTATCTTCCAAACCTGACATTTTTGAGAGGAAACAGAGTACAATTAATAATTAATAATTATGTTGGGATAATTGGCATAAACTGGAACCATCCTGAGCAGACTTTACACCATACTGATCTTGAAACCCAAATCAGGCAACTCTTTAACCACACTTCACACTGATAGATTGTTACCTACTTTTTAATTCTCCATCTCAGTACTATTCTCTGATAGAAAAATCCTATCACTTCATGATAGGATCACTGCTTTCGTTTACTACTCTGTCACGCGCTTCAGATGTGATACTTTTACAGTGTCTGGAAGTGAGTCTGTCTCCTCAGACCCAGCCCCACTGTGGCAGCAGGTTTGTTCCCAAATCCTCCCTCTGGCTGAAGTTAAGTGGCACATGATGAATTATATTTACATACAAGACATTTTAAATCAAAGTGGCTGTTTTAATTTATCATCCATATTTGAAGGACTGACATCTTCAATGTCTCCTTATGATAAAAAATAATAGTTAAATATTATAATATTTCATCAAATTAATGTTTTACACATTTTGTCATTTTTCTCTTAATTTTTTCAAATTTAAAATAACTGATGTAATTCAGAGAAAAGTGAGAAGCACTAGGATACTTAATACTTTTCTACACATAGGCACACAACTCATTGACAGGTATAAAGTTGAGCAACTGGGCTTTTGTTTAGGCATTCCATCAACACTGACTCATGTCCCTCTCCTCTAAGTATTGATTTATGTAGTCACTCATGGAAGGACATTCAGAAAAATAACACTTTTCAATTTTAAAAGGATCAAAGTACATTTAAATGGCTGTTCTATGTTCACATGGAAAAACTGAGGACAACTCATACAATGTAACATGAGATTAATTATAAAAAGCATTAAGGAAAACAGACATACATTCTAACGCTTACTTCATCCTCCTGCCTGTTATCCTGAATTGGAATTTTTAAAGGCAATTAAGATGGAAATATCACCTTTAAAAATGTTTTCAGTGCATTAGATTAAAAGAAAGCAATAAACTAAGTTGAAAGTTTTAAAATGTAGTATAGTATTAGTAAATCATATACTCCAGGCTAACCTTACAGGTATGTGTTATTTTTATAAATTAACTAGAACTGGTTTAACCCTAGGGTCAGGTTCAAGTGGTGTACACCAGCAGTCAGATTACAACTTGATGCAAATTTTGTCTCATTAAAAAAGTCACACACTGCTCCACTTCATTTGCAAAATAATTGTGTACCTGGCCAAGGTCAGAAGATTTTCCTTCTATTGCTTTCACTGAAGGAATTCAGTTTTTTTTAAATGCAGCTAAACTGTGGGAAAGATTTCCTATTTATTTTCATTTGAGGAAAGAGCAAACTTCTAAAAAACTCAGAGGTTTTGTGCTCATTTTTATTTCTTTCTATTTAAAAAAAAGAAATCATAAAAATCTGCTTGTTTTAGATTTTGAGAGAGGATATACTGTACCATAATTCTAGTGTAAAAAATTTTCATTCCATAATTCCCAGAGAAAAAGAGAAAATGGTTAGTGCCAAAATAGCTATAATTCCCATAACTTAGTGGTGATATGAATTTTAGAAAGTGTGTTTAAACTGTGCTCAAATACACAAAATATGATAAATGAGGTCCTACCAGAGATGAAAGAAATATGGTGCTTTTAGATCACTGAAATGCATCAACACTTTTAGGTTCTTGATTCAAATTTATAGTCTAATATTCTCTAGCCTCAAGATATTTTCAGTCACGTCTTTCTTCTATAGTTAAATACAGTTATTTTAATACATATTTTTTGTCTATTAGGTGCTACTAGAATTTTTCTAGGTAAACATTCATTTAATATATTCTATCTTAGTTAAGATTCTTAGATAATCACAGTTGATTTAACATACAAGATTTATCAAGATCTTAACTATTCATTTTGGAGCAAATCACTTCCACACTATTATGTTTCCAAATGTGTCACAATGAAATATTTAATTTCATTTTGAATCTTTAAAAATTATTTTTCCCATAAACAACAATCAGTTGATGAGAAATATGATACAGAAACATTTGGGGCCTTTTAAATAAAGTAAAAGCTGATATTTGCTAAGGAACTTTGAAATGAGAATGTAAAAATATTTAATATATAAAAATAGAAAATTACTATAGCAGGTATTTTTTTTGTTCTCCTAGGAGATAATACTAAGTATAGTTATAGAAGTGAAATTGACTTTAAACAAGGTTCTTTCAGCCATCTAAAATTGTTAGAAAATAACAAATTTGAAAATAATCCAGAAACGTCTTAATTTTTTTCATAAATTGTATTAGTTGCATACATATAACGCATAAGGTATTTTCAAATTTTCAGGTTTTTAGCTGCCGTTTACTTTTCTTACTATTTAGAAAAAGATTGGGTAACTTGGCAGCAGTTGCTGGCATGTTTTAGAAATTATATTAAAGTTAGATCTATTTATGATTCAGCATTGGTATGTATTTGCTTAAAATTAAAACAGAGATAACTAGAGCTACATAAATAAAATTGTAAAACTTTGAAACGTGAACTTTGGAAAATTTTAGAGATTCAGAATCTTCTGAAATTGATGGACTAAAACTGAAAGAAAAAAGGGGGGAGGGGTCTTTCTACATCAAACCAGTTTTGAAAGGATAGGACTAACAAGTGGTTCCACAGATGCAGAACTTGGTCAGTGTGGAAAGATGACCTGCAAAAATCAGCACAGACATATCCTCATATAACACTGAGGTAACAGTAATACCCATTTCTTTAGGTTACTTTAGGTAATAGTGATGGTACTGAACATTTACTACTAGATTGTTACTCTGAGTCCTGTTAGAACCAGATGCTAAGACTATACTAGACATATAAGAGCTTCATCAGAGTAAATGCCTATGAGGGAAAATAGATAGTGCATGAGACCATAATTCAGGTCTAAAATTATAAGGAAGAGAGGGAAGGAAGGATGATTCAGTGGAAGTCTTAGACTGCTGTGCAGTTAGTTCTAAGAAAGTTTTACAAGGCCAATGGTGAGTCCTCAAGCCAAAGTTGCATGAAACAGGAGTCCCACGTCTCTCAAGAATGCTTGGATTAGTAGCCACGCCATGCTTAGTCATTTGCTGGGAGCTGTCATGGAAAGTGTACCTTCAGCCTTTTAGTATTCAGGAGTAACTGACGTTACTGAGAGACCTGAGAAGGAAATTTTCATGCTTGCCACATAGGCATTGCACTAAGAAATTAATAAGCATTAGCTGATATGATTATTTTTAAAGTTATTTTTGTATTATAAACTTTTATTCTTTAAACTCGGTGTATACTGACTCAACTTTGCATATAGCATATTACAAATGAACATTTCATGTTATCAATTTGTGGAACATTCTAACAGGTGGCAGTTGGCTTTTTAGAACAGCTTGTTTTTCTGAATCTCAGAAAGGGTACACACCGAGTATTTTAAATGCATAGAGTTCTTTCTTAAGACTTTTTTTTTTTTTGATGTGGACCAATTTTATCAGTCATTCTTAAACCACAATGGCTTCCTTTTCATCTGTTTCACATATTGAATATCCAGTTGTAGTCTCGAGAAAGGATTCTGTGTCTAACAAATGTCTTAAAACTATTGTTTTTATTGTTTTCTGTCCTGATTATTCTATGAGAGTTATTGGAAAGTTTTTTTAAATGACTGCTCATTTTAGTAATAAGAATCATGAGTCACATTAACTTAGTAAAAAGCAAGACAAAGATGCTGAAAGTCTTGAATCTTTAGCCTCACATTCAGGAAAACAAAGCCACATCTCTCGGTTTTCAATTATGAAGGGGAAATTAATGCCCCAACAGTACTAACTCCTGCCTGATGGTCCCAGACATTACTGTAATAAGCAGTATGCTCCATTTTTTACAAGATCATTAAACTTCCCATCTCTTTTATGAGTTATGAATAGATTATATTGTAGTTTCTAAACAATGACTTCTCATTATACAACACTGGGGTTTCATAAACATATTTTTTAAATACTACTCTTTTTATTCATATTTAGCATCTAATCTATGAATAAAGAAGGCCCAAGCTTTTACATCTTCTGTTTATGGGCTCTCTTTTATTTATAACTAGTGGAATTATTCCATTAATCTTTAACCCGTGAATTTCTATTTTTTTCTACTTGTCAAGTAACTCTCAATTCAAATTATCAACAATAAGCCCCACAGTACCAACCTAAAATTATGATCTTAATAATTTTATATTTTACATTTCTCATTTCATCAGCCAGGTCACCCATGAACATATTTAATAATTTTATGTGCCTTTGGAACATCATTCAAAATTCCCCTGACCTACCACTCAAACCCAGGCTGACACTAAACCACTAATAGTACTCTTGGGACTTAAAGACGTTTCTACATGTGAATCTAAGTCTCAAGTGATTTCTACCGCACACTTCCAGTAAGAATGTATCATATGGAAATAAAGTCAATGCTGGGAGACAGAAGTAAAAACTATCTATTGCTTTATCTACACTTGTCATTCTGTCAGAGTATTCAGATGAAATTAAATTCTTATCTTTGTTCATTTTGATCCTAAAGTAATAGGAATAACACATGGTTTCCTTGTCATAGTAGAAGAATGCTATAAATCACTATGTACTACCACATAAAATTCTAAATGCACTGAATAGAACAGAAATGTATAATGGGGTTTTATCAAATATGGAAGAAGGCCAGGAAAGCATAGATTTCTGGCTTTTATAAGTAAAGGACCTAGAGAAAGCAATCCCTGTCATCTCATTCTAAGCACTGCAGTTCAACAAAATTCATTGCAGAAACAACCTATAACATTAGTATCATGCATAGTTATTTTAAAAGTTTTAATAAATTAGATCTATTTCTTGTCACATAAATACTGAAAAAGTACCATTCTTGATTCTGCAAAGAGATGTATACATTTCATGAGTCAGACTAGGTTATTTAAATTTAATTTTATGTATTAATTTTTCATGCTTAAACCAGGTTTTATATTTCTGCCTGTTTGCATTTACCAAATATTTATACTACTGTCTGTCATGTACAGCCATTCTTGAGAATTCATTTCCTATAATAAATGATATACAAAGAATAAAATAATTCTAATCAAAATTATTTTTCAGTTTTTACATAACTGCTTTATCCTAAAACCAAAGCCTTCGTCTTCTGTTTTCCAGGGAATAAAAAATAAAGAATCTTCTTAAAATCCTGTCATAGAATGTTCCATTAGTGGTAAAAGCTTAAGAAAGAAATCATGGTTATATAGATGGGACTACCAGTTTGACTGTATCACAGAAGAAAGCATTACATACCAGTAGATACATGGTACATACCAGAAATACAAAGGAATTAATATTTCTGAGCTTAGTGCTCAAAAATAAATACTTAAAGCGAGTTTCTCAAACTCTCTACTGCTGACATGCTGGAGCTGGGTAATTCTGTCAGTGGAGCTGTCCTGTGCAATACAGAATATTTAGCAGCATTCCTGGTTTCTATCCACTAGATGCCAGCAGCATGTCCCCACCCCCTCATCCACTCCCCTCTGCACACCCAGAAGTTGTGACAGCCAAAAAAGTCTCCAAACATTGTCATAACTGAGGGCATAACTTGCTCTCAGTTGAGAAACATGAGGTAAAGATAATATAAGAACATATAACTCATGCGGAATAGCAATAATAATCACATAGCTAAATTTGATTCCTTACTATATGTTAGTCAGCATACTGACTACTTTTATAAGTATTATTTAATTTCATTCTTGCAACAACCCTATGAGACTTCTACCATTGTTGCATTCTACAGATGAGAAGTAGTCTCAGAATTTAAGTATATCCACAATCATTTAAGATTAGATTCTTTCCGAGATTTTTCTAATTCCAGAGCCAGCGCTCTTAGCTACTCTACTATACTGCCCCTAATTGATCATGGGATAGTAAATTAAATGATGCCTCAACCTTAGTTGCATAAATACATAATATGAAAGTAGGGCTTTCTAGAGTTCAAATAAAGTGCATCTATTGTCTGATGCACTGGAAGAAAAGAAAATAAATTTTGTATTATACGATCAGCAGGACTTTTCAGGCTTAGGACTCCTGGCAATTACCTCCACTTCACTTTTTTTTGTAGCTACTCCAGAGAATACAATAGTTCTTTTTTTTTTTTTTGACCCAATTTTTTTCTGCTTATCTTCTCATTCATACTCAACAAACAGATGAAATACATAAAGATACTAATACAACTAGATTATCTTGGCAAGAGATTGTTGTCAAAGCTCAGAATTGTCACATGCATCTGCAAATATCCTACTTCCTCTGTCCCTTACCCCTACGTAAAAGGATAGAAGAACAAGGAAAGAATTGAATGTCAACAGTACTTAACAGGATAAGTAATTACTGATTTAGAATAAAGTTTATTTTGTTTATTTATATCTAAGCTTTACCAAGGAGGCCTAAAACATCCCTAAATTATAGTAAGGAAGAAGGAAAGCCATTAAAGTAGGAGCAAAATTTTATGCAACTGAAAAACTAAACAGGTAGATATAAAGAGCCAGAAGGAAGGAGGTTAGTATCATCTTGAATATGAAGAAGTTGTTAATTACTTGCTAGGGTAGCATACACTCTACATGAGCTCTTGTAGAGTTCATGGTACGCTCTCATTCTGATTATGTTTTTGAGTTCTATTTACGTAACTCTCCCTTTTTACACCTGACTGTTACATGATACACTGCATTATTATGCATATAGCACATAACACTGATACACGCTACTGTGATGATCACCTTGGCTGCCCCTAGCTCCTCACTACCCCAAACAGTGTTTCAACGAACATTCCTAAACATATCTCCTGATAAGACCTATGTGAGAGTTTCTCTGATTTGTAAGAACAGGATAGCTAGATAACATGGTAATGGCATATTTATTTTCACCAAACTGTTTTTCTACCAGCTACGGCAATGGGGGAAAATCCATCAATTATGTAATTCACAGGATTCTTTGTATTAGCAAAGAATCCAAACCATATTACTTGAAAAAAGGAATCCCCAAGATATTAACAGATGTTTTAGAAGAAGGGGTTAAATACTAAACTAGAAGAATGTACATGTGCGTCTCAAACAATGCAGAGTTGGGGGCACGCACCCTCCTCTCAGCTGAAAATAATTTAGAGCCGGCCTGCAAATGTACGGTTCCTCTGAATCCATGGTTCCACATCAGCAGGTTCAACCAATCTCAGAGGGTGCAGAATTGTAGAATTTACTACTGAAAAAAACCCTCATGGAAATGGACCCGCACGGTTCACTCAGTTGCTCAAGGGTCAACTGTATTTGCAAAACGTTCTCTTAACTAAAGAGGTTGCTCCACTGAAGAACTGCCCAGTGCATTTTAACATGCTAATGCTCACTGTAAATGTTCAAGAGGCACGAAGGTAAGCTCATTTTCCCAAATGTGTTTGAGCCCAAACCATATCTTCTGACATATTAATGATTTATGAAATATAGTTTAGAAAACATTGCATTTGGCAAAAATTACTCAGAATCCTGATACTAACACCCAAAAGAAGTGTTCCTATAGAGTCCATGTAAAAATACTATTTAATGTAATTATCTATATCTTCAATTATCCCTAGCAACATATTTATATATTTCATAGGTTTTTTTTTCCAATATGAACTAAGTAAAGGGGACTTTATAAGATCTAAGCTATAGGTAGCTGACAAAATATAGCTTAGATACATAGTTCTCTAATAGTGTCACTTAATTTGGGCAAAGCATAAAGGAATGGATGAACTGCCTAGATTTTAGCTAATCTGTTATAAAAATATCATATCTCTTAGAAAATAAGTTTTTGATAGTTATTGGGTGGCATGAGATAAATATATATATTCCTGAGTAAATAACTGCACTGCAGTTATTCTATACTACCAATTAAAGTTGAAGCTATAAAACAATCACATAATGAGAATTAAGAAATTAGGTAAAATAAGTGTTTTCATCTTAAAACCTGATTTTTTTAAAGTCATAAAATTTTTTATATTTAACTTTAAGTGTAAATCTTAAAGTCACTATTTGGACAGTGATATTGTATCTCAATCAACTTAGTAAATTTGGATTTAAGAAAAACAATTGTTCAGTTCTCAGGGTAACAAAGCTGGAAAGCAGAAGGAAGAAAATTTTACTTTAACTTCCTGAAAAAGATACAAAAACAGAACAATGTATATTTTCCACTGTTTAACCTATTAGCATATTCAAGATTGCATTTACAATGTATATTCTTTCAGAAGTCCATGTATTAGAGAGTTTATTTAAGCTGATAGGTGAACTTTTCTCTAATATTAGTTGTCTAGACAATTTAACTTCCATTTTAGAAACACACTCTCAGAGGTAAAGATAGTCAGTTCTTTGTCACAGGAGATAAAATAAGCTCCCAGCCAAAAATTCCACAGCACTATTTTTGTCAGGTGTATATCAACATTTATGTTGTCACCCTGTACCAGCAGAACATTTAACAGATCTACTGCATCTACATTTCCTAATTATCTGATATCTATTTTTATATTTCCTCAATGACTCTCCCCACAAAAAGTCACAAAGTGACATCGAATGTGAAGTAAAAAAATTTTTTAAACTAAATACATAATGTACAGATTGTTTTTTTTAAAATAAAAGCTAGTCTAAAGTAAACTTTCAATTCAATTTATTATAAATTTCGCTATCATGATTCACACCAAGCACTAAAACATATATTTAAATGAATGTTTACATAACCTGAAAAAATGGTACAAAACATAAATTTCAAATGAAAACAAGTGGTCAAGTTATGTTCTGTAGAAGTTTATTTTACAGCACTTTATACGTACTTCTGTTATTGTGCCATTATACTATCTTAAGTATTGGTTTCTGGATCTATCACACAATATACGTTGAAACTTTAAAGCATAGGAAGGATCCTATCAATTGAAATTCTCAAGGCCAACGAATTTAGGAAATAATGGAAAGAATCAAGGGCGGAAGGAAAGAAATAATTAACAGCCCACAAAATAATTATTAGTTTTAGGTATACCAAACTCAGTTTTTCTTTACATTAAAACAAATATTTTTCCAGGCACCTTTGTGACAACTCAATTTTTTGTTCTGATTTGTACTTCTAATTAATGAAAATATAATCAAGTGGTTTCTGATACATGAATTAGCTTCACACTGGAGTTGACAGAACATGAACTTGTCTGGCACAGCCTTATCTGAAAGGGCCATATCAGATAAGCCTGAGTGCTAACACTGTAAGTCACAGCATTGGGAAGCATGCTTTGGCAAGCTCTCCAAAACCCTGACTCTCTTCATGGAAATAAAAACAAATTTCATTTTTTAGAAGACTGATATGCAGATGATATACAAATATCAAAGGAAAAAATGTACTCAGTGCTTTGCACTTAAAATATAAAAAAACTAATGTATAAATTATGACCTATGCAATGAATAATTATTCTAGGAGTCTTCAAAGACTTCCATTATTGTCCTCTGATGCTCTGTTTCTGGTAAATAAATACAACTTTAATTGATGCTTTCAAATTATTCCTAGCTTTGTGACTTAAAAAAAATAATAGGGCATTAGGAAACACTAGTATATCCAAAATGAATTCTGAGAGAATAATAATATCGGAGAGCGTCACAGAACGGACACAGTGTTCTCTTACATGATTATTAGCTTTCTTTTTATGCTTCTTTCCTTTAAGACTTGAAGAACTCATAAACAGAAGAAAGGCCTGTTAATTTATTAATTTTAAAAATTTAAGTAATTCAGAATATGAAATTAAATGTCTTGGCGGTCATTTGGAGGAAAAAGTTTGAGAATAACTAAGATTTTATAATATAATTTAAAAATACAGTATAAGGCGGCTTCCATTCCATTCATCTAGCTTTCGGCATCATGGTATCTAATTCCCATTCAGAATTTCCTCCTACATATTTTTGGATAGGAGAGGATTTTGTCAGTTCCCTTATAAACCAATTAAACTACAACACAGCATCAAGAAACATTTTAGAACTTACAAATGAAATGAAATAATGATTTCACAATCAGAAAACACTCATCTGAAAAGGTCACAGGAAAAGAAAGAAATGGTGAAATCCTGTCACTGAAACTGAGCTCATAACTTGAAGTTAAAACACCTGGGTGTTTCACCACCAAATTTATATCTTTATGATACTGAGAAACATGTTCAAAAAAAATCTCACCTATTTTGGTAAGGCACCTGCATAGAGAGCCACTTTGTCTCACATATCACTGCTGTATGGCCACAGTACCTCAAATCTTATCACTTTCCATGAGTTAAAAAGGTTCCTCCAAGTCATCATAGAAAAATGAGAATAAAGTAAAAACACATATTGACTTACAGAAGACTACAAAGAAAGGGATCAGTGTTATTACTTACAGCTAATAAGCCATGAGAAAGACTGCATCCAAGTATCCAGAGAAGATAAACTATCGTTTTAAAACTCAAATTTTTAATACATCCTCACACATTCTAACAAAGAGTATCTGTTACAGAATGTGAATAAATTGTTCCTAAAAGTAAAAATGTGAAAATAGAAGAAAATAAACCTAAAACTCAGCAGATAGGATTGGCTGGAAATAGTTCAAAGCCTAGGGCCCTGTACTGCATGAGCCCATGGGAACAGTATGAGTCTGTGTTTTTCTTCAGTGCTCAGTCTGCCAGTTTGGTCACACAATATGAAGTTCTTCCCGCCCTAGAGCAAAGCCTGCTTTGAAAAACTGATTCAAAATCTGTTCATACTAATACTAATGATGGCAATGAAGCTTCCATAATGGTAATCCAAGACCCAGACAAAGACTTAGTGACTATAACTTGAATATCTGGAAAAGTTTTTAGCCTAAACACTGCTAAATTCACATTAGAAGAACAGGAGAGTCTATAAATAAGGCCAGCTATATGGTGGTCTTATTTGCATACCTATGCTTTCACAAACAATGTATGATTGCCCAGAATTTATTAGATGACATAATGAGTTTCAAAAGTAGTGACATAAGTATCATGAGGTGATATATCATGAGATGTCTTCAGAGGATGGGGACACTGATTTGAAAATTTTATAACAGAAAAATTAGGTTACTTATTCTCTATAAGACTTAGACCTGTGCTGTCCAATAGCCACTAGTCACATGTGGCTGTTTAAATTTGGATTCGTTCATTACAATGAAATAAATTTAAAAATTCAGTTGCCCAAACACATTTGTCACACTTCAGTAGCTCATCAGCCCCACGTTACCAAATCAGACAGTACAGATATTGAACATTTCCACACAGCTGAAAGTGTTCTAGGGTGTACACAATCTGTAACAGTTAGGAATATATGTGGCTAAGAGTAACAGAAAACTGTACTAACAAAGATTCAAATTGAAGTTCATTTTTCTGTAATAGAAAGAAGTTCTGGGGTAGACACTTGTGGACATCAGTTTGGGTGCTAAATGATGACGAAAAGAAAGCAGACTCTTCTGTATTTCTCTTCTACCACCCTTGTAGGTTTTGTAAGTTGTTCTTCCCTTGTACTTTTCACCTCGTGGATGCAGAATGCCTGCTGCAGATCCAGACATCCTTCCACATTCAAAACAGGATTAAGAGTATAGTATAAAAGGGAGTAGAGGCTGCACCTATTCCTTAGTCAGAGAAACACTTTCCTAGAAATTCCCTGTATACGTCCCCACTTATACCTCCTTGGCAAAAACTATACCATATAGCTACGTTTACTAGGATAGGAAGTCTTCCCAAGAAGACTGGGAGAACAACTCCAGAAAAATCAGAGTTTTATTAGCAAGAAGGAAGGGGAAAATAAATTTTAAAAGACAATTATAGTGCTTATCACAGATTTTCTTAAGATCTGTTTCTAAGTACAAATGAAAAGAGGAAAAAAAATGAGAAAAGTAAATACATATTTCCCCTCTCTGAGAAAAAAAAAAGTTTTAAAGAGGGAAAACCAAGGCTGAAAAATTAACCTCTTTATATTTGGCCATGTGAGGAAGTAGTTTTTAAATCCATACAAAAAATTTTAAAATTATTAGTGTAATGCATTCCAACAAAAAGTGCTGAAATTTAATCAAAGGAGATTAATACTTCTAATATGCTTTTATTTTTGTGGTCAATCTTTTGTGATATATTCCTCATGTGATATTATTTAATATAGAAATGAAGTATCCTACCTGCAACATGACCATTTAAGTGTTGGGCTAAGACCTGTGTCAAAACTATTCTTGTCCAAATAGAGCTAAGAGTCTCAACATTTACTAAAGGAATAAGTATTGCATGAGATAAACTGTAAGGAAATAGGAAAAGAGTTTCCTTTTTTAGCCTAAAGAAGAAAGGCCTGGCCAATAGATAAAGTAAGTTTTCATGTCAAAAGTTCTGCATGAAAACTTACTTTAAAAACTTACTTAACTTAAAAACGTGTCAAGGGCTTCCCGGGTGGCGCAGTGGTTTAGAATCTGCCTGCCAATGCAGGGGACACAGGTTTGAGCCCTAGGCTGGGAAGATCCCACATGCCACGGAGCAACTAAGCCTGTGTGCCACAACCACTGAGCCTGCGCTCTAGAGCTCTCGAGTCACAACTACTTAGCCAATGTGCCTAGAGCCTGTGCTCTGCAACAAGAGAAGCCACTGCAATGAAAAACCCACACACCATAACAAAGAGCCCCCGCTCGCCACAACTAGAGAAAGCCCATGCACAGCAACAGAGACCCAACACAGACAAAAATAAAATAAACAAATAAATAAAATAAATCTTTAAAAAAAAAGGTGTCAAAAGAGATACTGAATGTTTCAAAAAGCAGTAAAATAAGTAAACTAAAATTGTATTCCCTTCAAAACATCTACTTTCCCTGGTAATATTAGAACATTTTGAAGACTTTAAATGGTTCAAATATGTCATGTGAGTTCTATGCTCAGTAAAAGACAAAAATTTATCTATTTATCTACATAAACAGTTGCCATGACTTGTAACAAGGCTAAATTTTAAAATCTGCATTTATTGTGTTCTAATTAACACAAATATGATTCTAATTTGAAATAAAAAGCAAGGAAGACAAAAATAGAAAATGCCTTGGATATATATCTCTAGGGAAGCAGTAGATGCCAAGTGGAAGAGAAGGCATTATAAGTTAATGGGATGAATTGTGTCCCCTAAAAATTTTCCTGTTGAAGCCCTATTTCCCAGTACCTCAGACATAATTGTTATTTGGAGACAGGGCCTTCAAAGAAGTGATTAAGCTAAAGTGAGGCCATTAGGGTGGGCTTCTTATCTATTAGGACTGGTACTCTTAAGTGATCACACAGACACCAGGGATGCATGGACACAGAGAAAAGACTATGTGAGAACAAAGAAGAGGGTGGACATCTGCCAGCCAAGGAGAGGCCTCAGAGGAAACCAACCCTGCTCACATCTTGATCCTGGACTTTTAGCCTCCAGAACAGATAGACATCTGTTGTTTAAACCACTCGATCTATGATATTTTGTTACAGCAGCTCTAGCAAACTAATATAGTGGGAATGACTGAATATAGAGCAAATTTCTCAGATGTTTCAAATAACATGTTCTACATGGGGAGGTGGGGAAGAGAAGGACATTGATTTTTTTTTCAATATGTAACATAAAACTTGGGTTAATTATTCCTCAAAGGTTTTGGAGCAGTGCTGACTAAAATTTAGCCACCAGCTACATGTGGCTATTTAAGTTTTAGATTAATTAAAAATAAATAAAATTAAAAATGTAGTTCTTCAGCCATGCTGGTCACATTTCAGGTTAACAGCCACAATATCTATTGCAAGGAAATATTCATTTGTCCACAAGCTAAGCATATAATCAGAGCATGTATAAACATCTTGTCTACTATGGATTATACCAACAGAGAATCATGTTGCTAAAATCATACACTTGCAAGTGACCCTCACATAAATGAATCAGCATGGCATCATCCTTCAAAGAAAGTACTTTACAAAATAATAATGAATATACTAGATATAAAAAGAGAAGTCAAGATAAAAATCTTGACCTATAGACTTTTTTGGGGTAAAAAAAACTAATAATTCATTAGGAGATATTTATCAAACTAGGTTGTTAGTTGAAATACCAAGTTAAAAATTCTTAAATAAAGAAAAATGTTACTCAATTAGATGCTTTCAATGAAATACATAAATGTATATGTGTAACGCCTTAAAAATAAAATGAATTTAATACATTGAAATATACTTGTGTAACAGCACCATATTTTTGTGCAGCAAATCAAATTACTCTAAACCATGAAATGTAAGCAAAAATATACTTCACTAATAAAATGCCTGTTAAAAAAAATCCTTTCACGATGGTGAGTTGCCTGGCACACTGGAAACTTCCATATTGCCACTTCACAAATCTAATTTAATGCTGTTCTGTGCCAAATGCAAAATTCTTACGGGATAACTGTTTTGTCAACTTTGAATTATCTAGCACTGAATGCATAACCCTAAACTTTAGACCCAGAGCCCACTAAAATATAATTTGTGTTGATAAAAATTATTAAAGACTATTTTTCTAGACTGATACAATCTATACCAGATATTTTATTATTTTCCTCTGTACCTTCAAAAATTTCTACTCTAAAAATCTATATAATGTCTCTGAAACTGCTCATTAGACATAGTTTGAATGGATATTTTGAAAAGGGGGAAAGAAATCCACACTTTAGTAGAGCAGTGTGTAAAAAGGTATGGGTGTGAGTCAGAAATCGCGAAATATCAGGCTGAAGAGTTAAGTAAGAGCCAGATCATAAGGCCTCTGGGACAGATTCAATAAATGTTCCCCATTATATCAGGACCATGTAACTCAGTCTGACCAATGGATTACGAGAGGAAATATTTGTTGTAATTTCTGAGCCAATGCAGTTTAGAACCAATGTACTGCCTTCATTATTCTCTCTTCCTTGTGTGGTGACTTGGGAGGGCATGCGTGCTAGATAGTGTAGGTACAGGTTCGGGAGGAGCAGTCAACCTATACTGACACTTTCTATGAGAGAGAAATAAGTCTGCACTCAGTTAAGCTTTGTTACTTTTCAGAATATATCCATCAATACAGGATTTATCTACTGCTTGGCTTATCTGACCAATGAAAGCTTATTATTTATTTTTATTCTACAGAGATACTTCTGATTAGTCTTTTTTTCCACATGCAGTTGACTAAACAAAAGAATATAATGATTGTATAAATGACTTTTAAAGCAGCTGTCCTTAGGCAGCTTCACACAGGTAAATGTCTACATTTAGAAGCAATTTTAAATCTAGGTCATGTGACGTTTTTGAATAGTTGAAGAGCCAAGAGATTCCTGAGGTGCTTTGCAATTTGAGTAAGTCCTGAGCATGAGAAGGCCACTGGAGAGAAGAATAGTATATGGAAGTATCCAAATCAGATGCAAGGTGTTCTACCAATTGGTACAGAAATATATTTATATGCCAGCACAAAGATGTACACAGGAAGTTCACACTGACACACACACATCTACACACTAACATAAAAACTTATATACACTGGAAAACAACTTGGTTATTCCTGGGAGTCTCATTTTTACACCAGCATTTTCACAAAAGGAAAAGCTTTTTACCTTTAAATCTACCTCCCAAATCTGTTCACAGATAAAGAATGTGGTGGGCAATTGTTCCTGAAAACTAGCACTGCCATTATGGGGGTGTTTCTAGGGTTGAGACTCTTTCATGGGACTTTCATTTGCAGAAAGAGAAGCAAGGAAAGGTAATTGAAAAAACAAAGTAGGTATAAATCACTTAATATTTCCAAGTGGCTTTCACCAACTGCAGTTCGACTTGAGAACACCAGTATATCTGTTTTCTTTTCTTTTCCCTTCTTTTTTTTTTTCCTTTTCATTTGCTTGCTTTTGTTTTCCTGAAGTCCTTATTAACCATATACTGAACGCAAAGACTTGTGCCAGGCTTAAGAGCGTTCTCATGTCAGATAAGGCAGAAATCCCTGTCCTCAGGGAACAAATAGGGAAAGTAAGACTTTGATAATTAATTTAAATTGTGTCTTAAGATCATTGTCTGTTAAAATTATCTTGAATAATTTTACAATAAAAAGTGACTAGTCAGTATTTAAACAATACAAGCTATATTTTCAAGCACAATCATTTATGGCATCTTTACTTCATAAATTACATTGCATTTGACTCTGTGTATCATTTTACTATATGTCAGCTCAGGTGTTCTTGTTACGAATTTTATGGACAAGACTACATCTTCAATAAAATTTTGAGGCATAATAATAGCTTATTTTATGTATAACAGGATTCTGTATTACAGGATCACAAGTAAACTATCAACATTAAATAAACTTTAAAATAGCCTTCTCCATGGCTAGTACAAAAATGGTCTGTACTGAAATGCGAAGTTTGCTCCCTTTGGAAACAAAAGGGCCCCAATCTACAAACCAACTGAAGTCCTTAAATGGCCACTGAAGACTGAGTAGCATTTGCTCAGCTTTAGCTTAACAGCAATGGAAAAAATCCAAAACAGATAAGAAATTGTGCTACAGCTTTAAAGCATGGCGATGCTGCTGGTTCCTCGTAACTGAGTCCATTTTTCCCAGCTTCTCAATAAAAGGCATGTTAAAATCTTGTCTATCATTGTAATATACTCATAACCAGCTAGTCACCTTGTCAGGATAAAGTTTATTACAGGATTTAAATAAATCCTAGCTTTCAAAGGGTATACGTTACATTAACTATGATAGGGTTAGAGATAGTGGAAGAAACCAAAATTTTATATTAATAAGCATGGTGAAAACACTGCCAATCTACATGGCATCTGCTCCCACCTTTTGTAAGGAAGTTAACCATGTCAATTATAACAGGGAAATTTGTAATGTGCAGTTTAATCCCACTGGGGTTAGGGGAAAAGCACCAAATAAAATTAAGTGAATTCCCCTTTGTGTACAATAATACGTTTCAAATAAACTCCTAGAGGTAAAACAGTTATTGTTTATCCTTACAACTATAGTCAACTTTGAACATAAAGCAATGTGACTTTTTCTATAAAAAGCCGATTCTGTTAACAAGTCCGGTACCTTTAAATAATATTTATTACTCTAAACTATTGCAAACTATTTCTGCCGGTACTATTTTGCTGTCTGATCTTCATACAAGTACACAAATTACACGTTTTCACAAAGAAGCAAGACCTCATTAATCAAGTTATACACACTGCCATCAGCCATGGGCAGGGCCAGCTGGTCTGTCCCATACGTCCCACCCTAAACTCTGTTTTTGTTCACTTTACCTTACAGAAAATAATATTTTGTAAAATCTTAGGGCTGTACTAATGGTACAATTTGTTTCTTGCAACTACTTCTCCCCCTCTCAATAGCAAAATTATTTTTTTAAGTAATGATCAAAAATAGACTTCAAAAAAATGCCGTTTACAATTTATCACATAATATTGAAGTGTCTGAAAGAAAAGTGTTACTTTTGCCATTTTCCATGCTTGTCTATAAGTTAACACATTTTAACAACCTCTTTTTACAACTGTCTATACATGTTCTCTGTTTTTAAATCATAATCTCATAGCACTTTTGTTTTGCACATGAACAGACAGACTCACTTTTGAACCATCCTTTGATAAACTGATCTTACCAACTTTCATCTTAGTGGTATAAGTGCTCATTGAATATTACCCATAATATTATTTTCTATGTGAAAATAAAATGAAAATGTATTGATCTTGTCTCTGTAATTTGTTCATAGAAACACCTTATTGATTAAGATATGATGTTACCTTCTTGATCTTATGAATCAAACATGAATATATTTTGTTCTAAATTCTATCATTTTAAAAGACTTTAGTGGCCTAAGAAAAATTAATTTTAAACACAATTTAAATTATAATATGTGTAAATAATATATTACATAAATTTGATATATAATGGATTATATCAGTGTCTTACCCTTCAAAAATTATATGAAGAAGTTTGGTATCCCAGAAGATAATTCATCCCTTGGCTTTTGTTTTTCCTCCCATTTTCCCTTTGTTTACAACATAGATCCTAACTAATATACATTTATCAAACAAAGGAGTGTGCTTATCCATCTATCCACCTGTGAAGCAGAAATGCTATGAGAATAAGGCTTTAAAAATAGAGACCATGTATAAGCAGTTTCAAAAAGTTATTAAAGTACATTAACTATAATATATATCTATAATATATTACAGATAAACTGTGGAAAGTAGGTAAAACATAAATTAATAGAAATTTACAATAAATCAGAGTTTTGTTTCATCAAGCTTATTAATATCTTGGAAATACTTCACCTTTTCTTTTTCTCATTTTCATTTCATGGAAATGTACACTTGCCCACAGTAAAGCCCAGAAACTGAAAATGGTGTCATAAACACATCCAACATTTTTCCTTTTACCAGCCTCCTTACAATTGTTTAACAGTGAATAGTGCAGAAGTGTAGCTTTCTATCAAAAGTACAGTGTGCTGCCCTGCACTGCGTGGGAGACTTGAAATTGTTCAGACTTAGGGTCACTTGGTTACTACATTACATTGCAAGAATATAGCAGGTAAGCACAGTGGGGGGGACAAAGTATCCTTTCTGAGCTGTGAGAGTCTAGATAATGGGCGAACAATGATGGATTTCATGGTGATGGATTCATTTGATTTCCACTGGCCTCATCCAGAATCCCCATTAGATTACTCCTGAACAACGTGTACTCATTCCTTTCCTATTTGTCAAAGTACATTTTCTAGGCCAGATCTTGCTTTTGAGAGCATTTCTAAATGGCTTCCTATAGATACTTTTAAGTTTCTCAAACAAATTTGTTTGACAGTAATAGTATTTAAACATAATAACTATTATTTATGTTTCCATCCTATCTTCCCACATATGAATACATTAAAAAAAACTTTTAATCTTTCCAACAGAAGCATTCATAAAATTTTTAAGTGACCTGTGCTATTCATGTTATCTTATTACTTTAACTACTTCATATGCCTAAATATTTTATCATAATATTATTTATTTCCCTACATATTCTACATTTGGTAATTAGCAAGCATTATTTGTTATTAAATAATATAGTCAATTCTTAGCTTGATTCTGTTTGACAATATTCTGGTTTATCTCCTAAAATATGGACAAGTATACATGTATAGCAGATAAGCAATTTGTTTGAAAAATGTGTTGTTCAAAAAGTATAGGATTATAAGTGTTTATATAAAGACAAATTCTTATTCCTTGATTATATCATTCATGTGGCATCTTAGCTAACTGAAATCTAGGTTTTCAATTTGAATTTCCTGATCATTAAGATTATAATTTTCATTACTAGAATTCTTTGTATACATACAGTTACTATGTCTAAACTATGAATCATTAATTCGCTACCAAAAATGGTAGCACTGCACAGTCTTTAACTGAACTAAAGACAAATGTTGCCATTATCATCAACTTATTAAGAGTGGATTAAAGTACAGAAGTAAAGAAATATTCATACTTTAGCAATTTCTTAGCAACAACTCACCAGCATTAAACACAATTCTGGATTCAAAATCTCATGTCAATTATGAATCCTTGGGATCAAAAGATGTTTACAATATATGAAAACAAAGAAAAAAACTCGCACTGAATATAGATTAAGTTAAAAATAGTATATTATTCTAATCTGTGGCATGATCAATTGGTTAAAATTATTCTATTTCAGCTATCTCTTGCACAAACCATTTAATATCACTTATGAAAATTCTTCCTCTGGAGACCCCAAGGTTGGGGGGGGGGGCAGAAATAAACCAGTAAAACATCATATTTTGCCATAGAATTTCATAGTAACTATAGTTCTAAAAATAGCAAAATCCTTAACAACAAAACCAATTTTTAAAGGTCTTGACTCAGATCATTATGCTCTATTTTATTAATACACTGTAGATATTAGACTAGTTCTAAATTTGTTATGTGGCAGTAAATCAGAAATATTTGAACTTAAAAAAAACCTTGGCGATATATATATATCCCATATATATCCCTTTTATGGAAAATTAGATGATCTGTATTAAGAGAGCTTTCTATTTTGCCTGAAGGTTCGGATAAGTATGTATCAAACAAAGTGAAAGTTTAGAGGAGAGTCAACCAATAAAATCTATACCAAATTGCTGAACGTGAATTTCCAGGGTTTTGTCTTTGACTAATGCATCCCATTTTTCCTAGTTTCCAGCCTCACAAAGAAGAAGAGCAGAGGACTAGCAAACACTGGCTTAATTATCCCCATCAGTCTCAGAGACACGGCGCTTAAGAGTTTTAGCTGCTGTAAACACTCCCCTGATAGCTGATAAGGAATCTGCTGAAAGGCGGTTTTGTATGGGGAAACCTGAGGGGCACAACAGTTAACCATTAGTGCAATATTGTATATGCATTACTACATCAAAGGAAACAGAACCCAATATTCTAGTGAAGATTTTATGTTTTCTTAAAGGTAAGAAAACTAATGCTAACAACAAAAAAAAAGATTCAAAAACTACACTTGCTGCAGAAACAAAACATGACGACTTTTCATCTATTTTTCTTTCTTCAAGAGAGAATGACATTAGTGGGGGGGGGGGTGAATACGTGCCTTCAGGGATATAGAAAGTTTCCACTGAAGTCAAAGATTCAAGAATTTTCACCTTTGTATCTAAATGCTCTGATCAGAAACAGAGAATATCACGTAACGTTACTTTATCACAACACTTGAAGTAAACCAATGCTCTTCTTCCATATCAGTACAGTGTGTGTTTGGGGATCTATTTGTGGAAAACTGACACCTCACTGTCCCTAACAAAGAACCTTTCTATCATTTCAAAATGAAGGCATCCACAATGACCTCCTATTCTTTAAGTTTAATAGACTTCTTATAGTCCCACAATCAGAGAATCTTAGAGGCTTCCAAAGCCTTCAAAATATCCAGTGTTAACTTCTGCTCTCAGCCCTTCTACCACTGTGTGCAAGGAAAATGAAACTTTTCAGGGTCCTACCCTCCTTGCCCTTTCCCACACCCTGGCCCTAACACACAGGATTTCTTCTGATCAGACGACTGTCCTCCAGTTCCCATCTCTCCAGGTTCACCTCTCCTGGAAACTCCAAGTCTCATATCTGAGACTTTTATAAGCCCTCTCTGTTCTTGTTTTTCTCATGCAATTGGAAGTCATCTCTTTTTTTCCCTCAGAATGCCTTTAGCAACTTTTTATCAGAGTTATGTTTGTTCTAATATTTGGTACATCCTGGGCCATCAGTAAGTGTTGCTCAATGACTAAACTCTGTAGAAACTATTTTTATTAATCACTGTTGTATGGCTATTTCATGGAATTTTAAGGAGTGTAAGACAATCCCTTTTTACCACAGAAAGTGTAGTCATTTTAAATATTTCTCGGTTTCTTAGAGAGCAAAAATTAACTAACTTTTGTTGAGTACTTACTATGCAGCCGGCACCAGACTAAATGTTTTACATCTTAATAAATCTACCTAAGATTATTAACCTGTAAGGCTACCCATTCAGTATGTGTCTAAAACCATCTGAATTCTCCATTTTTGACGAAAGATTCAATGGTAGATACACTGAGGCTTACTTGACTAATGGCTTGTAAATTAGTCATAGATGCCTCATTTTGGTATTTATAAGCTCAGACTTTGCTACCGTCACATCCGATATAGCGTCATTTTGTTAACAGATGTTTCTCAGTGGAAATTTTTTGTTTACCTCTTAAATTATGGCCAATTTGACATGGATTCTAAACGAGGGAATGTTTTGAATATGGGTTTCATATAAAGTAAATGATATCATAAATGCAACTTTGACCTTTGAAAGCACATGGCACTGCAGAATGTTATCACTAATTAACTCTTTTGCTGTCACTCATATTAAATAATCAGCAATTTGAGCCAGACTCTCTATGGTAGAAAACAAATTCCACAGTGCATGAGAATGCATGGTTAGAAGAAAGCTTTTCCTTAGCAATGTAGAATAATGATTAGGGCAAGGAGTCTGTAGCTTGATAGCCACTCATTCGAAAACCATTTCTGGCAACTGAATTGCCTTAGGCAAATTATTTAATCTCCACAATCCTCAATATGCTCATCCACAATAAAGGAATAATAATATCTGTCAATGCCTGGCACATGGTCATTATATTATCATTTGATTAACATGAAAGCAAAATTATGAAAAATTCTCTGTACGTTTGAAAAGAAGAGTAGAACAGGATAACCAGTCTTTCTAACCCTAGATATCGAAGCAGAGCAACAGATTAATTTAAATTATACTGGTTCTAGGGGTTGATCACAACATAATGGACATGCAGTTCATTCTTTTTCTAGACACACTAATAAAAGATTGTATACAAATTAAATTGGGATCGATATTATTAGTGAAATTCATTTCTTTACACGTACATCTTTTGGACCATCAAATTGATTATCTACATGTAGCAATATTCTGATACTTCAATATTCTGACAATCTCACATGTCAACATTTAATATATAAAAGTATTTTTAAATGGTTTATATATAACATTTAGTAAGAAACATTTTGATAGATAAAATATGTACAATAAATTGTAGCCATATAAAGCATATAATTTATATATATATACATTTTTAAACAGTTTCATGTAGGAAGCTTTATTTCTAGGTTATAAAAATATTTGAGACAAATAACATTTGAATATTTCAAAGAATTACAATAAATATCTCATTTCAATTTACGGATATTTTTCTACTCTGTTACTATAAAGTTTGTAATTCAATAGCTATCATTTTGGTTTTCTGTACTGGCAAAATCTGGCAAAAATCATAGCTTTCAAATATTTAGCTGAATACTTCCAACGATGTGCTAAAATAAAGGCTTAATAACTTGAAGTAGAAACAAGTTAATTAAAGGAACAACCAAATCAGCTGCGAATTTAAAATAAAAAGACTAGTAGGGCTTAGAATATATGCTTTTAGATCATCAACTAGTATTAATTTTTTATTTGTTAGACATATACCGACATATCACTTTACCTTAGCAACCAAAGGCCATTTTGATACGCTAAAAACTTACTCTAACTCTTTAAAAATTAACAAAAGCTCTGATTAATTAGTAAAGAAAAAAGGTACAACTGTCACTTAAGCTATTTAATGTGATTTTTTAACTGACACTGATGTCAATATGCTCACAGATGTTAATGAATTACACAAATAGAAAACTTCATGTCACCGAAACATGGGTGTAATACAGGATCGTTATGTATAAGAAAATAATTCAACAGAAATGTTGAATAAAATTTTGAAATACTGATCTCAGAGTAACAAGAATAAAGCTTAAAACACAAATACAACTGTACACCTAAATTTTTCCTTCATAAACAAAGCCATATTTTTAAAAGATATAATTTAGCAGGTCTAATTATAAAACAAATGAAAGTTAAATACAGTATGTAATTGCCAAATATTTTTAACCCGCTATATGTTTTTTCCCCCCATTTGGGCCATGATACACTTTACAGGACTATTAAAACAGGATTAAAACATGAAAATGTCTCTCTATTCACTGATTGCATATTACATATATATTGGTTAAAAAATAACAGCAGCTATTCAATTTAACATTTTTATATATCCTATTACAATTATAATAGCAGACACGCGCTGTTGTATCTATATACTTTACATGATATAAAGTTATATTTATATGATGTAATATTACACAATTTTTAATTTAAATATTGTTGAAAAATATAGTTTTTAAAGGTATATGCTTATAATCATGTGATGAAATAGTATATGCAGACTTTTTTTCCCCCAAATTTACACTATAAAAAGGATTCATGTTCATCATGTCTGGTTAAGACATTATTAAGGAAAAGACCATTTTTATATACCTAAAGTTAGAATATAAAATAAGCATATAAGACTCTTGACTTATAGTTATTCCACTTCATCATCACTGACCACAAAATATTGTATGTTCTTTAATGAATAGTAAAATATATGTGGATACCTAAAAATAAGTGAACGTGCTAATATGATCATTATTTTACAGTTGTTAATATTTCAAAATGTAACATTTACATCTCTTCAGAAACAATTTCATATCCAACAGTACACTTAGATAAGAATGCCCAAGCCAGCTATCTATGTAAAAAAATGAAATAATTTACATTTGACAGCAAATACATCTAAGGCAACTGCATTTGTTGCTTTCTTAAAAAATATAACCTTACATATTTATTTGAGAAGCAGTTGCTTAAAATATGTTAGATAATTCACTTTATATATGAATTTACACTGAAATATAATTTTGTTGCATTTTACAATGCAAGGGGACAAATAAAAATGTTAAGGTTTGTCTACCTGACTAAACCAATATATCAGTGGAATAATATAACCCATTTAGCTGTGTAGAATAACTGATATTTTTGTGTTAAATGTCTGTGTTGACACCAAATAAACAAAGACACAACTATCAAGATTTAAAAAATAAATACTTAATTTCGCAATTACAGGATGTTTTAAAAGACAGCTCTTGATATTTATATTTTAGTTTCTTTTTCAACCTACTGTGAAGTAGTATCACAGCTAAACAAGTCTCTATACAGGCTTACATATAGCTTCATAAAATTTTCAAGAACTACCAATTCATTTTTGCCCATGATTTCCACTACAGATTTGAACTTAAGATTCACAGATACCAAAGAGGTAATGGGACAAGAATCAAGGGTAGGAGTGTTTGTGCTTCAGATGGTAACATGTTGAGTGTTAGAAGAGCAACCATGAAAACCATCTAGTTGGTGCTGTAGAATGGCACAATTCCACACATCTTAAATAGACTGCGCAGTTTACGGAAGAATCTATATGGAATAAAAATTCACTTCAAATGTGGAATACTGCCTATCTCAGTATTGAACTATAAACTTCTTACTCCCGCTTTGTTGAGTAGTTCTAATTCCTTCTGCAATTAGCCATTCTTTTGAATCAACCTAGCATACAGCTAGTTGATTGTTTAGGGAGATGGGACGCAAGGGAGATGGGAGAATACCCGGGAAGTGATTCAGAGCATGTATTGCCAAAAATTCTACACTGTGCATGCTATGCTTTTCTAAGTTGTCCTGTGCCCAATTAGAACCTGAATTTTTTTTTCTTTCAGAAAAAATGAATTTCTGTCTAAAACCCCTTGACTCCTACTACTGCTAATAAAGAATTCTCAGTCAGCAATTTGCAGAGTAGGAAAGCCAGGGATAATGGAACTGGGCAGCCTTTACAAGCAAAACAAAACACCAAAGAAAGGGAATAAAAAGGCTGACAAACAATGTAAGCTCTCCCATAAGGCTCATACTTATTTCCCCCCTCTTCAAAGTGTACCATAAAAAAAGCTGAATCAGCTGTGACCATAATGATGCAAAGTTTTGATTATTACGGCAAATTATACCTTCACTATTCAGGAGAGGGCAAAAAAGTTTTGTGGCTCATCAAAAGAAGCTGGGAATAAGAGCCAAGGCCACTGACACTTGTGGTGGCAGATTAAGCTGTGAGCAGACTCTAAATAAATTCCATTCTCCCCCATCCCCAAAATACACTATTCTGGCTATTAAGACTGACTTGCATTCTATGCATGCCAGTACACTATCCATTCAGGATCACTTATTTCAGTGGGAGACAGGGAGGGCAGTCTTCTGAATTAGGAAGCTGTAACAGATTAGTTCTGTGTGTGTGTGTAACAGACTGTTAACTATGAATGATTACAGTCTCTGCTTCAAATTTAAATAAATCACATATTTTGTAAAATAGTCAAAATCTTTTTAAGCGAAGAAAAAAAGAAAAATTGTGTGCTCAGTTAATTTTTGAACCAGGAATTAGCCTTTCTGTCATCTAGAATACATAACTAACATCATTCTTTGAGAAACAAAAAATAAGGTTTGCAAAGACATATAATTAAATCACCCAAACCAAAGTTTTCAAAGATACATAAGTTTACATAAGAATAAAATGCCCAAATTATCTTGTGAACGCTTTGATTTTCTTAACTAAATGAATTTTCTTTTTGTGCTGATGAGGTTTTTTAAAAGCTGTTCTAGAAAATGTATCCCCATTTAGAACAGAAATAAAAATATACAATTCGTAAGACTTAGGGGAAAAACATGAAGCATGTAAATTGTAATAATGCAAAGAAAACCATAACAATTCTAAAATGAAATTATAGAAAAGGAAACATTAAGGACCACAAACCAAATATCATTAAGAATATTAATAATCTATTACAAATCCAGTATTATCACTCAAACTGAATTAGCTACAAGTACAGGAAAAAAAAACTCTTAAACTTAATTTCAATAAAAATAATTCCTTCACTACAATTTTATGAGGTAAAAAATAAAAGAACAAGTGCCTATAAGAAATAATCTTTGATAAGTCAGTAAACTCTGTTTCTTCCATATTTAATGATATCCTAGTTTCATTCTACATATATTTTATATTTTTCCAACTACAAATAAAAATAATGTTTCCAAGCTAACTAGTACACAAAGAACAAAAAATAAGTTCAAATTTATAAGAATTCATAAATAACCGTAAGTACATATTGAGGAGATTAGCTTCATTTCAGGAAGTGTGTCTTAAAGGCATAAACATCCCCAATCACATCAGCCAAATCAACAATGGAAATTAAACACATGACAGACAAAGCCCTTCAAATCCAATGAAATGCCCTACATACACATCTCATGTCGTTCAGTGGCAGTGAGGCAAAAAAGACAGGTATCTCAAGGTACAGGCCTCCTGTTTAGAGATCATTTACATTCTATTCACAGAATAAGAATGAAGTTGAAACAGTATTATAATGTTGTCTCTGAGGCTCACTATGGCATATCAGATATAAACTATGATCATATTAAAAACCTTGACATTTTTCACTCTGTGGTAAGATAAGAGTGCAAATATTGTCTTCTCCAAAATACAGTAAGGAATTAAAACCACAATTAGGTTATAATCCCAGCTTCACTGGACTACTTATATAACACAGAGGATAAAGAAATTATGGGGGAAAAAAGAATATTGACCTTGACCAGCTCCATGGTACAAATTACATCTTTCAATGTTAAAGATACAAAGATTCTTTAAAGGGGAACTTGGGATCATGTGGCAGATGGATTCAGTCAGAGAGGTCTATAGCTACCACATGCCACACTGAGTTCACTGAAATTGTTGTTATAAAATAACATGAATGAGAACATATTTCTGTTAACATTTCTAACTGATTTTTTCATTAATGACATATATTCTTCTCACAAGAGTATCACCAGTAAAGTGTCTGGATATATAACTCAGAACACTTATAGTATCCCTTTTCGAATAATATTATCAAATACTGCTTTTAAAAATTTTCCTGCTTTGAACAAAGTTATATGAATTAAATCATATGAATAATAGTACTATTTACAATAGCCAGGACATGGAAGCAACCTAAATGTCCATTGACAGAGGAATGGATAAAGAAGATGTGGTACATACTTGCGATGGACTATTACTCAGCCATAAAAAGGAACAAAATAGTGCTATTTGCAGAGACGTGGATAGACCTAGAGACTGTCATACAGAGTGATGTAAGTTAGAAAGAGAAAAACAAATATCATCTATTATTGCTTATATGTGGAATCTAAAAAAATGGTACAGATGAACTTATCAGCAAAGCAGAAATAGAGTCACAGATTTAGAGAAAACCTATGGTTACCATGAGGGGAAGGGAAGGTGGGACCAATTGGGAGACTGGGATTGACATATATACACCACTATGTATAAAATAGATAACTAATAAGAACCTCCTGTTTAGCATAGGAAACTACTCAATGATCTGTGGAGACCTAAATGGGAATGAAATCTAAAAAAGAGTGGATATATGTATACGCATAAGTGATTCACTTTATCATACAGCAGAAACTAAAACAACACTGTAAAGCAATTATACTTCCATAAAAATTTTCAAAAAAGAAAAAATAAGTCATATGAATAAAAAAGGGTATATGTTTATTTAAATGGACTTCAACCATTCTCTCTGCAAAATTTTACCAGTTATAAAATCATTCAATAGTATATAATTTTTAGCAACAAAGATTAATTATAGTTGTATAAGTTAATCAGAAATTGATAAATAGTCTCTCAGTTCTGTTCCCTAAAAATTCATATGTTCAATCCCTAACCCCCAATGTGACTGCATTTGGAGATGGGGCCTTTAAGGAACTCATTAAGTTTAAATGAGGTCATCAGGGTAGGCCCTAATCCTACAGGACCAGTGTCCTTATAAAAAGAGGAAGAGACACTAGGGATCTCTCTCCAAGTCTTATGCACACGGAAGAGGCCATGTATGGACACAGTGAGAGTGCAGCCATTTACCTAGGAGAGAGCCTAAGAGAGAGACCTCTGAATGACACGTACCTTGCTGCACTTGATCTTGGCTTTTTAGCCTGCAGAAATGCGAGAAAATAAATTTCTGTCGTCTAAGCCATACAGCCTATGGTATTTTCTTATGGCAGTCCTTGCAGACTAACTAATACAACCTCCATAAACACTAGTTTTGTTCTGTAACTACTTAGCCATATAAGGTTGAGGGAGTCATTTAATTTCTCTGAACTTTAGTTTCTTCATTTATAAAACAAGAGGGCTAGGCTGGCTAAGAGTTGGTAAATATTAGATATACATGCCACCAGTCTTTTTGTTTCCTTGCTCACAATAACAAAAAACTGTTCATAGTAACCATACGCAATCAATGAGAATTGTCTTGTGAGATGCAGCCTATTCATCATGCCCAGGTTGGAAGATGTGTAACATCAGTTACAGGACTACGCTGTAGGTCCTTACTACTCAAAGTGCGGCTAAGGGACCGGCAACATCAACAGCACCTGGGAGCTTGTGAGAAATGACAACTCTCAGACCTTAGACCAATCTTCTGAATCAGATCTACCTTCTAACAATATCCACAATGGACATTCAAGTTTTAGAAGCACTTGTCTAGGAATCTGAATTTTCTAAAAGGAAGTTCGCAAAAACTGGCAGGGCACAAGCTAATTACAGCACATTATATATTTTGTTGGGTTTCTACACTGTTCAATATTCTTGAATTATTTGTCAAAATTTAAATGTAGGGAGGGTTCATACAAAGATATGAATTTATTGATAAATTGGAAGATGATATAAAAATGAGCTAACATTTCTGCATGGTATCAGAGAGAACTGAGTAACACTGCCTCTTTTACGACAGGATATCTTTCGTGTGACAGGTTCATCACTGTCCTCTTCATTTACTTATATTATCTACCTGGCTCTGTTATGCATATGACTTGCAATCCCCGTTTTTAAATTTCTTTTTCTTTCACACAGTAGTGGGAGAAAAAACGAAACGGAAACATTTAACAGGAAGAGATTTTAAAATATGTTCTCATTTGATAATTTTGAGTTTTCTATTTCTTTCCCTTCATTTCTACCTATTCTTTCTTTATCAATACTTGCTTTGATTTGATCCTTAACATTACTTTGCTTAGTGATAATATATGTATTATGATCAACACTCGATTATTTTCATTCATGATATATTGTTTAACCTAGATTTCTAGCAATCTAGGAGTAATTTTTTTTCTCAACAGACATACACTAATTGTGTTTAAAGTGAATTGTCTCTTTTGTTTCATATCTTGGAAAATAATTTTGAAAATCTTGTGTCTCGAAACATTTTTAGGAGCCTGAGTAAGATGTAGAAAAAAATGAAGAATTAAAAATGTAGATAAAAACAATAAATTAATAAAATAATTATTAGCTGACCGAAGACTAATTTCAGAAGAGTATAAGGCACTAGCCTGGAGAATGCCAAAAGTCTAGCTATATTAACTGCCTTTGGTAACTATTTGGAAATACAACTGAATTAATCATAAGATATATTTCCTCAAAGATATTTTTATGGAAGTTATGAAAATTGATACATTCTTACCTACGTAAAGTACCTAGGGCCTTGAACTTTCAGGGATGCTGATTTTCACTGGCATTAATGGAAATTAAGAAAGTGTGTAACATACTAGTAATATTCTAATTTTTACTTATTACATTAGGAACTTTATCCTCCTACTCTCAAACCTCAAGTCTTATTCATATTTTAATGTTCAGAATTATGAAGCCATTTACATTTCTGTTAAAAACACATACCCCTTGGACACTAACTGCCTTAAATACTGCATGCATTCACACCATTCACATAGTTTCAACCATAATGTCAACAGCAACAAATGGTAAATCTTTATCTCTGGTTCTACTTATTCAAGTTCTCATTCTTTACCTTTTATCAAATACCAAAAATGTCTGCCTAATAAAAATCACCCTCAAACTAAATATATCTTATTACCTAATTTTATTTCCCCACATATCAATTTTTTTCTTAGCTGACTGTTGATGTAACAAGCACTAGAATTTTAAAGATCACATGGTGACTAACTCAATATAAACTGGAGATAAGACGGGGGTAAAACTGAGTCCCAGGAGTTTTTGAATGAAAGGCTGCTTCCTGTGTGCCTCATTCTCTAGATTTTCACTATCCAACCACAATGAGAAAGGTGTTGATGGTTTTCCCCCATTTTATTGGTCCTACTGGGATCTATCTCTTCTAATCCTTTCATCCAGCATTTTCAGATTCATCTTAATGCACAGCATTACATAATACTCTCCTGTTCAAGCATCATGAATAGTCCCCTTACTCCCTTATAGTAAATTAAATCTAAATTCTCTTGGTAGCTTTTAAGGCCTTCAAAAATCTGACCGTACTCTCTTCCTAGCTATCTAAATACACTCTCTGCTCTATGCAATCCAGTTTCTTTATTATCTCAAATACTTTCAAATGCTCAAAACTGTGTTTTTCTTTCTCATTCCTTTTCCATCGCCAACACTCTGCTTCCTTCTAACTACTTCATTCTTAAACATATATGAATTTATCACCCACTATGTGCCACTTTTTAATACCCAATACAAGTTCCATTGTATTCTTGAAGTTTTTCCTGAATTTACCAGTACTCACTCATTTGTAGTCATCATTACAGATAATTTCAACAGCTGTTCTTTTTGAAGTGCTTACTATTGCCACATGGCCAGTTGGGCAATTTACATATATTATTTCTTTTTTTTTCTCAACCCCTCTGTGGGTTTATATTATACTTGCTATTCCACAAATGATGAACCTGAGGCTCAGAGCCCTCATAAGACTTAGTCCAAACCATAGGAATTAGGATTAGATCTCTACTGACTTCTGTGGGTCACTATTATTTAGTGTCCCTAATTAGATTTCAAGTGCTTTGAGGACAAAGAATGTGGCTTACTTTTTTGTATTCCTCTAGTACTCAACACTGTGCTGAACACTTAAAAGGTCATCAATTACATTTAGTTGATTAGAAAGTTAAATGTTCCAGGCTAGAACTTCAGGTTGCTCAGGTCATACCAGGGCAACTTCTCCACCATGAAAAGTCTTACTTTGATCTAAGAGGTTCATTATTTTCACTCCACTTAATGAAAGAGAAAAAATGTATCAAAAAGATAAAGAAAATGGTTTGTGTGAACAACAGGAAAATTGAAATTTAGTAGCAAGGTTGTTCTACTATGAATGTTTTTCTACTTGAAAAAGACTGTAATAGCATATAAAATATTTTTTAAATATATTGAATTCTCTCACTTTACAACATAAAGAATGCTATGTTGGCATAGACTAGAAGACCTAGGCCTTCATTTATTTACACTGTTGGAGAGCCTGGAAATCCAGGCTAAAACCCAGATGGTAGCAGGTCAAGCTTAACTGAGTCCTCTATCAACCAGCCCTACATCTCGTGTCCTCCTTCTCTTTACCTAATGGATAATACAGGGAAACCCGACACATAGAATAGCTAAGTCTTCTCTTTTCTGTCAGTAGTTATTTATGTTCCTCATGGATACATACTGAATTTAAATTTATAAGCAGGTTCCCATTAAATGGCTTGAATTCATCATAAAGATAAATATGAAACTTTAGCCCAATTGATTTGATTCAAGGTGTAGGACCACTAGTGACACCGAACAAAGAACTCCATGTTGACCTTGAATGCTACAGCGATCCAAGTTTTCTTTGCCTAGCTTTTAAGTTCTGCCATGATTAAATATAATGACTGACTACATCTCTGGCCATCACTATAGCTATGCACAGCTACTCGCAATTCTTTGTACACTGTATCTTATTTTCTACCCCCATGCTGTTGTACACGCTCACCCCTTGTCTGGAATAGCTTGTTCACCCAAACATCTCTCAAGATGAGGTTAATACTATACTAAACAGGAAAACAAAAACAAAAACAAAAAACAATAACTAGTATTTAAAGTAGCAGAAGAAACCTCCAAAGTTAACTCTATTAAGACAATATTTTTTGCACTTGAGAATTAAAATGATATAAATGATAATGATGATAATTGATGACAATACTAAATAATATTTATTAAGTAGTCAGTATATCCCAGACTCTCTACTGAAAGCTTTACATGCATTATCCAATGTAATACCAAACATAAAACCAGCAAGACAGATATAATATTATCCATATAGAGAATGGGGAACAAGCATAGAGAGTTTAAGGAACTTATCAAACATTATACAGCTAGTTAATATAACAGAGCCCAATCTGAATTCCATTACAACTGATTTGATACTATAGTGTGAAGACAGCACCATTCAAAATAATACACTTCTATAATGCCTTTAGTTAAATAACTAATCAAATTATAGTAATGACTTTTCTTAGGAAATATCTTAATTTTTTGCAGTCAATAAAACTGGGAATAAATCTACAACAATAATAATAGTAATAGTTTTCATCAGTATTGTGCGCTGTTTTATTTACTGGAAGATGATTCCAGAATTTTTACAGCTTCTAGTCCAGCTTATTAAGCAAAATAGTCAAGAATGAAAGTACCAAGAATAATTTTGTAGCAGTTTAAATAATTTTAAAAACTAAAAAGTTATAAAATAAGAGGAATTGACTGTTCTTTTTTTAATATGAGATGGCTGAAAGCTGGCAGAATCAATGGATATAGTATATAAGACAACTATGATTTGTTTAAATATATGTAACGACTGTTTATGCAAAAAAATGACATTTTTTTAGTGACTAATTTTTAGAAAACCAGTGATAATGCTATAAATTACATTACATCTTTGGTTAAATCATTTGTAAAACCTTAATAGAGACTCTCCTGTGAAGGAAGTCAGTGATAAGTCGTAACAAACTCTAAACAAAATATAGAAATGATCAACAACAAAAGATTAAGGGCACAGCCAATATGGTTTAACAAAACAAAACCAAAAAATCCAATAATCTAAAGGGTT
Organism: Hippopotamus amphibius kiboko; assembly: GCF_030028045.1. Taxonomy (NCBI): domain Eukaryota; kingdom Metazoa; phylum Chordata; class Mammalia; order Artiodactyla; family Hippopotamidae; genus Hippopotamus; species Hippopotamus amphibius. The sequence continues at coordinate 93,837,150 of NC_080193.1, read as the reverse complement.
TATATGCATCATTTCCCATTATACCTCTGTGAAGTCCTCACAGGTTAGAACTTGCATAAATGCAAATGATGCTATATGTGTGTGTTTTCTGTTCATCTTTCAAAGCTATCATTTTTTATGTCTCATCGGGTTTTTAAAAGGCTTAATTTTTAAGTTAACTGAAAATGTTGTGAATATAAAAGTACATTCACATATTTGTAAAGAGAAAGAGCTGGTGCACTACAAGATAAGTGACATAAATGACAAGGATGGTGTACACTTTGTTGTTGACTCCCAGAAAGGTACTCATTAATTTGTCTTTGTACTCTGCTTTCAGAAAGCAACAAGTAAAGGAAATTGTATATGATTTGGGGCAATGTAATTTTCTTCAGTAACTGAGTTACTTTGTGACAGAAACATAGCAGATAGGGCCCAAATTTCACAGGGGAAAGTAAGAAAGACTGTTAATTTAGATATTGACTGAGATCTTTAGACATAAATATGAGAGAAAAGGGAAAAAAGTGACGCTCTTCTCCCAGACTGAATTAATACGTGAATGAAAGATGTTTGGTAATGATTATTTAATACATTCTAGTTACAAGAGTATGTTGGCCTATAACATGAAGCTAACTGGAGGTAAGGTACCCTCTTATGGAACATTTATTAACTTACTCCAATAAATCACATGCCATATAGTCAAGCCAGATGAATATCACGTATATGACGAAATCTTACAAAAGTTCTAACTTTGAGTTTGGAAAATAACCTCCCCAAAAGTTAGCAAAAGTACCACCACAGTAATATTCTTGTGGCAATAAATGTTATTAAGCTGTTCTATTATAAACAATTGGCTCAAGCTTAAAAAGTCACATGTATAACTAAATCAATGTGAAGTTTATCTGATAAAGAGTCATTTGATATCTAACTCTGTCTTTCAACAACAAATAGAACTAGCATAAAAATTCTCCCATTTACACAACTTTTCTCACTGAAGTCACTCACTATATATGTGGTTTGTGTTAGTGGTTTTGTCAATAGCAAATTGCTACCCAACTCTGTCTCTGAGACAGCAAAGGTGGATTATTACCTTATTCTTGATGGTAAGGCTCTTAAAGGAAAGGAGCTTACATTTTTTTTTTGTTTTAAATGTTCAGAGAATATACAAGAGGCATGGAAATCATTAGGAAAACGTAACTTCTTTCCATCAATCTGTATCTAGCTTCTGGACTGTAGGCACAAAATTGCTGGAGGCGATATGGAAGAACCTGAACTAAACCTTCTCCCCCTCATCTAGCTCATCACACATGGCTACCATTTTGTCGACACTGCCTTCAGTGTTGCAGCTTAAGGTGTCCTATAATTCTTCTGTCAATCAAAAAGACAACATTTTGAAGGTATAAATCATAACACAGTTTTTCCAAGTATTTAAATAATGCAAAAAATGCTACTTAATGTGTATGGGAGCTCTATGACTAGATACTAAAAGTGTCAGATAATGAGGGTTTGGGGATATATTTTGACATTTGATTTTAATTTTATATAAATAATTGTCTTGCATCTAAATTTCATTTTCCTAGACCTAGACTTTGCTGCATAGTTTGGACTTTCCATTGTTATCAGCATTTCACAATGCATACAGATGATTTTTTTTTAATTTTAATGGATTTGTGGAGATGTTATGCACATTAGAAAATTATTAAAAATAAGAATATCAAGTGTAGGACTTTAGAATTATTATTACTTGAGTATGCCTTGAAGAGAGTGAAAATTATATATACACAGTATACATATACTTAGATTTATATATATATATATATATATATATACACACACATACACATATATAATGTATGGATCTTATGTGATATTTCCAAAATCATAAAGGTGGTACTAGAATGACTGAAGTTTAGGAAGCACTTAAGTGACTCTGGCAATTAAAAAAATTGATGAAGACACTGGAATACTATCAAAACGCAGAACTCCAAAAGTCTCAGCAAAACCAATGCTCCTTGTCCAAACTGATAAGGAGAAAAAGAAAAAAAAAAACCCTACATTGAGTATTAAAATCTCTGATAATCCTCCCTCAAATAGGGAGGTAGTTCACACTATCAGAAAATATTAAGATATTTAGCAAATAGTAACTGCAAGAGATACTTCTTTATGTTTGACATTTTTCTGGGAAATCAGGCTTAACAGAGTTGCTTTCATGCATTTGAGCATCATCATGCAAACATTTATTTTTTTTTCTCTCCTTGGTCAAATTTTCTCAACTTTGAACATTTCTCCTTAGTCTTATTTCTCTTTTCGTTTTTGTGGCTCCATGTTTACTACTTCTTTGAAGTTTTTAACAATAACTGAATAGAGTACAAGGCTGCACTGCACACCTAGACTAACACATGGTCTATACCAGATCAAAATTATATTATATTCTATGCATTACCAATGTATTAGCTAACAATTTATAAAGTTCTGCACAGAAATGCAGTAATGTCTATTACCATTTATGACAGAATTTGACACTAAGTATTTAGAAGTGAAGATTTGGTTTCATTTTAAAAATGAAGAATCTACATGTTCTTAAAAACTATAATATATTCATTATTATGACTCCCTGATTGTCTTTTCTTTTACAATTTTGAATATTTTATAATATCATTACATTTATAGCAAGTAAAATCAAAACCCACATTCATTTACCATTCAGCATCAGGAGTAAAGGATTTATTTTTTGTGAATTCACAGTTGAAACCTTCAATCCTTAGCTGATATTTTCTAGCAAAATATTTCATTTGATTATCTAAAGAACTGGGACAAATACTAAGTGTAGTACAGCACTAGTAAAAATAAGTGAATCCCATGGAATAGTTACCCTCAAAGTCATTATTAAGTTATCCTATGCTCATTTGTTCATATTTTTAAAAGATTTTCCATTTCCACACAACAACAAAGTAGTTGTCAATATGCCAGTAACCACATAACGATAAGAAAGCACACAGCTATGTGAAGTTCAGAAACAGTTTCTTTATTCAAATCTCCATGGATTAAGAAATGAGTGTAATGCACTATACTAAATGTACTATGATGAAAATGTATCAATACAAAGAAACAATGTAAAAAAGACTCAGTGTTTATATAGACCACATTTAGTAACATCTGATCATAACTGAGAATTACATTGAGCCAGAAGATCTTTTTAAAAAATCTGTGTCACTATTACTGCCAAGAAGGCCATTTCCACAGTTCTTTATCTTTAATAAGCTATTTTAGGCAAAAGGAGAAAAGAAAATGAAAAAACATCAAATGGACAAGATATAACAAGATAAAAATGACATGAGAAAGAATCTAAATTAATCCCTCTGCCCTGATATTGTCAAACAGAAAATTCAACTTTCCGATCACATTTATTTTTCTTTCATATAACTCTTTTACTATGTGTGTAGTGCGTACACGCATGCACATGCTATGTTTCTATACTGTTCAGAGACAGGTTGAAAACAATGACAAAACATTATAAGCATTTTTGAATGTTTAAAATAAAGCACAAAATGAATATACTGCAAAGTCATACCTATCAGGCACCTGTTTCAGTTATATCTTCAAGATAAAAAAGCAAAAAAGAATGACTTTAGTAGTAGTGCTAAGGACAGCAAATCTCTTTCTAGCTGCCATATAAGTAACACTTTGTAAAATCTTTTATTTTTCTGCTGTATTGCTGCATGATCATGGAAATATAATACACACAAATACATACATGTTACATGGTAGGAACAGACTCATGATTGATGTACTTGTTTAAGAAAAGAACATCAAGAATGCAGTTCACTTGTTTTAAGATAGCGTACTTAACAAACATATATTTTAAAAGTATACATTTTAACTATACTTACATATTAAATTTTTATTAAATATATTTTTATGAAATATATTTTATTTAAATTAAACTATTAGTCATAGTATTTTTCTCTCAGGAATGAGGCACTCTGAAAATGTATAAATCTTTACCATTTATAGTTGCTATGTTGCATCCTTTTTTTAAATAATTGTCAAAGTTACATTTGGAATACTATAGCAATTGATGATACTTGGTTCCAATTTAGAGATTGAATTTATCCAGAACTAACTTATATTAGTTTTGTTTTACATATTCTAATGTTCTTCTTTTTTAAAACAATATTTAAAAATGTTTCTCATAGCACTTTAGTGCCTGTGTTATATTCCATAGACACTCACTACTCAAAGTGTGGTCCATGGACCAGAAGCAACAGCATCACATGGGAACCTGTAGCATTGACATATATACACTATCAAATGTAAAACAGATAGCTAGTGGAAAGTTGCTGCATAACATAGGGAGATCAACTCGATGATGGGTGATGACTTAGAGGGCTGGGATAGGGAACGTGGGGGGGAAGTCATGGGAGGGAGGGGATATGGGGACATATGTATAAACACAGCTGATTTACTTTAGTGTACAGCAAAAACTGGCACAACAGTGTAAAATAATTATATTCCAATAAAGAGCTTAAAAAAAAAAAAGAATACAGAATTTCAGATCCCAACCCAGGACTATTGAATCAGAATCTGCATTTCATAACATTATGCACATACACACACATTCACAAATATTTGCCTTTGCATATATATATGTATGTATAAACAACAACACAATTTTAGAAGTATTTTCATCAACCATATGTGAAAAAATGTATTTTTTCTGAAAAATAACTTTTCAATAGACAATGTGAAGTATACAACATGTATAATATGTATATATTACAATTATACATATATAATTATATATGTTACTATATACTTCACTTTGCCCTATCATAAAGTTCAGGTTTTTTATAATTTTGCTATTTTCAGCAACCATTCAATGAATATATCAATTAACATATGTATCTTTTACCTGCAGTTTTGAATATTTCTTTTACAATGATGTTTTCAACTGAAAATATTGAAATAAACTTGACACTGTAATGCTTCAGAAACACACTTCTAAAGTGTTTTCTAGATTACATGAATAAGCAATATTTTATCTATACTTATAGCTGCATTATTACTTGTTTCATACTAGATGTTTAATTAACGGAAAAAGGAATGGTATCTCAAATTTATTTTAATTTGTAATTATTCTATTGCCAGGGAAATTAAACTTTTTACGACATTTTTCATTTTCATATTCTTCTTTTGTGAATTTTTATGTCAATTTCCTTTCCCAAAACACTGAGGACTTAGTATTTTACTATCAACATTACATGTTCTTTATATATTAAGGGTATTATACCTCTGTCTGGAAAGAGGTGAGTCTTTTCCCACTTTACTCCTTTTTATATTGAGATATTTGTATAATACTTTTGACTTCTATGTGGTTAATAAAACCTGTCAACTTTTTCTATTTTTGAGGCTTAGAAAATCCTTACCCACCCAGATATTCAAAAATAATAAGTCAAATATGTTTTTCTTTTTCTATAGTTTGGTTTTTCAATAATCACAAATTAATGTGGAATTTATATCATTCTATGCCATATGATGAATACTTAGCATTTATGTTTGTTTGTTTTACCAATTAAACATCGACTGGTCTGACCCACTACAACTATTTTGTGATGAAAGGCTCATAACTTTAATTTTTTTATTTTTTTTAAGATTTATTTTACTATTTAGTTAGGCTACATTGGGTCTTTGGTGCTGCACACAGGCTTTCTCTACTTGTGGCAAGCGGGGGCTGCTCTTTGTTTTGGTGTACGGGTTTTTCATTGCAGTGGGTTCTCTAGTTGTGGAGCACCGGCTGTAGGTGCATGGGCTTCAGTAGTTGCAGTGTGTGGGCTCAGTAGTTGTGGCTCGTGGACTCTAGAGCACAGGCTCAGTAGTTGTGGCGCATGGGCTTAGTTGCTCCACGGCACGTGGGATTTTCCCAGACCAGGGCTTGAACTCATGCCCTCTGCATTGGCAGGTGGATTCTTAACCACTGAGCCACCAGGGAAGCCCCAAGGCTCATAATTATTAAAAGCATAGTTAACTCTAAGAATACAGACACACATTCTTTTCTTCTCCATATTTCTGGCAAATGTTCTACTAATTCAAAGTTTTTGTGGGGAAGGAAGGAAAGAAGAAAGGAAAGAAAAAAAAGAAGGTTGTAGAGCTCTTCCTTAATTTGTAAAATATATAAATTTAGTTTTTCAGTACACTCTATGTGACTATCAAATCTTTTTTTCACAATTATTATGTGGTCACCACTTTACCAGGAATTGTGGTGGATACAAAGATAATTTTAATATGCAGTGCTTAGTCTCAGAAGTTAAAATTCAACTTTGGAAACAAAACATACAGAACTTGTAGGTGTTAACTGGGCTAGCTTTCAGAGATACAAGAAAAGGAAGAAGAGTGTTGGGAAGAAAAACGGAAGGAAGTTTTATGTCAGCAATGAGACTGGAGTTTTACAGTAGATGGGAAGTGCACTCCAGATGGAAGTAACAAGTACAAAGCACCTGTTTAGTTACCTGTGTTATCTAAGGAAATTCTTTCCGCATTACCTTAATAACTTAAGTACACACTGTGGCTTCCCGACTGACCCAGGCTGATGTTAGGAACCACAGTTACATATTTTCAATGTCCCGCAGAGCTCTGCGCACAGTTGCTTTGCCTACCATCATTGCTGAATGGACACTGGTTCAATTAATTGCTTTTGATTTTGTGCACAAGTTTTCTTAAATGCTGTGTAACCCTGACTACTATTCATTTTACCAGTGTTCTTAAGTTTTATTTTAGAATAAAGGTGTCCCCAAATTTATGAGAGGCACTACTTTCCAGACGCAGTGGCTACTACCTCTTAATGAACACAGAAGCTGCTTTTTCTTCCCTTAAGTGAAACATCATAAAAGTTAAGCGACAGCAATTGTGACCCTATCTGTGGAAGTTTATGAGACTGATATGTGGACAGACTTGACTTACAATGTTATTGTAACACCTCATCAAAATTCTTGTCCAGATTTTTAGCAGTGACTTAAGACAAGTGGGCTGGCCTGTAACTGCTGGGATCACTTCAGCAACTTACCTAGAAGCACAAAATAACCCTTTTCAGTTAACCCCAGTTATTTCTCTTGCCCCTTGTTATGGCTGAGAGAGTATATAAGGGAAAGGGGTCCTGATGGTCTAGGACAGGGAGGCAAAGGCCTATATTATCATCTCTACTATTCTGCTTCCAAGGAGACAAGAATCCTGAAATGACTATGGCATCACATTAGCAGAGAAGTTGATGAAAAGGTCATGTCCAAAGGTTCATTTGATTTTCTTCTATCAGCTCAAAGCCATTTAATAGGTATATTTTAATTTCATAACTATTTCAATACAGCAGCATATATGTAGGAACAAATTAAACATATTTAAACACAAAACGGCAATAATTTGTGCTGGCACAATGACATAATTACAGCATTTGTTTTCACTCTTCATTTCCACCTAACGCCAGTTTTCTAAAAGTAATGGAAACCAATATGGATTTTCCTAAGAAAACATCTGGCAGTTAAATTTCAGGAGTGAATTCCAGTATGAGAAAATGTTGCAAATGCAAAGAAAGACTAGAATTATTGTTCTTAAATTCCATGTTTGTGGGGCAAGAAAAAATATATACATATATCTAGTAAACTAGAAGATGGTCCATAATATATTATTTTATTATATTTAAAAGAGAGAGAATTGTTTATGTAGCTGCAGTCTTCGTGTTTATGACACAAAAATTCAGCAATATTTGCAAACTAACTGGAAGATTACACTTTAATACAAATAAAGAACTTAGGTAAACGCATTCAGCTGTGATTGATCTAGGGCTGACAAATTAAAGTTAAAAAAAACTGCACACAATGGCAGTTTAAAAGCTTTTTTGCAAAATATAGTTCAGCATATTGAATAAATGCATCATACCTGTTAGGCTTAATTTTATATTTAAAATCAATTCTAATTAGGGTGGGGAGTTTGGCAAAGGAATGCAAATGTATAAGTACATAGTGTTTTGATGAAAGGATGCATAGGAGAAATCAGGTGGGCTAAGATGCTGAATGCATTTCTCACTCATAGACGAACCAAGTTTTCCATTCTAAATAAACTAAGAAAATCCTATTTTTCTATCTATATGAGTCAGCACTCAGTCCAAACATGAAAACAAGCCCATGCATGACCACCATTATCTGTATAAATTAAGCAACCCTTTTCTTGTCATAGAATAAAATGAAATTTTATTCTTTCAGTTATTACGCTCCTGAAATAAATTCAAGGACTGGAATTCTTGCTGTTATTTCTAGTTGCTATTTTCATCTTTCTGGTTGCTATTAATAGCAAAGTTGTAAATCACTCAATCATGAGAGAAAAGGCAGTTGTAAATTTTTTACCAATAGTTCACAATATTAGTATAAGTTCAGGTAAAAAGAGCTGGGGGAAAACCCCAGGATCTTACATTCGAGGAAAATGCAATTAATAACATGAAATTTCCAAACAAAATTTATATATCGAGAATTTTGATTTTTAATTATCCCACACCCAAGATTTGACAGTCTTATATAATAGGCCAATGGTTTTATGAACATTAAAAAAAAATCTCTGGGTTATTTATATTTCTTTTCATAAAAATGTTTTGCCTAATGCTCCTATTTTCTGTATTTGCTGAAATGTCAAGATAGGGGACTTTCTCCATGTATCTTCCTGTCCCTAACCCTTCCCACCCTGATCCTCAGGTTTCTTTTTCTCTCTCATCTCTTCTCATTTGGTACCTTCTACTTAAATGTCTTCATCAACTCCCATGGATTCACCTTCTAGGTAAGCACTTATTTCCTAACTTCTATAGTTGGTCTATACCTCTTTCTTATCATTCAGGTGCCGTTATATATTTATATTCTTGCTCTCCTTGATGTCTCACTGGCAAGTCAAATACTAACTGATCACACCCATCCTATAATTTTACTTTCTTTCCTTCTCCAGCTTTGTGGTGGGGCATGGCACAATCGTCGACCGATTTTCTTAGTACAGACACTGTGTGTAACCATTCCCTGTCAGTTACTTCTGCCAGATTAATCTTGAACTCACTCATCTTTCCCTATATGGCAATCAGAAAGCCTTCTGCTCATTCTCCATACTACCAAGAGAGTTATCTTTCATAAAATCATATATACATTCCTATCTAAAATTCCATTAATAAGTTTAATCATTTTCCCCTGAAGGAAAATTTCTGAACATGAAATGAATGTATCTAGGCCCCAACCATACTTTATATTCTACCATTTACTCTAACTTGCCACGTTATTACATGTCACTACTCTCCTTGTTCTTTTAGAATTAAGTGATCACTTTTTATTAAAATGTTATCAGTTTGTTTCCACAATACTAATAATATATTTGAGTATAGGAGTTATTAAATTGTCTTGAAATTGTGTTTCTCCAATTATCTCCCGACTTCTTCTTTACAGCAATTTCTGTTTTGTTCATCTGTTTACCCTCAGCATCTTGCATGGTGCCTGACTGTTACAGGTTCTTAATAGATTTTGAATGAATCATTAAATATAGGATCTATGAATGATGCAGGTTGTATATGTGTCAATACGTATAAAGGTATATAGTTTTTTCTATCTCCTTGGCTTGGTACATGAAACAAGGTAATAGCTATCTTTTATGGACACAAAACCAATAACAAATAAACCTTTAGCCTTTTGCTGGACTATTTAGCTAATAGCAAGCATAGTTTTAAAAAAAAGTTGCCAGAAGCCACAACAAACAGAAAGCAAGGACGTACATAATTAACAGTGTTGAAGAGTTTTGGTCTTATGTCTACGACATGATGAAACAATAATTTTTTTTATGCTTTTATATCCTCTATTCATTCTACCCAGGATGAGCTCTAATACTTCTGAAAGATATCCTTCATTTATAGAACTTTCATAAAGAATTAGAGTGTATGTAGATTCACTGATTTGTAATGGTAACATTGCCACGCCTGAAAAACAAAAGGAACAAAATAAAAATAATAAAACGAAACAAAATAAAACAGAAAAAAAAAATGAAGGGAACTTATACATGGCTTATAAAATAGAAGTATAATAATTAGGGCTTTTGTATTTTCTATCTCAACTGTATTTTTACTTTGATAAATCTGCCTCCTGCTGTTGGAAAATATTCGAATCTTTAACATTTTGAAGGCAATTTATTCTGAAAGTTCCATAAGAGAATCAAATGTTATATGTCTGCACATATGCTTTGATTTCTCAAGAGTACACTTGTTTTGGTTAAAGTGAACAACTCAGCAACAAAGATGATTACTAGCAAACACTGGTTGCATACATACTATATGAAGAGCACTGTACAATGAACTAGGTGTATGTAGAAACCAAGCTTAAAACATGTTTTTTGATTCCCTGAGGCTTACCAGTTAGAAGTAATAACAATATTAGGATGCTCCCAAGCATTACAACATATTGTAAGCAAATGCCTTCTTGGATATGTCTTTAGAGGGCATATAATGATGCCATTTAGATGACGATGTATCACATGAGTGTAAAGTACTTAGCTGAGAGGTAATTAGTATGCGCATTACTAATCTGTCTGTAGTAACTAGAGTTTTATGAAAAGATACAGAGAAAGTAGGGAAGGAGTGAATGATTTTCTCATTCAATTGGAGCTAGCTGTAACTCAGAACTACAAATTGCCTGCAGAGAAAGTGGATGTCAGAAAACTCACCCTTTCTAAAGCATTTTACTTGAAGCGGTCAGAACAAGGGAAAAACAGATCCTTTTAAATAACTAGATTCGAAAATTAAGACACAGTTGATAGATGGGAGGATGTTGAAATGAGCATTAAACACATAGGTTAAATGACTTAAGGATGGTTCCATTTATCTTGGAGCTCTCCTTGATGAGATACCCAGAACTGGGCAGAGAGGAATTTTGAGGAGACAAAACTCAGCGGGTAAAAAGGAAGCTTAAATAGGTTATGACCATTTCCTTCCAAAGAATAATCAAGAGTAGACTGGAGTGGACAAAGCTAAGTATCATAAAAACAGACTAGGTCTAGAACCAGAGGAAAAATTTCTCAAAATAGAAATCTATCCCATTAAATGTGACACTTAAATAGGGACAAGAATATTTAATTTGTATTCTGGAGTTGGTACCATTTAACCTATGTTCTGATATACTGCTTAAAAATAAAATAAAGTTCATAGAAAATGAACCATTTTATTTTTTTTAATTGATAGCACTGGCTCTGCTATTAATTTAATGGATGTCTTAGATGGTTCTTATTTTCCCCAGGCCTTGGTTTTCTCATCTATAATTACTAATATTGTATTACACAATTGTTAGGGTGCCTTTCTGCTCTGAAATGTAATAGTTTCATCTTTTGTACACAAAGCATAAATGAGTCAGTACTGTGTACCACTTTTACCGAAATGTACATTTACAATGTCTCTTTTTATCATTTTTATAATTATTTTTGAACATGTTATGTTTCATGTTTTAAGTGTATATCTCCCTTATCCAAGGTGACCACATAATTTAATGTCCAAATAGGTTCCATTTTGTGCAAAAGGATATATTAGCAGTAATTATGTCAGCACACAGGTATGAATTTGGACAGTTCTGGGCAAATTAGAGCTTGCAGTTTTCCTACCCAAACACATGACAGTACTTTCTCTATACAAAATTGGCAATATAATATTGCTATAAAAATAAATGCATGAAATAAATATGTTCCTGCCATCTACGGAATGCTTTGTATTTGCTAAGCACCCTCCTAGGCACTTGCAATATAGCAGTGAACAAAACAGACAAGTCTCCATAGATCTTATGTTCTATTATATTATTATACTATACTATACTAATAATGTATACTATAACAATAATCTATACTATAATAATAATAAAATTATTATTATGTTAGTAACCATTTATTGGACATGTGTTCTGGGCATTGTACCAAAATTTACCTCTTTTTGTGTATAATTCTAAATACCATTCAGAGCTTCATGTAATTGCTAACCCTTAAAAATATACAACCAAGAAGTTTACAGAAAAAAAAAAAAAAAAAAACAGCCCTGAAATTCAGAACATGTAGTTAAAATGATCCAATGACTCATTACAGAGCCATGAGTCAAACCCAGGTCTATCTTACTCTAAAAACCATGTTTTGTCTGCTGTGCTACCTATCTCTAGAGGAAAAGAAACAGTTCAATATACAAATGAGAATAAAGAGGTCCAGAGAGATTAAGTGATTTTTCCTCCTTAGTAATGAAATGACCAAGTTGAAGAGGCTAAAAAGAGAAATTAGTTACTTTAAATGAGGAAAAGCTGTTAATGCAGAATCTTAAATTACTAATCCATCTGTAAGTTATAATGTAACATCTCAGGAATTTTCATTTAAAACATATTTAAAATGTAGTCACACTGCAAAAGGAATTTTTACTGTCATTGAGTTTATTAAGGATTCTTACATTGTAGTTCTTCAGGGCAGAGAATTCATTTATTAATACTTTAAGTATCATGCAAAATTGTACAAATCCACTTAAGCAGTTTAAGAAGCATTCTAAATATCAAGTTTTATTTAATTTTGTTTTTGTTGTTGTTTAAAAGATAAAAATAATTTCCCACTTGTCTCTCAGGGAATTTGCACAGAGAAAGAAAAAAAATGAATCAATGTATAAAGTATTTCTTAACTAAGAGCTCTGCCAAAATAATATGTCTAGAAAATCTGTTCTATTTTCTTTTGCTTCATTTATATTGCTCAAATACCACTGCTGACCTAAATGCTAGAAAGAAAAGCTATGCTATGCCCTTCAATATATAATGAAGGATTACTGAATGTAATTCGCTGAAATGGAAGATTATAATATCTAATACATATGCATTTTTCTTCAAATGGATTTATGAATACTTTCTCTAGGACACTGCTCAAAAGACATTACATTTTCTTAATTTCTTTACTGGTAATGGATATTTTCCATGTTCTCCTTTTATTTTCCCCTTTTGTCATTAAACTTAATACTTTCAGATACAAGGAAGGCTCAAGCTCAAGAAAGGGAGTATATTAATTGCTTTTTTTAGTCCAACGCTCTTAAATTACACATAAGACAGCTGTGATATGAGTATTCTGTATGGAATCAGTTACAGGAAAATAGTTATTTTAATAGTTTTATAACAAATAAAAAATGCTCAATTCCTTTCAATTGCACATTTAGATCTCTGCAGAAATTCTTGAAATATGTGAAACTAAGATTACATGTAAGTTCTCTTTTACTGCTATCTCCACATTTTAATGAATCATCGTCATGATCAAAATGAGCTAATATGTTCATTACTTCAACATACACAACAACAAACTTATCAAGGTCTTATGTTTCATTAACAGAAACAGATGTCCTAAAATGCACCTATAAAACTTTCTTTTAGGCTATCTACTTATAACTCCAGCAAAACTTAATGCACAACAGTTGGATCAGGAAAACAAATTTATGAAATTTACTGTGGCTATATGATAAACAGAGACATAAGCTATATCAGTAGTAAAGTGATAGTTATCAATAGTAAACTGTGTCTTTGAAGGCATAGTCTACTTTGGTCACCTTTGTATCAGCAATGCTTAGCACGACACCTTCATCACAGCTGATGCTTAATAAATGTTTGTTGAATGAGTAAATTTTAATTAAAATAATTTTAGCTTATGCTCTATTATTGAAACAAAACCTCATCAGTTTCCCAATTGCATTTTAACCCCTAAACTAAAATACTTATAATTTCTGCATTGTATGCCCTAGTATATATGTCACCAATAGCACTGTCTATAAAATTATGGATTCATCAAATTGTCTCAGAGTTGTGCTGCTAAAATAGATTCTTGATATGTGGTTTTATATATGATATAAAAATGTATATACAACATATAAATATTTACAAAGCATTTTTATATGATTACCTTTGTTTCATTTCATAGACTCCTTAAAATCAACCATATGAAAAAAAGCAAAATTAGTTTTAAATAAAAATTATTACTGTAGTTATATAACAAATTTTAGTTACATTATATACTTACATGAGTCACACTAGTTAATGACTGAGTGGAACTTGAAACATTCACTAAATTTACAAATTTTATTGGTGCATTTTATTGGTTACTACCTAACCATCAGAAAGAATATAAAAATAAGGCTTTTAAGAGTGTATATAATATATATATAACAATAGTAAAAAGAGGCATCCCTGTCTTGCTAATCTGTAAGACTATCAGAGTCCTTGTGTATCACTCAGACCAATGTCTTCAGCTCCTTCACAGAAATTTCAGCTATTTAAATTACTGGGTCATATCTCAATGATGTGATCAGAAACTTGAAAATAATGTTTCCTTTTCCATAAAATAAAATGAATTATTAAAAAAAAAGATCCTGGAAAACAGCAAGAGGGTAATATGATATTGAAAAGAGTGGAAGCCAAGATTCCCAAACTTAAAATTTAGGAAAGAAAAAGCTTAGAAGAAAGGAAGAGATAACTTTTGAAATGGATTAGAAATTTCACGTCTTACCTCATTCCACAAACATTATTGAATGCCACCTCTGTGCTAGGACTTGTTAGATAATGAATCCCATTAAGTACCAAAGATATACAGAACTCATAGTACAGCAAATAGATGCATTATCTGGGCAAAGAGATACCTAATGTGAACAAGTAAATAAAAATACTATATGATATGAACCAAATCTAAAGTAGCACAGAGAATGAGATCCTGGTCACCCTTTAAGACCCAGTTCAAATATTTTCTTTCTAAATCACTCCTTCCTTTGTGTCAGTTTTTTGTGCAATAGTCACATATCACCTGTATTATGTTTTTACATTCATATTGTATTATTGGTCAACATAGCTATGTCAATAAACTATGAGGTTATTAAAAGCAGAAATTATCTTTCTCTCTCTGGATCCTGACAAGTTTGGCAACATGATCAATCATTATTTATTCTTAAAAAGGCTTCATCAGAGGGCAACTTACTCTTTCTCTTCTATATGTAAAGACTTCACTGAAGAAGTGAGCTTTGAGTTGATGGGATTTGGGGGATGAACAGGAATTAACCAAAGAAGATGAAAAAAGTGACAAGTATGGATAACCTATCGGCTAGTGCAAAAACCCTGAAGGTAGAGATCCTAGAATAAGGAAGTGGTTACGTTTTATTTGGTTTAACTTGCAAACACTTTCTCTTTGAATGGCATTTGGACCACAGTTTGTATGAGAGATACAGTATATCAGAAAGGGAGAAAAGAAACATTGGGGAATCAAATGGATACTTTAAAAGGCCCAAATAGAAGCTGTCAGATGTTAGCAGAAGTAACAACATTTAGCTTACCTAAAGTAAAGAGGTAAACAGGAGAATCAGCAGCACTTAAATTGGAAAGGTCTAAGAAGGAGTAGTCAAGTGAAAGAAAATCTTGAATTCATTCCAACATCTCCATTTTCTTTAACTCAGTACACATTAATTCATAACTTTATGTACTTTCAATAGGAATCAATGACTAATTTTTAAAATATTATAACAAGCTTACTTCATATAAATAAATCAGTTGTTAAGCCTAATCAGTTAATCAGCTACTGTAGAATATTTGGTTAAAAATACATCCTAATACAAATCTCAGTTAAATGATGACATACAATGAAATTACAAACAAGTTTATGAAAGGACATTAGTCACCATATTGAGATATAATCTGGAAAAGAAAATGGAAAATTTTTTTAAAGTAAATTAAAAACAAAAAAGACACAGAAAGGAACTATGAGCAGTTAATCCAAAAGAGGTTTGTAGAGAATGAGAATCTGTTTTCTTCACATGTTTATAAAGCATTGGTAAAGGAAAGAAAATTATAGCTTAAGAGGAACATAAGACCAGTGAGTGAAAGTTCCAAACTTTGGTCTGTAACTCAATTTAGGTAGGAGTTTTCTCATAACTAGAGACATCTGATAATGGGCTACTGTATAAAGAAATAAACTTAGTTACTAAAATTGTTCAGATAGAACTTGGATGTCTACCTACTTAGATGTTGAAGGGATTTCTGCATTCCATTATCATAGAATCAGGCAGTAGCTTAACTCCTTTCCAAAACTAAGTTTTTAATTTCTAAACTTTACAACAGGGGAATTGCTACTTCTACATAAAACAACTCTTACAATGGGAAACGTTTCCTCATTATGAAGGCATTTTAATTCTTTCTGGTTAAAAAAAAAGAGCAGACTTAAGAGATTAAAAGGTATGATGACAATAATATTTTTAAAATTTTGTATATCTATTACTTAATTGCCCTATAGTAATATTCATACATGCATAATAAGTACCCATTTATTTACATAATGTTTTCAGTTTCTAAATTAATACTTGTACCATAAATATTTAAGGAGGGTCCAATTGTGTTCTAAACAGGAATACGTCGATTAAAAATTTTTGTTTCTTCTGTGAGAGTGCGAGAATTAAGCAGTAAAATGACCATTATAGAACAATTCATGATAAAGTTTTTCATCCAAAAAAAATTAATTTGCTCATTTTTTGAAACATTAAATTTTTGTGATATGACTTTACTTCCTTTCTTCACTAACACCTTTTATTTTTCACACTATATTAACCTGACTCAGTGACTTTTTATCCAACCTATTGCCTTTTACTTATCTATACTGCTTCTAACTCCACTGGGAAGTTTGGTATCATTTACTAATGTTTAAACTAAAGTTTACTTTAGGCAAGAATCCATAGCTTCTTCAAAGAATATTGTGCATGGTCAGTTGAAATGCTGAAGTTTGCCTTAATAAATGAGCTCTTCATATTTTGTTTAAAAAATAAGCTTAATTTATCAGTAGCCCTACATCATGGTTTTTCGGGTTTTTTTCTTAATTGGGGTATAGTTGTTTTACAATATTCTATTAGTTTCTACTGTACAGCAAAGTGAAGTAGAGTTCCCTGTGCTATACAGCAGGTTCTCATTAGTTATCTTCTTTATACATATTAGCGTATATATGTCAATCCTTATGTCATAATTTTTGAAGAATTTGACATTTGGTGACTTAAGTTTTACTTTACTTTTTATAAAAGCAAAACACAACAGAAGGAATCTTAAAAATTTATGACTGGGTCTTAAACTCTGTCTAGGTTCTCTAATGGACTCAAGATCTTCGAACAATTTACTACTTATTAAGTACCACTGAGAAATCTGTAAGATTACGAGTCTCCTATTAAATGCATCCAGTAGAACAGTCTATGAAATGAGAGTAGAACAGTCTATGAAATGAAAGCAGACAGCATATGGGCTCCATACTTATCATAGCAGACTAAGCACAGTGGCAACATACAATCAGCAGAGATAAAATACTTGGCAAATAGTAACATGCAAACATATACTATGGTTTCACTCCATATTGCATCCTATACCTTTTGTGAATGACTTTATTGCTTCCAAAAAGGCCTATTTCCCAAGAAACAAAAGGTACAGATAAACCACTTTCTCCACTATCTTTGAGCAATAATACAGAAGAATGTAAGTAAATGTTGTCACTATTCACAGATATTTTTAATCATCCCCAACTTAAGTAGCCTCATTTTCTACTTTGGCTAACTGTAATGAATTGGAAAAATATATTCATTTTGTCAGTACTGATAACTTTACCAGTTCATCAGTTTATACTAATACAGATTGATTTAGGATGGCACTGGTTTTTTATCAGGTGGCTACTCCCCTTCCTTTGTCATTTTGTGGCACTCTTGCTCCCCAGCAATCACCCTCATCCCACATTTCTAGGTTTTAAAGTTTGCCAGGAATGGCAAAAACATCAAGATGGACAGTGAAGCTGTAACAGCCACTAGGGGAAGCCCTGGGCAAAACCGATATGGCTCAAATCCTTTGGACCCTTTTTTCCACTGTTATATATGCCTCTCCACTCTCTCCAAACCAGCATCTTCTTGGACCTGCTCATACTATTTCCATGGCAGACTTTTATCAATTACAAACAAATGTACCTTTGGGTCCCATTTTCTGAAGGCTCTGTTTTCCAAGGTTCCCAACTTTAAACCAACATTTTAAAACCTTTTTCAACTGAGAGGAAGAAATTACCTTTATGAGCTTTCCCACGATCATTTTTTTAAGGGAGATTTTCTACAGACTATGCTTAAGTCCATAAGACAAATCTACTTGTATGAGTAGACACTAAACAGGGATGTGGCAGGTGAGTGACAGGGCTAACGTACTTATTATAATGCTTATATACAATACCATATCATTAATAATAATATTAAAATTTACCAGTTTGGACTACATACAATCAGTCAGGCACTGTACTAGGTACTTTAGATGCACTATTTCCTTCCATCCACCCAGTAATCCACGTGAGGGTAGGTGTGTGGATGTTCTTATCTCTGTGTTGTATATATAATAACAAAGAGAAGGTAAATACTTTTCCCAGGGTTACTCAGTTGTCAGGAGGAAGAGCAAGATTCAACCTTAGTTCTACCAGACTCAAAAGCAAAGTCTCTTTTTAGAGCCTCCCTAAAAATGTTGCTGTCGCAGATTCCATTGACCATTTATCAAAAGTAGTCCTTTTTCTCCATCCAGATTATTGTATTTCCTAGCCTCCCCTGCAGTAAAATGTGTACATGTGATGAGTACTAGCTAATGAAATGTTAGGGGAAGTCATAAATTCAACATCTAGGCCAGAGGCAAAAATGCCTCTCATGAGTGATCCTCTATACTCTTTCCCCTCTGCCAGCCTGATGCTGATGTGTAAGGCAACCCTGAGAGTCAAATGTTAAATGTGGCAGAACTTTTATTAGCCTGACCTGTTGAATGACTGTGTGGTAGAGAATCTATCTACACATCCATTACTTTTACCCCACAACCTGGAACTGCCTTGAAATACTGAGTGATCAAAATATTATTTTCTATTGTATTTGAGCCCTTATACATTTTTAATGTTTATTTCTTACAGTAGTTATCTCACTTTAACTAAAACAGTCCATTTACAAATGCAATCTTAAAGGATTTACCTAAGGAAATAAACTCTAGCATAAATTGTAATGATAATGTTTTCTAAACTTTGATAATTTGAAATGTGGAAGAATTTCATTACATAGTCTAAATATGGCATCTAAAAAATCAAATCTGTGAGGAAATTAACTTGGCTTAATGTTTTCACTCATATAATAGTATCCCTAGGAATAATTTACTAACCATTTGGTCAAAATGAAAATACAAGGCAATAATGTCTCAGATGTATTAATAAAATTAGACCACCATCTCGCCCATTTATATCTTTCTATTAATATTACACATCAAAAAAATAATACACATCAATAATAATTTTAAGTGTGAATTTCAGAAACTTACATTTAATTTATAGACCATTAGTATTCATTTCAAATTGGAGATCAAGAAGGCATTTACTAGCCTGCACCTAATACATCAAGTATTTTCCTTCCCCATACTTCCAATTGTTTATTTCATTTATTTGCATAATTCTCTGCTTACCCTGCTCAGTGTCTCATTCAAACATCAGAAACTTAACAAAAACAAAGAATAATTTTAGTTGAACAAACGCAGTAGTATGAATGCAAACAGGCAGGAAGCTATTCAAAAAATGTACAAAACAACTTTAGAAAATGACACTGAATTTGGAGACATAGTTTTTAGTCCTATAATTACCACTGTCCCGATGGTCATATTTTGGCTTTGAAATATACTGACCAGTAGAATAGGAGTTAGGTCAACTAACTCTAACTAAAGATCAAGCGACCTTAGATGTCAACTTTCAGAACCAAGTGTCAACAGACCCAAGGAGTGATTATCAGCAAATGTAACATGGGTATATCAGTAGATCAAAAACCCTTCACAGGTGTGCTGCCAAATTTTAAACAAAATGCAAAAGTTACTATTTTTGCAACTGATTATACATACTAAAATGGCAATGTCTGTTATATGCAGTTTCTTGAGTTATCTAATGCAGTATAGAATAGAATTTTTAGCTCCTCATTCATGGACATGCAAGCTAATAAAGAGGTAAAACTCTTGCATTGTGTTAATTTTCTTTTATCACAAAGTTTGAACAAAACTTCAAAATTGTGGTTACTTCCCATGGAGGAAAGGAGAGAACGGCAGAAGAAAGGACAGGGAGGAACCAATTAGCTTTACACAAGTTATGATAATGTTTTAGGACTGGCTGTGGATTTACAGGCATTCATCATATTATAAAGTAAATAATAATAGCAAAAAATGGAGGTGAGACATACAAAGGACCAACTGATAATGAATCATGATGATAAATTCATTCTGTTCACTGAAGGTCCTAACTACCAACACTAACACCCACTGGGGCGGAAAAAAGGGAATTAAGCCTATGCAACAGAAAGACCATGATGCATTCTTTACTGGTACATGTGACCATCACTGGGTGGGAGTCAGGGTAGGATAGCAGACAGTTACCCTCTTTTCCCCAGTGTGAAGGCCAACTCAGTGGATTACCACTGAAGCTTTTATAGATGCTATGAGACAGTCTTACAGAGTAGCAGTGACTGTGTATTAATTTTAGCTGATTTGTTTCATGTATTTTGGGATCTTTTACTACCTTTACAATATCATGCCAAATTTCTACTATTTCACAGTGCCCTCAAAGAAAAAGAATGGGAAAACATCTTGTCTAAAAGACACTGGAAAGAATGGAATCATTTCAGCAGTATACTCATTTAAAATGCTGTAATGAATTCCAGAGGTGTCCTAAAAGATCAGAGACAAATGTGTATTTTGCTGGAGACTATTAGAAGTTCATCTCAATTTAAAATTCAGAATGAATCCAGAGAAGAGCCTTTAGAGTTACTGAAACTTCTCAAAGTTTTTAATTCCTAACAAGAAGCAGTAGAGTTTAGTGACTCTAAAGCTGACTGTCTGTATTCAAATCTAACCTCAGCCAGTCACTAACTCTGTGATCAAAGCAAGATACCAACACTCTGGCATAGTTTCTTCCTCTGCAAAATGCAGATAATCAAGATATCTATTTTATAGGATTACTGTGAGACTTAATATACATAGAATTCTTAAAATAGGATTAGTAACTCATACATAGTAAAAATCATTAAATGTTAGATATGACCTTTATAGCAGCTTCAAGGCCTATGAAGAGCTATAAGAAAAGGCAGTTTCAATTATTTTTATTAATGTGGTAGATATTTACATGGAACAAATTCACAATATCTACTTAAGCCATAGCAGAACCAAACCAATGACTTCAATACATATTCATTATTTACTCAATGACATTAGTATTTTTTAAGAAAATGACTTCTTAAAAGAAGTTTATAAGCATGCCTAATTTGTGACTGTGACTCTCAGTCCAGAGAGAAAGAGAAAGTTCAAGGATATTTTTTAAAGTTCTTATCATAATAACCTCCTTGTAAATTTCAACCAAATAAGAATGTGTTTATATATAAATATGAAAAATAAAACTGAAAAATAAAAGTATGCTCTTTTGTAATCTGTTTTCAATTGACAGTAAATGTATATTCTTTTATTTTATTGACTACATATTAATCAATTACATTGTTATAATATTACTTATTTAACCAATGAATCCCATAATTTTTATTAAAAAATTATTTACTCTCAAGTTTTGTACTATTACTCGAAAACAAAACAAGATAATTGCCCCAAGATAATTGTCAGAATACTTTCCTGGAATAAAGTTCTAAAAACTGGAACAGCTTAAAATTTGTTTTTTTTTTAATTGCTAAATTATTTTCCGGATGGATTGGATTTTACTAGGTTAGGAGACTGTGCCCTTTCCTATATCTTGAGAACATAATACTAGCAGGTAGGAGACTTTCCTGTTTCCTGTATCCTGACAACATAGTAAATCTTTTTAAATTCTGCTGATCTTATCCTACCAAAGATTATAGCAAAGTGCTGCTTCCATTTGGATACATGTGTTGAGCATGTCTAGCATATTTCCAATTGTTTTTTATCAACTGCATATCCATATTTTGCTCATTTCTCTATCAGGGCATCTACTTTCCTTATTGATTGTGGACAGCTTTTAATTGATCAAGGATATTAACCATTTGTTGAATGTTTCAATTAATTTTTCCAGCCAGTCCTTTTTATTTTATTGTTGTTTATGATGTTTATAGTATCATTTTAAAATGAGGAAAACTGGTAATACCTACTGAAATCAGAAATAGGAAACATCACTATAATGTTACTTCATACAGCCATTGCTTCAAAAATACTCCTGAAGAATATTATATGACACGAAAAAAGTTCACATTAATATGTGAAATGAATACTCAAAAAATAAAATTCTATATGTATTATGACCTCAAAGTTGAAAAACAGAATGTAGATTTAACACCGTAAAGATATATAGAAAAACATTAGCTCTTATTATCTCTTAGTGAAGGAAATATGGGTAATTTTTGTCATTCTCCATATACTTTTCTCTGGAACACACACGTGGTTTTTCAAATTTTTTAAAAAAGTACCTTAGTAAAACCAATCTTTATCAGTGACCACTTGAACCAAACATCCAATATAAGAAAAGCTGATGCCACTTAAAGATTTCTGTACCTCTCTGTAAACATAATAAAATCCTACTTCTATACTACATAAACACTTCATCCTAAAAACACACTCATCCACAATGCCGACATGATCACTGCAGTGTTAAATTTTATTATGACAATAAGAATGACAAGACTGCAGGATGAGATTTGATTTAACTTGGAGTTAAAGTGTTTTACTGCAAGATTTGCCATGAACAGAGTTAATTACTGCAATTAAACTTACACATTTTTGTCACTAAAAAATAGTATTTTTAAAAGATAGTGCATTTAAAAGGAGAATAATTTTACATGTCTCTACAATTAAATCACATTATGACAATGGTATAAGTGAAGCATTTAATGAGGAAACTTATGAAAAAGAACATAGTTACACCAATATATTGATTCTAGTTCAAGACTCATCAAGGTTTACAAGACCAAAGCATATTAAACATTAAGGTATTAGTGTATAATATAAAAATTTCCTGAAAACATCTTCTATTTCAGGCTATATCTGAGAATAGTCAACTTGTTTCTTCCAAATTTTCTCTGTGAAGATCAGTATTATTTACTAACCTTAATTATGGAAAGATATGAGTATTTAATTGTTCAAACATAATTGTCCTGCAGTCAAGGTGATACAGACATAGATGTAATAAGAGGTTACATTACTTATTTTAACACTTGTTTATGACGGAATATGATTTTGGACAATAGTGACCAGTGGGAATTTTGTCAATATACTCACATTCAATCTAAGGGGTGCTAATAAGAAGTCATGCCTTTTCTGATTTACAACAAAGCAATATAAAAAGCTACATAAATGCAGATTTTATTCCCTCGCTAATTTAATAGATATTTACTGCGCATTGATTACACTTCAGTAACTATACTGAAGCAACAATTGCAACACTAAACAGAGCTGGAGCCCAGCAAGGGAACTTGCAGGATAGTGAGGCAAGAACAGAAACACAAGTTAACATAACATAACTTTGCATAAAATGTGATGAACAGTTTGGAAATTTTTTTAAACTATATATTATACAACCATTGTGCTCTTGGCTATTTATTTCAGAGATATGAACACCTATGTTCACACAAAAGCCCATACACCAAAGCTCATATCAGCTTTATTTATAACAGTCAAATCTGACATCAGCCCAGATAACCTTCAACAGGTGAACAAAATGTGGTTCACACATATCATGGAACACTTATGATTCAGCATCAAAAAGGCACATATTGTCGCATACAACAACCTGGGCAAAACTCTAGATAATTATGTTGACTGAAAAAAGCCAATCCCAAAATATCCCATATTTTATGATTCTGTTTATATAACATTTTAAAATAACAACATTCAAAAATGGAGGACAGAACAGTGGTTGCCAGTGGTCTGAGACAGGGGAGGCATGGGAGGAAGGTAGGTATGGTTTTAAAAGGAGAATAAAATGGACCCCTGTGGTGTTGTAACTGTTCAGTATCCAGACAGTGGTGGTGGACACATGACCTACGCAGGTGGTAAAATTGTACAGAACTTACACACACACAGGAGTACAACTAAAACCGGAGAAACATGAATAAGACCAGTGGATTATATCAATGTCAATATATGATTATGATATTACATTACAGTTTTACAAATGGTACCATTAGAATAACTGAGTAAAATGTACATAGGATTTGTGTGTATTATTTCTTATTTTATTATTTGTGTATATTTCTTATTTGTGTGTATTGTTTCTGCAGGTGAATCTAC
Source organism: Hippopotamus amphibius kiboko (assembly GCF_030028045.1). Taxonomy (NCBI): domain Eukaryota; kingdom Metazoa; phylum Chordata; class Mammalia; order Artiodactyla; family Hippopotamidae; genus Hippopotamus; species Hippopotamus amphibius. The sequence continues at coordinate 93,812,836 of NC_080193.1, read as the reverse complement.
AACTACCTCAATAAATATTTTAACTGAAAAATAATTAATGGTGTTGCATAAATAATATTAAGGAAACAACTACATGTGTATAAATATTAGGATTTCACAAATTGTTAAACTCTAAAAACACATTTTTATTTTGTATAAAAAAGAAATACTAGGTGAAAAATTTTATATAGATTTTCTTATCAATAAATGTCATACCAAAAATAATTCATTAAAAATAGTTCATTAGTTTTTCTTCAGGATGTATTTTGTTTTATTCAACTTTTATTTGATAACAAAGCGCATAGCAGCCTATATACTTTGTTATAAATGGTTCCCATGTATCAGGGCTAAAAGACATTATTTATTTAATTCAGAAATAAAAGAGGTCTATAACTGAATTACACCTACTAATTCATTTACTGACTTTGTAAAACAGATTTTTAAAATATAGTTAGGATTAATTGACCCCAATAACATCAAATTTCAAAACAGAGCGGTGGTGCAGTTTGTTTTTATTGCTGTGATTAGTAAAATAGATTAAATAGGTTTTGTTAAGAGCTTAAATTTTTCAAAAATTCTATTACAGTTACATGCTTTTCTCCTGGATTTTATTTCTTTGAGTATAAAAAGTAAATATCTCAATGAGATTGTGCTGTGTGAATACTCAGAAATATGGAAAGCTCCCTCAACTTAAAAGCAAATAGAGTAGCTGCTATGGAAAACACTATGAAGGTTCCCCCCAAAATTAAAACTAGAATTATCATATAATCCAGCAATCCCACTTCTGGGTATTTTTCCAAAAGAATTGAAATCAAAATCTTGAAGGGATATTTGCATTCCCATGTTCACTGCAATACTATTTACAATAACCAATAGGTGGAAACAACAATTTACCTTTCATTAAAAGATAAAAATCTCGCACTATACCACAACACAGATGAACCTTTAAGACATTATCCCAACTGAAATAAGCCAGTGACAGAAGGGCAATATGATATGATGCCACCTTATATGAGATATTTAAAATACTCAAACTCATAGAAGTAGAGAGTAGAATGGTGGTTGCCAGGGGCTGAGGGAGAGCGGAAATGAGGAATCGCTAATGAACAGGTATAAAGCTTTGGTTATGCAAGATAAGTAAGTTCTAGAGACCGGCTGTACAATATTGTGCCTAGAGTTAACAATACTGCATGGTACACTTCAAAATCTGTTAAGAGGCTAGATCTTATGCTAAGCATTCTTACTATAATAAAATAAAAATTTAAAAGGCAGATCTGAATTTGAATTATTTCTTACACATTTCTCCTTAGGCAGATCTGCTAGCCACCTCTGCTCCTAACATCTGGATGGAGTTTAAGTAGCCAGTTTAAGCCACAATATACTGAAATTTTCAAATGGCTTGAAACTACTGAACAAGAGTCATTTGTTAACCTTTTTAATAATAAGCTTTAGAATCTAAAGAGGTAAAATGCTAAGAGTTAAATCTTAGCATTTTAGAATCTAAAGAGTTAAAATGCCACATGATCTTAGAATCTAAAGAGTTAAAATGCCACATAAACCATGAAGGAAGAGGAAAAAAGTAGAATCCTAAAGTGGAAGTGAAAAATAGCACATACCATCACTTCCAGCAGAAGCCTGAAGGCAAGTCGTGCAGTAAAATAGTGGCCAAGTCAAGATTAGAATTACTTCCTCAAGCTATCCTTTCTTCCTCCTCTTCCTTCAGTACCACTCGGTAAACTTCTATTTATTTTTCAAGACCTAGATCAAACTCTGTTAATCCTACCTAGATTACAAGCAGAAATAATTACTCCTTCCTCTGTTCTCAAAGTGTCCCTAATTACTGAGTCACTCATTTATCTGTATGTTCTTTCATTCAACAAATATTTTTGAGCAATAACTATATACCCAACACATAGTGCAATGAAAAAAACAAGGGAAAAAATCACTGTTCTTATGGATCTGATAGTGGCGGAGGGTAAGACAGACAATAAAGTTTAAAAAAGTAAAATATATGTTAGTTACAGTATGTGAGATGAATAAAAGTGGAAGAAAATTGGAAGGGAAAGGGGATAGCAAGCATGCCTTTGAAGATGGTGTGTACAATTTTATATAAGACAACCTGAAAAGGCCTCAGTAGGAAGAATAATATTTAATTTAAAGATATGAAGGAGGTGAAGTTCTGTTCTCATAATTAATTGCACAAATATATTTCCCTCTATTGCTAAGATCTTCAAGGTTAAGGACCATTCAATGATTTTTGTATGCCAGCATCTAGAACAGGAGCTGCTATGTACAAGGAACTTAGTAACTATATATTGAATGAAAAATCTCAAGTTTCTTAAAGTTCAGTTGGCTTTCCACTACACTCAGCTCTTTACTTCAGAAAATTATTGAAGCTGATATAATGCTGACTTAGCAGCATACCTAGAATTTCCTACACTCCCATTGCTTGATAACTGAATTTAATAAGGGTATGATTTTCCAAATTTTATAGCCCAACACATTCAGAGTGCAGATGAAGAAAACTAAATCCGAAGAAAGTTGAGGGACAAACCAGGCCACTCACAGTGTGAACTGATGGATCCTCTAAATCTATATCTTCACAACACAAAAAGGATGGAGTACTAAGTGAATATATTTGATCAGTTTCTATCACTCCTACTTCTGACTTTGTTCCAGGTCTTAAGTTTACTGAAGTATCCCACAGTATGACTAATTTTACATTTAGCACTATTGTTACTGATAGGAGTCTGAGCAGTTTCACATAGAGCTAGGTAACTTGTACCTGTGGCTACAGACTAAGTTTAAGATGCTTTTCCCGTCAAACACCTGTCTGCCAGAATACCTCATATCTTAGTAAATCACTATATAAAGAAGAATTCCCTGAGAGTCAAAAGGGAGCTACAAACACAGGCTCACTTTGGACTGAAACTATGATGGCAGACCTGGACCTCGCATGACCACTCAGTCTGGGAGGATGAAATGGCCAATTTCTTGGTGCAAAATGAGAACAGCATATATGGCTGAAAGCCACATTAGGGACAAAATTACTACTACTTATGTGCTGTTACAAATTGCAGATAAAAGATGATTACACATATAGTTATCTAGTTTTCATTATAAGGACTAAATGATTTAAGATTAGTGAAAAGCTAGACTGAATAAAGAGTGCAGGACAGGTACATTAAGGAAAAATTTACCTTTGTTGCTCACTGTTAAAAACCTTTCAGAGACTCATCATCGACTAGGAACTGATGCTAGTTTGTCGTTTCGGATAATGTATTTGTGAGTGCATTGATTATTGGTTCTAAAAATGCCAATACTTGCATTATGAGTCCTTCAGTGATTCTCCATTACCACCAAGAAAAAGTTCAAACTCCTGAGAATAAGATACAAAGGTCCTTGTGTTCTGGCTCTTCTCTCCCCCTCCACACATTCCACACCCTCCCATTCTCAGCTCTCTGCAGTTTCCTGAACATGCCATGCTTTCAACGCCTACTCTAGTCTCTTTACAATGTACTCCTTTTTTTTTTTGCACAAATATGCTGTCCCTCACCTCCCACCTGGGCAAATTCCCTTAAAAGTTACCTTCATTTGGAAGCCTTCTGTGAATACCACCTTATATATCTCCTAAATTAGCACCTCTTCCTCTTTTAAATTCTATTATTGCTGAACTTATCACATTGCATTAAAAGACTGTTTATGTATTTGTCACCTTCACTGGACTAAAACTTCTGAGGAAAGTGTCTTATTCATGTTTGGAAAAAAACAAAAATATTGAGCTGAATATGTGAATATAAAACAAAAATAACAGAAACTAACATGTATTGAATGTTTAGTATCTGTCAAGCACTCTTCTAAAGTTAGGAAGTTGAGGTACAGTGAGTTTAAATAACTTGTCCAAGATTACAAAGCCAGTAAGTAACAAAGACCGGATATGAACCCAAGCACTCTGACTTGAAAGTTCCTGCTCTTCACAACTAACCTATAGACACTTCTTGAATATATGTATCTATTCACATGTTTTTAAGTAAATAAGTATCTCTCTCTATATATATACCAAGTATATATATACATATATTTACCCATGTATATACATTTAAAAATTGACTTTTAAGAATAAACTCTAAACAGCAGAACAAAGTACATTATGCCAGTGAATTAGAAGTTTTGATAAAAGACCATTCAATATCCTAGAAATTGTCTTCTTTTGCATCAATATATTATAGTACCAGATTTAATAATTTACAAAACATAATATCTATGCATGTAGATATTTTAATGTATCGAGCTGTGTATCAACGTTATGTTATTCATCATAAGAGACACGTATCACTATTAGAAAACAGTAAAAATTGAAAATTTATGCATAAGGTCCACATTACAAAACTACCTTTGTAAAATACTTTTGCTTGTAAAGAATTACCTGAATAAGAGTTTTATTTAGGAGAACAAAAATATATGCTTATACATATATTAAACAAGCTTTTTTTCAGTAACATTATTTTACACTCCAAAAAGATTTTTATTCAATATTTTCTAATGGTTTCAAATTTCGCTGCACACTAGAATCATCTAAGGAGCTTTAAAACAAAAAAAGCTGATGGTTGGACCAGCAACACCCTCCACCTGCCCCTAGCAAGATGTTCTCACACCTGAACACTAGGATGTTTTAAAACTTTGCAGATGATTCCAATATGCAGCAAAGTTTGGGGCTAAAATCCTTCTGAACTCTACCCAAGTTTACTCTAAGTTTTTACTGGAATTTCTTCCATATCTCATTTAAAAGCAACTGGGACAAATTAAATCACTTCAAATGATCTTCAACTCAACAATGCCAGAACTCGACTTGTAATTTGTGATACCAAGTTTATTACCTAGCTACTGCATTCTTCAAGTATAACTTCTTTCATTTTGTCTAATTCTATTTACGGATAATAAAAATCACTTTTTTTACTAAATCATCTCTTCAATGATATAGTTAAATTTACTACCTAATCACCAAATTTAATTATACTTCATTTTCAAAAAGTATCAATTTACATAAGCTTAAAATGGAAAAGCATGTAGCTTGGACAGGCAGCAAGTAATTTAGAAGAAGGGAAGTTAGAATAAGGGTAAAATTACATGAAAACACAAATGTTTCAGTATAATAGCATACCACTCACTCCCCATTCTACCTGACCATTCTAATCCCTATTTATAATCTTAAATGCTGCCTCAAATTAAAAGCGATAAGTAAGCAACACTAATATTTATGTTCATGTGGAGATACTGTCTTACAAAAGCCAAATCGCTAACTCTTAAACGTTAATACATTTACATTTACAGCTATGTCTGTTACATCAATATTATACATCTAGTAGTCATTAAGATGGTGCACTAGTTCTGGACTCTCTCTTCTCCAGGACTCATGGTAGAATCACATTTCGTCACATCAATGAACTTAGACGTGGCCATTTGACTTAATTTGATCAAAAATGTAAGGGTGAGTATCATGTGTCATTACTAAGTGGAAGCTTCAAGAGCCAGTAGAACTTCAGCATGTTCTCCTTTCCTTCTGGCACAACAACTGACAAAGTTCTAGAAAGTGACTGCTCCATCAGCCTAGGTCAAGAGGTAAGGACAACGACAAGGGGAAGCAGGGCACCCAGCCATTCCTCACTGTACCCTTAACATGAGTGAGAAATAAATCTTTGGTGCTTCAGAGTCCTTGAGATTTGTGGGTTATTTTTTACCATCATGTAATTTAGCCTATCCTTAATGAAATTTTATATTTAGATATAATTGCGTATGAAAATATGTATGTCCACTGCAGAAAAAAATACATCACGTTTATAAATGAATTTCTTAGAGTAAGAACTGGCAGAGCCCTGCTCTACTTCGTGTACAATGTGTGTAAAGATACATCCAAGGTAAAACAGTGATGACTAGTCTGTAAAGCATGATGACCAAAGAGTTTTGCTTATCACACACTCATGCTGAGAATTCATTAAGTATTTCTGCTATTAAATTTGTAAAACAAGTTGTTGGCTCCACTGTGCTGACACCATGAGTCACATTCATCAGTCTCCAACATGAAGATAAATCACTGAATGATACAACAAAAATGTTGATCATTATAGTTCAGTAACAAATGTACAACTAAGTCTGTGCTCTCACCAGACATCATGTCAGACACAAATTTCACAGTGGAATGATTCTTCAGACTCAAGATCACTATGAAGTCTGAATTCATATATTCTAGTTATTGACATAAACACTGAAACGAACCCAGTCTTCATCTACAGAAAATGACAAGTCTAAAATAACAGAGTCATAGATTGTTAGATATTGAAGAAACCTCCTGGACTGGTTAACTATAAAATTTGAAAGAAATAACTGTTTCTGTTTGCTTTTCTGGATTTTCAACTATTTTATAGGTTTGTATAATAATTATAACTAGAAGCAAGACATTTTATACAGCCATATAATATAATCACCAAAAGACTATATTGCAATGACTTTTTATTAAGAAATATATGGTAAGAATCACTGCCATTAATGATGAAAACTGTGTAATATATTTATCAATGCTAGAGTGTTGGAGCATGGTTAGTGTTAGAGTGTGGGTCAGGGTTAGGGAGTCAAGAATAATAGTAAACACACTCTAGTGCACAACAATATATGTGAAATTTCATAGTGCTCGAGAACCATTACAAATAGGAAAAAGGTTGCTTTATTTTTTAAAAAAACTATCATTGAGAAGGTAAATTTAAATTAAGAAAATATGGAACACATAGATGGATTTCTTTTCAGGAAATTCTATTTTTTTTATTTTCTCATTTAAGTTTCATCTTAAGATTGGAAAATCCTGAAAGGCATTTATTGTTTGTTTTAAATTATGTATAAGGCCTATCTACAGCACAAACTGCATATGTGGTCTCACTAAATAATATTCTCCTCTCATTTTTGTCATCTAAGAAAAACATAAGGCAAGAATTCTGCATATTTTTTAGAATAATAAAAGAGTGGTATATATATAAGCTACAAAACAAAAATGTGAAATTTAGTGAAAATATGTATTATTAGCAGTTATGTTCCCTCCCACTTCATAGTTATTTTATTTAAGATTATGACACTTACTGTTCTTGTAGTGACTATTCATCATATAAGTTCCTAGCATGTACACAAATATGCACATCTACCCTTATATTCACATATTCATAAGATAATTTATTATTGAGTAATTTCGAGCCTCAAAATAATGAAGTACAGCTACATTCTCTGATAATTGACATTTTAAGTACTAGGTTTGGCAAAAGTTTTACAATGCTATTGATCAAATTTGTATTAAAACAAATTATAAATTATAAACATTTCTGTCTTAAAAGTTATAAAGAAAGCAATTTTAAGTAAAATGATCTAAACTATTATAAAATCTCTTGGTTTTTAAGATAAAATAAACATAGCTAGTTATTTAATACTTGAAGAATGTAATGTTATCTGAGTAGCTAGAATTCAGACAAAAAAGTCATTATTCAGATTTTAAAATTAAATTAATGGATTGGATTAGACAAGTTTTTTAATTTATTTCTATTCTGATGGTTTCAAAGTTATGTTTTTCAGAGGCAAGACCAATAAACTTAGGTTAAAAGTAGACTTTGAATGGTACCCCTTACCAAATTCATCACCTTTACAGTATAACTTTGTTCTACCAGGGGAACTCCTACAAATTTTAGAAACTTGTAAGAGGGAAATTTGTGAAACCAAAAGTTAGAAAGACATATTGACATATATAGAGAAAGATATTACGTCAAAATAGTCAGCGAACAAAAAGATAAATACCTATTGCAATACCTATTCTGATGAACAAGCATTGCTATCAGGGAAGGGGAAGTGATTGTGCTCTTTTCTGGGACTGTGCTCTTACCCCTTCTCCCTCAGCTTGCTAATATCAACTTCTAAAATCATCCAGGGTTGGATCAAAGAGAGAAGAGCAGAAAAGTTCTTTCTTGACTGGTGAGAAGCTAGTGTTGGAGCCCTCACAACTTACCAATTACCTGAATTGATTCTTTGCTCTTAAGTACTTTTATGAACTCGACAAGGAAGACAAATTTCCTCTTCTCTCTTTCCCCTTCAGTTTGGATTTTCTTACCTAAAGTTCCCCTGACAAGGACAAATGCAACATTCTTACTCACTAATTATCCTGTAGTATCTGCAGCTTCTAGACTAAAATGATACCATACCAGCTCTTTCCGCTAAGTCCTCATCTGGTCCACAGGAAAGACTTACTCTTTTTCTTTCAGATCTACTATGAAGTCCAACACAATCATGTCGTGGTCACTCAGAAGTCTAGGTAATTAGTCAGCCTTTCTCTCATATATCAGTCCATCATATCCTTCAAATTGATAAACCCTGTCTTTGGTTTTCTTAAAAGCACAGTCATGGAGAGAATTATGCACACACACCCATGCCACTTTGGAGGATGTAGGAATGGAAATCACAGCACACCAGAATCTCTCTTTGTAAATCTTCAAACTCCTTCTTAATTTTGGTAAAGTATTTAAGAATCCCAATACTAGCTTTTCCCTTTCTTTCTTCTTTCAAATTGATCATGATAATCTTGTACTTTGGAATGCAGTTCCTATCCTCTTCAGGTCTCAGCTAAAATTTCCATTCCAAATGTGTTAAATTACACATATCATTTGAAATGAGGTAACTTCTGTTTTACAAAACAGCTTAAAATGCATTTCTGCACCATGTTACTGCATTTTAAAAACAGATCATAAAATGTTAAGCCCCTAGTTGCCAAGTTTTATAATCTACATCAGTCTGATGAACAGGATAATTCCCTCTGTACTACTTTGTGATATGTGCATACAGACTGAAGCAAATAGTACTTTTACAGTGCTTTACAGGAGGCAAAGTCCTTGCACACCTAGTCGCTCATTTACTTATGATTCCACATAAGTGGGAAAGTTAAATACCCACACACACATCTGACTATATCATTAAAAATAACTCAGAATATTAAAGTCTCCACTGTTATATCCCCTTTACTCAACTGGATAAACCATTTTTACTAAAGCTTAATTTAATTATGATGATCATAATTAACAGTGGTTGGAAGAAATACAACTGTAAAGCAGTCCTATAGTTTGTATACCTTGTTTTGTCTTATGCTTGCTAATGGAATACATCTGCATTATTTTAAAATCCAGTAGTACAAACAATATGGGGGCAGCACAGTACAGCAGAAAGAGCCCTGTGTTTGAAATTATTATCTAGTTCAAGTCTGTATTCCCATTTTTATTATTTAGACTGTTTAATAGGTATTACCAAATTATTTTAATAAGAATTTACTCTTATATAAATATGTACACATGTGTGTGTGCATTCCTAGATAACCACACAATACTTCACTTATCTTCTGCTGATAATACATTATCTACAGTAATTCTGTTTGAGAAAAAAAGTCTTTAAAATAATAAAACAACGGTATTCTCCAGGATAACTCATAGCTATAGAAATCAAATGAGCTTATTTACTCTTTCAGATTCTTAGTTATTTTCATCTGTAACACAGGAATAAAAGGCCAGTTCACTACTTTCCAGAGTTATTAGAATCTGATGAGATAATTTATGTGAAAATGCTCCATAAAGTGGTACAAACAGATAAGGTGGTTGTATCCTACCCCTAAACAAGCACATGTACACACATGAACCCAAAAATACAAAAACAAACTTACAGTGTCTCATGGGACTTCATCTCTGAAATTCCCTGACTGCTATTAAAGATGCTTTAAATTTCAACAGTAAAACACTTTACCACTAAATATCACCACTTAGAGCACTTTATGTAGGGGAATGTTTTGTAAAACTTCTCATTTGGCATTCATTGCCCTATTAGTGAAAGACTATAAAAACTATATTTTCATTCTATATTAACTAAGAACTTTAAAAAATCAAAATGATTTAATATTTGCAAGTAGCAGGCTGAATATGCCTTTATTAGGTAGAGGTGTCTTGCATACCAGAAGTTCATCTACAATTCGGAAGGTGATCTTTCTCCTAGAATTCTGAAATGCTGTAAAAACTTCATATGGCACTGAACTGCTTCATTCTAAAAAGTCAGGACTTTCTAATATGACCAGTTTAAAGAAATTCCAAGGCTCCAATCTTAGTATTTTAAGTGAAATTGGTAAGTTGGATACTTAACTTTAAAATTTGTGATCCTAATAAAAATAAGAAGTTTAACAATTCCTTTCTAGTCTTACAATATGCAGAAATTAGAACTGAGTACAGCACTTTCTTTTTTTCCCCAAGCTTTCTTTCTGTTGCATTTGAATCTGAACCAGAAAGCATACTGAACTGATTTAAATTGCAACCCACAGAAGGAAGCTGGCTAAAGACATGGAGGCTAACTCACAGTCTATGACCAGACTGGTTTGTCTAATGATGTAGTTGTTGTCACAATAAATGACTACATGCACAGATTTCTGCCTAGTTAGACATTTGGCTTGAAGTAAACATTCAGAGAACTGAATCCAAACATCAACTAGGCCAAAAGTTGCCTTAAGCTCTGCCAACATAATGCTAATTCAGCTAGGAGTAACATGCTTTTTTATTTCACAACAAATGAGTCTTTGAATCCATTAAACTGAATCTGTTGATGACTTCAGGAACATGTCTGATGAGAACATTATCCCACCGCAGTAGGTCTGGAACCTAATTTTCCTGTCAAACACCACTTACCTGCTTTGGTATCCTAGAGTTGGAAGGAATGACCCAAAAATTGAGAGAGAAAATCCTTTGGCTAAGTAATTTGAGTCAGAAAAAAAGGTCCATGTTTAACCACTTACTTTATTTTGTAATACCTATTTTATAACTAGGTGTAGAGATTGTTCATTTGTCTGAAATTAGCCCTAGCCCACCTTCTTAAGGCTTCATTAAAAGAAAGATGAACCTAATGAAGAATAGCAGCATAAGAGAAAATAATTTACACAGGGCTCTATTTGTCTGCGTCACTTATCTCGGAATGTTGCATACTTGTATTTGTAGATTTTTCATCTCATACAGCTGAAGAGAATGCCACGTAGAAACAGTAAATATTAGTAAGTAAAGAATGTAACACAAATAGTTATTTTGGATGGAAAAAATATACCAAAGATGAGACCTTCCAAATTAATTGAAGACTAAAGGTATATAGATGTCTAATCAACATAAAATGTATTTACTTGGAAGACACTGATATACTGTATATATCATTGATACACATTGATATTCTAGGACAAAATCAAGAGAAAATACCTGGTTAAATATGACTACGAATGCCTGGTTGAGTAACACGACATTGTTATTCTCTAAACTGTGTTTCTAATGGTGCTTATGTTCCTCTTTGAAATAATAAATTGCTATTTTCTGTACTGATGTCAAAGATAGATACGGCTCTTTATTTAGCAATATACAACTGGAGAATTTCTGTTTTCCATTCAACTTATGATATTATGCATGGGATCATAGCAAGCTAAAAAACTTGTGGAACCCAGTGAAAAAAGAAAATAGAAAATATGGTCCCTTATTTAAATTAATTTCAAGATGGTGACAACAAAGCATGCAAAGGGCCCTTCTAAGCACAGGGCTCTGTGTAATCACACAAATTGCAAACTCATGAAGCCAACCACACAAGGGTCCATCACTAAAACTTTCTATTGACTTGCATTTCTATTGCTAATAGGATTGCAAAATACATGAAGGGTCATTACTAAAGCATCATTCCTTGCCAACTCAATCAATGGAAAGTAACCCTCCCACTGTGTCCACCCATACGTATTTATCTGCCACATCAAAATGAACAGGCTGTTGAAAACATGGCAGCAAGGACAAGAAGTGGGGGAATTAAGACACACATCAAGCTCTCCAGTTTCCTGCCTTTGAAAGAAATGCACAATAGTGTACTGTTTGCAATGTCCTTTCATTCTTTTGCTAGAAAGGTCTGGTTCACACCACTGAAGACTTGTGAAAAGATGCATCCTTCAGAAAGTGGTTTAGAAACGTGCTCATTTTCAATATCTTTTCTTCCTACATTCAAAAAGACAATCTATATCTGAATTAAAATTCTTGAACTTCAAACTACCTTGTTCTTGAATCATGCAAATTCATATAACACATTCACATAAAATATGAATAAAACCTTGAAAACCCTGACAAGATTAAATTAACTGATCTATATATATGAACTTGTGAAACACTCAAGTTCAACTCCTACATCATTATTAGCAATGCAGTATATCACTGGCATATATATGTAGCTGGGGGTCACTACAGAAATTGGGCAAGGAAATTCCTCCTTCAATGCAGTCTAGAGGCACACATCAGTGATAATGATTGCTTTACATTTCACTTATTGTCAGTTTTTTTTCTCCCCCCCCCCACAGTGTTTCAAAGCTTGACTAATCCACAAGATAATATCAGCATATTTAAATCCTTAATCTCATCAAATCCAACTTTATTTGGTAAATGAAGATGTTTTTTACTTCCTTTCATCCAAACTCTCATGATAAGGCCTTTAATAAGATAGTATCATAAATTGATTTCCTTCAGGGAATATACATCTAAGAAAAAATACACCAACTAAAGAAGGGGAAAAAAGATTTACACTTTAAAAGACATTCTCAAAAATTAGCATTTGAAATAGAAAGATTGGGAGATGGATTTTATCTTCCTAATCTTTGAATTATAGTATCAGTCCAATTTAAAAGTTCATTGGAGCTGTACCTGATGAATTTCTAGTTAGAACAAATGTTAGACAAGTATTTTTAAAGGGATTTTATTCCATACTTTTTTAACGATAAGAATTTGTGGAGGATATAACAATACCTATCAATTTCTTAAAAGAAAAAAATTAAGATCGTCTATTTCTTCACTTTTGCTTACACTGCCTTAAATTAACAAAACAAGAACTCAATAAATAAATGGAAATCAGAAAGAGAAAAAGCAAATAATGGCAATCTGAAGTTTAACAATTAACTTGGGTAGCCATAGCTAAGCTATATTCAAATTTTAATAGTTCTCAATAAAAATCCCTATATCTTTGAAACTTGATTGACTATTTCATCAGTTAGTACCCACTTATTATAATGGATCTCTCCTGAGGGCTACTTTGTTAGGACACAGAAATGAGATATACTTTAATTTAAATTGGCACTCCTGTGAAAAAAACACATAAGAAAGCATTTTGCAAATTACTACCACCTTAATGTGAAAAAATGCTTAAGTTGTAAAATCTTTTCCTGGAAATTTCCATTCTAATTTACTCAGTTAACATTTTATGGTGTTTCCCAAATTTATTAATTATAATATAATGCCTGAATATATTTAGAGTAGTTTAGAGAGTATAATTTAGAGTAGTCCAAATCAGTGTATTCTCACCAGCCAACAATAGTCTAAATTTTTCACGTTTCACATAATAGTAATTTTCTCTCAATAGTCTGCCTTTGCTAACAAAATAAAGTCAAATTCTACATAAAAATAAAAGCTTTGGTTCCCTTTAGCTGTTAAAGTATTAAGAAGACAAACAAAAAAGTAACATTAATTAAGAAGAGAAGGAATCAAACATTCTTTTCAAAACTACTAAATAACTTGAGAAATGCTTCTTAATAAATTTAATTGTACCTCCCTTAAGATTGCTAATAACTCTAATTAGAAATATTTTCTTCTCTAAGAAATATATGATGATTTACCACATAAACCTCAAAGCACAAACTATTTAGAGTCGATTTTAATGCAAGTTAAGCACTGCCTGGACCATTGGTGTTTTTGAAATGTATTAACCTTGAATTAGCTCCATAATATAGTCCTACAAAGTTCAGTTTATTATAATTAAATTTATAAAATACTGAACTTCAGTGTAAATAGGAAAGCTTTAAGAAAGCAGAAGTACTTATAACTTTCCTTGAAATATATTTTGTGTTATATAGAGAAATAAGATATCCTATACCCTCTGCCTATATTTTATTCACAGTACTTATTAACTCACTATGTTAACAGTACTGCAGCCTTGTATTTTTTTTAACTTTAATATCAGGATACATTCAAAATTTACTGTGCATCTACTGCAAATTCCTATAGGAAAACCAACAGAACTTTCAAAATCAGTGTCTTTCAGAGCAGATATACGATTTCTCAATATCTGCAAGTGATACTAAATTTTTAGCATCTGCAAGTGATATTAAATGCCATGATATACAGTCACTACACTGAATGCCAAGGGGGAGGTGAAGGGCAAAGACTTGGCCTGCATTCTGAAGTAGTGGAGATAAATACACTAAATGGAACTTTGTAGGTATCCACGGAACTGTGTATCCACCAAACTATGCAAGTACCCACAGATTGAACTTTTTCAGAATCACACTAAACACGGAAATAAGCCAGAAGGACAAGATGGATTTCACTTTGAATAATTCTTCATTCTAAGTTAGACACTGTTTTGTTGTTTGGGTTGCTATAACAGAATACTACAGGCTGGGTATCTTAAGCAACAAACATTTATTTCTGACAGTTCTGGAGGTTGAGAGGTCCAAGATCACCAGAATCAGTTCTTGGTGAGCGTCCTCTTCCTGACTTGCAGATGGTCTCCGTGCTGTGTGCTCACATGGTCTTTCCTCACTTGCATGCCCATGTAGAGAGAGACAGCTCTTGTCTCTTACCCTTCTTAAGAGGGCTCTAATCCCATCACGAAGGCACCACCCCCATGACTTCACCTAAATCTAATCACCTCCCAAAGGCCCCACCACCAAGCACAAACACATTGCTGGGTAGGGCTTCAAGTCTGAAAGGGGATGATACAGGTATTCAGTCTATAACAAACATATCACTTATGATTTTAATATATCATGTGTGTGCGTTTGTGTGCATATGTGTACACAGACACATATAAATGTATGTACATATGTTTATCTATAATGCATAGTATTATAATATGTTCTGTTAGCAAGAATTCAAATTCATTAATTTACTAACTTAACTGATTCACCTATTCATTTTCTAATTTTTCACTTAAATTTTGAGGACTTACTGTGTGTTAGGAGTAAAGTGCCTCATTCACTTTTCTGTAATTTATGCTTAAGACACCTGTTTATATTAGGCAATCCATCCACATCTAGAGCTGAATTAATCAGTGTTCTATTCTATAGTTAATAGGGTGCAGAATTTGATTATATCTGAGGTTCTTTAAAACTTCTTGCATTGAGGTACTATTACTAGCTCTGACAGAAATCTTTATTGTATTTCCTACTTTAAAATATGTCTATGTGTTTATACTATTTTACTCAATATATTTCTTAGATATCTATGCTAAAATAAGATGAATTTGTTCTAAGTGCAAAGTTATAAAAATTATATTACTGAGTACATTATGAAAACTGAAATATCTAGCAAGCTTTCAGAATATCAGACATTCATACCTTCCTTTAATACAGGAATAGATCACTGTGATACATATTTCCATTTTATAGCATGCATACCTTAATCCAAATTTCAGAAACTTTATATACACCATTCACCAAAAAACAATAAATTATGTCTTCTCAAAAGTTAATGTATTTCTGAAAACTATTCCAAGAAGTAAATTCAAGACTGCACAATTTAATTTTCCACTTAGGAAACTAATGTTTGGTATATAAGAAATGACAGGCCACAGCCAGTCCACCATTAAGCTGAATATAAATGAAATTCAAATCTTAGGATTGTGCCTTAAATTTTGCTTTACAAATACATTTATTTAAATTATGCTTGATTTATATGGGAAGTTCTTATACTTACTCCTTCAAATGTGTATATGATCTGCTTCAATTCTAGGAGAATAGGATCTCTTCAAGTTTTCCCACTCAACAAGTCAAAAGTTTGGATCATATCCACACAATCCTTCCCAGACAGGAGTTTCATTTTAAGCATGGCTTCTTACAGAAGCTCCTTTCTGCATCCTACTCAGAAGGACCACCTCATTATTTCCAAAATCTTGCTCTAGACCTCCTAATAAACTTCCTTCAGTATTATGAAGAGCATGACATGGTAGCAATGAGCCCTCCTTCGTGGCATGCTTCACACTTATCATTACTTGCTCGATGGCTCTCTTCCCAGGCAGAAGACAAGCATTATGTGGACAAGGGATATTCTATTCTTAGTACATGACACAGGGCCTGGCTCAATAAATATTTGCTGAAAGAATGCATAAATCGATTAAAGCAAAACTCCATTGTATAATGCTTTTTGTTTTTAGAGGTCTTTTTTCTTTCCTGCAAACTTGGAGATTTCACTGTGGACTCACACTTCAAGGTCAGATATTTTATATTTTTATAAAGATGAGTCACACAATTGGCCACATTTGTCTGCAGTTCATGGCAATGGCTCTTATGCCCTGTAGTCAGAAAGACAAATATTTTTAAAGCCTAAACAAAATTCACCAACTAAATTATCTTAATAGATATTTATTTCAAAAAATTTCAGTGGAGATTTATATATTAAGACAATGCTTATAAAAATAATATTGCCTTCCCATGACAGGTTACTTTTGTTTAATTGGCAATTATACACTATTTTAGAGATTGTACTTACTTAAAAGAAATGGTATTGAAACTTGTCTGTTCCTTCTGAAAAACATCTTTACAGTCACACTGACAACTTTCAGTTATTAAACTAAAGGCTGTTGATCCTAATAAATTGCATACATACATTTAACCAATAACTCCAAAATTTCAACTACATTTGTGTCATTTAGTCTCCTTGTTTTCTATACCTAGTTTGCCAAGTAGGACTAGAAAATTCTGTTCATTATACATGAGGAATTACTTTTTTGGGGAGCTGTCACTTTGGGATATTGTCATAAAATAAGAATGGCAAATGTCATATCATGTTTGGTTTCTTACACTGTAAAGGTAAAAATCAAAGTTTTTCAATAGTTTCTTTAAAGACCATATAGTGGAAGAAGATAAGGGATTGTTGACACTATCCACATGATCATAAAATATGTTGTGGTTTTCTTTAGGGCTCTTTGACAGCACAGAATGTTGACCTGCTTGCATAGCTCTATAAAATAAGGAACTGGAGACTTCATTGTAATCATAAGAGATTAAAAACTGAACCAGTAAAGTGAATATTTTAGAAATACTCTCAGAAAAGTCTGAGGCATTTGAAATTAAAAGTGTATCATCCATACAACTTTAATTCAAAGACTAAACTGAAAAGACATATAAGACACAAACATGCAGGGAAAAGGAGTGAGCAGTTCAGGGGAGGCCAACATGACAGTGTGGTGCCACAAGCGGAAATGCAGTTTTAAACAAATTCCCAGTGATAATGCACCACTGAGTTTTATTATAGATTTAGAAACTTCAGATTTGACTAAATATAAATCAACTGCTCAATAGGATAACGCATAATTTTTGCTTAGTATTTGCTGTATGCTAGTGAATTGTCACAAAAGCATTCATACATTGAGACATGGAAAATACAATCCACAACTCTTCTTAATTAACCACAACTACTGTTAATTATGATTTACTAAAAGCTTTATTTCCCCTTTTGTATTTTAGATGTCTTTTAACAACTCATCTTGAAATTCAATTTTTTTTTTCCTGAGTCTCCTTGGGATTAATAGAGACCTGCTGTACATCAGGCCATCCTATGATCCAAATGCCTACTTAGCTATTGAAATCAAAGGGACAATCTCTGATTTATTTTCAAGCTTATAGATTGGCTATTCATTAAATAAATATTTATCAAATACCTAATTATGGGCATATGAGTCTATTTATTTTTTCCCCAATCAGAAGGAGACAAGTTTTCAAGGCTATACGAAAAAGAGAGCCCTGCCATTTCCCAACATGTACTTCCACTGCCTGCTACACCAAACAAGTTGATCTGTTACCAGAACAATGAGTTGCACTGTAAGAATAGCTATAGGTCACCTACAGTTATCAGATAAAATTAGGCGACCCCAGGTTAGCATACAGGTTGTTTGGTGCAGAAAGTGTGCTGTTGTGAAAAGGAGGAGCTGGGGAATTCAAATGATAATATAGAGACCCATGAAGACTTTACTTGTTTCTATAATCAAGGAAAAAGCCATTTACTTATTTTCAGAATGAAAAGCGTAAGCAAAAAGACAATTCATCAATTTGTCAATCACTTTACTGGAGACAATGACCCACGTTCATTTTTAGTTATGACGTACATAAAAATACCAGTATAGGTGATAGTGTAACATTAGCTATAAATCCATGAAGAAAAATATTGTCCAGAAATATAAATACAGCAACTCCTGGCCAAATCTATATATATATATGTGACGTTTTAAAGATGTAAACAGATTATTCTAAGCTTTCTTGAAAATGCTATTATAAATTAAAGTAGTTATAATACTATGTTCAAAAACGTAATTTGGTATTGTCAACCTCATTACTGATCTATCTCAAATCTTTTGAAGTTAAAGAAAATCAGCCATTTAAGCCATTTTAATATATGGGCAAACAATGATATTTGCCCATATATTAAAATATATAATTTTATATTTTTATATACTAACATGGAGCAAGCTTCAAAGTATATCTTTTAAGGCATGGTGCAACACAGTTTGTAATGTTTTATATGTCTAAAGGAAGGGGATAAGGAAAATTATATGTATACACAAAACTTTTGTATATGCATCATATAATATCTCTGGAAGGACCCAAAGAACTAGCGACCTTGTTTCCAGGAAACACACACACACACACACACACACACACACACATATTGTTGTAAAATGTACCTAATAATCAATATATGATTATAAAGTAGTTACATATTTCTCCCAAAATAGTAAGGCAGTTGTTATTTTAACTGATAAGTTCAAAAAGCCTCCTCAAAATGAAATACATCTATATTTTGATATATTAATTTGATTGTAATTTGGTGATATATGTTATAATATAAAAGTAATATTGACTCAGGGAAAAATATTCTTCAGATCTTAGGACAACTAAATGTACTAGAAATTCACCATGCCTCCAACTCTCCCTCTCTTTCTTGGTTATAGTCTATCTATCTTAAGCATTTCACTATGTATAAATTGATCTATCAATGAATAACACTTAAAATCATTGTCCATGTTTCATTTAGCCCTCTCCTAGCATTTTCTAGCTAGTTGGTATCCATCATTTTAAACCTTAATTTGGAGAAGCAGGAAAGTTTATGTATTTTTCATTTCTCTGTTCCTGTCCACTAAATGCATTAATAATCAAATTCTTGATATGCAGGATAAGTCACCTAATCATGTGAATTATTAGTTTTTCAGTTCAATTATAATCATAAAGTTTTCCTCTGAATTTTCACATACTGAACCATATATCTTCAGAAATGTCCTCTGATATAAAAAAAATACAACTGAGACTTTTCATCTTTTTCACTTATAGAATATCTGTATTCTCTACAAAATATTTTAGACTTCAACAGCTTTGGAAATATGTTATTTGTCATTGTTCTCTACTTTTAAGTTTGAACATATTACTCTTCACAGAGGGCTTAAATCAAACTTTAAAATACAATTTCTGAGTGTTTTAGTTACTTTTTAAATGCATTTTATTGCCAAACGTATACTACAATAATTTTTAACAAGATTACGTGGATATAACTTGTACAAACTTGTTCTTCTTCATAGTGCATTTTCTTCTAAACATTTCAATGTGGTTTAGTAATTTTTATCTATAGCTAAAACACAGAAGCTGATATTTTAATTAAAGTCTTTCAAAAAAGTCCTCTCTGTCCCTCTCTTTCTCTACATATACATACACACATACACGTGTATAAAATTTCCCCCAGTTCTTCGGGGGGTGGAGTGGGGGTGTGTGTGTGTGTGTGTGTGTGTGTGTGTGTGTGTGTGTGTGTGCGCGCGCGCGCGCGCATGTAGCATCACTGATCTGTAAGTCATATACTGAACACTGATGATTCTCCAGAAGTAATAATGAGTTTTCATCTATCCATTCTTTCACCATCAACCTTTGTGAAGTAAAGCCTGTATTTTAAAAATAACTGTTACAGATTATGAGTGCAGTCTAGGATCAGATAATAGAGCTAACTGGCCCACCCACAAAGTAAACAAGAAACAGAGGCCTCAGGATTACCATACTCTAGACAAGTAGGGCTGACAGATACCAACAGATAGAAACAAATGTTACATACTTGGCTTGCCCAGGGGACAATAGTTCTCTGACAAATCTATACTTTTTGACTCTTCAAGTTACAAGATTAAGCTAAAAATGTCTTTTGCACTCATCTACTTTACTTAATAGTATCAATTTGTAATAGATACCTGTTTCACACTATTTTAAGAGAGAATCAATTTGTCATTCCATTCCATTTCTAATGCAGTACTCCAACCCAACCCAGAATGCATTATTGATATGGAAATGAGTGTAATTAGCAGCATAAATGATCTGTTATTTATGATACAAGTCAGAGCAGTAAATCACCACTGGTTCACTATCATTACTATGCAAATAGAAGAAGGCGGTTAATGGTCCATGTGTTAAAAACAGGCCACTTGCTTGCTCATTTGCAAATGAAAGGCAAGGGTAAGGGTTTAAGGTAGAGATGATAGTTTATCACATCAGTCCTAGTACATGGACTTAAGAAAATCAAAACACACCAATAGTTGTGCTAGTTTTCAAATTTACCCCCTTTCTCAACTACATATTTCTCCTTGAGTCTATTCTAACGGCACCTTCAAATGTACTTTTAGTTCCTTCTAATTTGCAAAACAGGGATTGGGAATGATTGTGAAAGTGCGTCTAAGTGTTCTGCAATGTATGAGATACATTTTATGTCATCAGGGAAAAACACCATCAAAATTTCCTATTATGAAATAAACTATCATTATTGGCCATATAATTCACTTCATTTTCCTACAAACATACTTTATTTTCTTGTAAGGAGGCAGGCAAACTAGCAATGATTTGAGGACTCAGAGACTAAAAAAATATTGGTTGGCCTTACTGGAAAGTATTCAGTATACTTAAAGAAACTGTTCTGCCTTTCTTGCTTGGTCCCTTTTGTTTAATTTGGGGGGGAATGTCTGCACTTTGAGTGCATTAACTACAGGCCAATGCCTGCCTAGTGCAATGGGAACAAAGATAGAATGCATGAAAACCTAGAGGAAGAAGAGGGATGGAGGACGACTGCACATCCTGCAAGCTTCCCTTGTACACATCTGATAATTTTTGGAAGACTTACATAAATACAAAACTTAGAATGATAATGTCTTTATTTTTGGAAATATACGAAATAGATAAGATGTCAATCTCACTTAGATAAGTTAGCTCTACCTTTATAACTTTATAAATATAACAAATATAACTTTATAGATATAAATCATTTATGAAATCTTTTCATGTTTATTGTTAATTTTTATTAAGCTATGAGTTCAAGAATGACTTATAAGCTGGGCAAGAATTTTATGTGATGGAAATGAAAACAATATATTTAAATATAATGCAGTGAAAAACATTTTTCCTGTACCAATTTAAAAATATATATATGTACACACAGTATAGTGTGTATAGTTGGACCTGTGTCTTAATTGATCTTTCTGAGGTATCAATTTTCCTTCTGTAAATACTATATTTTTCTTCCTTTAATTCCAAGGAGATAACTAGACCACTGAGTTCCCTCACCTCACTGGAGTTTTCAAAGATAACTTCCTGGCTTTTGCTTTTAAAATCTTTACCTCTCTGAGAAGATTAAACAGAGGGTGAATGGTTTTGAGGTGAGCCCATGCATTAGTATCAAGAAGAGAAGAGAGAGATGCATACCCTCTAAACCTGGGAAGGAAGCGATTTCTCAGGCATTATAGATAGAGTGGCCCAAGTTCCATCCCCTGGCCACACTTTTAGGAAATGTCCTAACTTCAGGGGACTAGTTGTTTATTCCCCAGTTAACCAGAGTCCTAGCAACTAAGAGATGACACACTCAGATCAGGATAATTCAAGGAAAGCTAATATAAAAGTTATTAATTTAATGGTTGAGGGCAGTGAAGGGAATAATAAAGGATAGTGCAGGAAGAGGACCAGCTCTTCAGAGCTGGCATAAGCCCCAGGCCCAACACAACTAAACCAGAGAAGAGGGAGGTACAGAGCAAGGAGAGCCTTGTAGAGTCATCTTCCTTTAGAGCAACAAGAATCTTCTGTTGAAGGACACAGACCAAACAGACTCACAAAGAAGGAACCAGGGTAACAAACAGCCAGTCTGACTATGCTTTCTCTCTCTAATTTCCTGCTGTGGCTTCCCAAAAGGACCACTGGATAAACCTAACCAAAACCCAGAAAGCAGAAGGGATCATGGATAATTATCCAAACATGTTAGCCTTCTACCAAGTGCTATGGCAAAGCCATGATTCCCAAGGAAGTAGTGGAGCCTTAAGTCTTCAAAGGATCATAAACATTTGGAGAGATGGGCATACCAACATGATGGTCATGGACCAAAAAATAATGGCCCTCCCCCCAAATTGTACAGGACATTTACCAACATTTATTAAGTTCTTGATATGTCCAATGGCTTGGGCTAATCACTTTACATAAATTACCTTTCTTTCCCTTTACAGTATTTTGAGGTAGGTCCTATTATTTTCATTTTATAGAATAGGAAACTAAGCCCAGAGAGTTAATTATCCTGCTAAAGAACACATGATGAAATTACAGCTTTTAGACTCAAACCTGTATATATCTGATCCTTGAGCCTGTTCATTTAACAACCACATATAATGTTTTCCAATAATTGACTTAAAAATGCTGAGAAAATTCCCAACTGTGGAAGGGAATTAAAATACAAAAATATTTAAATTTACTAAATGTAATTTGAATTAACAGGTTCTTATAATTAATAATATCAACATACATTATAGTTTTAAGTTTTACTGCAACTCTGTAGCATTAAATTGGAGGGGAAGCAGAAGCAACAGGATTTAATACATACACAGAACTGCACCATTGCTTTAAAAATGAGATGAAGAGGAAGGAACCATTTGGGCAGGTATACTCACCAGACAGATTTAAATCATCCACTTTGCTAAAATCCAACAGGTAAATTTTATACACACATACATAAATCTTTACCGGAAGTAAACATTGCCTTAAGATTTGGAGAACCTGAAAGGAATTCCACTGAAATGTTAAAAATATACCCCTAAAATTCAGTAATTTACAGAAAGACCTTTTGGAGAACTATTTTGTTTTCTGTCACATTTCCAATTAATACCAAATGTATGAGAAATTTCATTTATAATGAAAGCAAAAGTTAATAAAAAGAAGACTGTATTAATGGATGTGTGAATGAATGGAGAGGGACTTAAAGAGGTAAATATGGCTTGGTGTGGTTGGGAGAAGGCAGCTCTTCTTTTCATATTACATAAATTATCTTGAGTCACTACATGATTACTGCCTTCAAAGAAAGTCATGCCAGGTCTAGTATTTATTATTTAGTTTGGATTTAAATATTAATTAAATAATTATATTTGGATTTAAATATTACATTTTTTCTCATATTAATACTTGTGTCTAATACACAGACTCAAAATGTATTTTATTTAAGCAGGACCTGCATATGTAAAAACCATGTAAATGAAATATAACTAGTAACCAATTATTAAAATCTGCACTGTGTACACATGTAATCTTCTTCAAGGTAGAAGAATTTTTTGATATAAAACATATGAACAAAGAGAAATTATTTAAAATAAGAATCACTTTCTAAAGTCAGTTATGTATCTTTGTAGGTTATGTTTACTTTGCATGCTTTTTTATGTACAAAGATTTCACTTTCACGTCAACAATATAAGAAAATCAGAACATTTTCATTTTGTTATAAATAAAAATCACTAATGTAAGCACTATGATTTTTAGTCATCAGAATTATAAGTGCCATAAAAATACTGCTTACTAAATAAAATTAATTAGCACCTCACAGATATTTTGTTATGTACATTTTGAGATCTTGTTCCAGTCTGCTTGTTTAGTCTGAGGCAGCTAAGACAAAGGGCTGAATCTTTTAGAAAAAGATTGAAAAAAGAGAAATCAAGAGGGAAAAGGTTATGGGAAGGGGAGGGAGTTGAAGAGACAGAGACAGGGAGAGAGAGAGCTAGAGAGACAGAGAGAGAGAGAAGGCAGAGAGAGAAAGAAAGGGGGAAAAAAAGGAGGGACAAAGATATTGAAATTGAGGTGCTGAGCTTTAATAACCTTCTGCTTCTGCCACTAAGTCTGGTCATATCAGTGTAAATAATAAATGATGCAATGTCATGCCTACATTGCCTTTGCTTGGAAGGAGCCATGAACTTACTCCTTGGATGACTTCTCATACCTTGATGACGTCGTGGGAATGTATGGCTGTAAATCTATATAATAATGACTCCTTCTTTGACAGACCCTTTTCCAGGATTCCAGGCTTATATTCCAGCTGCCTACTCAACATCTCTATTTAGATGGCAGGTGGCATAATAAGCATAACATGTCAAACTGAGCTCTGTCTTCTGGTCCACACTCTCATCCAAACAGCCCCTCTCACAATCATCTCACCTCAGCTGGTAGCAACTCCATTTGTCCACCTGCTCAGATCAAAACCTTGAAAATATTTTTGTATTCTTTTTTTTTCTTTCTAATTCCACATCTGATTTCTAAGTGATTCTCCTGGCTCTCTCTGCCTTTAAAATGTATCCAGAATCCCACTCCTTCTCACCACCTCCACTGCTGCTACTCTGAACAATGTTAACAATCTCTCACTTGGATTACTGACCTTGATCCCTTTGGTGTATTCTCAACCAAAGGGTAATCTTCATGGAATGTCAAATCACTCCACTTCTCAGAACTCCCCAATGGCTTTTCATATGCCTGAAAATAAAATCTAATAAAGCCTATTACATGCCTTCCTTTCCCTGTTATCTCTATAGCCACATCTCTAATGACTCCTGCATTTTCTTATTCTACCATACACATAGTAGTTCTTGCAATTTCCTTGAATAGAGCCATGAGAGGTCCTTTGCACTGCTGTTCTATCTGTCTAACTGCTTTTCTGCCCACCTCTTTATTTCCCTCTGATCTTTACTCAAATGCTACTTTTTCAGTAGGTTTTTCCCTGACCACCAGATAAAATTACAATTTCCCAAACCTTCATTGCCCTCTTTCTTGATTTATTACTCTTTGTAACACTCACCATGTAGTGTTCTAAATATTTATTTATTTAGTCTCCTTCTAAGACAATATAAACTCTACCAGGTCAAGAATTTTGTCAAAGACTTTTAATTGCTCTGTCCATGACTGTTTTCCAATGACTAAAACATTTGTTGAATTGAATAGAAAGTCAAGGAAAGACCAGACTTCTTTGTAATCCAGGTAATCCGCTACTTAGATTATTCACTCTGTTAATATCACCCTGAGGGATGGCTTTCCCTGAAAGGAGGCAAGACCAAAAGCTAAATGGTCATAATAAAATCCTAATGTTTATGCTTATTAAGAAAGATAAATAGGATTTTATAAGTAACAAAGCCATTTTGGACTATAATATTTTTTAATAATTATTTATATTTTATTTTATTTTAATTTATTTTATTTTATTTTATTTTATTTATTGGCTGCATTGGGTCTTCGTTGCTGTGCACAGGCTTTCTGTAGCTGTGGAGAGCAGCAGCTACTCTTCACTGCAGTGCACAGGCTTCTCAGTGCAGCAGCTTCTCTTGTGGAGCATCAGCTCTAGGCTCATGGGCTTCAGTAGTTGTGACACAGGGGCTTAGTTGCTCCACGGCATGTGAGATCTTCCCAGACCAGGAATTGAACCAGTGTCCCCTGCATTGGCAGGCAGATTCTTAACCACTGCGCCTAGACTATAATTTAAAATGCCTTTTCCCTCAATGTGTAATCTTAAAAAAGAACTCACAATTTTATGTTTCTGTGCAATTTGCTTTTTAGTTACTCTTAATATGATTAAATAGTAAGTAACCATGATCAGGTTTTTGTACAAATTTTGCACCCAACTGTGAATCATAGGCTAACTCTAATAATTTAATGGGTGTTGTCTATGCAATGCATCAGAGATGCACCCTGCTAAGTGTTAAATAACTCAGCTTCTGTAAATATAGCCTTACATTTTCTAATTCAAAGGCAAAATTAGACTTCAATGTGTCTAAATGTCACCTATAACAGTAATTAGCAGTTACATTAGCTTATTGAGAATTAGTTGATAAGGATCCAATTAGATTTTTAAATCATCATTGCAAATTATTGAACTCTATTTTCAAGAAACATATTTTCCATCATTAACTAAAGACATTGTGGAGGGCAACAATTTTTTTTAAGAATGACCTCTAAGAGACCTACTCTTAGTTTGCCTGTTCACTGAAGAATCACTCATGTAATTAACTTGCTTCATCTCTTTCCTGAGTTATTCAGATGGGCAGTAAGAAAGGTAATGGCAGGTACAAACTCCTGGAATCATCTGTAAGTCTAACCACACAGCATCATCCTCATATGTTACACAGCCTTGACTGTGTGGTTGAAAAGTGTCTTATGACATATGAATCCAACAGTATAGTATGAAGAGTTACATACTGCGTATTCTTAAAGCATAACATTTTAGAAACTTTATACTGTACTTCGCTAAATTACTTCACTTGCAGACAGAGTAGCCTTCCTTGGATAATTAATATTTTCTAAAATGCTTCCTAAATTCTACTAACTGGGATTTTCATAATGTATATTGTTTTTCAAGCTCCAGTTTTCATCCATTATCAGTGTGACAATTCATGTGGAAGCTATATAAATAAGAGAAAGCTTTCTTTTTACCTTTCTATTAAAGATTATTTTTTTCCTAAGACCAATATATGCTTTGCTAAATTTGAGGGAAAAAAATGAAGTAAATTTAACAATTCTCATGTCTGCTAGAAATTATATATGATTTCTGAAGAGGCTAACATGTTCAACTACTTGAGTTTTTATAGACAGAAATATCTACATATCTAAAAATGGAAAACTACAAAAAGTTGAAAATTGTGTCTCCTCTTAATACCAGTTTCAGACTTTATTCACTTCACACACCAGGTTTTCAACAAGAAGAAATGATCTAAGAAAAAAAATTGAAACTTGACAGAAGTCCTTTCTTGAAAGAATTTTGATCTATATACAAATCATTGGCAGTGAAGAACATATATATCTTGAAGAGTTAGAAAATATCATTTACTATTTCTTCGTTCTATAGGAAGTCAATAGGAAGGCACAAATACTCAAGATAACAAATCAAACACGTACTTTGGAGTGATGAATTCTGTGTGATGGCAGCGTGCCTTCTAAAATCAATGCCTGTGTTTACTGACGATTTTTTTCATACACTCTAGCATGAACGAGGAATGCCCAAAGAGATACTTTAAATTTGAGAATTATTTTTCTCTGTTCAGCTGTTAAACTACCTCTCAGGAAACCAATAACTCACAAAGTGAAATTAAGCAAGGTGACTCAATTACACAGCTTTATGTTCCAGTTCCTGTACATGTTTTAAAAGGCACGTTAAAAATCATTTTACTCCTTAGCAGTCAGCAAGAGAATAACCAATCCACAATGGAATTTCACGGTGTGGATTCATGGTCACGCAATATGAATTGTGCCCTCTGGAGCTCCAGGGATCGCTGACAGTTAAATCATAGTGTTTATGATGAATTCTGAAATCTCATGACTATGTGAATACAGATGTGATTTCACGTAACCAGCAAGACTTTGAATTTGAGAGATGCTAGAAAGCCAGAGATACAATCAAATGACAACATTTTGCCCCTAAAGTATCTAGGGGATGTTTATGGGAACTACAGATTTTCTTTAATACTTCAGAATACTGGGGATTGAGAAAAAGTGTTACAAATGTTTTTTTTACCCTGTATCATATATTTGGAAAATCTATCAGATGGGTTACAGGAGAAAACAAAGATTTTCCTGACACAGACTCTCAGGAACCTTAGGGGTATGGGAGGAAAAGGTGTGGAAAAAATAACCACACTCTTTGTACCACAACTTGGAATCAATGGAGTCAAGAGACCTCTCCCATACACATACACACAGACATACTCACCTTAACAAACTTCAGACTCTCAAAGGAAATCCTAAATCTTTATCTTGTCCAGTAGCATGACTAGATTTAAGAATTAAAGCATGACCCATCCTCCTTTTATTTGCCAGTAGTAACTCTTTTGGTAGTCTCCTTACGATATGAAATCAAACACCAAGGTTTACCTACTTCTATTATGTAAAGGAGTATAAAGTATGTACAGCTATTGTAATCTGCCTGTTAGATAAAAAATGTAAAATATCAAGAATTTTACTGCTCAAGATTTTCCACCTTTCAACCATTTGCAGAAAAAAAAATTCAAGGAAAAGAAATGATACAAAGTCTGAATTTCTCGGATGTAAAACTGAATTCAAACTTTCTTCTACTTAGAAGCATATTTAGCAAATAACTGGAATAACCTGCTATTTTATTTTATTAGTATTTCTTGTAGGAAAAAAAAAATGTTGTTTCTAAGTCTCATAGGACTTTTCAAAAAGGCTAAGACCTTAGAAGTAAGGATTTGAAACCAAGCTATGACCACAGGAAATTATGAACAAGATGATGCTGATGTTCTTTCTGGTGCCCTCCTGTTTTCAGTTACCATCTCCTACCCTTCCACCTAAACTCCAGGTGAAAGCTTCCCTAGGTCCATTACCACCACAGATCTCTGATCTCCAAAAGCTTTTTTAATCCTGGGCAACACTTATGTAGGGAAGGAAAATTCTGCAGTATTACTATCTGCTTATTTTGAACACATAATGTTGCCTTTCCCTGGAATTCTAAATTGGTGATATCAAAAAATCTCTCCCACTGAAACTAGAAAACTAATGAATTCTTATTAATAGTTCTATTAAGGGAAAATGTAATAAATAAATGAAGGACACAATTATAAGAAATGTATAATTTACTTACAAGAACAAAAACATGCATAAAGCTAATGTTAAAAGCTAACATTTATTGATCACATACTGGAGTTCAGGCTCTAGACAAAGTATTTCCATGTATTTCCTAATTTACTCAACATATTGGCCCCTGAAACAGATGTTAATATTTAGATAAGTAAACACAGTCTTAAAATTATACTTGGCCCAAGCTCCAGAGCTAGGACTTACTCCCATGCCTCTCTGATCCCAAAGTTCCAGCTCCTAACAATTATACTTTGATACTAGATACATTGCCTTAATACTTACATATTTATATTTAAATATACCGGTGAGAAAATAAAAGAGATAATACTTTCTTGGTATGTTTCAGAAAGTTTTCAGATATGTTAGGACCTAGAAATGATTCTCTATTGAGAATCTTGAGCAATGAGTAAGAAATTCAATCCGTGGCCCAAGACAACAGAGTAATTATAATCATAAAAGCAAGGAGAAGATGTGCTATAAAAATGTGTCAATCATTGTATATAATATAGAGAAGACCAGCAATTGATGAATAAATTAGTACATGTAATCTCTAGAAAAGGTTTCTAATCAACACTAGCAGCAATATAAACAGGCCATGATACATAAAAAACCTCAAAAAAAGCAATCATAAGATCTTAAAAACAAACTGAGTCAATTCATTTAGAAATTTAAAAGTTGATATCAGTTATAAATCATATATTGAAAGTAATAAATGTAACATCATTCTACAAATAAAAGACAGAAAATTTAGAAAGCCACATTATCTCCAAGGAGCCATAGCTGACATCCCTCAAATATGATAAGAAAATATATTATAGTAATTAAAATACTCAGGCAGCTTACAATGATAGGTGATTTTATCTCTAGGAGAAATGCACTAAAAGGCTCTCAAGAGAAAAAAGAATGAATAAAAGAAATAACTACTAAGAGTAGCCATATGACCTTGTATCCACCTTTCAGAGACTTCCATTCTTCTCTCTGGGCCTCAGTTTCTTCACATTACATTCAAGTTTTAAATACCACAGTTCTATAGACTTTTCTTTGCCTTTTATGACACATAGGGAGAAGATGTATAAGTATCAGTTCAAATAAGAACAAAAGCTAAGGTAACACATTAAGACTCACACCATACTTGTCTGTCAAACTTAAAGTAGCAATGCCACAAACATAACTGGAATGGCCAAGCTGTTCTCAAACAAAGACTTTAACACACAAAGACTTGAAATGGACAATCAGAATGCCTCATCATTAATGACAGCAGGCGAAGAAGAGATGCAGGCAGAACACACCAGAGGCAAGAGGGGATGAAGGTCAGGCAAAGGAAAAGTTACAAATTTAAGCACTAGAGTAAGACTAGAGACCTCACATCAACATAAAAACCAGAGATGGGTCGTGAAGCAAATCATATGATCTCAGGGTAAGATAACCGTTAACAGTAAGGCGATCTAGAGAAAATGAGCAGAGAGCAGAAGAAAGGTAAAAGAAGACTCTCATGGTGCCCATCCTTGGTGGTCTTTATTCTCATTCACTCATCAAGAATACTCCTAAACAAATTTGGAAAATACAAGGAGATTACTAAGTACAGCTGTCTGCTGGAATTTAACCAAGCTCCCTGGGACACAAGCAATTCCATAACTCTCACCAGCTTTCAGAGGTGAGGAACACAAATCAAAGGTAATGGTCTTAGCTGAACTTGGTAGTAAACTTACACAGTGGTTTACATGACAATTTTTAAATTCTAAGATCTGTGATAACTAGTATTCTGCTTTCCTTTGTAATATAAATAGAAGACTCTCAGAGGTAATAAAACTTTTAACTTGTGTTCTTCATATACTTTAAGTTCTGGTATAGAGAAAAACTTAAGAAAACCAGGAAGGTTGGTCAAAATAGGTTTTTAGGAGACACATTTTTCTGGCCCTCTCTAACCAACCATGATCCCTCCTACTAAAAACTCTAAGTTTTCCCTACTATCCACACTATGGAATAATGTTCAAATGCCTTTATAGGTCACAAAAGGTCCCCCATAATCTGATTAATGTCTACCTCTTAGGCCTGATTCTCTAGCCAGTTCTGCCTTGCTCTCTCTCTTAAGAAAACACATTGTGTGTTAACTTTTGCCCACACCATTTTATTTCTTGCCGCCATGCATTTTTTCTGTGGTTCCCTTTATTTGGAATATCCCTCTCCTTCTCTTTATCTGACTATTTTATTTATCCTTTAAATCTGTTCTAAAACATCAGCTCCTTCAGGAAGCCACCCTGGTATTTCATCACCATTACTCCCTGGTTCATTAGTGAACCAACCCATTCACAACTATTGCTTGGGTAATATTCTAGGCATAAACTTAGACAATCTCCGATATCATTTCATGAGTATCAATCTGTGCCTCTTCAGAGTTTTATGTCTATGACACCTAAAGTGACTGCTTATTTTCTTCTAGAAGAGCACTTACAATTCAGATAATATTTTTATGTCTATAAGGACAGATGTGATATAGCATTGTGTAATGGGAATTAAAAATGTGTTTTAGAGCCAGACTTAGATTCTACTTCTAACTCTATTACTTGCTTCCTAAGCTTTGGTAAGTTACTATTTTCAGCTGTTTTCACACCTATAAATATAGAAGAAAATTATCATTATCATTGGGCTGTTGTAAGATGTTATATATAAAGCAACTGGCAAAGTGCTCGTTAAACAAATATTATTGATCATCTCCTTTCAACTGTAAGCTCCTAGAAGATAAAGGATGATGATTTGTGGGGTTTATTTTTTAAACATCTTCAACAATTAGCAAACACAGTATGTAATATGAGTACTTTGTGTTTGTTGAATGAATAATTATTAATAAGCACATATATACATAAAAATGCACCATTAGTAAATTATGTTTCTATAATCTCAAGCTCTTAAAGTATATCCTAATTAGTATTTACTAAAAAGAATGTTAAGCAGTTTTTAGGAAAATTAATTGAAAGAAAGCCCAAAGACATGAAATAAATTAAATATCTTCTTGCTTACACAGGAGTTTGCAAAAACTCATCACTTGCATCTCTACTCCTCATCCTATGTTAACTATTCTGGTAAAAGAAATATATTATTACATCATACCAAAGGCAGTGGTTTACAGGTTCTTAAGACCATTCATTAAAAAAAGTAAAGAAAGAATTTTATATCACCTATAATTTCAACATCTTAGTCTGTCCCTCAGTCTTTATCCACATTCATACATGATTTTTCCATAACATAGATAACTATTTGTTTTCTTTTTTGCAGTATATATCACATATATTTTCCATATTTATGTGCAGTTTTTCAAATATTACATTGAGGTGATGTACCAAACATTTAAACATTGCCCCATTAGTATATATTTCATAAGTATGGAGGACAAAAAATCCTGCCTTCTGTTCCATGTAATTTTCTTTAGGGGAGCGAAAATGGTAACATCACAATTTGCTAACCCTTGATGTACTTTTGTGATATACTTCTCTCCTCTTTAAGAAAACAGAGTGGGCATAACCATAAATCAAGGTAGACTTAGTTAAGACTACTTATTAATCATGCTATAACTGTTTCAGTCACTTCTGTCATGTTTTAAAGCACGTTTAAACAACAAAAATTATGAGAGAAACGTAATGATTTTCTTATAGGATGCAATTGTGAAGCTTTTCTGAAAATAGTATATATTTGAAAGTAAACTATTCAAATAGATTTTTTGAATTTAGTATACTTAGTAACTTTACAAGTCATGGACAATACTATAAAAATATTGAATAGTTACATTTCCTGAATTCCTATTATATATCAAGTTTTTTATATTGATTACTACCAACCCTCACCACGGTCCTGCAGTGTGGTGATACCCCTGTCATACATAACACATGAGGTTCAATTACCTCCCAAAATTAATATAAATGGAAAAATACTGGACATGAAGAACAAAATCATTATTTACACATGTTGTGATTATCTACACAGAAAAATCCTAGAGAATAACTGAAAAACTATTAGAACAATTATGACTGTTCAATACATTTGCCGGAAATAATATAAATATGCAAAAATCAATAGGTTTCTATTTCCAAAGAAAGGGAGAAAAAGCCATATTCACAATAATATAAAAAAACTATAAACTTCTCAGCAATAAACAATGAAAAATGTGAAAGACTCTTACATATAAATCTGTAAATGTTAGTGACTGAATAGAAGACCTGGATAAATAGAACACCAAACTTCTAATAACAAAATTTTATGCATATCAATTATCCTCCTGTTAATCTCTACATTTAATATAATTGCAATCAAAATCATAACTTGGTGGGGTGGTGGTTTTGGAGGAGAGATAAAATTGATACTATCATCAATTTTATGATGGGAAGGATTGATACTATCATCAACCAGAAAAGTAAATGTACAAGAAGAACCAATAAATGTTTGATAAAATAAACACTGTGATACTGGTTCCAAAACAGATGAACAGAATAAAGAAGAAGAAGAAAGAATTAAAAAATAGATTTATGTATATATGAGAATTAAACATATGACAAATGTAACATTTCAAATCACTGGGAAATGGTGGGATTTGCAATAAATTATGTTAGAAAAGCTGGATGTCTGCTTGATATGCAGAGAGACCAAGTAACTAACCCAGGGTTATATAGCTAGAAAGTAAGTAGACACTTGATTTGAGGTCTAAAGAAAGTACTTCCAAGACTGTGCTTTACTGCTTCTCAAAGTTTGTCTTAGATACCTTACACAATTCTTACTGAGATAAGAGGTTCAATTTTACAGGTGAGGAAAATGAAACCAGAACAGGTAAAAGACTGCCTCAAAGTTACCCTGTTATTGGTGATGGTGCTATAACTACATCTTTAATTCCTAGCTTACCCACATTCAAAATTAAATATTTTGCTTTACTTCTAAATTTGCCATAAAATGTGTTTCTAGCTCTAATTTCCAACTTTTTCGATTAATTCAAACTGCTTGATCATTTTTGAGAATTCCTATTAATACATATATTCAGTTATGATCAAGATAAAATGTGACTTCCCCAAACCTAATATTTATAAGCTATTTATATGTGGCTGAATTCACAGATTCTGAGATGTGTGTTCCACCCCTTCAAAACATCTCCCCATTTAGATCACTAAGGTACAAAATTTTGCTTCTATAGCTTCAATGCTTTAATTTAAAACTGTTCTTCACTGTTAAAATGCATTATTATTCCTGCAAGAATGCAAGCCTAATCAGGAAAGGCCTTCTTGAGGAAGTGACATCAGAGTTTATTTTAATGAGATTCAGGTAGCCATTCGAGAACCTGAAGAAAGTGTGTTCAAGAATTTTTAAAATACAAGTAAAAGACCCCTGTGACTTATAAAGAATAAGCTTATTTTATATTTGAAAGATGGAAAAGAAAGTTAACGTAATAGCATAGTAAATTGGGAGTGAGGAGGTGTACCAGAATATGACGATATCAGAAAAGCAGTCAAGGCCTGGATCATATGGCAGCTTGCAGAATATGATAACAAGTTTGCAACTCAAATAAAATCCAAAGGGAAATCAACGAGGATTCATGTGAACCATCTTCAACAGATATAAAATGACAATACTGTCTCTAACTTCTCCAAAGAGAAGAGGATGTCCTAAAGCATACAGGGTAGTTGAAAACCTAGCTTATCCTTCATTTTAAAGAAAAAGAAAAGTCCGGCAGATTTAGGTTCCATATTCTTACTAGTTTTTCTAACATCTGGTAACTTTACCACTGGAGTAATTATGATTTAAAATTAGGTAAACCTGAAGTGCAAATATTGAATGGAAGTGAAAAACAGTAAGTATAATCTATACGTCTCTAACTAACATATTTGAAAAGAGACAATATGGTTTGGTCAATTATTTTATCAGGAAAGGAAGACAATACAAAACAAAGAGAATTAATTGGTATCAAATGGTTCAAAACGTTGAAATAATACATTCCACCTAAAGTTTTTAGCTAATTCCTCTAATTTGTCCTCCAAAGGCCTATTCTTTCTCCTTTTAAAAAATTATGACTTATTAAACTAATTAAGACTAATAATTACATTTTCCCAGAAATATTTTCAGTAGGTTCTCCTGTATTTTATCATTGGCTGTTCTTTGTACCGTGGAAAATGTTTTCCTTAAACATCATCTTCAAGTTTCCTTAAAAGTAAGTTAGTGTCCATTCTAAGCATCTTGCCTTTCATTTGTATGCATTTCATCCAATTTTTAAAGAAGGAATAAATATAATAAGCACTACGATAGAAGTTTAAGAACTGTAAAAGTAATAAGAAACTCTATGAATATCTTAATAAACATTTCAGCAATGGGCTGATACAAGTAAAAGCTAATTTTCTGTCACTTATATAGCACATTAAATATCTAACTCTTCATGAAAGATGTATATATATAGTCAACATGTATGTATGGACTGTACAATGTTTATGTTAGTTGCAAACATTTCTTTCTTTCACATTGGCTTTTTAAATGCCAACTACCTTAGGCTGTGTCAACTATTTTCATATGCTTATCTGAGATCTTTCATAGAAAAAATTAAGTGCTTCAGAAATGGTTATTGAATTGAATGGAATGGAATAGAATCACACTATTATTTGTCATAAAGTAGAATTTAATATCACATAGAATCTGATGTTAAACTGTCTTGTTTCAGACTCAAATTCAGTGGCTTCAGAGGTATTAGTAACTGAATTATTCAAAAGATTCCACTATGAGAAGGTTCAATTAAAATACGACCCCTTTATCATGATCTTTAAGATATTATCATGATGTCCCAGTTTGCAGGCACACTTTCAAGGGATACTTACATGCAAAAAAAAAAAAGAAAGAAAGAAAGAAAGAAAAGAAAATAGTAATGCTTTTAATCATTCAAGTCTAAATCTTTGTTCCTATTATTTTGTGTACTCAACAGAGTTAATTTCTAAGGAAGAAGACTGGAAGAGATATGCATGTAAATTTAGTATTAGAATGAATGCCAAAAAAATGCCACTATAATTCAGAAAATCAAACTATTTCTAAACAGCTGTTAAAAGATTCATTTTGACCTCACATTTGCTAATCACACAAAATGTTACAGAATACCACCATTTGTTATCTACAAAGCAAAAGAACAAATGAATAAACTGTATCCAGCCATGTGTATAATCTTCCCTCAGTTGATCCTTGGTACATTGTACCATAGTGGGAGTGTGGCTTTTTCTGCCTCTTCTCTGTAACATATAAAAGGTATCAACTTACACTTAAAAAAGAAATAATGAAAGAAGGAAAAAGCAGTTTCTGTTTGTACATAAACACCAGGCATGGAGATTCTATACTGCGTCCTAGGAGAAGCCAGGGAGCCAAAATAATGAGCTTAAAACCTCTGAAATCTGTGCCTATGATTCAGTTATTTGAAAGCAGTTACTAAATAATCTTTTACATGATACCAGCATATTTTCCTTTGTAATATGTGCTACTTTGTTTACCCACCTCAGAATTTTGTCTCTATTTTAATTGCTATCAAACTCTTTGCTCAAGGTTTTATTAGCTTCATCCTCTTATACTCCCGGATTCTCCTTCTATTTGAGTTTGTAGCATGTGGCCACTAAGGTTACATTCACTTTTCCTCTTTCATGTTTAGCCTCATTGCCTCAAACTTTTCTTCTCAGTAAATGCATATGAGGTCATTTATCTCTTCATATTTCTATTCAGTCTGCTGAATTTATGTGTGTGCTTTTCTTTCCTTTAAAAAGAAAGTGTGGCTTCTCTCGATTTTCTCTAACATTAAAATGTCCAGATTTCTTTTCCTAGTGCTTATTCCTTCTTCACTACTCAATAGCACAGAGTATCACCACTATGCATTACCTGGAAAGAGATTTGCTCACCAATTTATTGTATCTTAGAAATGTATTTCCAGTTTTTTATGAAGTCAGATTCACATTAATCATCTAAGGTACCATTAGCAGAATTATTTTATTGTTAATGATAAATAGCAGATTTCTAAAATTCTGATGGTGGGAGGAGATACAAAATACATCAGACACAAGCCGATTTTGATAATTTATGGTGAAAAATACCACCATTTCTAGTCAAATGTGCATTTTTGTCAGAATTAAGGCTATACTTCATTATGTATAGCTTTCCCCAATGAGATAACACTGATAAGTATCACTTCAAGTTACGCTTGCTAACATCTATTTTCTAGACTGGTTTTAATATTATTTCACACTATTGGTTTTATTATTGCTTTTATTTTAATTATCAAAATTTTCATTATTTGCATTATTATTATTATTTACCTAAGCTGTTTTGTAGACTATATTCACAGTGCATTAACTTTTGTACTATTCACAGTGCATTAACTTTGGCTCTCAAGAGCAAAAGGTATCAAACTCTGTCCACTGATCCATGACCTACATGAAGTCACATTCACAGGCATAAAATATTTAATTTATTCACAGGTATAAAGTTTTTCATATAGGTAAAAGGACTAGATAAACAACTCCCACTGTCACAAATGTTTGAATTATAATCATTCATAATTATAGCTATTAATTTATAATACATCCATAATAGACACTTACTATAAATTTGGAATATGTGAGGTTTTTTGGTAAGTGTATTTTAACACCCACCTCTTTCTTTCCCATTCAAGAAATCATTAGCAGAATGAGAATATGTTATGGGAATAACCTTGCCTATACTTTAATTAATTTAAAAAGAAGTTAATCATTAAAAAAAATGGCAGTTAACTATTCTTGGTTACAAATTACTTGGGAAGCACTTCAGAGGTGATCATGACATTAGCCCAGGGACTGCTCAACTAGGGTTTAATTTCAAAGCTGACAAATGTCAGGGGAACAATGGTAATAATGATCTAAGTGGTAACAGTGTTGAGAGTCTGGCGATATCAAATACAGTCCTTGTGGTAAGCAGAATGATGACTCCCAGAGATGCCCAGGTTCTAATCCCTGGAATCTGTGACAATGTTAAGTTTACATGGTAAAAGGGATGTAAACTTACAGCAGAAGGGATTTGCAGATACAATAAAATTAGGGTGCTTGAGGTGTGAGATTGCACTGGATTATCTGGGTGGGTCCAATGTGATCAAAAGGGTACATATAAGGGAAAGAGAAAGACGGGAAGTTCACAGTTAGAGAAGGAGATATGAGGAAGGAAAGGGAGACTAGAGTGATGAGATGGCTGTCTGAGAGCCATAAGCCAAGGAATGTAGACAACCAGAAGAAGCTGGAAAAGACCAAATGGGTTCTTTCCTAGAGCTTAAGAAGAAATGCAATGCTGCTGACACCTTGATTTTAGCCTAGTGAAACCCCCTGTGGAATTCTGACTTCCAGAACTTTAATAAATCTGTGTTGGTTTAAGCCACTGAGTCTGTGGTAATTTTTTAGGGCAGCAGTAACAACAGTCTTTAAACAGTGAAGGCATATTAGTACACACCAAACACGTCTCCTGGAGCATCTGACTCATTGCCTAAAAGAACTAGATCATAGTGTCTTAATGACAATGCTAATTCAGGGAGAAAGGAAAAAGGAGAACGACAGGATTAAAAATCTTGGGACAAATAATATATGAATATTTGCCTTGTATAGATTTAACTGACCACTTTCTTCACCAAATCAGAACCATCCATTTGTTTTTTGTTCCTTCCCATTTGCCCCTACCTGCTACATAAAAGGACTCAATAAATGAGAATAAGTGAAAATTTAGGCAGTTAGAAGAGAAAGTGGATAAAGAATGTAAATAATTGGCATTATTTCCTTTAGGAATAAAGCCAATCACAGTCTTAGTTACATTAACTTTATCTATATAGTGATTTTTACTTAATTATATCTATTTCCATAGTGATCATCACTTCTACAGAAAACTGTATCTATTGATAATTAATGAAAAGGGCCAATCCTATTTTTCAGATAAAGATCAATCTCACAGTTCCATTCTTTCATTTCAAAAAGTACAGATCCTAAAAAAAAAAAGAAAAAAAAGTACACATCCTTCCATGTTAGTTCTAAACTGTGAACTCTTCATTTTATGATCACTCAGTGAAAACATAAAGCAATAGAACAGAAAGTGTTTCCCAAACAGTTAGTACTATATATAACATACTTTTATACTTACAAAATAGTACATTATATTCCTGTTATAGTTCTCTCCAGGAATTCTTGAATTAAACAACACACTTTAGAAAGAAAAAAATGTTGTTATACATGTTATATACTGGCGGCACATCATTCATGTAATACAATATATTTTTAATAAACAAATCCATCCACTACACGTTAAGGAAAACAACTGATATTAAATAGAATTAAGTGATTTAAAATATCTCCAATGTAATTGACTAAATTGATATAAACATGGCCTAATCCTAGGTAAGGGCCTCCTTTCCTTCATCTAATACCCCATTATCACGCTTTTTTAATGCAGCACAAAACAAATTACATAGTGATCAGTATATGGGGTCTTAAAATAGAGCAGCTCATTTTTTTTCTTTTCATTAGCTCATTAGTTGGTCTTGCTGCCTGGTCCCCATTATATAAGGCTGATCACTAGAGGTAAACAATGATCCTTCCCATATATTATTAGACAAATATTTATAATGTCAAAAGATATTATAAAACACTTCCAAATGCTAAGGAAATATTGCTAGACTGAGGCCCATCACCCTACAGATTAGCAAAGAGCTAGACAGAATTGAATACTAAGTTTTACACTTAGTATTCATAATTTGAGTAAGAACTGTAAATGCATGGCAGTCTCCCTATAGCCTAAATCTACATCATGCTAAGCAAAAGGCAGTTTCATTGTTTTAATAAAACTATCTGGCCTTAGTACATTACATCTGTGAATCAATCAACAAATACTAATTAGGGCGATTACTACATCCTAGGCATTCCAATATGCAAAAGAAAGTCGAGAATAAGAAATATTTTAAATAAAAGAGAATAAGAGATGGATCCAGCCTTTTTACTTTCCAGTCCAGCTGTTGAGAAGACCATGACTAAATATATCAGTATAATCGTTAAGGAGTATGACACACATTTTGTATATGAATAAACCACTATTCTTCTGTGGTAAGGCTGAAGAATATTCCAAAGAAAAGTTGCTATATGAGCTGTGTTTACAAAAGAAAAGTATAAAAAATGAGTTCTGTATCTCATAATATTTTAAAAAATCAACTATTTGCTTAAACTCTTTGACATCAAATAAAATTAAGTGATTTAAAATATTTCCCAGTGGAATTGATTGAACTGATATAAACATGGCTTAGTCCTATGTAAAGGCCTTCTTATCTTCAGCCACTACCACTCATTATCACACTTTTGGACACAATACAAAACAAATTACATAGTGATCCATACACTGGGGATTAAAATAGAACAGCCTTTTTTTTTTAATTAGTTCATTAGTTAATAAATTTTAACTTAGTATTAAAATTAACACACACCCAGTTTATCTCCAATAGTTTTGTTTTTAAAAGCCCAGCTGTTCTATATAAAGAAGTTTAAGCAAAAGTAGAGAACACATGTTTAAGAAATGTCACCAACTTTGCCCAAAATTATCAACTCCAGCATCTGAAGTAATGTCCCAATATTTTCCAACATTTAAGTACAGCTGAACTTCAACCATGCAATAAAATACTATACTTCAGACTTAAGCATACATTCCTTTCATTTCTGTCTAGTTGCTACAGGGCACAGCTATTCATATCTACAAAGCCTGTTGGATTTACATGTGAGGGGAGAATGGGTTGAAATGAAGGTTGCATCACAAGAGAAAGCATGAAGCACAATAGAACAGAACAAGAGAACGATTGTCTGAGGCACCTCTTTCGTACACTGCATGGATTGTGAGTGTCCAGCTCTTTTTCAGATATTTATCAAGGGCAGTTAACTACCATTCTTTTTGTTGAAGAAAATAAATGGATAGGGGTGGGGAAAGATGTCATGAGTAGGGAAGAAAGTTATGTGTGGAATGAAGGGGGAGGATGATGGGAGGGAGTAACTTACCAAGGTTCTTTAAATCATGCGAGTTAATGACCTTGCACATTTTATTCACACTTACACTTTCCAAACTCCAGAGAGACTTAAGACTTGTGACAATGTGAGAGTCTGTAAAGATTAAAGCATAATGTCTTTTAAACTCAAAAGTTTAAAATAGGTAAAAATAAAATGAAGCAATCTTGTGATATCTTTGTAGAGGAAAGAAGAAAACACATATGTCTGTAATTTTTGGTATCAAAATTGCAAATGTTTTACAAACCACTATATACATCCAAATGTGTAAGTGAATATGACCAAGAAACTGATAATAAATTTAGCTTTCCTGATCAATATACAAGTTAATAAAATTTAACAACACCTCAGGATAACTGGAATGCATGGGTGGATACTACCAGGAAAATCATACTTAATTGAAGAGACTAGTTAGAATCTTACTATTTTAATACATCCAAAAGACTTAAACGTTGACACAAATTTTAACATGTGTATATATACCAATATGTATGAATAAAGTTTAGAATCAACATTTGACATGCATCTCATAAACTTACTCTCAATATACAAACATTTGAGCAATTAATTCCTTTCTACATGTCGCCATATTAGATATATTAAAATAGAGATAAAATATAAAATTGTTTTTAAAATCTAAGTATATCAGGACATTGCAACTTGTATTCAAGAAAATGTAAAAACTAGCTATACTAACTTGGTTCTCAAAACTACATAATTTTTAATAGAAAAATTTAGTTCTCCACTACAGTACACCTGTTAACTTACTCTATTGGAACAAACTCAGATTCAAGAATGAGATAAGAATGTTCAAATTCCACTATGACATTTTCTAGTTGTGTACCTTGGAGCAAATCACTTAACGCATCAGAGCTAAGAGTTTTTAGCTAGAAAACAAGGATGATATATACCAGCCTACATGACTGTGTGAGGATTATGCAACTGTAAAATAACAGCTATAACTCTATGGCTGCTGGTTCCAATGTCTTTCCCTCACCCCCACTCTTATACAGATTCTAATCTACTTTGAAAAGAAAGACCCATACTAATTTCCCATTTAAGGTCTATGGGACAATAGTGATGTGCAAAAAATCTCAATAGAAGATATAAGTTATACAAACTCCTTCTGCCTCCAATAGCTGATATATTTTTTTAAATGCACACATGGCTATATCTACCAATTATACTTATTGATAGAGCAAGCAAGAAAATTATTTCCAAAAGCAGATAACATATGATTAATGTTTTACTTGCTAGGTTCAGTGTTTTTGTTTTTTTTTAAATAAGGTTCTTATGTGAATATATTTAGTTCATTGATATCCACCACTTGATATTAGCCTAATTTCTTTTTTTTACTGTTTATAAGATTTGTGGTAAGTAATATGCCATCTCTTTGTATAACAAACTTGGTATGGTTTCAATATTTCCATATGATTATTGTATCTGGGCTTTTTGTTGTTACCGTTATTTTAAAATTAAAAAATGCTTTTATCTAGCTATCAGATAAATGGATTTAAACACTGTAGAAAGAGATCAAGGAATGAGAATGAGGACTAATGGACTTTATTCACCTTTAGGATATATAAACCTAATTTTATCAATATTTCAGACATCTCTGACACAGAGTATTGGAGAAAACATTTTCTGCCTTCTTTCCAAAATCACTGGGTGCATGAATTGCAAAGCTTCTATATGTAAAGAGATACAATAGTATTTCTTAACTTCTATAATTTACTATGGTGAGGCATTAGAGAGTTGACAGTTTCTCTTCTTTTGCAATGAGAAGACAGACTAATTTAAAATGATTTCTCTTTCATATAACCCAAAACATGCTTTCAGACTGAAAGAGTCATTGACTGCTTAGCATGAAAATTCCAATTTGAAAAGCTAGCTATTATCCAAGAGGTCCCCCCATACTGACATATTTCAGACAAGAATTTTTATGCATAAACTACACACACTGTTAGAATCTATACAAGAATATGAAAATTTTTGATGTGTGAGCTCATGTAGGAAGGTGAAATTATTTCCACAATAAATAATATTTTATGTTACTAAATAGCTTAATGATTCCCATGAGTCTATTATGA
Organism: Hippopotamus amphibius kiboko; assembly: GCF_030028045.1. Lineage (NCBI taxonomy): Eukaryota > Metazoa > Chordata > Mammalia > Artiodactyla > Hippopotamidae > Hippopotamus > Hippopotamus amphibius. The sequence continues at coordinate 93,769,730 of NC_080193.1, read as the reverse complement.
GAACTGTTCTTTTTTTTTTAAGTTCTTTATTGGAATATAATTGCTTTCCTTAATCAAAACTTTTAACTTCTGATAGATATAACCACAATCTATTAACTTTATATTTCTTCCAGCACCAGATGCTGGACCAAATCATCAAACAGGAGCAATGTAATAAGTATTGTGGAAGAGCACACTAACTATCTGTGAGAACTTAGTAAGTCCTTTCTACTTTCTACGTCTATCTCCATGTCAACAAGTGAAGCAGCTGGACTCAATTTTTGTTAAGACTAGTTTTGATTCTACAATTCTCTGAATTTTTCTTCATATTTTTCTGTGATACAACACATCAGGAAAAAATGACCATCATCTCAGAACTAATTTTAGAGAGAATAATACATGGTATACATTCTAAAATAAAATGCAAAGTGTCAATATTAAGACACTAAGAAATAATATTAATTTAGCAAGACAGATTTCATCCAAGTTATGAAAAATTCTTGATCCTCCCTCATTTGGAAATTTAATCGTAACTTAATGGACCTTGCTGCTGTATCTGACATGGAGGACCTCACTATCTGTTTCTACTCATGAAAAAGTAAGGGACGTTTTTTACATGATCTTATCTTCTCATTCTTCTCCCACCTCTCTGACAACCTCTTCACTTTCAAGGGGTTATTCTCTAATATCCAGTTGTGTTTTCCTGAATGGGCTGTTTCAATCACCTATTATACTTCTTTCCATTCTCTCATTTGGTAATTTTAAGCATTCTCTTAGTTTTAATTATCACCCATGACCTGATGATTTCCAAATCTTTATCTTGGGCAGTGATCTTTCCCCTAAATTATAGGCTCAGGTGCCTAGCTGCTTATCCACATGGGTATCCATGGGTATCCCCAGGCATCTCAAACTCAGCATGGTAAATTTGTATTACGCTTCTAATCGAACCTCCCATTTTGGTTCTCTCTATAGAAGGCAACAGCCTCTAGCCCTGAGACATCCAAAGAACTCTCTGTAATGATGAAAATGTCCTGTATCTGCAGTCACTAGTACAAGAGCTACTAGCCACATATGGCTGTTGAGCATGGGAAATGAAAATGAATGAGAAAGTGAATGTTTCATTTTGGCACTTTAAATTCTTTCACCCGAAAGAAAAAAATCTTTCGGTCTGTACTAAATTCCTGCTTGTTTCCATTACCAAAGATAGGAGAGAAGGAAAAAGATTGTGGGTAAAACATAAACCATGGTAAAGAGAAAATTCTAAACCTCAAATGCCATCTTGTTTTTTAAAGTTTCATTGGATAGAAAAATGAATGAAAAAAAATACAAACTTTAGAAATTTTAGTTACAAAGCAATAGACAATACCAGTTCCTGTTTTATCTTATAAGACTAAAAGTATAAAGGAATACATTGTTATATGTATAGCACTTATTCATTTATTTATTTGACAAATATTTATTGAGCACTTACTATATTCAAGGCATCACGCTAGGTTCTGGGCATTATGCAAGAAAATAAACAGACATCATCCTTGCCCTCAAGCATGTTTAATATAGTGGCTTCTCTCCCAAGTTGCCTTTCTTTTTTGGTTTAAAAATTCAAGTTTATTTCACCCTTGAAGGACAACTGGGAAAGCAGAATCAGGGAAAAATAAGTACAAATATTTTTCACTTGAGGAAATAATGCTTTATAATATTTCTTAAGGAAATAATGCTGTGGTATACACTTTCTTTAGAGCAGTATTTAGTACTTTTTAAATATAATTATTATTTATTTATTTATTATTTTGGGCACACTACGCAGCATGCGGGATGCTAGTTCCCTGAGCAGGGATCGAACCCGCGACCACTGCAGTCGAAGTGTGGAGTTCCAACCACTGGACCACCAGGAAAGTCCCATAAGCCTAATTTTTTTTTTATAGAAACCTTTTGGAATGAAAGAAAATGTAATTTCAGGAAACAGCTTCAAAACAACTTCCCTAACTATCTAACATAAGATGAAATTGGTATAAAGATAACAATAAAATATACATTTAGAATAACCTATATAGACATACTTTTAGTTTTACAATAACTACAACAAAACTATATCACAGTTGTCAGAAAATATGGCATGCCTTAAATAAATGTAAAGTATTTTTGAAATACAAATACTGACGGGATAAATAGGGTACAAGGTTAAGTGACAGGTAAAAGAAATAGAAATCTGTAAGAGCTGATTAATCATTACAGAATTATACTCTCAACTGATTGTTCTTAAGTATAAAAAGACTGAGTCTGCTGTTTATAAATACCACAGTGTTTCTTCCATTAGTTATCTTCTCTTAAAAAAAAATAAAAAGAATACTGAGGTGATTAATCATGAAGGTTAAGAAACAAATATTCTGCTCGGAGTTTTTAGCGCAAAACTCATAATTAAAATAACAACAAAAAAGTATAGAGCTATTTATATTTAAGGAATACAATTTTTTTCAGGGCTTTTAAGGACAAGAAATACATTTTTTCACTTTATATCAAAACATACAGAAAAGATATATATCCACAAAATTAAAAGATAATCACTGGCAGTGTATTCTACAATGTGTTATCAAAAAGTACTTGTAAACTCTACTTTTCCTTTTAACTAGAAAACAAAATTGATTATAATGGCATTTTTTTCCTGAAGTTAAATGTTCCATATTTTATATTCTACTATACATAAGATTTTACTATAACTGTGCCCCAAAGTCTGAATAGTTCAATTCACCACAGTATTACTTCTTATAGGCACGCCAAGGAAAGTTTCACAGAGATGTGTAATAATCTTTAGTATACCAACTTCCAGGGGTACGGTTACCTCAAAATAACCCAGTATCCTTTAATGATCCATTGCAGAGTAAATATTTTTAAACATGTTTATAAATAATTCCTGAAACCATTAACCGTTTCAGATTAATGGAGACAGATGGTGTCTTTATTTTTTTGGCTCCAAATATATTAGAATTTATTTTAAAACCATAAAACACAAATAATCCAAACAAAATTCTTTAAGATTTTAGAGTCCTCTGATTAGATCACATTTCTGTACTCTTTCTACATAACGTTTCCTGGTTTCATCTGTCTTTCCCCAGCCATCTGCACTGCTCTCTAAATTATTTCAACTACTCTGTTCTGGACCATGCCAAGATTTGTTAAATCTTCCTTGATACATCACCACACAGAGTATCCTCTACAGAAATGGATATCCCAAGCTTTACACCAAGGTGATGATGCATTTTATTCACTTTTAGTATTTTTCTTCATGATTGGCCTTTGGTATCGCTGGAATCAATACTATTAAATCACTACCTATCAGCCTATTGGCATAATATGGCTTAATTATCTCTAAATCTTTCTTTTTAATACCCACATTAAACTTTTTTCAATCAACTCGAATAATTTCTCCCTTGAATTACTTTTTCTTTGGCCAGAAATATTTGAAGTAATGAAAGTTTTGATGCTGAAGATGATTTAAAAAATAGGATACTGGCTGGGCTTCCTAGGTGGTGCAGTGGTTGAGAATCTGCCTGCCAATGTGGGGGACACGGGTTCGATCCCTGCTCCAGGAAGATCCCACATGCCTCGGAGCAACTAAGCCCATGTGCCAAAAAAATAAAAAATAAATAAAAAATAGGATACTGGCAACCTCTATTTTTCCACAGAGCACTCCAGGAATACTACTGAGTTTTCTTAGATCATTCAGATGTAATCACATTATTACTTATTATATATAAAGCATTCACAACATAATTATCTTTTATTTTATGCCATAAAGTAATGGGAACTAATCATCAATTGTTCTTCTTGTCTTGGCTCCCAAAGCCAATTTTTTATAATTTATTTCAACAAATATTACTGGATGCCTACTATGTGTCACATACACTGTCATGTGCTGAGCATATACGATAAAGCAGAAACATTCAGAAAGCAAATGAGTGTGAGCAAGAGAGGTTATAACACATAAGTATAATACTATAATAGGTTTTGAAAGCAGCATTCAAAGGCTGCTAAATTCATTTACTTCTGGGAATGGGGAATCAGGAAAAGCTAATGATAGGCACTGTATTTTTAGCTGGGCTTTGAGATTTATGTAAAAATCTGTACAAAATGCCTGGTGAAGAGAGGTGGAGCAAGAGGAAGAGCAAGGAGGGTTCACAGCTGAGAAAGTGAATCATTTGTTGAAGAAAACTGAATAACCCAGTGTGAACGTAACAAAGGAATCAGGTATAGATATAGAGGAAGATGAATCTTGAAAAGCAGAATGCAGACAGGCTGTGAAGGACTTTCTAGGTTGAGCCTGGAAGTTTGGACTTGATTTTCCAGGCAATGGAGGTTTTTAGTGCAAGAGTCAGATCTGCATTGGGAAAGTCACTCCAATGCAGTGCAAGGTAGACTTCAGGGGCAGAGGGACCAATGTGGAGATAATGGACTGTTATAATATTTCCAGATAGAAATAAAAGGGAGAGGAGCAACTGAACAGAGGAGAAAAAAATATAGAAACAAAATTACTAAAACTTGGAGACAAGATAGAGACATGAAAAATCAAGCATGACTCAAAGCTTCCCAGTTTAAGTAACAGGTAATTGAAATACAAAAAAAAAAGGAATAATTTTCATGAGTGTCTTAAAGAGAGAGAACATATGCTGTTCATTTTTACATCTGTTGTGTAACACAGGCATATTACAGGCATTTAAATGGCTGTGAACTAATAAGTTACACTCATTTTTGCAGTTAGTCACTTACTCAATCTCCATATTTTCACCCACAAATCTGCTTTTCCAGATAACCAAAGCATAAAAGTGTTTTCAGCATAATCAGATGTTTTGTAAATTTGTACAGGATGAAGTTTAGTACCATATATCTGAATGTTTTGGAGTCATATATCAGAATGACTTGATCTTCATATATAAGGACACCATTAGTTTGTGTTCTTTGAGTTACTTTTTCCTTGAATGGTGCTAGATTTGCACAGACTATTTCCATAGTCTTACTTTCAGGCAGTTCTTCCCATATAATGTACAACTGTAAGTTAGCTAAGGGAAGTCAAGGTGACAATCTTTGGTATTAAAACATATATACATATAGTATTAAAACATATATGTATAGGTTTAAATATATAATGTACATATAACTGGGCCATATACTAACCTCATTATTGACTTTTTTTATTATGAACAGCAAATTTATTTCACCTGCCATAAATTTCTAAATTATTTTTAGATGTTAAACTTTACACATGAATAGGCTTATTTGATAGGAACAAAAGATCCAAAACATTATTCTGTATTAATGTTCTCATATGTGGTATAAACATATAATATCCCAATGCTGACTACCTAAGAAGCACAAACTAATTATTCTGTGTGTGTTCCCAGCCAGTTTCATTCAATCAGCTGCACGACTCAGTTCAAAAGGTGATTAATTGGCCCCTATTTCATATTACAGAATTACCAGCCCATCTATGATACATGCAAAGACATTGAGAAATTTTAAATTTAAGCTTAATCACCTCTAAATATTAAACATAGAAAAATAAGGAAAAGGTTAATTGACATTCAAACCCTCCCTGAGGTAGAACAATTTCCCACTCGCTCTTACCCAGTGATATACTCTACACAATACCTGTCTATCAGCAGTCAGCACCTCTGGAGGTGGAATACAGAAATTGCCTCCTCTGCTTAACTAGTTGGAGTGATTCGACAAGGATTAGTTATGCATGAGAGGGTATCAGTAACCCCAGGAAGTCTCAAAATAATGACTCTCCTTCTTATCCTGCAATCCAATCATCTTAGCTAGGAGTGATTGAAATGTTTAATTATTACATGGAAATCAAGTAGGCTATTTTGTTCTACTTTTTCCACCACTGCCTTACATTTTTAAGTAGATTTTTTTACAACCTCCAAAAAACATTGATATATTTCTACATCTAAATAGATTTATTTATTATACTGAGACTCTCTTTCTCTTTTTAAAAGTGACAGAATATTTCCAAACAAAGTTTCATTACAGTAGAATCATTTTGCAGTCATTTCAGGATTGTTGTTGTTCTATACATTTATAAACAGGTAACAACAGGTTTTTTCATGGTATTTCCAAGATTAATACTTTTATAATTCAACATGGAAGTACCAGTTTAGCACCTTGAGAATCAATGGGGGAATGTACCTTCCTATAATCATTTTCACATTTTAAGGCTCGAAGTTTTCAAGGAGTTCTAGTTATAAAAGCACCAATTCCTATCAAGTTGTAGTTCAGTCTGACACAGAAGTACACTATAGATTTTAGGCAACTATGTCAGTTTCCTAGAAAGACATTTGAGTCCATCTGCCCAAAATAATGTTTTAGTAACCTACAGAATTTTAAATGTTTCATCTCCAAACAAGTGGTTGTCAATTAATAATGATTTTTGCAAACAGCAACGACGTTTTACACATGGTAGGCATTCAAAATATTTGTTTAATTACTAAAAGTTCACTGAAGTACTGTAAAAAGGGCAACGTGGCAAAGAAAAAAAAATTAGAAAGTAACATTTAAATTGATGCAATTTGAGAGTTAGCAGACTATTGGAAACAATATTAGAATGACAGTCAAACTAGGTTCTCACCTAGTTTTGCCACCATCTAGCTCTGTGATCAGCCACACCCTTAAAATAAAAGTAAAAGTGAAGCACACAGTATTATAAGGTCAAAGAATGAAAACAGAGAGGCTAGGAAATAAGATGCCTTGGTTCACAATCCAGCATTTATATTAACCTCTCTGGGCTTTGTTTTCTCATTTAAAAATGAGAGAGTTGAACTAAATGACCTTCCTAGTTCTTTTTCATCTCTAAAACATTATAATTTCATGAAGAGAATCACAAGTAATGCATGATCAAAATTGCTAAGGTTAATCCCTGGAAACTTACTAAACTTGGTTTTAATTGAAATTTACTGGAAAAGGCTAGTATGAATAAGTTGACAGGGAAAGCAAACAGCAATAGTCACAGTGCACCTGTTTGTTGAATGAATGAATGAGGAAGCAGAAATAGAATATAATAAATTATATTTTATAAAATTTTTAATTTCCATAGTGTTTTCCAACAAATTATGTGTGTGTCCATTGAATCCTAAAACGAATCCTTTGAAAAACTTAGCAAGTAAATTTCCCAGGATGACGAAAACATATGAAAGGTGGAGCCATGTTTCAAAGTCAATCATCTGGAGTCCAGCCCTGGCTCTTACCAGTAACTGACTCAATCAGTATCTTTTTTTCCCCACTTCCTATTTTTCTGCTTCTCCAAGCTTCGTTACTTCAATATCCAATACCTTTTGTGCTTTCTTACTACTTAATACTTCAATTAGTATCCTTTATGTGTCTCAAATATACAGACCTTTTATCACTCTCTTTTTCCTGTCAGATTTTCTTTCCTAGCCTAGCTTGTTACAAACGTTTTCTCTATTTTAAATTCCATATCTCATTTAAAAGTGATGTAATAATGTTAAAATTAAATATAAAATGGAGACCGGACTTGAGAATTCCCTGAGCAGACAAAACCATTTAAGCCACGTAAGCAAAACTAAATCTAGCTTATTTCATGAACATAAGCGAAACTTCACCCAGGTTATTTCTTGTAAATGACTCTGACGATCATAAAAGAAACAAGTCATCTTCCTAAAAATGGTATAAGACAATTACTTTAAACCAATCCCCTGCTATCTGGAAACCCCCATCATAATAATCAATCACTGTAAAGGTTAACAACTTCCTCATTTCACTTTATAAGCCACTGTGTAAAACTTCATGCTCTTAAGCTTTATATCAGTTTTTATTTTTAAAAGCCTCCAGTTTGCAAACTATTCTTATATGCACAATAAACTCTTAACTAAATACTATTTATTCATTTGGTGGTTTTAATTTTGCTATTTCTGGAGTTTGACAATAGCTAATAAGTTCAACTCAGTACTATATCTAACCAAGAGCAAAGAAATAACTAAAAAATTTAAGTGAAATTAGATATAAGAACCAGATCTCTCAATTTCTACAGACCCTGGAAGTGTTTAAAGCACCCTAAAAATTCCCAAATCTTTACTCTACTTAAACAAAATATTTTATAACAATATTAAAGAAACTGCTATCCAACTCTAAAAGTTTAAAAATATTACAATTTCAACGATGTCTTTTATCGTTCTTTGAAACTATACTATTTTATCTACATTAGATATTAAATTGCTTTTTTTGAAGGTAGGACTGGAAACTATCAGTTTAAAAGGGAGTTAAAAACATCCAACATAATTTAAAATTCAACATAACCATTTAAACATTATAGATTCTTTAATAACTTATCTACCATATTACTAATTTTTAAAAAATTGATCAATGGTTACAATTGTCTTCTTAAGAAAAAAATTATTTTTTCCCATTGTATCAGTAGGCCAATGCTGATTTGTATATTGCTGTAGGAATCAATCTCATTTTTCCAAAGTATTAACGATTTCAATACTTAACTCTTTAAAAAAGAAAAAGATGGATCAAAAAAACCAAACATTCAAGAAATAGAATTTCTCTTGATATCATTTAACTAGCTAAGGAAGAGCTTTTTAAACTCTACATATAATGATGGCATTTTTCAACTAATAAACATCTTAGTATTCTAACTACTATAATTAGCATCCTCTTACTATTTATAGATGTAGCATAAAATAATGTTTTGAATGTTTAGGGTCAAAAATACTTCAATTCCCAAAATTAAACCATTATGCAATTTCTGTATTTGAATGTCTCTCAAAATAGCATGGTTTCAGAGAACTAGGCACTTGGAAACACTTAGGGATAATATCAAATGGAGTTATATTCTTATGGTAATTGTAAACCTCCTTTTAACATGTTTGTCCCAATGATATCATGTGTACTACATATATATATTACTGCCACTTTTGGACTATAACTGCTACTTTAGAGCAAAATAACTGTCACTTGTTAGTTGTGGTTGTAAAGAGATGTTAATATGTCTTGGTTTCCAACTATCCTTAGCACTACAAAAAGCTTTTCACATTCTCATTTCCTGGGTTACTGCTTTCTAAGGACAATTATTGTACAGATAAATCTCTTGCAGCTCTTCATTGCATGTTAATGGTATTACTGTTTTTAGGTTTTTTTGGAGAATACTACCTCAAATTTGAGACCTATGTATTGATTTGTATATTTCTGTTTTTAACGATATACATGCATTTAGATTCTCAGTGCCTTCCATAACCTAGTCTCACCACGCATCCTCAACTGTTTCTTCTCAACCTTTCCCAGTCCTACAGTGAACCAGTCTTATGGTTTTGGACACATCCTGTGTTTATTCCTGTTTCTAATATATTCTCTATGTTCTTTCTTCTGGATGGAACACAAGTTTACTTTAGCTCTACTTATTTTAATACAGCAATCTTAAGTTAGGCCAAACTGAACTTCAGAAGACTGTAGTTCATGCTGATTCTGAATTTCCTTTGAAATTCAATTGCACATATAGTCTACAGTATCATATATGTTTACATTGGGTTGTTTATTGTTATAGGTCTGTTTGTTATACCTCTACAAGTAGATTGTAAATTTCTTGTGGGTAGAGGTCAAGTCTATTATTTTAACATCTGTTGTTACCCATTCCAGCAGATATAGCCAGCTGTAAGCCCTTACATTGTTTCAAAGAAAGCAAAAAGTCTTTTCCGATCACATATTCAGCCAGGGAATGGTACCAGCTTCTCTGTGTTTCACCCAAGTCACAGGCCCATCATCATTGGCTCTAGTGCAGATTAATATCTGCTTTATTTGAGGGAACAATTTTCTACTTACTCCAACCATGTGATTCAAGTGAGGGTTGCTTATCATAGTACTAAATCTTCCTAGCAATAGCTTTTACAAATAATGAGACCTGGGCCAATCCAAGACATTCCCTGGAGATTTTCCCATTGGAATTAAGAAAAAGAAAGAACTCTGTATAGCAAAGTTTAGAAAATATGGGGCTGAAAGCTGGTAGAAGTTATGATTCCACTCTGTAGAGAAAGCTAATCTGAGAGAAGAACACTAACATGGATGAGAAGGAGAGACAGATGAAAAATCAGATGAGTGGTTCCTAGCATTAATCCAGTTCCAGATTCATTTATCTCTGAGGCCCAAATATGTACCTGGTCTTCCAGTAGATGAGTAACTGGACTCCTTCTGTGGACATGCATTCAAAGGTTAACACTCTAGGAGAAGGGATTATAGATTATTTTTTAATGTCTTCCTTCTTTAGTATGGACATGTTCTAAATTTAGTTCAAGAACAGGTAACACTTCTGTAAAAAGAAGCAGTTACAAATAATAGCTTTCATTTCATACATAAATGATGTTACTATTCATTAGCAACACATTGTAATAGATCAGATTATCACCCTTAGTCTCCCCTACAAAGAATCTGGATACATTATAATATATAGAAAGGTGAGAAACACCACAGTTGGCCTAAACCAAGAATAACTTCAACATTCATGTGATTGGTCCAATATGATTAGAATAACGCAAATATGAGCAAGAATGAGAGCAGTTTACCTTCAATGCAACATTTTGACTAGAGACATATTTCACAAAGAAACTATAGCTGAAATGGTGCCTTCATCTCTAACATTCATCTTCCTACTTAAATCAAATTTAGTATCTTACAATTCCTTTCTAAATTTGAGAAATCTTACAATTCCTTTCTAAATTTGAGAAATTTTCCAGGCAGTTTTAAGAAATATATTCTTATTTTAGAAACAGTCTCATTTCAGTCTATGTTCATTAACACAAAACTCTAACAAAGAGACTTTTTCACAGTCTTTAACTTTATTTAATCTTAAGGTATTAGGTCCCATCAACTCAAGAAATAGCTACTTATAAATGACTATGTATATTTTAGATATAGTCGCATATTTCCAAACTACATATACAATAAAATCACATCATATAACAACTCATTATTACAGATTTTTGTAAATGGCACAGTTTACATTATGCTACCTCAAATTTAAGGATAAAGGTGAAAATATTTTTTAAACCTGAAAATCTGTAAACAAAGATTGGTTCTATACTCCTCTAGTTAAAAATGCACTCCTTAATATGTACCTATAAACTTAACTGAATGCAGAGAATTGAGTATTTGTATTTGAGTAAACTGATCACAAAAAGAAAAATAGGCTAATATTTATCTTTACCATAGAGTTAAACTAGGTAAACTTGATATAGTCATATAAAGCAGATGATTTTAAATAACTTACATTCCAGTTTCATACTGTTAGCATAAATAAGATTCCATCTTAGAGTCCTGAGGAAATTCATGAATAATATAGAAATATAATAATCTACTACAATTAAGAATTTGTCTGAAATACTTGTGCTATTATCATCACTACCACTATAGTACAACATCGATATCTCTGCAATACTGAAAACTGTGATCTGTGAGGGTGAGTCAAAAATTATCCCCACTCGGTTATATTAAAACTTTTGTTGGCTGCACTGTCTTATCAACGCTTTCTGTTCAAGGCTACTGTCTCCCCAGTCACTGCTTGGCAGGTGGGAACATGCTACAATCAGTTCATTCGTGACTGCGGTGGGAGCAAAAATGGATGTCCCACTTGTGATCTGCATGAAGAGCAGCATGCAGTAATTTGTTTTCTGTAGTCTGAGCGTGTACCTGGTGCCATTATTTATCAAAGATTCTGTGTGCAGTATGGAGAAAGTGTCTTGTCGCGAAGAAAGTGAATATGAATGGACAGAGAAGTTCAAGGAAGGTCACACAAGTGTTAGCCATCAAGAAGGAGCCAGACACCTGTCCATGTCCACAGCTGATGACAACACTGAGCGTAAATGTGAAATGATTCTGTTTTCTGGGATTGTCAAGGGCCAGTATTGGAACACTATCAGGAAAAACGTTCAACAATCAACAGTGCTCATTACAGTGAGATGCTTCCTGAAGAGCTGAAGCCTAAACTTCGAATTAAATGCAAAGGACTGCTATCCAAGGGCATTGTGATTTTGCATGACAATGCACATCTACACACTTCTGCCTACACTGTCAACAATCTGCAAAACTTCCTTTTGAGGTGCTGAAGCATCCTCCCTATAGTCCTGATCTTGCTCCATCGGACTTTCACCTGTTTGGTCCCCCGAAAGCAGCCCTATGAGGAGGAAGATTCACTTCTTATGAAAAAGTGAAGACAGCGGTGCATTCGTGGCTCACAGCTCAACCTAAAACATTTTTCAATAAGGGAATACGAAAGCTTTTTGACAGATGGACAAAATGTATTGAAAAGCAAGGATATTATGTTGAAAAATGACATATTTGTCTTTTCTAAAAGTTAATGAAAATAAACTCTACGGCCAGAGTGCAGATAATTTTTGACTCACTCTCATAGTCCGATGCCACAATTTTGCTTCCTAGAGCAGCCCTTTCTCTCTCATCTCTGCAAAGAAATAACCTAGCTATTTCAGTGGAAAAGACCATATTGGGGTTTTCTTCTTCAGCTTTTTGAGGTGTAATTGACAAGTAAATTTGTAAGTTATTTAAAGTGTCCATCATGGTTATTAGATATATGAATACACTGAAAGGATTCACACTATCTAGTTAATCTACTTAATTAACACATCAATAACCTCACACATTTTTAAAAATTTTTGTGAGAACATTTAAGTTCCACTCTCTTTGCAAATTTTAATTGTATAATACAGTGTTATTAACTATAGCTACCATGTTTACATTAGACCCTCAGACCTTATTCATCTTATAGCTAAAAGTTTGTATTCTTTGACCAACCTCTCCCTATTTCCCCCACACCCCAGCTCTCTGCAACATACTTCTCTATTCTGTTTCTTTGAGTTTGACTTTTGTGTTTTTTTCTTTGATTTTTTCTTTTTCTTTCTTTCTCTCTCTTTTTTTTTTTTTTTTAGATTCCACAGATAAGTGACATCATACAGGATTTGTCTTTCTCTGGCTTATTTCACTGAGCATAATTCTCTCAAGGTCCATGTACATTTTCACAAATGGCAGGATTTCCTTCTTTCCCATGACTGAATAATATTCCATTGTGTGTGTGTGTATACAGATAGATAGATAGACATAGATATAGATATATAGATACAGACCAAATTTTATTTATCCTTTCATTCACTGATGGCCATCGAGGTTGTTTCCATATCTTAGCTATTGTGAATAATGCTGCAGTGAACATGAGAATGCAAACATCTCTTTGCCACTATCCTGTTTTCATTTCTTTTGAATATAAGAACCAGATTGTTTTCAAAAAATCTGTCACTGGAATATAAATGAAATATGTAGCCACTTCTAAAATGATCTATTCCTTTTCCACTTATTACTGTTGTTGTCATTGTTTAATTTAGAGCAGAAGTCATAAAAAAGATTCAGTTTATTCTGCATACATAAGTTATTTTATTGGTAATTAATAAAAGCTAATAACACCATTAGAGTATTTTTAATAATTATACATATTATAGCAGTATTAATAGTATTAACAATTTACTAATTATAATTATTTTGTTTTAATGATAGCCAATAGCAAATCCATTTCACATTTATCCAATTATTCAGACAATTAACAAAGATAAAAGAGAGGTGTTAACACCTGCTGTCATCAATCCCTCACTCAAATTAGAGACAATGTTACTGGCACTTGAGAAACCCTACTACTTTAAGTGAGAAAGTCTATTTCTATTATAAAAATCAGTGAATCCATTTGTATGTCAAACATCTATCATTTTATAACTATGTGTAATTTGTTTAATATGTAATCATGCCAAAGTCAACATATGCCAATCAAATATACTCAAATTGCTATCAACTGTGGGTTTAATAAATAGGTATAATACATTATAATAGGTATATCCATAAAGGTATGTATTCGGTATTCAATTTGCCTACTGAAGGGAAAGAACAGGGAAAGAGAGGGAGCTAATGCAGTGAAACCTTAAACATACTGACACAACAAACCTTTGATGTAGATATTACTCCCTTCATTGTACAGTTAAGGAAACAGAGGCTCAGAAAGTGCATATAAAAGTGCACAGGATTTCACAACTAGAAAGTGATATAGCTCACCTGAATCCAGATCTACTTGGCTCTAAAAGTCTTTTTTCCTTTGCCCTATTGCTTCATGACTTTTCTTACTCCATATAAACAAATAAGCAGAAAATAAAGAAAAGTATTTAATGTGAGAATTTAATTTGAGACATCTGGAGTTCCATAAAAAAATTAAATCACCCACCTTAAGTAATTTTTAAGGAAGGCAAGTGCTGAGAGGTAGAAAATATATAAATGGAAAAAGCAGTGCTTCTCACACTACCTACTCTAAAGGAATAGGTTGTTTTAGTTTCAAACTGCCACCCTCCAAAAAATAAATAATTACTAGAAAAAAAAAGTCAATTACTAGAAAAATGATCATGTACTTGGATGTCACGGCAATGTTAAATTGGTATAAAAATTTCTAAACGCTTACTTTCAATTTGTGTATGTATCTATAAAAGATCAGCATCAGCCTGTGGACCACACTTTGAGTAGAAATGAGCTAAAAGACAGGTGACAGAGGCAATAAATTTGATGAATATTAGCTTATATATTAGAAAATATATTTCCTCACCTAGATTTTATTAAAATTTAAAAAATTACTATACTCCAAACAATTTGCAAACTCTTTTTACTTCGCTGACTTGCTGTTCATGCTAGTTTAGTATAAAAGAAAATAAAGGTCTGCTTAAGAAAGTTGGTAACAAAATAAAACGTATATTGTCTTACTAAAACAAGTAGATAAAAAGGCATATAGGCCTGTCAACTCAGAGAACATTCATTTTTGTTCTGTGTATATACAAAAAATTGTTAATAACCATCAACATGCAATATTGCTAATACTTTAGAATATGGTAATTATTATTCTGTAGTTAAAATTATTTCACCTTCTTTCTGACAGGCTCAGTGGGATATGATTTTTTTTTACTGAATATATTGATAAAAACTGCAGTGGAGAAACAAGATGACTAATGCTGTATTTATCCTTTCTGTCAAAGCTGGCACATAAAAACAGGTTTCTACACTTGCCATTTTCCAAAATGTGACAGCAATTTATAATAGATCCCTAAATGCATTTTGACAAAGTGAAAATTTGTTTTACATCATGAGATCTGGGCAATGATTCTAGAAAAATGTGTAATTAAATTTAGAAAACAAAAACATGAAATAGATTTTTCCCATAGTGTTTTGTGTAACATACTATATAATGACATTGTTATTTAGTTTTTAATTTTCTTTTCCAAATGTTACTAACCAGAGAGTATACTTAAGCATAATGGATAGGGTGATGAGATGAGTATTCACTGATTACTCTAAATAATTACCAATTTTTTCTGTAATTTGGGATTAAAACTATCTTATTACTTTTGGTTTATGGACAAAACTACAGCTTACTAATAATGGAATTTTCATTTGTTTAGTATTTTCTTCTCTCAGAGTGCATAAAGAACATCTAATAAGAGTTCATGGTAAAGTTTTGGATTAGTTAAATAGTATCTATTAAAATATACGCAGAGCTCTTACTATTGTGAAAAAACAAATTTTTCATGACATCGTGAAATTGAAGTATGGTTTAAATATTCACACTAATTCTGAATAGAAAACAAAAAAGAGAGAGCTTTGATAAGCACTTTATAATAACTAATAAAAATCAAATAGCTCTAGAAAGTTCCTTAAATTATACTTTAACACAACATAAGACAATATAAAAGTTTGAAAAATCATAAAATACATAATAAACATATTTTTTCAATTATTTTATTGGTGGCAATATTTCCATTTAATTGCCCTAAATATAGAGGATAATAAATTAGAGACAGGTGTTGGAAAGCCAATTAATAGCACATGCCTCAGAAAATACAAGCAAAATAGTAATTTATTAGAGTATTTGCTCAGTGATGTCATATACATGGTACACTTGCAAACAGGAGTTCAGTAAATGATCGTTTAATTAAAACAAGTTAATATAGGAGGCATGCAAGAGTAATAAGGTTCAAAGTAGCTAATTTCCTGGTTACCAAAATGACATTGTCTGTGCCTGTCTCACAATGGTATTAACTTCATACTGCATTGGCAGAGAAATGCTTTAATTGATGTTCATATTACTGGAATGGCCAGTAATGGTGTTAGTATCCCTCAGCTGCCAAAGCAATAACATATGACATGGCAAAAACTTACCCTGAGCCTCAGAGGGGGTATGTGCCAACTATTCTCGTGAGTTCAACATCCACAAAACTCTCCAGCCCTACCCTCTCCCAAGAAATTTAAATTCTTATGCTCATTTGCCTGTTGGTAAGGTATTTCCAATAGAAAACTCCACACACACCTTAAATTAAACTTGCCAAAAGGTCAACTAACTACCATTCCCTAACACCTGGCCAATTCTCCTTCTTCTAGCTTCTATTTCTGTTTGTGGCATCTGCATCTCCCAAGTATTCAAACTAGAAGGCTTGGGTATCTTTGTAATTCTTTCTTCTCCTCTATTACCCAAAATTCCAACTTTCCTTTAGAAATTCCCATCATGCCATCAGGGACACGCAGTCACACAACTTGTAGGGAAGAGTCCCATGCTTGTCTACTGGTCTACTGACACCATTTTGAAATCGTGAATAATTTTTTTAAAAAGGAGCCCTGCATTTTCTTGCACTGGGCCCTGCAAGTTATGTCGCCAGTTCTGCCTCCCATGCCCTTTATCCTCTGTAAAATCTGTGTGATAGCCTCTAAACATACCATGAAATTTCTTACTTTCTTGTCTTTGTTCTCATTTTTTTTTTTTTCTGGGAATGTCTCAAATCCTCAAATACTCATTTCTGGTGCCACCTCTCCCTGCAGCAAGCGTTCCCTGCACAATTAAGTTAGGGTAAGCCCTCCCATTATAATACCATGTGAATAACTCCATTATTTCAATTACTAGGCTGTACTATTACCTGTTTTTGTATCTCATGTTCTATGAGCTAACAGAAATGAACGAAGTAGGAATTACTCTGCAACTTAAAGTCAGTAACACACAGAAATCATACAATCAAGTCTTACTGTATGAATGACTAACATAATAAAAAGAAGTAAAAGTACCTCTGCTTTTTCTTGTCTCATGAATTAGTGTGTTTTCAGAACAAAAATTTATTGGAATTTTATCCCATCAAATGAAAACAATGACATATTATCAATTCTACCCACTTCTCCCTAGTTCCTTCTTCGCCTCCACTCAGTCATATGTGGTTCATCTCTGGCCTTAACTATTGTAACAGGCTCTCTTGACTTCTTCCAATCCATTCTCTGCACTGTGGCTGGAAAGATCTCTAAAAATAAAAATCGGACTGTGTACCCATAACAAATATTTTTTCCCTACATCCTCCTGATTTCAGGTCAGACATTACTTCATTAATAATGTGTAGAAAAATTACTTGACCTCATAAATTAAAATAAGCCACACGCCCCCGAACACACACACACACACACACACACACACATACACACATCACTGTAATATCTGTCATTGTACTTTTTCTTTTTAGCACTTAGCTACATTTATAATTTACATCTTTGGGTGAAATAAATTAATAAAATTTGTCTCCTTCACAAGATTGAACACTTTGAGTTAGGGATCGTGTCTACTTTGTTCCACATTCTATCTCTAGCACACCTGGCAGATAGAAGGTGCCCCAAAGTAATCTGTCAAATTAATACTGGATAGTAGTATTTCATAAACACATGGCATGGGAACTTCAAAGACTCTAAAATGAATATACCCTGAGAATAAATATTACTCTAATTCTCTTCTGCCCTCTTTAAAGCAATAGTTTATGTTGGCTTGCCTGATTCATGGTTCTTCAAATTTCACTTCATTAAAATGCAAGTATGATAGGTATCTCTAAAGATTTCTAAGAAGCATTCCATTGTGTGTTTGTTTGGTTTGCAAATCTGAGTTCTTCCCTGAAGATCCTACTGAACATCTGAGAATTTGAGGACAATGATGCAGAAAGCCCACAACTTTATGAAGAACAAACACCACTTTCTTCACATGCATTAACACAAATTAGCAAGTTTTATAAATATGCAACTAGAAACCATAAAAATATTTTCCTACCTCAGACCCACAGGGCTTCAAACATTAAGTATATCCCTTGAAGACTGCCAACTGTGCATAAAATAACTCTCAGAGAATGACTTCTTCATGAAGCAAAACCTAAAGATGATACCACTTGAGAAGTCTATATTCAATTATGAGGGTTCTATTTAACTATTTGTCTGCTTCTGTTTGTGCTTTTAGGATGGCTTTGGGAACTTGATTTTTATGTTCTACATCTCTAATCCTCAGTTTCCTCACCTATAAAAATGGTATAATAATGGTGCCTGTTATAAGTGGAATTATAAAGATTAAATGAGACGATCTATGTAAAACACTTAGTATAATGTTTGTCAACTTATGAGTATCCAATAAATCTTAGCTAATGATGATAACTCCTCAAAACTTTGTTAAGAGTCTGGAAATCAGAGATATGAGTAAAATGACAGAGCACTACAGAGTTCTAACTGGAAGGCAAAAACCAAAGCTGAAAGATTGTCTCTGTCAGGCAGTTTGACTGGTTCTCATTAGCTCCTCCCCTGAACTTGCTTTCCTCGCCATACTTCTGACAATTTGATAGCGATGCAAAATTACACCTCCAATGTAATAAGAAAAAGAATCCAAAAGGAACCATTACAATTAATTCGACTGAGAACTAGGCATGGAAGATAAACGTGCAGTATACCCTCAGGACCACAAACACTTTACATTTATCTCTATTTATCCACATGTCAATTAACGAACCAACTGGCTATCAGTCTTCCAATAAGAAGTAATCATTTCCAACTGAAGTTGCCAAATTCCTATAATTCAAATCTACACTCTGTGGCGACTTTTAAATGAAAACATGTTTTTAAAAGCAATGTTCCCTTCTTATTTCCAGTTTATTGTGTTTGAATCGCCCAAGTTCAAATGAGACAATTAAATGCTGTGTCTTTTTTTGTTCAGAGCTGAGATGAAGGTAATTTGCTGCTTCATGCATCTGTTTCCTCATCAGCACAGTGAGGACTAGGCTAATTAGGGGATGAAAACAATATGGTCATATGGATAGGCCAGATTGCTTGTCACTCAGTTTTTCAATATGTGGGCTGTTTCGAGGACAGGAAACAGATAATGATTCTCTGGCGTCTCTCTTGCAATACATGGAAAGAAAGAACTGGGAAGCACTCAGGTGTTCAGATGTTCACCTGCTTTTTTTTTTAGCACTCATCCTAGGAATAATCTTAGGAGGCTGTATCATTTGTTTTGTCTTTACAAAAGTATTCTTTATTAGAAAGCTTCAACCAAGGCTACTAACTTCCATGGAGAACACTGAAATGCAATCAACCTACTTGAGTTCAATTCACTATTTTGAAATATTCTATGGGCCACAAAACTTCAGTCCAAAGACAGGTCAATGTACCTCATTTTCAGAATGTTTAATTAAATTGATTCAGTAAGGAAAATTAACATCTTGAAAATGTAGGATTAATTACAGAGCTTGTTTCAGACATGTTTTCTGGTGCCAGTCTGTTTTCAGTCACTTTGACCCAGGTTGACTTCAGATACAAGGATGTCCATTCACAGGCCAGGCCTGGAAATGTGAGCTCATACAATTAGATTCTCTCTCTTGGACATCTGAATTAGGGAATTACAAAGGGAAGAGTGGTGAAAAAATTGAAAACATGCATTGAGTTTCATAAGTAAGCACAAGCAAAAGTTATGAATAAATATAAAATATGAGTGAGCAAGAGTAGCTAGATGGTAACGATACAAGACAAAACAAACGCACAGAGAAAAGCAGACATATCATGGGGGGGGTGGGGTAAATAAATGGAAGGGAACTGGCTTCTCTATTCCTGATAGCCCCAGGATCCTATTCCCCTGAAAGTTCCAGATTCCTAGCGACCTGAAGCTTGTAAGTACCAGTTCCAATCAAGCCTGATCATTCTCCATGTACTATCCTTGTATCTTCCCCAAGATCATCATTTTCCTTATTAATAATGTCATAAGCTGAATGACACCAAGACCTCCAACTGGATTGGGTTACCGGTTTTCTAAGAATTAAAAATTGGCTAAATATACTTTCATCTTAAATATTGACAGAAAATCCACATCTCTCCCCAAATTTTCAAAAATAAATTTGGGGATAGGAATGGTGACCTAGTGTCTTCTCTTCAGCCCTAGTTTTGGGTTCCCACTTCTTCCACATTCTCTATCTCAACCCTACATTTTACCTCTAGCATTGATGGTTTTTTTCTGTATCATGATTGCCCACCTGGGCACTATCCCAACCGCTTTACTCCCCAAAGTGCCACACATTCAGGAGTGTTTTGATGTCCAACTTTATTCAAATTGAGACCAGAAAGAGTGCTACCTTGACAATAAAAAAACCTAAATACCAGGTATCCCTATTCTCAATCCCTCAGCCACTCTTATCATAAAAATGAAGATTCTACTCATTGTCTTCTCTACTCAAGTCCCACCTTTCTGCCATGTTGCTAACTGTTTTACTCCCCTGATTCCCTCCTCAAAGCTCCCAAATCCTTGTAATCTCTTAGAGCTTTCTCTTTCTCTTACCTTGGCTTTACCCAGGCTATGACCAGGGAATCTTAATCCCCACCCCCCTTTATACATGCCAATTAAACCATGTTCCAAAAGACAGTCCCTTCTCTCTCCAAGAGGAATTCTAAGGTTGCAAAAGAAAAGCAACTTTTAAGTCATCAACCATCATCAAGCTGATCTCCCTATGTTATGCAGCAACTTCCCACTAGCCATCTATTTTACATTTGGTAGTGTATATATGTCAATGCTGGGATAGAGAGGGTGGAAGGGAGTCGCGGGAGGGAGGGGATATGGGGATATATGTATAAATACAGCTGATTCACTTTGGTGCACCTCGAAAACTGGCACAACAGTGTAAAGCAATCATATTCCAATAAAGAGCTTAAAAAAAAAAAAGAAAAGCAACTTTTTATGAAAATAAAATCACGTGACATTGAGTACTTACTGGGGGCCAAGTACTCTGCTTAAATGTCATTACTTAATTCTTAAATTTCCCTTACGTTGACGGTTCTATCAATACTTCTATTTCAGTGACAAGGAAACTTGCCTAAGGTCCACAATATTAGGAAGTATAAGGCTAAGTCTATGATAGAGTCTGAACTAGAACCAGAAATTCCATTTACCACTACTACAACTCTTGCCTCTGCCTGGTTGCTCCAAATGGAATCTTACATAAAGTTGATATGGTGATGATAGAACACACATTTAAAATTTTCCCAGGATATGTTTAGTGGACATCATAAGCTCTAGAATTGGTAAAAGACTGGAAGTAGCACACACAGAGATTTTGATAAAAGTGAACGTCACTTTAACAGAGGGCTTTATGATG
This sequence comes from Hippopotamus amphibius kiboko, assembly GCF_030028045.1. Taxonomy (NCBI): domain Eukaryota; kingdom Metazoa; phylum Chordata; class Mammalia; order Artiodactyla; family Hippopotamidae; genus Hippopotamus; species Hippopotamus amphibius. The sequence continues at coordinate 93,748,239 of NC_080193.1, read as the reverse complement.
ATTTCTGCCTAACAGCAGGTCATAGTCTCACAGAGCAAATCTCCAGAGAAGCTTCGTGTGCTACAAAAAGACGCGAAGACACATATATCCTGCATTTGTGATAGTTGTATTTTTTTCCCTCTCATGTTGAAAAGCAAAGAAAACAAAAATGTACTTCTGTATTGGGAGGCTTCTCAATTAAAGTACTATTAAATTCTTACTTTTTAAATTTTTGTGGTGATTAATTACTACTTAGGCCAAGACCTTATTTTCAACTACGCCATTAGGCAAGTGGACAACATCAAAGGAAGATGATACATTAAAAATACCTTCTAATGAACTAGGAAAAGTAATGTGCTTCAACTATTCAATAAAATATGACATTTTATTGAATATCTATGTAAAGCAAAGCTTCCTAATGCTTGTAGAATTAGACTTTATTAATATAGGCATACTATCAAGTGCGCTGCTCAGTACGTAAAAAACATGGCACAGTGGAAGCACGAAAAGGAGGCCAGTGTGACTGGAGTGCAGGAAAGAGTAGCAAGAGAAAAAGAAAGATAAGATGGCATTATTTCACGCACAGCTTTCTCAGACAAAGTGGAGAGTTTCGATTTTGTTTAAAGAGAAATCTTTAAAGATAACTGGATAATGTTCTCCATGAGTCTTGAAATAAAAACTAGTCTATTCTTATCGCAATCATTTAAAGATAGTGCCTCAGGGTATAATACACGTTTGTCATGGAGTATGTATGTAAATGTAATGTCTGTGAATTGATTTGTGGTGTGCTATTGCTTGTGCCAACAACAGGGAGACACCACAGAGAAGCAAGCAAGCAAGCCATATGTGCTGTTGGCATCACTGACATACTGTACAGTTATGGCATATGCCTTGAGTATCTTAAAATTATGTTGTTGCTAGCTTTACTGCTGGATTTGATTATACATTTAAGTTTATTTGGAAGCTTTTAAAAAGAAATGACTTCACACTACTAATCTTATGATTATGCAGTTAGCAATTAATAACAATGTGCTATTTACTCAAAAAAATATACATTTGTGGCCAAGTTTCCCGAAGCAGCTTTTGAATCTACCTAAGTGTAAACTGCGTTCTCAATTTTTGAAGTTTTAAGAAAATTATATTTTTAAGCAAAATTTAATATGCTGATGTGAAGTCACTTTAAATATCTATTCTAAAATCTTGTCTGATTTTGGATTAAGTGTATACACACACACATGTAAGTTATATGTGCTGTACCATATATACCTTCTATATTATATTTTTATTATATTACATGTTAGACCTTTAAGTTATATATATATAACACAAGTTATATGTTATAAATGTAAGTTACTTATATCTTATAAATTACAGATATGTAAGTTATATATCGCATAAGCATTTGTGTATATACAAATATATGTACAGATTATTTCTGAAAGCATATTTTAATAATTAATACATAAAACATCATCCTAAGGTACAAATAATTCATTATTTGATAATGAAAATTAGTACACGCAAATTTTATACTATACAAATTAGGAACTCACATAAAAAACACAAGGAAAGAAGGATACCTTTTAATCCCAGCACAGAGAGGTTCGAGATAGAAACTTTTTGACCTAAAAAGGACAAAAGAGAAACTCTAAAAGGCCTCACTGGCCTTTGAATCAAATTCTAGTTCCTCCAATATCAAGCATGCGATCAATGGGAAACTTTTCCCTTTCAGCCCCAATGTTTTCTACTCTAAAATGTCAATATACTTTGCAAAGCTGCAGCAAGATCAAAAGAGATAATACCTAGAAAAAACTCAATACCCATTTTTTTCCCATCTCTTCTGGAACAGTACTCCAGCAGTATGCCATGAAAGGAAGTATTCACAGCAATGTTTCCCAAAGATGAGGTACCCACAGATAATCACTGCAAACTGTTGCAGAATCACAAAGTATATAAGGAAAGCTAGAAAAACAACATTTTCATCAAAATATTTCCAGATCCAGATATGCTTAAAAGTGCTAAGTACTGGCAAATTGCATTTAGATATTTAGTTATTGGCTTGTAAGTCTTCCCTACACAAGTCTGGGCATAGTAGGCATCAATTAAGCCTGTGAACCTAAAATGCATACTTAAGTTAATAAGGTAATAGCGCACATCGTACTTCTCAATAAACCGTCTGGAGATTTACTCTAAGTTTAGGCAGAGTTCTTTGAACATTTAGAGTTCATTTTAAACTGTGTTGACACTGACTACTATGGGATTTCAGTTCATAAACATGTTAGTGAATAAGATGTGTTTTGCTTGGAGATGGTTGTATATTGCCTGAGCAAAGCTTAAACATAAAAAACCAAAAATAAGCAAACTAAAAATCCCACCAAGCCTTCTGGCTGGACGTGCTAAGGTCTGTGGAAATAAAACCACAGCCGGATCTTATTAGGAAAAGGAACACTTCTGCAGGTAAGAGAATATGAAATAGGGTTTAGAGAAAGGTGGAATGTGGTATAACAATCAATAATAACTTCCATAATTTGCATAGCATTTTAGAATTAGATTATTTTAAAATCCTTAGTCTCACTGAATTCTTACCAACATTCTGAGATAAATTTTATTATTCTAAAGATAAAAAAATCGAAACTCCAAAAGATTTATAAAGTTTTGGGGAATCACACAAGGTAAACAGACTTTAGAAGAAGTTCAGCAATATGTCTGTAGCTAGAAGGAAGTAAGACATTTAACTCGACTTCCTTGATTTTTCTTGAGAACCTAAAGACCTGATTAAGATCAGATGGACCAGACAGGTACTAGGATGAATATCTACTATTCCCTGGCCTAATATTCATGCCACCACACCCATTCTGCCTTGTAATGAGAGAAACAGGACAGGGTGAATGGCCATGGACCAATCATCCCACTGCTCTCTGTGAGTTTAAAACAAAAAGACAGGTACCCACAGAGTGACTACTTAACCCACACTACTCTCAGAGCAAAGGTTGTACCATCTGCTGAGTTTCTATCCCCATCTTCCTGTGACATTAACTAGAACAGATGACTGACATGATGTTCTCAGTGCTCACCATTTTTACAAGAAGAAAATTTAAAAGATAATTAAGAAATGAACATTCAGGATTCGTAAGGACTCGAATACATTTTAGAGGTAAATCCACATCTATCAGACTAACCTCACGAAATTTTCTTATTAGAAAATTTCTTATATTTTGAGATTCTTCTTGGTGTATTTCCCTATTGCTAGATTTTTTTTTCTAAGTTTTTTAAAGCCTTATGAGGGCTAAAGACACATCATAAATTTAATGTACTTGTATCTAGAAAATCAAGTTCTTAACCAAAATGCCTTCAGGCCCAATAGCCAATTATCCACATTTCTCCATAGAAAATTATCGACAGTTCAGCGACTAAATGTTTCCTCTCCTCTTTGTCTAAAGATTCTGGATTATCCCCTGAAATCTTCTGCAATATATTTGTTTCACTCATATAAGGGCACAAGAGTAGAACAGAATTGAAATTTTAGCATGTCCTAAACTCAAAAGCTAGATTTGCTTGCGAACGGTATTATATTCTCTCCTTGCATGATCCCAGTTTCTAGTATTTTCTCTCATTTTTCTATGAATTATATATTCATAGGTGTAATAGTTATAAAAGATACAATATTCATTGTAAGATAAATATATGATTGTCAAAAAGCACTGATATTTTGAAGTTACTGTTTTAATGAGAGGAATTTATTTTTTGTTGCTATTTTGATTTTTTTTCAACTTCTCATCTATTCTTTCCTGGTTTTTCAGGGAAGATCATTTTAAAAAACTAAAAAGGTTTTGAAAATAGTGTAGCACATAATAATAAAAATTATTTGAATTAAAAGACCTCCAGTGTCTCCACCTAGAGGACAAAAGAAAATTGCGCTGGCCTTGCTTCAAAGGCCCTTCAAGATTAGAGCTACCTTACCTGTCCCATCTTCATCTCTGTCTCCCTCCCATTAACACAATGTACACACCTCATGCACTTTGGTTACACTAAACCATTTTCTGTCTCTAAAACTCCACTTTAACTCCTCCCAGTTTACATTGCTTTCGCATGCTGCCCCTGCTGCCTGGGATGGTGTGGTAGCCACTGCCTTTTCCCATCCACAACTCCCAAAACGTGACAAAGCTGGACCAAGAAACCACAGTGTCCCCTCTCTCTGGTCACAGTGACTATCCCAAAGATGAATATATAACCAAAGTGCAGTGATTGGAAGTCGTTCTCTAATATTCTTCTCCTGGAGTAAATAGGGATGCTATAAGGTTGCGATTTCATTAATGGAAAAGCTAGAGAGAGTGAAAATAAGCCAGAAAGTAGCAGAGACATGAGACAGAGAGCATTTTGGTAGCATCAGTCATGGAATTTCCAAAAAAATCTATTTTGCATCATTCTTTCTTCAGTTCTGTCAGTTCCAACATCACCTGCTCTGTGAAGCCCTGTCTGAGAGCTTCCATCTCCAGTTCCTTGAAGAGGTGAAGTTAGTCTCTGCCTGCTCTGTAGCACCATGCCTTAGTAGGAGAAATAACACCTACCTAAAGTTATTTGTTTTATTTGCCTGCATTACCAACCAGAATTGTAAACTTTTGAAAGGCACAGATTTATGTCAAGCCTAATGTCTTCTTTGTGCTTAGCACACACAAGAAACAAGTGAATACCTACTGAATGAACTATAAAAATGAACTATCCAGAAAGAGAATACAGAAACTGGAAGGGAGGAGCAGTAAGTAAAGCCAACACAGGGATTTGAAGTACTCCAGCATGAATATGTGAGGCATATCATGGTGCTATTAAAAAATAAATGTTATAAAAAGCTAAAATAAGTTTTATTTTAATATTACATAATACACAATAACAGACTAGTAATCACACTACTCAAGCAAGACTGGCCCTTAAAAATTCACAGTTTAGTAATCTGGAAACCTAATGGGGATGGTGGGAAAGCAGAAGATAACAGAAAAAAATGTAAATAAAATAAGGGAGGAGCAAAAAGAGGATAAAAATAAGTCCTTAAGAACATTTAAGTAACTAGGGGTATATAACCTGGAAAAATGAGGGAAGAATGAATGATAACAATAAACATAAAACATTTACAATAAAAATGGAGATACATTTGATGTAAGATCTTTTACTAAAACTAAAATAGTCTTATGATTGCCATGGATATTACACAGGTTACCTAAGATACTATAAAATCAACATTCCTCAAACAAGAGGGTCTATGGGTTTTCAATAAGAATCATTTTGTAGTGTTTTATTTTGTTTTCAAGACAATCTGAATGATCAGTAGGAACATCAGGGCTTCCCTGGTGGCCCTGGTGGTTAAGAATCTGCCCGCCAATGCAGGGCACACAGGTTCAATCCCTGGCCTGGGAAGATCCCACATGCCGTGGAACAACTAAGTTCGTGCGCCACAACTACTGAGCCTCAGCTCAAGAGCCCACGAGCCACAACTACTGAAGACCATGCGCCTAGAGCCCGTGCTCCGCAACAAGAGAAGCCACTGCAATGAGAAGCCCGTGCACTGCAACGAAGACCTAACACAGCCTAATTAATTAATTAATTAAAAACCAGGAACATCATAATGCCAACTTTTAAGTATCAAAATCTGAATGACAAGTTTTGTCCCACATTTCAGGGACTGAATTTGCAGTCCCCATTGCCACCATGAAGAACTTGATTTACTGTAGTGGGCTAATGAGAAAAGAAAACTAGGAGATTTAAGACATGGATGAATTAATAGGAAGTGCATGTTGAATGATGGTGAAGGTGAGCATTATGAAATATGTGTAGCATTTTGGGTGGAGAAGGTAGTAGGAGAACTGAGTCAGCCTAGAAAAGACAGAAGGATAAATATGGTGAACTGGAAAAACTCTGTGCCTATGAGAGTTTGGATCAGAGTCACATTGTGAGCAGTGATTTGGTTTCAGAAAAATAATACTGTTGCTTTCAAGTAATAATGCTACTTTAAAATTTTATTGGTTTTATTATTTTGTATTAATTCACTTTATTTTTTGGTTTTACAGTTGGAATTAAGCTGTAATATAATGAGCTTACTATTAGCTTTTTAGGCTATACTATATTGAAAATAATTTTTAAAAACACTAGAATTTAGAACAGCAGTAGAGAAAGGAAATAATCCCCAGTTTGGCTTCTCACCCTTTTTTTTTTTAACTTTTAAAGTTTTCACTATTACTCATATTTGCCAAATCTTACTCCTAAGCATTTTTTTAAAACAGCATGGGACTGGAGGCAATTCATAAATTAGATGATCTCTTGATATGTCTTATAATTTTTTGATTCTACAATGATAAAGACAGTGTTGTGACAGAAATATCTGGTTTGCTTTGAATGAGGAGAGGAAAGCAAAAGTATAACAGCATTAAACATTCTGTTTAAGGCTATAATTCAGTAATATAAAGCATGTCCTAATTATATATTGTCATATTTATATTCAGCAAATATCTTCTTCCATTCCTATTCCCCTTAAGGTTATAATAAATGAAAAATAACCTTAATGTTTAATCTCATGGAAAAACACTTTAAAATCCTTACCAGAATCTATAATCGACTTTGGCAAACTTTTCTACAGGAAGAAAACTTAAAATGGGGAAGTGAAACAAACAAAAACTGATGTTTTAAATGGGGTCAGTCTGTAAAGAGATGAAACACTTTAAAGAAGAAACTAATATTTACTACATTATTACTGGCTTAGGCATTTATTTATTTATTTACTTACTTACTTTATTCAACAAAGGTATACTGAGAATCTATATGTAGGAGAAATATTCCAAGAGATGAGAATGCAACTGTGATATAATCCATATTATATGCTATCAAAGAGATTAGAGTTCCAAGAAGGAACTACAGAAATAGCAAATGGCAATTACCATGGTAACATAGAAGAGGGGCACCAAGAAAGTACAATCTAAAATATCAAGCCCTGAGCTTAGCCTACATTATATCTATCTTCACAGATCCCATGGGATGTAGTTACTGTTATTCCAGTTTCATTACTGAGAAAACTATGTATGATTCAGAGAAATAATTTGTCTCAAATCATGACTTTGCTCCAACTTACTTTCTAGCTTCCTTGGGTTTTCTGTACTTTGTGTCTCTAAGTGATGGCTTCTTTATTTTTCAAATTACTCCTTCTACCTTCCTGGTCAAGCTTATCAGATAAGTAACAATACAATATCTGTACTTGTCAAGTTGCTTACTTCCCCATCAATCTTATGAAATGTGGCTCCAACTCTGCCATTTCACCTGCTGCTCTTAGTTCACTGATAACCTCCAACCTGCCAAATCCTATGGTTAATTCCTAACTGTAATTCTTCTAGACTTCTCTGTGTTATTTGACACTTTGAAATTTTCTCTTCTTCATGAAACTCTCTCCTCTCTTGGCTTCTAAGATACTACCCTGACTTGCTTTTCCCTCTACTTGTTTTTACTTTTTACTCAGTTTCCTTCCTGGGATCTCTTCTTTAGCCCCTAAAGAGTGTCCTCCAAAGAGGACACCTTGAGTATGTCTTTCTACTTCTTCACTCCTTATCATTGAAATAATCCCTAAAGGCTGTGAATTCCTAATTCTCACTGCCATTTATGAGTTTGGTTCTCATTCTTTCCCACTTGAAAAACAGCAATAGCCTTTTAACTATACTCATCTCTCCAGCTTTGACACCTACAGTCCATCATCATATTGTTGTCCAAGTGATTTTATAAATCACAAATCTGGTCTGGTCACTTCTTCACTCACACTCGGCAACAGTTTATGGTTTACAGAAATAATTTAGAGACATTATGTTTCAAATCATCCTAGCAAACTGCACAATCAGAATCTGGTTAAAAAGAACAGATAACTCTAGTTAACTTGGGCAGACAAGAATTTATTGGAATTTTACTAGATAACTCACTGAATCAACAGTAATTTGGGAGAACTAAGCTCCAACAAGAACCAAAGAAGGTATAGCCCAGATAAATTTCTACCACAGAGATACTCAGCTTATAATCCCCCTAAGGGCATAGTGGTGATTGGACACTAACTTGTGAAGAGACATTCATTACTCCATGTCTGAACTCTTGAATTCATTGCAAATACCTTGAAAAAGCTCTATGAAACCTTCTATTTGTGTCAGTAGTATCTGACTGGTCAAGCATAGGTCAAGGACAGAGAGAGGAAATAAATCCCCACTTTGGCTTTCATGATGGATGGCCAGATCTTGCCATCCATCTTTCTTCAGATGCTCCCCAAAGGAAAAATGAGATTATATGCTAGGCAACTGATAAATGTCAATTTACACCCCATATGGCTTGACCAAATTAAGTTCTCTAAAGTTCAAGAAAAAAAAGGCATTAGGAAGTTTACAGGAATCATAATTAGGTGTAATGGACGAAATAAATAGAATAGGCAGCAATCATCTTTCCCCCTTATGTTCCATAAGTAGATCTGACACTCACCAGATCAAAATGCCTTTAATCAAAGGCATTTTACTGAGGGTAGATGCAGTTAGTGATGTATATCGTATTAACAACTCAACATGACTTGTCTTTCTCTGGGAGCTCACTTTCAGTTGTTTTCTTGTCCTCATAGGTTAAAAAGTTGAGGTTGAACTAAGGCTCAATACATGACTAAATAAACTGGATACTCACCAAAACAACCCCACTGACTAAGACTCAGATGCCTTATAGTGCTCCCATACAGCCCCCTCCCCTGAACTCTCAGCCATAAAGTATGATTCACAGCGTTGAATACTTTTCCTCAAGTCTATTAAATCAGATATGAGATAGAAGATGTTTATCTTTCTTTGGCTCATCAACTTTATCCCACAGGGAAAACTTACCACAATCAGAAATCAAAATAATTATCTTACCAGATCATGATAGACAATAAAAATTAACTCTCATCATACAGGTAAATAAAAACAAAATTATTATCTAAACCTCAAATATCAGTATAGCTAGGACTCTTTCAGAAGATAGGAAAATCACATTATTCCATAGAGTAATAAATCTGCATAGTTCTTATCTGCTGCATATATTTTAAAAATTTATCTTTCCAATGTAAGGTAATCATAAACAGAATTTTAAGAAAATTCTTCTACAATGTACAACTTCCTCTCTGCAAATTGAAACCAAATCTTGTCATTGTTTAAATGGTCATGCTTCTTTGTATGGTCACAAAGGCCTTCTGGCCTATCATCCTCATCCTTCTTTTATCACTTTCCTCTTTTTTCTTCCAGTATGTTTCTAAGAACCTTATGTTCTAAGAATACCTGTAATTCCCCAAATCTATTATATCGTGTCTAGTCCCATCTCTTACCTCCACCTGGAATGATTTCGGCTAGTTAAATCTGCTAACTCTTGAATATTTTACAAAAGCATCTTTGTGAAGGCTTCTCTTACCTGTCCCCCAACTGAGGGGCATAACTAATCATTTCCTTCATCCCATCTATGTTCACATGCATATTTCTATCAGTCTATATACTGTATTTTGTTATAATAGTTCAAATCTATATTTTATTTGTTATATCCCCAGCTCCTAGCACAGTCTTGGCATACAGTGAACTATCAAACATATAGCAACAAACAAATAACTATTTAACAGCATCTCTACTGTTTCTCCTTCCCTCTGCTTTTCATTCCTCTTATAGTTCACTTTGATATTCTCATGGCCCCATTATTTAGCTCTTTCTGCCTCCTATTTTACCGAGAAAATTACACCTGAAATTTTACATCTCTGTCTGTTATTAGTAAAAGTATTACTTTTCACTAGATAGAGTGTTCTCTATTTACTGACAGTTTGGGAAGGCAGTTTCAATGCAAGTTCAAAATAAATTAAAAAAATAATAAAGTACCCTATATAATCTGTATAGCATATGAAAGACATTTTCTATAAGCAAATTTGATTGCATATTTGATAGTGCTGTAAATCATAAAAAGTACCCCAGAAGTCCTGGAAATAGAGTGAAGTTCAACAGCCTTCAGGATTTCCATGTAAACCTTTTCTTGAATAATTAACTTTGGACTTCAAATAGTCCTTTACATTTTTATGTTAACAGTCAAAAAAAGCAACTTTCGTAGTCTTCAGTAATTGATTGTAAGTCCTCCATTAAACCAAACGGCCCTCAATTATAGGTATTTCTAAAATGTTAGAAATCTTTGGTACCCTTGAAAGTGAATATTATTTTTGTTTTGAAATGGATTCAATTTCTTTTTGTCCTAGGATTGGTCTAAACCTGTTTTACTGGGTTCCTCTTTTTTTTCTGCACACCTATCTTCCTCCCTTTTAAAAGTAAGATAGTCAAGTTTTAAAGGGCAGTGTTACAGGGCATTCTACTTGAGGCTCGCTCTATAATTAAATCAGAAGGACTGAATGATCATGAGCAAAAGAAAAGATACAAATGTTTATACTGGTTTAGCCCTAAAACATGTAAGTTTTGCAAATCAGTTTATTTCCAAATAAATCTAGAACCTGTTCTATATGAAGAGAAAATCTACTATGCATAAAGTTTTAAAAAATGGAATAACTGACTCCTAGATTCATTTATTTTATTAATATTTAACTTTACAGAATCAAAGTTGAGACAGCACAAAGTTAGGGCCTTCATAACTCAGGATCCCCATCATTTTAAAAGCAATAGGTTCGGGACTTCCTAGGTGGTGAAGTGGTTAAGAATCCGTCTGCCAATGCAGGGGAAACAGGTTCGATCCCTGCTCCAGAAAGATCACACATGCTGCAGAGCAACTAAGCCCATGCACCACAACTACTGAGCCTGCACTCTAGAGCCAGTGAGCCACAACTACTGAGCCCGTGTGCCACAACTACTTAAGCCCCTGCGCCTAGAGCCCTGCTCCACAACAAGAGAAGCCACAGCAATGACGAGTCCAAGCACCACAATGAAGAGTAGCCTCCAGGCTCCGCAACTAGAGAAAGCCCGTGTTGTGGCAACAAAGACCCATTGCAGCCAATAAATAAGTAAATAAATTTAAAACTAAAATAAAATAAAAACAACAGGTTCTTCTTCTTATAAGTATAGTAACTTGTTGCTGAATTTGTATTTTTCTCTTTGGCACCGAAAAAAGAAATTTATTTCACAGAGGTTAAAGATGGAATTTACTGCTTTAAAGGTAGTGAACTTAGAAAAACATTATGCTTGGAATAGGACTATCTTGGTAGATAATACATAATTTCATTGGAATTTTTAAATTTTCTTAAGACTATATGGAGAAGTAGATTACTGCCTTTCATTGATTCACCATCTAGAATTTTCGTCTTTTGAAATTATAGTTTAGAAAGTTATTTTTATTCCTACTATGTAGGATCTATTATTTTTGGAAAACTCATCCTTCAGTTTCTATGACTTCTAATTTACAAACTTAAATGCAATGTTTTATTTCTTTTGTTACCCTAGCGATATGAACATTCATAACTACTGACATTCCAAAGAACACATAAAATCTGGATTGTATAAATTTCCCGACCCTGGTCTCCATTTCATAGCATTCCTGAATACTCTCCCTGTCATAAGAACAAATATTCTTTGTTGCATATAAATGTTGCATACAAAGACATCTTCAAGCAAATTCTTGAAGCACTACTTTAAAAAAAATACCAATTTTGGCATGTTCTTATGAGCAGAGACAAAATAGACATATTGGAGATTCAGTAGCAAGGAGCAAAGATAATGTAAATCTTATGAAAACAACTACAAAGCTCTGAAAAAATAATATAAGGTAAAATAAGAAATTGGTTAGAAGGTCGAAAGCAATGCACCTTAACAAGATTATATATATCTTGACTGAAATGTGGATAGCTGAACAGGAGCAATATTTTGGATTTTAAACAATGGATTTTCAAAGAAACAGACTGAAATATAACTGTTTGATGACAATAAGAATAATTCTATCTGAATTTTTGAAAATCTATTATAACACTAATTGTATTGTGGTCACTAAATTACATTTTAAAATAATATTTTAAAACTCCAAAAGCAATTTAAATCCATATACCCTATTATCATTTGCTCTGCCAAAAGGAAAGAAAATTAGCTGCCTAAGTTTAATATTAGAACTGATCTTATAAGTGGGCACTGATTTAAATGTAATTGAATAAGTGCAAAAATGCTAAACTGTGAGCAAAATGAAAAAGCATATCCTAATGTAATTAACATACATTTAAAATGACCACATGATCAGATCTATTATGTTATTCTACCTGTGAAACTCAGATATAAGGTAAAGGTATCAGGTCTAGAGAAAGAAAACCTATCCTGGCTTACCTCTTCTACTTACTGCTTTCAGAACTTTGTCATTTAATTTATCAAGTTTGCACCAGCCATTTACTAAAACAGAATAATTATTTCTTTAGCATGAAGGAACTAATGTATACAAAAACACTTTATAGATTGTACAACACAGAGTAAATATAAGGAAACATACTATTATTATATTATAAAGCAGATAGGGCTAGCTTTATTCCACAGAGTAGCCGTTTATTATAATAGATAACACAAAAAAGCTAGTTTCAATAACAATTATTGAATTTTTCTTTAGTATTTAGTATTTAGTATTAGTATTCTTTAGTATTTTTCTGCAAGAATGTTTTCAATTTTAATTTCAATGTTAAATATTTTAACAGATATATGATGTTAAACATATTCTGATTATTTGATTCATGTTTTTTGAAATTGAGGTCTACCTACACTTGCAAAATAAAAAATCAAAGTAATTATTTATATAAGTCAACAACAAAGAAATTACAGTTTATACATAAAATGGCTCTTTACTTTCTAATGGAAAGGTGTTTTTAATAAGAATCCATCTAATGTATACACACACACTATTTTCCATAGTGCCTTTCACCAATGAAAGCATCTTATGATACATATTCAAATTTTGTTTATTATTAATATTTAATGCAGAAAAATAGACAACTATAAAAGTATTACATTATTTGGAGATAACATCCATTTTCATCAAGGATTTTTATTAAAAATATATCCAGAACTTCAAAAAATATTAATTATTATTATATGGTAAATTTTGTTAACATTGTGTATATTTTCCTAATAAATTTACATATATATCAATTATTTCACTCCACAAAAAACAGCCTCAAGGGGACTTCCCTGGTGGGACAGTGGTTAAGAGTCCGCCTGTCAGTGCAGCAGACATTGGTTCCATCCCTGGTCCAGGAGGATCCCACTACAGCAGAGCAACTAAGCCTGTGTACCACAACTACCGAATCCCACGCACCTACAGCCTATGCTCCACAACAAGAGAAGCCTTCACAATGAGAACCCCACGCACCTCAACGAAGAGTAGGCCCCACTCCCCGCAAGTAGAGAAAGCCTGTGCGCCCAAAGCAGCCAAAAAATTTAAAAAAATTTTTTAAATACCCTATCAATCATATTTAGGGTACTTAGCAAGTACTTTCCCGATACAAAGTTCAAGTTTTATAGCAATTTTAATACTAGCATTTTTAAAATTTATGTTATTTGAAGTCAAAGATTAATATTAGAATTCACTAGAATCTAATCAATATAATTCTATCTGTCATGACACTACCAAATTTTGCATTGATATTAAATTAAAACTCTTTTTTGTAACTCTGTGGCTTGACTTTTTGTTTCTTTATGTATTATCTTCAGTACAAAATTAGATTTTTCAGTGGTTTAAAATTTAAAATCTTCACATTCTATCAATCAATTATCCTCTTCAGTCTAAATAAACCCATTTAATTTTTGACTTTTCAGGTAAAGCAGAAATTAGTAACACATTAACAAATCAAAGGAATTGGTATTATTGTTAGAACACAATACACCATTAAGAGAAACACAAGGAAAAATTTTATTAAGAATATATACATTACAAAGAACGATGGCCAACAGAATTAATAAATATGTATTAGATAAAAGGATTACTCACAGATGACTGATTGATAACAAATGCAATCTTTGTCCAGATTTAACCAGGGTAAGAAACAGATTATTTCAATAAGGAAAAGAATCAACAAGCTCATGAAAAAAAGCTGTATTCTAAGTATCACAGGTATGTTCTCCACTCAAGGAGTGTTTACATTCAAAAAGAGGTAACTCTGAAATGGACATACAGAAAGACTCCACAGATCCCTATTATTGGATCTATTTCAAGAAAACAAAAATGCAATAGAATTAATATTAAAATAATTGAATGCATTTTTCTTTTACCACACACAAAAAATGACCTCAGTTAAAATAAATTCCTAGAGATTAGTGACAAACTGAGGTTAATGGCCTGAAACTATACTTTAGGCAATTAACTCGACCCAGCCATTCATTAATCCCCAGGAAATACCCAGGTCTACAATTGTTACTGCTTAATTATAACCCAAATGGAACCATGAGAAATGAGAGCAGCGATGTGATTGGACAATGTACAAAAATCAAGTTCTCCATGAATGCCTTGTATGTATCAATTAAAATTGCATCACCCTTAAAAAATCCATATGCCTATATTTCTTTTCTATTTTCAGTTCATAATAGCAATAATGACTTTGATGCTGAGCATTTTCTGGGAATTAATGGCCAGCAGATGTTAATGGTCCTTAGCTGTACCTTGAGCCATCCACTCCTCCTTGTTAGTCATCAATCCCTACGAAATGCCCAGCTATTGCTTAATTAACTTTACAATGCAGTTAATGCAGATATGACATGATAGAAAGATTTTTATTTTTAAGCTTCCAAAAAACAAAACTTTTAACTCAAAAATTCCTTGCAAAAATACAATTTCAGATTTTTTTTTTTTTTGAAACACATGAAAATTAAGAATTGGGAGATGATTTCAGCAAGACGGAGGGCTAGGAAATTCCCGACACTCATCTCCCCGAGAAAAACCCCAAAAGCAATAAATAAACAACTACAAACTAGAGAAAACAGCTCAGAGAAAGCTCTGGAGTACAACAAAGCAGAAGCAAAAAAAGAACCCTATGTAGCTCAAAAATCAAGGATGACATCATAGAAAAGCACAGGAAGCCTATTACCTGTGTCACCCCATCCTCCATTCCAGAGAAACTTGGAGCCAGGAAGGATAGCCTCAGAGGAATTTCGCCCCATGGGAAAAGGAGAGCAGGAGAACCCCTGCAAGACTCACAACTGCAGACTTTTGCAGCCTTTGCTATGGGGTGTGTGGGGGTGTTGGTTTCCTCCCACAGTCTTCACCAATGCTGATGCCACTGACAGAGCTGCCTAGAGTCTACCCACAGCATCTACTCTTTGTGGCTGGAGCTGTTGCTGGGGTGGGACCTGTCCTCAGGAACCCCACTCCCTGCTGTATCCCACTATCCAGGATCTGAAAAAGCACAGCACCTTACCACATACAGGAAGGGAACCAGAGCTGCCACTGCTCTGTGCCCCACCCCCATCTCAGAACAGGGCTCTGACCTGTCATGGCCAGGAAGTCCTGTCAATGCTTTAAGTCCAGCTCTACTATGAACAATTACATGCCAACAAACTGGATAACCTAGAAGAAATGGATACGTTCCTAGAAACACACAACCTATCAAGACTGAACCATGAAGAAACAGACAAACTGAACAGAGTGATAATGAGTAAGGAGACTGAATCAGGAATCAAAAATCTCTCACCACAGAAAGGTCCAGGACTAGATGGTTTCACTGGTGAATTCTACCAACTATTTAAAGAAGAATGAATGCCAATGCCTCTCAAACTCTTCCAAAAAACTGAACAGAAACTCACTTAAGGAGAACATTACCCTGATACCAAAGCCAGACAAGGACATCATAAGAAAACTGCAGATCAATATTTATGATAAATATTGATAAAAAAAAATTCTCAACCAAATATTAGCAAACTGAATTCCACACCACATTAAAAGACTCATTCACCATGATCAAATGGGATTTACCCCTGGGATGGAAGGATTGTTCTATATATGCAAATCCACAAATTTGATACACCACATTAATAGAATTAAAGATAAAAATCATTGGATTATCTCAATAGATGCAGAAAAAGCATTTTGCAGAACACAACATCTTTTCATAATAAAAACCCTCTAAACCTGGGTATAAAAGGAAAATGCTTCAATATAATCAATGGCATATATGACAGACCCACAGCTAATATCACAGTCACCAGTGAAAGGTTGAAAGCTTTTCCTCCAAGATCAGGAACAAGACAAGGGTGCCTTCTCTGAAAACTCTCACTCAATATAGTACTGGAAGCCCTAGCTAGAGAGAGAAATCAGGCAAAATAAAGAGACAAAGGCATCCAAATTGCAATGAAAAAAGTAAAACTGTCATTATTTACAGATGATATATCATACCTAGAAAACTCTACAGACTCCACAAAAGAACTGTTAGAACTAATAAAAAAAATACAGTAAACTTGTAAGATATAAAATCAATATACAAAAACCATTTGTGTTTCTATACACTAGTAACAAACTATCTGAAAGGAAAATTAAGAAAGCAATCCCATTTACGATAGCAACTAAAAAAATTCTTAGGAATAAATTTAAACAAGACCAGTACACTGAAAACTGTAATACATTGATGAAAGATTGAAGAAAACACAAATAAATGGAAAGATATGCCATGTTCTTGGATTGGAAGAATTAATGCTGTGAAAATACCCATACTACCTAAAGCAATCTACAGATTCAAAGAAATCCCAATCAAAATTCCAACTGCATTTTTTCACAAAAATTTTTTTTAAAAACTATCCTAAAACTTGCATGGAACCACAAAAGGCCCAAAATAGAAAAAGCAATTTTGAGACATAAGAACAAAGCCAAAGGTATCACCCTACCTAATTTCAAACTATGTCACAAAGCTATAATAATCAAAGCAGTATGGTAGTGACATAAAAACAGGCACATAGACCAATGGAACAGAATAGAGGGCCCAGACATCACCCCCTGTATATGGTCAATTAATTTTTCACAAGGGTGTCAAGTACACACAATGACGAAAGAACAGTCTCCTCAATAAATGGTGCTTGGAAAACTGTATATCCACATGCAGAAGAATGAAACTGAACCCCTATCTTACACCACTCACAAAAATTAATTCAAAATGGATTAAGGACTTAAATATAAAACTTGAAATCATAAAATACATAGGGAAAATGAGCATAGGACCAAAAAATTGGTGTTCTCAATGATTTCTTAGATAAGACACCAAAAGCACAAGCATCAAAAGCTAAAATAAATAAGTGGCATTACCTTAAACTAAAGAGCTTCTGCACAGAAAATGAAACAATCAATAAACTGAAAAGACAACCCAAAGAATGGAAGAAAACATTCACAAACCATAGAGCTAATAAGGGTCAATATTTTCAGTATATAAATAACATACAACTCAAAAGCAAAAAAGCAAATAATCCAATTGAAAATGGGCAAAAGACCTCAATAGGCATTTTCCAAAGAAGACATAAAAATGCCAACAGGTTTATGAAAGGGTGCTCAACATCACTGACCATTAAGGAAATGCAAATCAAAACACAATGAGAGGGCTTCCCTGGTGGGACAGTGGTTAAGAATCTGCCTGCCAATACAAGGGACATGGGTTCAAACCCTGGCTGGGAATAATCGCACATGCCGGAGAGCAACAAAGCCTGTGAGCCACAACTACTGAGCCTGTGTGCCACACTACTGAGCCCACATGCCACAACTACTGAAGCCCACATGCCTAGAGCCTGTGCTCTGCAACAAGAGAAGCCACCAACCTGCGCACCACAACAAAGAGCAGGCCCCACTCTCCGCAACTAGAGAAAGTGCAACTAGAGAAAGCCTGTGCACAGCAACGAAGACCCAACACAGTCAGTAAATAAATAAATAAATAAATAAATAAATAAATAAATAAATAACAATGAGATCTCACCTCAACCTGTTAGGATGGCTGTCATCAAAAAAGACTGGAGATGACAAATGTTGGTGATGCTGTCAAAAAAGGGAACCTTTATAAATTGTTGGTGGAAATGTAAAATGCTACAGCCATTAAGGAAAACAGTAAGGCAGTTCCTCAAAATATTTAAAAATTGAACTAACATATGATCCAGCAAGGAACTGAAATCACCTGAGTATACATCCAAAATAACTGAAATCAATATCTCAAAGAGATACCTGCAAGCCCATGTCCCTTGCAGCATTTTTTTACAATGGCCAACACATGGAAACAGCCTAAATGCCCTTCAAAGGATGACTGGGTAGGGAAAATTTACACACACACACACACACACACACACACACACGATGGAAAATTATTCACCCATAAAAAAAGAAGAAAATCTTGCCATTCCCAACAATAGAGATAAATCTGGAGGTCAGTATGCTAAGTGAAATTAGCCAGAAAAAGAAAGATATATACTGTATGGCATCACTTCTATGTGGAATCAGAACGGAAAAAAAAAAATCTGATTTCATAGAGACAGAGAACAGAAAGGTGGTTGCCAGGGGTTTGGGAGCTGGGGAATGGGGTGATATAAGTCAAAGGGTACAAATTTTCAGGTGTAAGAAAAGTAAGTTCTGAGGATCTAATGTTCAGCATGGTTACTGTAGTTAGTATGGTATTGCATACTTGAAATTTACTGAGAATAGATCTTAAGTATTCTCAACACACACACACACACGTTTTCTATGCTACCTATGTGGGGTATGGATGTGTTAATTAACTTGATTTTCATAATCATTGTACAATGTATATGTGTATCAAATAATCACATGGTACACTTTAAATACATACAATTATATTTGTCAATTAATCCTCAATAAAGTCAAAAAGTAGTTAAGAAAGACAAATTTTTTTCTAGTCATGGGACTAGAAAAAAAGATACAGTTTAATAAAGCTAATTTGTAGTAAAGGATGATACTAATATTAAAAAGTAAAATAATTATGCTAAAATGATTACATTGTACCTATTATCCTTTTTCAAAATTTTAATAGAAAACATCTGCTAAAATGCAGTTATTTCATTTGCAGCTTTCTAAGATTATAAAAATATGATTTTTCAATTTTATACATATATGGAGAGAATGTTTAGAATTAAAAGCTTTAAAAAGTTTTGATCTGGAAAGAACCTAGACATCACTTAGCCCAATGCCTGTTTTACAGATGAAATGAGAAATTCTGAGAAGCAAAGTAACTAGCTTGAGTCATGTGGTCACTATAGAACAAAAGGGAAATCTGTCTCCTCTCTCCCAGCTTAGAGCCTTTTCACCTCCTGTGACACTGAAGATGCATGGGTTGCATCTCTACCTGTTAGGGGCTTATGATAATAGCTATACTTTTTCTAAACTTGTCAAATGTGCAGCTAGGTTTCTTGAACGTAGAGGGTAATAAGCTGTAATTAAATTTTGCTCTTTTGGAGAGATTATTTTAAGCGAGATTAGAAAAAATTTGATTGTAAACTATTATATTTCAGTTTACGTAGAATTTCAACAGTCTAGCAAGCCTTTTAAAGTTTTTCTTTTCTATTTATTTGTGGGTTTTTTTGTAGTAAAGACATTTTAGGAACCCAACTAGTAAATGTGTTCAAGTTATTAAGTTATAACAATATGTGTTTTTCTGTTAACATTATTCAAGTAGAATATACATCTAAAGCATTCAAAATTGATCCAAACTGTAATAAAATCCTACCAGTGATTAATAAAATTATTACTATTTTTTCTCCTTGCAAATAGTAGTTTTGTTTCTAATGTTGAAGGTTAAATATTGAAATTAATGAAATTAAAAATTAATTAAAATAAACTTTAGATTAATTTTTAAAAGATAATTAAGAATGGAAAGGACTGTGGAAAATAACGCATTTCAGACTGCACTTCAGAAATAACCTCAACTACCTTCAAGGAAGGAGATTTAGTGCATGGTAAATGATTATCCTAATTCCCTCAGTTACTTATTCTGACGCTTACTTAACATTATTATGTTGGCCAAGCCTATTTTTTCCACATTAAAACCTTACTGAAATAAGACAAGGAACACTGTTGTTTTTATGTGAGCACCATTAAGAAAATCCCCATCCCTTCACCCATGTGCCTTTTTCTCTCGGTGGCACGAATGTTTGCAAACAGGTCCCGTGAATGGTAACCACTTACTTGTGTCAGAGTAGTTTAAACTTGATAAGTTTTAGCACCCATTCTTCCTCAAGGGGAAAAAATAAATTGCCTTAAATTGTAAACCTACTATTTTCTTAGCCTATTACGGGGCATTTTTCAATCCTACTAGCAGCTAATTAAAGGCACATGGTATCTGTCTCAAACCATCTGGTCTACTAGATGTTGTTGACAAATATATCCGTTTTCATGCTGCATGTAGTTAAACTTTTTAAGTTAATAAATACTTATGGTAGAAAGCGACCTGACTGATCACGTGCTATGGCTCACCTGACAGTGCTTGAGAGAGTCCCTCTGATGCCTAAAATTAGCCCTGGCACATAATTATAGCCTTCGGGAAAGATCAGCTCTAGAATATATTATCTTTCCTAGAAAATCAAGATCCTTTAAATTAAATAGATGAGTGTCACACACGTACATAATTGGAAAGTTAGGATTGTGTTGTTACCTGTTGAGCATATGGTTTGCAAACGTACCAGTGTAATATGTATTACTATATATTGTGTTTGTTAATTTACACAGATCTTTTCTTATTTTGCTGATTCCCCTCACAAAAATAACAACCAGAGATTTAAGTTATCAATTCACAATTATATGACTTAAAATTACACATTAAAAAGTGAACGTAATAAAAAAGGTTAATGTTTCTATGAATACAGATGTCTTGGAACATGAGATTTCAATGCCTATGATAGGGATATGGAGAATGTTAAATTCTTACGCACAAAATTGATGAACATGTTATTTCACTTTAAATATTTTAGATTGGGTGAAAATTTTTTGAACAGAGAGCCAGAGATAGAGGATAATTCTGAAAATGGTAAAGAATAAATATACTTGGTTGTCAGTGCACCAGGTCGAAAAATAGGTACATTATGTATATTATGCTCCACATGTATGCACGTATGTGCGTATACACACACACACACACACACAAACTCAATTTAAGAGTCATTCTTGGAATTTGAAAGGATCATACCACTACTTGCAAATATTATCTTTGCTAAATGGAAAAAGCATCAGAAAACCAGGCCCTGATAATAACTCGCTGCCTATCTAGTGAACAGAGGTACCTGTCAACCCAAAACTTCTATGAACTACAGTTCACAATAATTATTTTTTCAAGTCTTCTCAACACATACTATAACGGGAGACTACTAGATAAAATCTTGTCCTCATGTAACCTTGATAATACATTCTTTTTAAATGCAGGTAAATAAGAATTTTATATTTTAAGATCAGGTTTCATTCCACAATCTTTACACAATTTACCTATCTCCCCAAGTGCTCAGCATCTCCATGTCTACCTTATAGTTAATTTAAAAAAAAAATAATATGGTTTAAACAACATAGAAGTGGTTTTCCTAATTTGCTTAAATTCTATTCTCTGCATTTTCACTCTTTTTTTTCAGAGCACAGGTAATATTCTCTTTTGCTTTAAAATTAACTATATTAGGGATATCTGTTTGTTTGTTTGTTTTTTTTTTCCAGCTGCACTGGGTCTCAGTTGCGGCACGTGGGATCTTTAGTTCCAATATTCGGGCTCTTACAGGTGGCATGTGGGATCTACTTCTCTGACCAGGGATCAAACCTGGGCCCCCTGAACTGGGAGCATGGAGTCTTAACCACTGAACCACCAGGGAAGTTCCCCACCTTTTATTTTAAATACTGGTCTTCTTCTTCTTTCTTTTTTTTTTAATAAAATGAGAGTCTAAATGGAGAATTCTTAGACTCCAACAATTTTTTTCATCCATTCATTAACTTAAATCATCCCTTTTCAGTAATTTGGTATTACCTAACTGGTCCTTCCTTTCCTATCAGTTACATAGTACCAAATTACTGAAGGCTTTGAAACTGAAGCAAAAAAATGTATATATTTACTTTATGTAATAATATGAAGCATTTTTAAGTAAAGGAACTGTGAAAAACCCAATGTTTGCTGTTCAAAGGGTTATTTAGAGAAATGAGAATATTTTCACAGCAAAGACGACTGCAGTTCTTTAGTTGTGAGCCTATGAAAGTCTGGATAGGAATGATAGCCAAAATGGAGATAAAGATACTGACCTAAGAAATTTTTCAAAGGATGATAGACAAAAAAAGGAAGATGATAGCATAGAATCAATAACTATAACCATTCTTGTCTGAAGGAACGTTAAAATAGTAGTTTCTTTGGCAGAGACAAGAACACAGAAGCTTGAGAACAAACCTTGTTTGGGAAGAAAATAGGACTGGTTTAGATTTGCTGAAGTTAACATGATAGGAAACACTTAACTGGAAATATTCAGAGGATAGCTGGAGATGTAGGAAAGGAGTTTGAGTAAAAAATCTGAAGTTATAGATAAGACTAGAAAATCAGGAATTTATTCACACGATCTTTCAACCATACTTCAAGGAGCAAAGATCACTCTATTAATGACTTCTCTTAATGACATAATACTATATTAAAACATGTTAAACACAAAATGTTGAACACTGATTGCTAACAAATAATACCTTTCCTCTGAATTTATTTTTCCTTACAGAAAAACAATGTCTAATTCACAAACAGCCAGTTTAGCATTTTAAACTCACTTTTTAGTGATCAAATGAGTAAAAGAACATGGACTGCCTCAGGTAAATTATCAACCATTTCATTGAAAGGCTCTTTGCATGGCCTTTATTTTATCGGTTTGCATAATAAGGATTCACACACACAGTTTAGTTCTCGTTCTTTGGGCTGGTTACCTAGCTATCCTAATCACCCAGTAATTAAAATAAAAACCACTCCAGATTATTGGCAGTATTCACTAATTGAAAACTGGGTAGATAATCATTGGCCCTAGGAAATGCCCCACTCTCATACTGTAATATGAACTACCATCTGTGTATTAAATTAGTCACTGTAAAATACTAACATACAAATGACTACTATAGGGGTATTATAAAAGTGGTCCTAGAATTTAATTAATTATTTTGCTTATTTTTTGATTCACCAGTTTCTTTCTAGGGAACAATAAAAAGCATATTCCTGGGCTAATGGGGGGGGATAACTTTTGTCATGCAACACAGACATGTTTAGAAGGTTTTAATGTCTACCTTTGCTATACAAAGTATTTTCTCTCCAGTGAATAAAAAACATTGAACCAAGAAGCTAGGAAAAATTACAAAAAATATTCAATCCATCTATAGAGCTGAAAGCTCCCTAATTCTTCATGTAATGCTATGCATTCACTTTCAGGAGAATTAGAAGAGGAAAAGAAAATAAGTTTAAGAAAGCAAACCTGGAATCTAAGAAACTGTCTAGTAGGCTAGAAAATCCTGAGAATATATCTGACATATATTGAAGAGATACTCTAACTCTGTCCTTCCTGAAAGGGTAATTCTATTTGAATGAGAAAAGTGAAAGGAAACTCAGAAATATCAACAGACCCTGAGAATAACATCAATAGATACTATGAAGAGGGTAACCTGATTCTGTGCTGTGTAGACAGTCTGCTACAACACTGTCTTTGTAGACACACTTTTACATTGCACATAATACTAGCAGCAGTATCTTCAATTACAGAGAACAGATACCCAGTCACACATCTAATGACACAAAGTAGACAAAAGCAGCATGAATAGAATCTCCCTTCCTAAAGTCAATTCTAGCACTAAAATACCCCTTTCCCCCAAAATCCTCTGTATTGACTTATCTTGACATCTTGGAGATGTGTGATTTGTCTATTTGCTGGCATGAAGTAAGCCTTGTGAAATGTATAACTGAATTTGAATGTGGACTGATGATGCTCTAGACAAGGTCAAACCCCAAACCATGTAAATACTCATCAACTGATTAGGTAGAAATTACTTAAGACACTTCATAAGTCAAACTAGCTCAGTAGCTATCTAACAAATTCAGGGAAAAACAGAACTGCAATGAAAGTGAAAAAAAAAATCCCAATCACATACTTCTTTGACAATCACAGAAAATAAGATATTTTCAGGAATTTGGATTTAGTATGCAAGTGCTTATAACAAGGGTAAGACTTTACTCCGGAAACCATACCTGTCTTGAAATATTTGCTCTGGTCTAAAGATGAAAAAATCACTCTCCTCGAACCCTATCATTCACCGCCCAGTACAATGAAAAGATCAGGTTCAGTCCTGTTTTTTCTTCACAGAAGACTCAGTAATGACAAGATGTCATTATGCTTCAGTGCTAAGGAAACTCAAGAAATCATTTTATGAATCAGGATGAAGAAGAAAGCTTTTAAAATATAAAACTATAAATGAATGATCTAGAATTATATGCGGCCAAGGATTTGGGGTCTCTGAAAATTGAACAGAAATATGAATTTTATTAAGTTTTTAAAAGCATGGTTTTATACTTTCATGTTTAGTTTTCATATGATTTTTTTCTCCTCTAGATTCTTTTATGTACTAGGAAAAGTAACACGTCAATCGTTATTTCTGTTAAAGAAAAGCTGTACTTTTTCTAAAAGTGGATTTTCATGGATTATTTACACAGTAAGTCCCATGACATTCAAGTATGCAGCACATTTTTCTTCTTTATGAATGGATAACTGTAACTGCATTAGATTTTAAATGATCTGAATAACCAAGATACAAAAATATTAAAATTACAAGATACATTACCATAGGATAGACATTAGCTCAGGGGTCCCCAATCCCCCAGGCCACGGACCAGTACAGGTCCTCGGCCTGTTAGGAACCAGGCCACACAGCAGGAAGTGAGCGGCTGGCAGCTAGGGAAGCTTCACCTGCTGCTCCCCATCTCTCCCCATGGCTCACATTACTGCCTGAACCATCCCCACCGCCCGCACCACGGCTGGTACCAAAAAGGTTGGGAACCGCTGCATTAGAGAAATAATAGTTTAGATAGATAGATAGATAGACAGACAGACAGGCATACAGACATATATAGACAGATACAGATAGATAAGATGTAGATACAGAATCACACATAGATATATACACTTACTATACACTGTATGTTTCTGTTGTGTAGGTTGAAACCTAGCACCCAAAGTGATGATAGCTTCCTTGAGAGGTGATGATTAGGTCATGAGGGTAAATTCCTCATGAATGGGATTAATGCCCTCATAAAAGAGACTCCAGAGAGCTCCCTCACCTCTTCTGCCACGTGAAGACACAAAGAGATGACCATCTATGAACCAGTAAGTGGGCTCTCAGCAGACACAATATCTGCTGGCAACTTGATCTTTGACTTTCCAGCGTCTATAACTAAAAGAAATAAAACTTGTTGTTTAAGCCACCCAGTCTATGATATTTTGTTATAGCATTCCAAGTGGACTAAGATTATATATAATTTTACTCTAACTACCCTAAGGGTTTATAATTTCCTTCCTTAACCAATTCAACCAAGAAGCAAATTTATTCAGTTAAAAACCTTCAAAATTAGCATCTACTACCTGAAAAGAAAACCACGTAAATGTTGAGTTTGTATCCTCTCTGCCCCCAAATTTAGTTCTGATGAATAAATACTTATGACTCCATTTGCCTTGGACAGCTACTAAAATGCACAACTTTCCTGGACTGCTATGGCGTATATATAAAATAATCCCTCTTTAAAAATTACTTCGGTATTGAACTAAGCTAATGTTCAATGAAATCATATTTATTATAGATCATCATAGAATAATATAATTTAACAATAAAAATTAAAACTATCATTTCCAAGTGTTTATAATGTTCCTTGCACTGTGCTAAGCACTTTATACACATTCTATCATTTAATCTTTAACAATCCTGTGCAGTAGGTGTTATTTTCCTATTCTATGATTCAGTATACTCTGGCAAATAGAAGATTAATAATTTT
The DNA here is from genome assembly GCF_030028045.1 of Hippopotamus amphibius kiboko. NCBI lineage: Eukaryota > Metazoa > Chordata > Mammalia > Artiodactyla > Hippopotamidae > Hippopotamus > Hippopotamus amphibius. The sequence continues at coordinate 93,722,294 of NC_080193.1, read as the reverse complement.
CCCAGGGTTACATAGCTTATAACTGGCTGAGCTACATTTTATCTTAAGGCTGACTGACCTCGAAATTTAAATCTCTTTCCACCATAACAGAGAATCTCCCCAATTAAGTTTCCTAGAGCAGAGACTGCTGGCTGATTACCAAAGCCACTTCTAAGCACACAGCTTGAACATATTTCTCCCAGAGTTGGGTATGTCAATGAATTAAATTCTAGCCAAGAGAATATGGGCAAAAATAGTGTATGCCACTTTCAGGTTTGGCTCACTGAAACTTTCCACATGCAAACTTCCACTCTATTTTCCCCCATCTGGCTGCAGACATCCACCAGGCTATGCTGAAAACCATGTGAAGGTGGTAGGACCCTACACAGATGTTCAACCACAAACATCTTCACTGAATTGTTATGCAAAAGGGAAATAAACCCTGTTGAGTTAAGCCACTATCACATAAGGATTTTATGTTCTATCAGCTGGTATTACCCTAATACAAGTTATGTCATCTTGTAGTTAATGAATCAAAATACGATTTTGACTCAAGTTTTTAATAAAAACTATTCAATTAACCATTTAAATGAGTGGTTTATTTACTTCCCTGACAGTCTAAATTGATAACATCCAGCGACAGTATGACCTCTTCTCCTACTGCAAAACACAGATATTAGGTAAAAATGGTAACTTGAAGACAAAGTCCAAATGAACTGCATTTTTATCACTTCAAAAGCAAATAGCATCCAAATGCAGTTCTGAAATTATGTCTAGATACTTTTTTTTAGCAAATCCAGGTGTCAGGGATAATAAATGAATCATTTATTTGATGCACATAATACTTTAAAGAAATCAGTGTAAGCCCCCAAAGGAAAAAAGCAACAGCGTACTCAGAAGCATTTCATCATTTGAAGTTGATATAACAATGCTGACAAGTACAAAAGATAACTTTGTTCTGTCATGCCATGTCATGCTGTAGAAAACACAAAGCATTATGTGACCTTTAGAGAAACAGCCAAAAAGTAGCTTTCTTTGTGATGCTTAAAGCGGGTATTTTTGAATTTGTGAAGGTCTTGATTTTGCCAACTGTGGCCAAAGTTATGTCCTGGGGTATCTCAAGCGTGAAGAGAAAAGAATGCTGATGCATGAAGCAAGTGTAAGGGGAGAGACTGAGAGGAAAATTTATTGCTTGTGGAAAACAAAACTAGTTAAGTACCTATGTATATGTAGGTTCCTTGAAATGTCCCATCTGATACAAAAGTGGCCTACATACATGTATATTGGCCATGGTTGGCATTAGACCATATGGACATATTCTCCTAATCCATTTTTTATACTCCTTTTTCAAGTATTCACTACTTTTCATGCTCCTCCCTGACTGACTATACTACTGCCCCAAATTCTAATCCCATCAAACGTCAATACAGTACAGGGTCCTCAGAGATTGGAAGACGGTACATATAAGCAATAGGTAGTTATTGAGCCTTATTTTTAGATATGCATCACTACTCCCAGAAATTAAGGCTATATGTTACTAGGCACTTCTTCTAGGGTTAACTTCTTACCTCAGAGGAATAACTAATAGAGACAACTTCAGCCCTCTAAGTTAGTATTCCTTAAAGCAAATTTACAGATAATATGCATTGGAATTACCTGAAGATATATAGCTTAATCTCCAGAGTAAACATTAAAAATAATACAAACAAGTTTACTGGAAAAAAAAAAAGAGGAGATAGAATAATAATAATAATGTGATACAAGTAATGAAGTCCTTTGTCTCTGACCCAAGAGTCTCTTTTCTTCGGATACCATCTATGACACAGTAGCAGGCTACTTATTAGCATGTAAGCAGGGTAAAATCAAATCCCAGACCAAACATATATTATTAAATAGAAATCAAGTTTGGTTAACTTTAACGTCATCAAACTGACCAGTTAATATATAAGGACAAGCTATTAAGACATAATTTACTTACGGACCGTGTCATAATTTGGCAGTCACATTTTATGGGTCAATTATTCTACAGAAATGGTTTTTTAATTTCTTATTTTTTTGTCAAATTCAAAGCTCTCTAAAGAGGAGCTAATTTGACAGTGTATACGTGTATCAAGTCATCATGTTGTACACAAACTTATACAGTGCCATATGTCAATTATATCTCAATAAAGATAGGAAAGATAAAAAGTAGCTAAATGCTTATATCAAAGACATAAGGTTCTTTACATACTTAATCAAACAATCGTAGTGTTAACTTAGACAGCTGGAATGCTACTAGAGAATCTAAGCCACCATAAATGTAATGTTCTAAATAATATGTGGAGTCTAGGAGTATCTACTGATAAATATATATTTTCAGAATATATATATATATATATATATATATGTGTGTGTACACACACACACATATACATATATATGGCTACCATAGTGGGTAATGACCCTACTTTTAGCATTCTTGAACTATTCTTTGGTAGTCTTGCTAAAATGGCTCTTAAAATTCACAATGGAATTTATGCAGTCCTCCCTCAAGCGCTTTCTTGACCTTTAAAAAAATAAGTATATTTCTGAAATTTTTCCAGTATTGCTTTCATTGCAGCTCCAAGTTTCTTCTTCTTTGTCATCTGCCAGTTCCAATAATCAACCACTTCACTTTCAAGTTTGCCAAAAACCTCTGAAAAAACTTTGTCTCTGAATTAATGTGACAATTATTTATTTTCTAATATCTTTAGGCCTTGCATCATTTCTTGTTATTCCTTTTCATATATGCTCACATTCTAGTTCCTTCTTCCTAAAGTTTCTCTTTCCAGAATATTTCCCTAAAAGTATAAACTGTTTAGCCTACATAAAACTCTGCTCATAGTATTCTGCCAATCTCTTAGGAAATGATGATAAGTAATTATCTAAAAACCCCTATTATCCAAGCAAAATGAGTCCAAAGCAAATAACTGCAAAATTTTTAAAATCTCAAGAGTGCAAATATTTAGAAATAAGTGAGACTGGGAAGTTTACTATACCATTTCATACTATGTGTTACAATTACTCATTTATTGTGACTTGTAAAATTTGCCGCGTGCTTTTCATAAAATTGCTTTCTTACATAAATAACACTAAGGTCTTAACTAATATTAATAGGGTAAAGTTCTATTGATGTTATTACTGGTCAACATTCAAATATCTTCCTCAGTCTGGCATCATAAGAGACTAATAATCTTAACATGTTTCTTTAATTCTTTTTATAAAAATAATTGCATAGCATTCTGTGATCCATCATCATGAATCAACACTATTAGAATTACATGTAAATAATTTAAACAAGTTTATGTTCCATATTTTTAATATGGAGTATCACAATGGGAAGAACTATATGTAGCTTTGAAGTGAGACAAACATGAATTTAAACACTGCATTCACTATTGAGCTAAATTACTGTCCTCTAAGCATCCTCATTTATTCATTGGTAGCATGTGGATAAAAACTCCTACCATGCAGGATTTTTTCAGATTTTTACAAAATAGTTTATATAAAGCAACAATCCCAGAGCCTAGTATATAGTGTATGTTCCAAAAATAGTGAAAAATTATTGTTAATGATACTATAAATTGATTATTAGGTGAGGTAGAAGTAGTTGATATATACATATGACTTTCATTTTCATTAGAGATTACCTGTTTCTTATTAAGTAGTTTACTAAATTTGGGATTTTTAGACTACTTTCAATGCTTAAACAACATGTAGTTAATAATGAAATATCCTAAGAATTTGTCATCAAATGTCATCATGTACCATATGGTTATAAAAACATTTTTAAATGTAACATTATTATATGCACAATCTAAAAAAGGGTACAAATGAACATATCTACAAAACTTATTCTTAAAGATGTAGAAAACAAACATGGTTACCAGAGGGTAAAGGGGGAAAGATAAATTGGGAGACTGGGAGTGACATATACACGCTACAATACATAAAACAGATAACTAATAAGGACCCTCTGTATAGCACTGGGAACTCTACTCAATACTCTGTAATGGTCTCTATGGGAAAAGAATCTAAAAAAGTGGATATATGTATATGTATAACTGATTCACTTTGCTGTACACCTGAAATTAACACATTGTAACTCAACTATGCTCCAATAAAAATTTTTTAAAAAGTAACATTAAATTTTTAACATTTCTATAATTAGAAATATTTTAAATCTGAAAACATACCACAACTATCTCAGTTCACTTTACTCTCAATGTATTTATTTACTTTCAATGTATTTATTTACATATACAGTTACTTACATAACAACTACTAGACATGACATAATCATTTAGCTATAGGTAAGATGACTATATAACTACTACCATCTATTGAATATAATAATTCAATAATAAATAATAATAAATTTTGGTAATTTCCAATGACTATTGTGTAATATAAATAAACTGAATCGTACAGAAGTCAACATGTTTATATAAACTACAGAAGTAATAAACTGGTTTGGCAAGGTACAGAAGAAAGGAGAAAAGTCTTTAAAGGTAGGTCAAACATTTTACAGATTAAGATCTTAGTGACCTTGTCACCTCACATCTCAATGGTCCTAAGTTGTAAACAGGATTTGGTTAAAGAGTTTTTCATAATCAAGGTACTATTTGTTAAGACATTTAAAAGTTACATGAGAAACAAATTTAATGCAACATTATGGCATGGTAGGAGTGGAATGAGTTACCACGCTATGAAATTCCTTAACTAGTAGGAGACCACATAATTACCAATAGGTAGAATAGCCGGGCCAATCCATATTTTGCATATTATACTTATCTGATTGAAAAGTCTAAAGTCAAGTGTCTTTCTTCAACATTTTAAGAGGGACATTTGCTAACGTGGCATAACACCTCGTTCATATTCCACCAGTAAAATGTTTATCTGAAAAAAGTAATACGTAGAAGTCAATAGTCAGTAATTAGTCATTAAAATGTTCATTAATTAGAGAATTGAAGTAAAATTATTTTCCAAGTATATATGGAATTACCAGAAGTATCGACTTTATTACTTTCATAATTATTTGATTTATAGCCAATTAAATCATAACAAAATACTAAGAAGAAAATATTTCAAATTGTAATGCAATAACGTATGTGCCAATAATTAGTCTGCTTTCTTGTGGTATACCAGGGCTCAATAAATAGATATTTTTAAAGGGGAAAAAAAACAGTATTTCTCCAAATCACATATTTCTACCTGCCAACATACTGAAAAGTTTGACTTAATATAGATGTATAAAAACAAAGATGCCAATTCTGTTTTAACTCCCTTTTTTGTCTCTTCTCAAACCATTTTAGCCTTCTGCAAACAGCATGCCTTTTTGATGAAAGCTGACAAAACATTCTATATGAGGCTTCCAAAGGCAAAACTGTGTGGGAAGTAAATTACCTCTAGCCTAAACACAGAGTTTCATAAGAATCAAATAATCTTACCTAAAATTCAAGTACAGTGTCAAGGAATAATGGACAGTTAAAGATATCTAGAGGAAGAGCCAGATAATTATTATTTCTCTTGTAACTACTGTGTTGGCCAAAAAGTTAGTTCTTTTATCCGTAAGATGGCTCTAGTAGAGCTTAGTTTTCTTTAACTTCATTAGAAACAATTTTGTTAGACTGTATTGTGACAACTGTCATATCAATGTGCATTAAAAAAAAAATCAAAATTAGTGAATTTGTGTGTAACCATTTTAGTATTGAAGATAGAGGGGGAAAAGCAACATTTTCAGCATACTATGCTTTATTATTTCAAGAAAGGTAAAAATGCAACTGAAACGCAAAAAAAGATTTGTGCAGTGTGTGAAGGAGATGCTGTGACTGATCAAACACATAAAAAGTGGTTTGCAAAGTTTTGTGCTGGAGATTTCTCACTGGACGATGCTCCATGGTCAGGTAGACCAGTTGAAGTTGATAGCGATCAAATCGAGACATTGAGAAGAATCAACGTTACACCATGAGGGAGATAGCCGACATACTCAAAACATCTAAATGAAGCGCTGAAAATAATTTGCATCACCTTGGTTATGTTAATCGCTTTAATGTTTGGGTTCCATGGAAGTTAAGCGAAAAAACCTTCTTGACCGTACTTCCCTATGCGATTCTCTACTTAAATGTAATGAAAACATTCCGTTTTAAAAACAAATTGCGACGGGCGATGAAAAGTGGATACTATATACAATAATGTGGAATGGAAGAGACTGTGGGGCAAGCTAAATGAACCACCAACAACCACACCAAAATCCGGTCTTCATCCAAAGAAGGTGATATTATATATACGGTGGGATACAAACGGAGCCCTCTATTATGAGCTATTTCTGGAAAACCAAACAATAAATTCCAACAAGTACTGCTCCCAATTAGACCAACTGAAAGCAGCACAACAAAAACTGTCCAGAATTAGTCAACAGAAAATGCATAATCTTCCATCAGGATAACGCAAGACCGAATTTTGTGTTATCCTGATTGCAATACAGATACATTGGTTTCTTTGATGACTGGGCAAAAACTGCTACAGCTTGGCTGGGAAGTTCTGATTCAGCCGCCTTATTCACCAGACATTGCATCTTCAGATTTCCATTTATTTTGGTCTTTACAAGATTCTCTTAATGAATTTCAATTCCCTGGAAGACTTTAAAAGGCACCTGGGACAGTTCTTTGCTCAGAAAGATAAAAAGTTTTTGGGAAGATGGAATTATGAAGTTGCCTGAAAAATGGCGGAAGGTAGTGGAACAAAATGGTGAATATGTTGTTCAATAAAGTTCTTGGTGAAAATGAAAAATGTGTCTTTTACTTAAAAACCAAAAGAACTTTTTGGCTAACCCAATATTGCAAAATTTAGGACAGATTTAAAACATACTAAAATTACGCCACTGTCTGTAGACCAGAGATTTAGAATTTATAACTGTGTTCCCTATAACTCTAAGCAACCTATATTTTCATCTTGTCCCCATTCTCACAATTCTTTCAGACATGGATTCTCTAACACTAATAGATCCCAAAATGTTTCCTTTAGACTTAGCTGTTTCTTCCTAATGGCCACAGAGGGAGTCAACTTAAACTGAGGAGGAAGACATTGGAATGAATCTGTCACTTACATAGCTGAACAAGTCAGAGTACTGCATTTAAAAATTTAGGGTTTGTATCAGTTAAAAGAGTTGGCTAAATGGCTTAAAAACAGGGGATTTAATTTCTTACATATAGAAGGTCCAGAGATAGAGATATTCCTGGATTGGATCAGGGACTCTACCAATGTCATTGAGAATCCAAGTGTTTTCTATCTTTCACCTTGCCCTTGGACTCATTGATGACTTCGCCTGAAACCACAGGATGAACTGCAACAATTCCAGGTGTCACATGTTGATATGATGACAGCTAGCCAAAAAAGGGGAGTGTTTTCCCTGTGTATCTCTTTCCATTGGTGAGAGAATCTTATTCTTAAAGCCTGTCAGACTTCCCCTTTCAGTGACCAAAATTCTATCCTATTTTCATAACTGAATGGGATGGGAAATGAAATAACGGTAACTGGTTTACACTAACTATGACCTTCCCCCCTGGGATGGGGGACAACTCAACCAAATTTTATTTGAAATACCCACTAGTCATTCCTACTACCATGTCTTTGGAGGCAGGGAAAATCTGACTTAAATCTCCCCTTCAAATCTTATGAACTCTTAACTTTATGCAACTACTTAACCTCTCAGTATTAGCTTTCTTTCTGAGAGATATAGATGTATATACAGGATATAGATAACAGTACAGATATATTTTTAAAGAGGTCTGTATTGTCAGATATATAAGGGTAATTTCTGTGGAAATACCCATTACAGAGCCTGATACATGGTAGAACCCAATAAATATCATTTTAATCAGTTTTCTTTAATCTGTAGGCCCTGCTCATTTCCCTCCTTCCTATAAGCAAAGCCCAATAATGTTCCATGGAGTATAGTCTAAATTTGATTCTCTCTCCAAAATGTTCATGTCTAAAAAGTCTTTTACTTGGTACTTTAATATTTCCTTCTACATATTCCTCTATGTTCTAAATATCAGCGTTACCAAATACTAGTTTATTTGAATAGTGGATCATGTACCCTGATTATAACACACACACACATATGCATTCTTTATTAGATGATAAATTCTGTAAATCAAATCAGCATATAAACTCCACCAATTATTTTAAGAAAGGGAGAAAGAGAACAAACAAGCCCCTAGTTGGATATAAAGGTTCCTTGTGAAATGTGTCTCTACATTCTCAGTCTCAACCTTTGCTCACCCCTGACATGTTTATGCTTTAATCACACTTGAATTAATTGCCCACTGTACTTTCCATGGTAATTTCCAGCTTCTTTAAATGTGTTATTACAGGTTCCTCTGTCTGGAACATCCTCCTCACCATTCTTCATTTGACTCATTCTTGTTCATCTTCATGATTCATTTCAGAAACCATCTCTCCACCAAAAAATCTTTCCAACTTCAAGGTTGGGCTAAATGCACTTCTTTTTCATTCCAGAGCACCTTTAGTTTACCGTTTGTCATAAAATACTGACGGTAGCTATTTTTGCATCTGATTTCTTTACTAGATTCTTTGACATATTCCAGATATAATTCCTGGGACAGAATTAACCACTCAATAAATGTTTGTTGAATAAAATTAAATAAACTTGTTTTGTAGATTCAGCACTCTGAAATGGAATATTAAAGACAAGCTTCTTATATAAATCAGTGTGATAATTTTTAAGAGCATTAAAATTAACACCTAAAAAGATTTTGATATAAAAAATACAGTAATATTTTTGTTTCTCAAGTACTTACCACCCTGCTAAGTGCTCTATACACATTTTCTTACATAATCATCAAAACACCCTTAGGAAAAAGTATTTTTTCCCATTTCAAAGATGTGGATACTAAGGCACAGAGATCTCACAGCTAGCTAGTCCCAAACCTGGGACCTGAACTACAGGTTTGTTGACCTAAAACTCATGTTTTAGTTATATTTTACTTTAGAACAGAGACTATTCTCCATATGTCATCTTGTTACCCATTCTTAATTCAAAATGGTCTCAGAAAGCACCAAGACAATTAAACTTTATAGTAAAACAGACAAAAATAATAATAATCACTTCTACAGACATAAGACAACAGAACATTTTACTCCAACTTTTTCTCCCTTTATTGAAATTCATGGTTGTTCACACTCAACAGCAACTGTGTAGATTTAGCACACTAAAATTGTTAAAACATGCTCTGCTATACTGTGATAGAACTTCCTAAAGAATTACCGACAGCATATTTCCTTAAATAAAATGTCCAATTTTTAATACTGTCTAATGGTACTGTCCTGCTCCCTCTTAAAACAGAATGTTAATCACTACATTTGCTACAAAGAAAGTTATTAGAAAGGTGCTCAAAAGCAATGATATCCACATTTATTAAATTTTCACTTTCTTGTTTAAATACTATCCTTGTTTACATAATTTTCATCATTATTCAAATGATTAAAAAAGCAACAACATGTTTAGTCACCTAAATATGTATTACTGTAAATATTTCATGAATATTGGAAGATTAAAGCTTCCAGTATAGGGGACAAAAACTGTGGAAATATTTTTAAAAGAGTATATAATATTTTATTTCAAGATATAATTAGTAAATATTCACTGATTTATATACAGGAAAATAAAAAATAATAAAAAAGTAATTGCAACTTCTGAAGTATCAAAATTTTAGCCTGTATGAAGGAAAAGAAAAAAAAAATGCTTTTGTAACTGAGGCTAATAACTTCTCTCTCTGGGTCTTAAATTTTAAAATACCTGGAAAAAATTATCATTTTAAGAATTCTTCCTCTAGCAAATAATTCCAAGTCTCATACATATTAGAAACAGAGCAAACATTAAAATACATTTAACATGGTAATCTGCAACCTCAGTAGAGTGCTGATTTTATATGTTTGTTTATAAAATCACCCAGAGCTTCTGAGTATTGAGAATGTTGCTGTTACTGATGTTCTTTTGTGGATGGCAAATACCTTAAATTCTGCAGCCCTGACTTTCTATACTGATTGAAACAGCTAATTGTGGAGCCAGTGCCAAATATCCTTTGTCTTTGTACATCAGGCTGTCTGTTCCCACTGTTGTGCAATGTCTGTTAGGTGTTGGACAAATGAATGGCTAGGCAGAATGTATACAATGGACTGAATCCCCTTGAAGTATGTTTGCATGACTTCCATAAATTTCAATGTGAGATAAGTCTGAGCAGAGGCTTTAATTTCAGGCCCACAATCACTGCAAATTTTTCTATATGCTCTGTGTAACAACTGTTGAAAGTCTTACAATAACTGGGAATCACAGTTAAAAATCAAAATTACCAAATTTTTCATTGAGAATGAATTTAAAGGTTTTAGTTTATTCTACAGCATATGACTTATTTTTTTCTTTATTAAACATTTCAATGTTTACAATTAATGGCTTTTTTTTAATAAAAGTGTAGAGGATACTGTAAAGAAAATGATATTCTCAGGTCTTGAATTAGAAAAGCTTAAACACACATCACCATCCTTGTCCAAAAACTAAATCTGTTCTCACTGTATCATAATGTTCAATTAATAAAACTTTTTCAGTATAATGTTTTGTTAACTGATAAAAAGTTAACAGAAAAATATGTAGAATTCAGGGAAATGGCAACACACTGTTTACAACATATCCACCACACAATGACTATGTGAATGTTTAGAGTACAAGGTGTTTACTTGCAGTGTGTTGAATGGTAAATGCAACACAGCAAAAATAGTCAGTGTAAACTTCCCCTTGTTAGCATACAATTCAAGGTCGGTTCTTTTCTTCCTTCACTTCTTTCTTCTTCTCTCTCCAGCCATGGAAATAGAGCTCAGTTATTTCTGCATGGAGGCAAGGTGAATGAGGCTGTCGTTCCTCCTCGCAGTGCTATTTATTACAGGTCACCGACATAATACAGCTATTTTTTAAATGAAAAAGAAAAAGTTATATAGCATTATCTCACTTACTTGGGTATTTGAGAAGAATGTGCGGAATATTATTTATTTATACAGAAATCTGCCTACTGAAAGACATCATCTTGCTTTGAGGGGCCTCCTGCTGGCAAACTGAGCAACCCTGTTATTATAAGAATTAAAATGCGGCACACTGTATGAAAGAAAACATAACACAGTCCTATAGTGTGAAGCTGTGTGGATTTTCAACCTGTAAAAATACATTATTCCAATAAGGGCAAAACTTAGGAAATTTCAAAGTGTATCACAATTTGGGACTATCTATGTAGTTTCATTGTTCTCAGCTATGAGATATATGTTATACATATTTAATGAATAGTTGTATTACGCATAATATGACAATATCAGACCTACTCTGACCATAAACCAGTCTAATGCACTAATAAATTAATTGATAAGGAACTGATTTTCTAGATAAGTATATCTCAGTTTGCAGTCTGAGAGATCGAGGCTATGCCTAGAAAAATAATCTTAGAAAACATAATTCTAATCACTGTCTCTAATCTCAACTATAGATATGGCAGCAATTAGTTCTTCCTCCATAATGCCCTCACTGCAAATTATATTCAAGAATGAATGTTACTTCTCAATTACAAATTACATAATTTCATCTCAGAATTTCCCAAGACTCACCTAAAAGTCCTGGGAAATAACTGAATATTTAATAGCATCAGGGCTAATAAATATACTTCAACATTTGCATACTTGTAAAAACTACAGAGCATAACACAAAACATTAAGAGAACTGCTGTGATGCATGGAACCACTAAGAATCAAAATATTTGTGTAAAAATAAACGATTTGGGGCACTACAAGACTCCAGTAGGTACAATTTCGATATTTGTTGTGAAGGACAACTTTGGCAATTCACTTATACTGCGTAATTTCTAAATATCTGAGTAAATAGAGAGCTCAAGTTGTTATAAGAACTCTTTCAGAGTTGAACTATAGGAACAGGAGGGAGAACTGGCAAAAATGAATTAACTACTGTGCTGAGGTAATATCTGCTAGCCTAGCCTCTAGCTCCACATCTAACTCCTGCTGGAGAAACACTGTTCAGGGAGGGGGTGGGGGTGAATGTAAGGTCTTAGGACACGAATAGTTGCATGTCAGGCACTAATCCTAGAGAAGATTTCTTTCACAAGTCCTGAGACTATTCCAAATAGGGATCACAGTCAAAAGAGACAGCTGTTTATAAACTCCTCTGAAAATAGTTATTTGGGACTACCATTCCTGCCCTTCTTGTGTGTTCCCAAAATCATGTGCACTGATGTTCCTAATCAAGATTTCTAGTGGAGAGGAATGAAAAACCTATAAAATCTGTTTTCCTAAATTTTATTTCTCAAAGTGAACATAAATCCAGAGAAGCTTGCTATCATTCCTCTTAGCAATATAATGTAGTATAGATCATTCATCTCTGAATTTTAAAAAAAGTAAAATAAATGCTACTCAATTGGAATATTTTAACATTTTATTACTATTATAAACATAAGAAATATGACTGAAATGATGAGTTACAAGGAGTTATATGTAATACAGGTATACCAAAATTTAATCAAACAATGCATACAACTTCCCAACTCTCTTCTTGGAAAAACTGCAAAACATCACGTTCTTTTTCAGGAACATATTGATGGTGACAGTCGCTTCAGTGATATTAAAGCTACTGCATGAAATGATAAAGGGTAAATAAAATGGCTATTGGAAATTGGCCTCACTAAATCTGAGGAAAAGCATTCATTTTAAAAATCAATAATTTTCTGCTTTTAAGCTGTATTCATTTCAGGCAGAAATGTCCACAGACAAACCCACTTTAGCATATTTGCAAAAACTAAATAAAGGAACAAAATGATTTGAAATAAAACAAAAGTTAAAAATCCAAAATGCCACACACAGATAAAGACTACACATTAAATGAGTACTGAAGGAAATGAGTGACAGAATAATGGCAAACTCTTCCTAACGTACAAGCGGAAAAGAGGAAAAGAGGAAAATTGCTTCCATATTTGGTGATATGAGGCAGGGGATTAATTCATAAATACATGGAACCCTATCAAACCGTATAGTATTTAAACATTATAATGATATATTTTAAGTAATAAAGGCAAAATTTGTAACAAAACTGATAGAAACTGACTGCCCTTTCTAATGCAAAAGGCTCTCCAGACTGGTTTTTAAGTAGGATATTGACTGGCAGTGAAAGATTAAGACTGCTTTGTAAGAGCAGAATGAGTTGGTTCCTGATTCATGGATGTAATTAGAACCACTCAGGGGTGGAGGACAACAGGATCTAAAACAAAAGCCAGCATGGAGTGAGATAAAGGAAGGAGAGACTGGCTGAATGTTATGTGGTAGTCATTTCGTCTCTAGCATTCTTATTTACCCGTTCAATATTCCTGCTTCTCTCATAAACTCAGCATATTGTCTTTCTTTAAACTCAAACCTTGAATGTTAACTACTCTCATTCCCATTACCTTACCATTGAATAGGACTAAACCAAATTATACACCAAATACCTGGTTAAAGGTCACCACAGTAACAACGATTGTCATTTACAGAATATATTCATAAAGTTTAATCTGCTACTGGTATCTTCATTTAAAATATATTAGGACATCTTAATTGCATAAATATTCTTTAAAAATTTCTCTGATTCAGATATGCAGATAACACTTCTTTTTGTCTAAATTTGTGATCAACCATAGGTTAAAGAGCATGTCACATTAATGATAAATAACAACAAAATCAATGGAGGAAAATCAGTGGTATTGACTGGGATTATAGTTTAATACTCCACTTTCAGTCTGCATTTAAGTAAAAATTACAGTTGTAGCTGCATGAAATCTCAATCCCAAACTTAACACCTGCATCTAAAAAACATAAAAGTTAAGATGTTGGCATGTGACAATTATTTTATGTCACTATCCTCACATCTGAATTTTTAGTAATTTAACTATTATATTAAAAGGTCTTGATTTTACTGCTACATTAAAAGGTCTTAATTGCAAGAGTATAACTCATAGTGTGTCTCAGAAAGTCTGATAGAAACTTAATCACACATCTCCACTGCCCATATTATTCTGAAGCACCACCTGTCAGCTGAATAACATAATGGCATGTGATGGAGCTTGTGAACCAAATTTCTGTCTCTCAGTCTAAAGACAATAGCCTAAATAAAAATATATTTTTTCTTATGCTGCAATTCACAGCATCTTTGAAAGTTTCCAGATTGGTAAATAAGAGAAATAACTATTTTCTTGATCTAACTCATGGCAGTAGGCAGGTTTAGGCTGTTGCCAGAAAGCAAGTATTCAACTTTAGAAGAGTAAAAACTGCCCTTCCCAGTAGTAATACTGTTTCAAAGCCTAAGGTCCTGAGGTCTTCCAGTGTTCATCAGCGAGTGAGCACAACTGGCAGAACTCTGTGAATTAAAAACTTTATGATGATATGCATAGCCTTTGATTCCTTAATTATCAAAATAAATGTATAAAAACCATGACATAGGGAAAGAATTTAATAATCACAACATTCTACAGACTGTCTTCTATGTGAAAAAATCTGTTCAGTATTTGTAGATAGATCTTGAAGATTCTGCTCCAGCGTGCAGAAATTTTTCCAAAAATACATTCAGTCATACATTATATTAGTTGCGCCCTATCTTGAAAAGTTTAAATGCCTATAAAATGTAACATAAAAAGTTATCTCATGAATTTGATTAAAAACCATTTTCTCTTGAAGGCGTTTTAAAAAACAATAAGGATGAAAGGACAGAGGATTTGAGTTTGCCAGGTAAACATAAATCTTTGGAACAAAACTGTCTCCCTAAGCTCTTTTTTTTAATACCAAAACTATAAAAAAAGAATATGAAGGAAAAATGATTGGAGAAAACTGCCCCTCACAGGGAGCCAATTCTTTCCCAAATAGTCTACTTACAGTACTCATGCCTATCTATATACACAATGATTTTGCAAACCAATATTGCATTACCTGTTTATAAACAAAGGACATACAACTGATGTTCAAATTATGAGAAAGGGAAAGTCCATGGTCTTCTCATATTTAACATTTTGTAACTTGGCATGACATTTCTTTTTTTGCTTTTAACTGCTTTAGCTATCATACGACTTCTAACACTATAGTGTATATAATGTAATTAACATTTATTGAGCATCTATGTGGTAGACACTGTTTTACATGTACTATCTTTTTTAACCCTCTTAACTATGAGGTTGATCTCAATATAAGATCCCCTTTTTAGATGAGAAAATTGAAGCTTAAAAAGATTAAGAAATTAACCCATCTTTACATGGTTAGTATTCAAACCTGGACTATTTAATTCTTAAGTCCCTCTATTTAACCTCTACTTCAACTCTTTGTAATATTTCACTTAATATTATCAATTTTAAAATGACTAAACTGGTTACTCTATTTGAAGTATTATAAGTATACTGAAATTATAATGTGACAATACAAAAGTAGCATATATTGCTGATATACTTGATCTTGTTTCCAAGTTTTGCATATTCACAAATATATCCGTTTATTAATAATTATCATGGGTATCAAATACAATAATTGTTAATGGCCAAAAATAGGTAACAAATGAATATATATTGTCAATATCCTTCTTAGAGGTTTTAGTTTATTTTCATACATAAAATATTGCAATTTGGACCATGGAAAATTGACAGGAGCTTAAGCACTGCTGATTTGCCACCTGCACAGATGCTTGTCATTTGGTAAATCATTAAATCTCCCTAAATCTCTGTTTCCTTGACTGTAAAATGAGGACAGTACTGGCCACGTTGTGAAGTTTAGTTGAGATACTGTATGAGAAGTGCTTTAACACACTTCCTGACACAGTAGTCCCTTTGTATTAGATATTATGACTTGTTGGCTTTTTATCAATGAAGAATTAGTTGTGTTTTATAGAAATTTACACCAATTAAGGTTTTAAAAGCACATTACACAGTGAAAAGAGAAAAGTAAAATGTTGGACTGCTTGAGTCAGAGACACTGGGTGTATCCATGTAGAGACACCCAGCAGGCATTAGCAACAGGAAGGAGTGGAGCTCTGGAGAGAGGGAAGAGCTCTGAATAACCTACACAGAGATGAGACAGGGGAAAGGATCCAGAAACTGAGACAAAAGAGTAATTAAGAGGATCAAGGCCAGATAGAAGCTTGAGAAAGACTTGTTGAGTAGGTTATCTTCACTCACTGTCTCTTTAAAGATGGATAACCAAAATCTTAAGTCTAAAGTATACCCAATAATAGCCAAGTAGATTGTTAGAATATTGTCTCTGTTGAGAACTGACTCTGTGATCTTGGCCAGTTATGTCATTCTCAGTCTCAGTTTCCTTATCTTTAAAATGGAGTTAATACCACCTACTATGCAGATGTTAGGGAACACTGGAACTAACACATACAGGTACCAGCACAATCACAGTGCTTGGTGTAGAGGAAGCATTAAACAGATATGGACTGAGAAACTGAGGAGAGGTGGTAAATCAGGAAGACTTAAGGCGGAAGGTAGTATGTAACAGGAATGCAGTTTTCATACCAGGAGAACCTAAAAGAATGTTAAAAGAATGGCAACAAAAGAAAAAAAGCAAAACATTTCATTTAGTGTAGGTCTTACACTACAGATCCAAAAGACATAGTAAAAGAGATGGAAATGTCAAAGGCGTTGAAGAAAAATATTTCCCAAGCAGACTGAGAAAGGTTTACTTTATTTGTAACCAACTGAAGCATGCATATATGCCTTCATCTTTTTATCTCCTTTTGATTTTTCAGTCCCTTTAGAAGAGCGCTTCTCTTCTGCTCTGATGTCTTAACACTTTACCCTCCACTCAGAACTAGAGGCCCAGATTTCTAATAACCTGCCCTGCCTATGCCCTCACCTTCTTACATATGTTTCTCCCCCTGGTTGAGTTAAACCCAGTCTTAAAAATACCTTGCTGGCATAAACCCAGAAATGCAATGAAATATTTGTATACTTTTAGTCTGTATTGTGTGGTTTTTGAAATTGAGAATGATTTATCTGTGATAGTACATTGCATTAGAGGTATGAAGTCTAATATAAAGATTATTGAGAAAAAATAAGAGCAAAATATTTTATATTTACGGAAACCAAACTTTAAAAGATCCTTCACATATCCACAAATCTATTAAGGACAGGTAGATAGTGAAAAGCATTTGGGTGGGAATCCTTGTCATAGAGACAGAGTGTGGCTTTCACTGCTTCTATTTTTCAGAGACCAGGAAAGGATATTTGGGCATGACATGATTGGGAAAGACCCTCAGGGTGGGAAGAGCCCTCAGAGGCCACAGAACCAAATCCCCACCCTCAACATCACTGACCAGTTGTTCTTCAGCTGCCTCATTCATTCCTTATCATCACAGAAGAGGTTAGATCAAGAGTTTACTACCCCACACACACGAAGGAACTCACCACCTCCCAGGACAAACCATTCCAACTTTAGGAAGTTCTAACTGTGAGAAACTCCTTGATGGTGTTCAACCGAAATCTGACGCCTTACAATTTCAAACAGCTGCTAATGTTTCTGTTCTCCAAGGCTACACAGAACAGTGCTAATCCCTTTTATATGTAACAGCCCTCCAACTTTTGAAGACAGTTATCATGTCCTCTTCCTAAGCCTCCTCTTTTCCCTGCTTGGCATCTCCTTCTTTCTTTAATCATTCTTCAAATGAAATGGAACTCTATTATTTTGTTGTACATATAGTTCTCTTTGCAAAATAATAAATCATACGTCCAAACGTAAGTTACCTAAAGTATCATAATTAAGGCGATACTCACTTCTTTTACAATATTACATTTTAATTGTGCAAAAAAAATTTTATTGAATGTTTTCTTATCCATCACAAATGAAAAGAGTATACGTGGTGCCCTCAAGGGACAGACTCATATCTTAAGTAACTTAATACACACTCACGGAATAGCTGACACCTTGCCAGATAAGCTGTTCATTCTGATTAACAATATAAGCATGTAATATGTTTATCCCACATAGTTATGACAATTGCAAGTTCAAATTGTTGTGATTCTTCAGCAGCCCAATTTATTGACACACATCACACAGCAGCATCTGTTTCACTCTCAGGAAAATTCACAGCCTCTGCTTTATTTGAGTCCTCTGGCCTGCCTTACTCATGTGATTTTCTCCTAGGTTAATTCAATATGCGAACCAGTGACATCCTGTCTATTGTTTTAAGCCCCTTCTTTCCAAACTTCAAGTCAAATAATAAAGTACCTAAGCTATGATACACAATTTAGAAATATGCCCCCTTCATATTGGCTAATACTTAATGGCAGAAAAGTTAGTATGACACTTCACATTCCTATTATTTTAAAATATTTATGGCAAAATTTTTATTATGTGTAAGAGTAACATTCACAGTATTTAGTGACTATCATGGCAAAAGAACATAAGAATGGATCACAGTATATGCCAAAGCAGAGATCTGAAGGTCCCTTATTGTGACAGGTATTAATTCTTTGGTTGTTTGACCTGGGAAAGTCTGAAGGAGGGGTGCCAGAGGAGGGGTCTGGGAAAGCCAATCAGTAAGAATGTATTTTAATATTTTATCAAACAATAAAAGCATAAGAAACTAAGCTTATAGTTGGATGCCAGTCCTGGTAATGGAATATACTTTGTTGCCCATATCCTAATGCAAAGGTTTCTAGGATTTTGAAAACACCAAACAAAAGTCTCAACGTTCTCAGTAGAATTAAAAATAGACATGAAAGTTGTTTTTTTCATATATTTGAGTACGAAGCATTGAAAAGCATTTGATCTTGACTTCCTATGAAATCAAAGATGTCTTTAGCTTAAAACCTTCATGTGCTATATCAGCATATATACAATTACTACAGATTTTAATCAAGAGAGAAGCTGTCTGAAAAAAATTAACCTTGAAATAACCACTGGAAATATGATGAGATGAACAATTCATGAATATGAGAATTATTCTCTATAGTGAGCTTGATTATGGAGAATGCAGTCTTGAGCCATGACAAAGCTCTAGCAGATACATAAATAACACTATAGCTCTTTAGATACCTTTACAATACACTATGATATAAAAGACTTTTGGGATGTTTCTTGAGATATTCCCAAACATGGATATTATTGTACAAATTCCTGGCTTTTTCAAGTGTTGTGACTTTTTTTTTCCAGACAAGTTAGTCTCACTTAGAAATCCACTAAAATTTATTCTTTTTGATGATGACACTTTTTTTACAAAGAGCAGGGTTTGCATTTTTTGTTTGTTTATATTGTTTTATAGCTACTTCCTGATAATTAAAGTGGATCACTTCCTATTGGCTTATCCAGCAGATGAATGACATACTAGGCTGGAATCAGAAAATTATCATAAAATAATGGGACTTCTGATTCATTCACAAGTAGTCAAAATCCTTGAGTATCCAAAGCCCACTATATATGTCCTTGAAACAAAGATATTTTGGATGGTTTGACATATTTTATTTTCAGCAGACCTGGAACAATTGAAATGTTTTTGTTTTTCCCTTTTTCTCATTAATAAACCTACCTTCACAGTGCTCATCCTGCCAGTGAGAAATGTGGCACTTACAGAAATTTATTTTTATATAGCCTATAAATATTGAGTGAAAGCTGTTAAACTGTGGGAGACAAACTTCATCTGTACCTTTCAAAGAGTGGCTGAGTCAGTTTGTAGGAGTGAAATAGCATGTATCAGATCTAAATTTGCTAAACAAAATTAGCTGCGTGCCATTCTGTTTGTCTTATCTCTTCCTCTGGCTCATGGTGTGCTAATTCTGGCCACAAGCAATATAGTAAGTACAGAAAAAATAATAAATATCCTTTTCATCAACAGTTACATAAAATGTTTTGTCTATTTCAATTTATCTCAAAGCTTTTTATATTTTCAAATTTCATTCTGCACTTAAAAAAAAAGAAAAGAAAAAGGCCACTAAAGAATTGTATCTGAATACCAATCACTTCAGTTTCCATTAATTCCAAGTACACTTTTAGAGGTTTCAATATATCACCAGGGACAATGGGTCTGCTAAATTTGAAGTTAAAACAACTGGGAAATATTATTAACTGTTAGCTGATATTTTCATAGTAAAAGTGTGACTTGAAATACTAATCCTTTTATTGTAACTTAAATGTGTTAATATATTAGTTGTTAAAATATTACCAAATATCTGAGCTGAGTACTGATTTTAATTTAGATGCATTGTCTCATTCACAGCTAATAATGTCTATTGTAGTTAAAATGATTACGTTTAACATAGCCAGAGGGTAAAAGTCAAAGACAGATTTTTAACTGTGCTAAATAACAAATGATTAGAAATTCAATGAGCTATATTTTAAGTGGTAGGGCCTTAGTAATATAGCTTTTGTATACCAAAACTGACAAGATTCTTTTAAATCACACCATCATAAACCAACCATTTTGAACTACAGAACTGCACAAGAGACAGCATTACATGACTCATTTAAAAAATATGGCAAAAATAAAATAGATATATACCTGGATTAGGCATGTTCACATTTAAAGTGGAAATATTTTGAAAATTATCTCTACAGAGTGCATTATTTCATCCAAAGATATACTGAAATGCTTTACAGTGTGATTTTACTCTTAATGAAATTTTTTTTCTCAAAACAAGGCATTCTTCTACATTAATAGTAGATACTAACTACATGCAGTAGGAGAAAAACAGTAAAAAATTATATAATGACACCCAAAATTCACACTGAGAAATACTACTTCTTAAAATGTATAATTTTCAAACATAAGCAGAAGTACCACAAAGTTTCTTGTAAAAGGCTTCAGCTTCAGAGCCCCCCTCTTGCGTTGCTGCCTCCCAAGGCCCTGTACTTAATTTGTATTTTTATTTCTGTATTGTTTTTAAAGAGGTTCCCCAAACTGCATAAATGCAGATCCCAAAATCTTGGATATGACCCTGCTTTGAAGTTTTCTCAAGAAGACAAAGCTTATATGATGATTTCCTTAACACAGAACAATATACAACACACACACACACACACACACACACACACACACACACACCCCTCCTCTGGGGAATATAATGGAGGAGCTGAAATGCAGAGTAACCTAAATGAGGACTCCTCAAAAGATAGATTTATTGGATAGGTTTCTTGAAATGGCTCCAGGCAAAGCATAAAGAGCTGTTGACCTGACGGCAGAAGGATTTGGTGCACTTAAGCATCATTTTCTCTCACAGTGGGGCAGGTAGAGCAGAGGAGCCATGCTTTTGAAAGAGTCACTAGCTCCTGTGGCTAGGAGAAGGTATGAAAGAGGAGGAGCAGCAGGATGGCAGAGGCAGCTGGCTCAGGACAGGGCAGACATGTAACTGCACCAACGGATGCACTGGTCAGGCTTCACCCTTACATATTACTACTTTATATGTCTACTTCCTCATCTGCAAGGTAGGGTCAATAATACCTGACTCAAACTTTCTTCTCAGGATTCTTAAAGGAAAAACAATCAGGAAAGTTCTAAAAAATTTTCAAACAGAGGTAATAACGTCTCCATACCCAATTTTCTCATTAATAAGATTACTCTGAAGACTGTTAGGTAAGGTTTGAAGTTACATTAACTCTTTCAGACCATTATAAATTAAGGCACACTTGGGGCACCACAGTGGCCCAGAAAAGTTGACAGTTTCTTGGAATCTGATACTTGAGAAGAAATGTCTGGAAGAGCAGTTTCCCTGGTAGAATCTGACACTATAAACACTATAATCATTTCACCAATTTTCAGAATGCAGAGTGAATCATCTAAAAGAGCAGCAAAGAGAATCCCAGTCACCTCTCAGTTCAGTTATGCTGCAAGTATTTCTTTTATAGGATCCTTTTAAATGGGAGGCATATGTCTAGTTGTCTATTTTAAGATACTGAGAAATCTTAATATTAACAAAGTTGTATTATCACATACATCTAGGAATATAAAATGCCTCATTCTGGCTTGAACCTTTTTTTCATGAAATACTTAGCATTTCTCTGAAGGCAAATTCCTCCCAAGAGTTTGGAAAAATCACTTAATAACATATTTTTTGTATTGTGTTTCATTGGCCTCATCTGTCCTTCTTTAAAAGAAAGGGGAAATCTAGCCTCTTGAGCTTCTTATATGTCCTCCTCAGTGCCTAACATGGTCCTCAAACACACTGATAGGTCAGTATATGTTTACTGCTTAAACTGATTAAAATTTTTAAATGGGAGATAAGTAAGAAACAGCAAAGTAACGGCCACATGAAAATAGTAGACTGCAAGATAGTTACATATTTAAGAATGGTATTTACATACATTTAACTTACCAAAAATAAAACTAACAAAAATACTGTGTACCATATTATGAGCAGACTCTAAAAATGGGAATGAAGACAAATGATATACTCTTGGAAACACTCCATTGAAAGAAATACCCTAGGAAGCTCAAGAAAGCAACTAAGGAAATTCCCAGGGTAAACACGTCTAATATCTATTATTAAGAATTCTATAATTATGTTTTTAGAGCAGCTTACTTTGTGCACTTACATAGTTTAATTACAAATAATAACCATCCGTGAATGAGCTTAAAATTGTTTCAGCAAATGTATGTTATTCTTTCATTTAAAAAAATATTTTTAAAGAGCTTACCATGTATGTGGCACTGCATTAGTCTCTGCAGGGGATAAAAATGCTCGCTCTTAAAAAAGTTAAAACTATAGAATGGTTTAAGATTAAATGCAGATAGGTGGTAGAGATAAGATTAGGGTAGCAAATAAAGGAAGATGTAATGAAGAGGTATGATTTAATGTGGAACTGGAAGGATTCAACAGTTTGGACATTCAGGGGCAACTAAGGGAGCCATGAACTCCAGAGAAAAGGGTTAGTAAAAGGAAAGGCAGCACACAAGGCTTTGGAATACTGACTAGGTCAGCCTGGTTCTTAGAATACATCTTAAGAAACTCAAGACTGGATTAAAAAGGAAACTGAAGACTATTTTAACAGGCTTTGAACTCTGCAATGGAAATCCACTGAAGGCTTCTAAATAGAAATTAGGATAATAAAAGTATTATATTAGAAATGGTCATCTGGCAGTGACAAGAAGGAAGTCTTGGAGGTAAAAGGACATTGAACAAGGGGATCAGTAAAGAGGATCTTGCAATAGTCTGTTCTGAGTTTTTAAGAACTAGATGAGGTCAACACAAGTCTTAGGGAATAGATTTTAATAAGCCATACAATCAAATTTCCTTTGGGGGCGGGGGAAACTTGTCTAACTGCTCTAGTTCAAGACAAAATGATCAGACAAAAGGAACTCTTAAAAATGAAAGTACGTGTCTAAAAGAAATATTTTTCTATTTTATTTTTATTTGGTTTTCATAGGTCCCCATAGGGTAAAAAAAAAAAAAAAAAAAAAACCCTCATATTCTTATATTCTCTAAGCCTACAGGGAAGAATAGGAAATAATGACAAATAAAATTTGTAGTAAAAGAAGAGTTCGCTTAAAGCAATATGCCATCCATGATCTCAATTAGGCATCCCCTGCTAGTAAGGAGGACCCATCCTGAAACAGAGGACTGCACAACTTATTACTCAAGCTATAACCATACTAGATATAGTCATAGAACCTGGAGAATCTGTTGCCATTTTTTCAGTCCTAACCAGCCATAACACATCCTTAGCACATCACAGAAGACCTGAAGACGCATCTTTTGAGAGCAGGTTTACAATACCCATTTGTATTCTAAAAGCTTAAAACTTGGATGTCCACCCAGACCATATGCATTTGGGACTAGACGTAAGTAAACGTCAGAAGAATAGTAAAGATATGGTAGGTAAAATCTATGATTTACAGGTCTGATCTTTTTGGAAAATAAAAGAGTGCTTATTGCACCCTTCATTTTCTTCTCTCTTAACACTTTTAGACTATGTTCCAAATGAAATACAGAACATTCATAGAGCATTGATTCCTATGACTTTAACTCTCTGGATTCAGAAACTGTATCTTGTACATTCTTATTGGTGTTTAGTATGCTTCAGTAACCCCACAATATTGGAAATAACATGATTAACAGTAATGATCCTAAGCTACCTCTCAAGGGAGAGGTTTAATGATATTGCACAGGAAGTTTTCTGGTGTCTATGTTAATGTTTTACGGAGGGGGGCCCATTTTCGTCACAAATTCCTAACAGGAAGTGACTCTTCCTGCCAAAACAGGTTTAAACCTCCCTTCTGTCACTATGGCCCATGAGAATGCTGATCATGTTTGAGAAAGCTCTGGTGCTTGAGGGAAGTCAGGGACAACCAGACAGAGTTAAGGTTAAGTCAACAACATTCAAAGTCATAAGGCCCAGGGGCAGCATCTCGCAGAAGCCAACTAGAGGGAGGCAAATGCACCATAGAAGTAAATGTATAAAGCCTTAGTACTTAAAGCTGAGCTTACGCACTTGTACAAAAAATAATTGTAATGCTAGAAGGGCCTGAAGAAAGATGAGGACCCAATAAGGACAGTGGTTAAGATAAAGGACCTTGGGTCCAAGGATTGGCCTGGATGAATCTGAAATACTTCCGTGGATTTGCTAGTTAAGGATCCCAACCAACTAACTGGTCATGAAGAACCCACTGTTTATCCTTTATAATCCATTTTCTTAAAGCATGCATACTGCTTAATCCAGAATGAAGAAATAACCATTCTCTACTTATTGGTCATCTTCACAGTCACAGGTAAAAGAAACTCTTGAAGGCACTATTATATACAGATACTAGCATCGGCAACTCTTACCTGACTTTTAGGGTCAAATTTCTATGACCAGAATAGGCACTACCAAACTGATATATCATTGTACAGAACTATGTCTTAAAAAGTTGCTTTATTTCTTTAATCTTAATGTGCTGTAAGTTATAAATGCAATCAATGATTATTCCTTAATACAAATTAAACATGATCATCCCACAGTCTTCCCCTTGAAAAGAACTTCACAGTCTGATAATTAAGCCCATGGTTCTAATCCATTTGTTTTCATTCAATCTTCCAAAACTCTTAAAATAATCCAAACTGAAATTTATTTATTCTTTTTTCTGTAAGTGTCTGCAACTTTTCAAGTACTTCTGTGTATGTTAAAATGATATTAGTGTTGGGAGCTGCCAACTAACTTATATTACCTAACTTTTCTGGGCTCCCAGTTTCCTCACCTGAAAAATGAAAGGAGTGGACTCGATGAGTGGTTTTTAAATAGTGCCAGATATCTGTAAAGCCAGCACTGGAGCATAGATGCCAGAGCAGGAGAAAAGTGGGAGAGTACCAAAGGCAGCGGGCACAAAGCTGGCTTCTTGATGAAGCTTTAACAGAAGACCTCTCCTTTTACCCTTTTACCTGTTTTAGATACCAGGGCTACACACATGAATTCACTTGGGGGCAGGGAGAGATTCCTCTGTAAAAAATAATTGAAAACCAATGGATTTCTTTTTTCTAAAAAGTCTAAACATTCTTTTTCTGTCTAGCTGTCATTAAAAAAAATTCAAAATGTTAATTGTTTAAGTATCACTTTCAGCTATACAGATAGAGATGAGGAAATTGAGACACAAAGCAAGAAGTCTAACCTAAGATCACATAGAAAAATGATTGTTTGACCAGAATCTAATTCTCCTAACTTCTATTCTGCTGCTTTATTCTGTAGCATTCCACAACAGCAGGGCTGCTGCTGCACTACCCATGGCTCAGCACTTTTCCCATTAAATTCTATGTGGCTGCTGCCCCCTGGAGTTGTGCCAAGCAACAGGCCTGCAAAACAACCATATTTAAAATGAAAACAACTATAAAACAATTACTACATGTTCAAAAAAGCACTTTAGAATTAGGCCCCCAAATATCCATATATTTCACCTCTATGTTATAAAAGTGAAACAGTTCTCTTCCCTCTTGAAAAATTAGTACAAATAGAAAGCACCAGTTGAAGTGTCAAATATTAAAACAAGAAAGTGGCTTTAAAGCTTTGATTAAAGCACTGGAAAGTAGGTCAATTTACTTAATAAACCTGTTAGAATTATCAACAACTTATAAAAAGCCAAATAAGACAAAATCTAAAGAGACCATAGAGCAATTCTGAAAAATAGAATTTTGGGGAAATAGCCTTCAAATACAAATTCTTTAGATTTAATAATCTATTTCATTTAGACAGGTACTCTTCTGACAGCGATGGTCTGTTAGAAAGCTTACATTATGTTTATTAACATACGTGTTCATGTTTTAAATATATCAATTAACTCATTACTGGGATGTATCTCAATATCACAGAAGACTTTAAAGTCATTTTTCAGAAAACTGCCATACAGTGGAGAAATAGAGAATACATTACATGCATTTCCCCCTCAGGCATGCAAGCCAAGTCACAAAGACACGGAGTGAGGTTGCTCAAGGTATTAAAAAGAAACTGGAGGAACAATGTCCCTACAATATATAATCCTGATTTGAACCACCTGGCTATGTCCTCTGTCACACTTAACCACACAATGGGTAGGCAAAATCCCCTTCAAATTATGTAGGAAAGCTACAGTTTCAGGAAACAATGATCTAAGATCTTTTTTATTAAAAAAAAGAAAAGAAAATTGAGGGATTATTTGTCATTACAAACTGTAAATTTCAGTCAGTAGAAATACTAGAAAGCATGAAAGGTAAGGTTTTACTTTAACTGCCTAATATTTATAATAATTCAGAAAATGAGTGTTAGATAAAGATGCAATTTGGTTCCATATGGTCAAATGTAACATAGCAGAACATTTCTAAAATGATATAACCTGGAGAAAAGTTTATAATTTGATTAAATTCTACCCTGCATCCATACTCAGTAGATCACTGTCAAAGATAACAATGGAATATGCTTGGCAATTAACTTATGTAGAACAGCTATTGTCTTAAACATTCATAAGCTAATTTCAATGTAAATATTAACATCTCATTCTATAAAGCAGTATTTCTCAAAGGGATGAAATCAAACAGCAAGTGCCAACAAGTGTGTAGGTGACAGACACCTTTTTTGATCATTTGCTTCATTTATGTTACAGGCACTTACAATTTACACATGGATATCCAATAGCAGCAGGACACTGTAAAATAAAGCAAATACTTGTTGCTATTTTTAATATATCCTAAATATTCTTAATAACTAGATTGAAATAATACTAACAACAATACCACTCTAAAAAACTGCCATGTTTAAGGCATTCTAATTCAATTTATTTTCTAAAATGTGCACCTTACATAGTCATTAATCTCAAAGTGACTCTAATCACAAACCATCAGAGAATATTTAGGTAGAGTGTATTTCCTTACATCCCCAGCGTTTTTTTAATGGCAGTAGTCTACCTTCCTTCTTTGGTCAAGAGGGGAAAAGAGGGAAAAAGAAAGGGAAAAGGGGACCTCTTTGTAGAAAGATCTGGCCTTGGAGTCAGGGTTTTTGAGATGTGCTAGTGATCTTGGATCGATGCCTTTTTATTTTCTTTCAGGAATAAATCTGAGCAATGGAATGGCTTGCGATTGTCCAGCTAACCAGCCATATCAGATTTATCAGAAAGAAAGAATGAAACCTGGCTCAGAGGACTCCTGCAGTGGCTGAGTGGCAGGTTGCTGGGAAAGACACACACAGAAAGAATACCCTTAGTGATGATGTGGAAAATATATATTCATATGTGTAAACTCAATCAATAATAAGATGTAAAGAAAGAATCTATAGTAATGGAAAGGGTGAATGCATAAGACAGATGATAAATAGCACTTCTATTTAAGAACCAAAGGGATGAAAGCTCATGAATACTAAATATTTGAATCCATAAAGTTAAGGAGAAAATATGACTTTTCCTCAAATGAATGCAAACTCCAAAAATCAGCCAATGCAAACTTAGTGTTTTCAGGTTAGAGCAAAACATACGTAAATCTTCCATGAAGTGCATGCCCTGGTAAATATTCCAATATAATTTCTTAATTAAGACATATAGTGACTAAATGAAAATTATACATATAAAGAAGTACATACCTTGATTTTCAAAAAATTTGACTTTCTATGCATATATGATTAAAACAATAAAAGTAGTTTAGTTTAAGAGAAAAAAATCAGAAATCAAGGAATCATGACACAACCAGAGTCATTCAATTTTATCATATCAGTCCACATTATAGTATTTTCAAGTGATTTGCAGTCACAATAACAGTTATAAATTTATTTGGAAGCATTCTGAAAGAAAATAATTATACCTTATTCTAAAAGAATTTCAAAATTGAAAGAAAAAAACAGAAACCGTGCCCATGGGTGTGCTTACAGTATAAACATATAGGGAGAGAACTGATTATTTTTTGAAATTATGTTGGACATCTTTTCATCATTTAAGCTTTATTCACCTTTTTCTTCTCAAATGTTAAAAAAAACTAATTTGGGAGATATATCTTAAATATGTACAAAGCATATATGTTCTTTTACAGAATGAAAAGCAGAGACTAGTTACTTGCAAATAAAAAAATGGGAATTGAACTTGTTCATCACATATCTACTAAGGTATATAAGAGCATCACTTCAGTACTACTACATTTATATACATATATTGTATTTCAACACATAGGTGATACTGATGATTTTTCCATCATACCAGAAAGACAGAAATTTTGGAATTGTTCCTTTTGGTGGTAAAGTCTTTATAACAGCCGTATCAAGGACCTCTGACTATAATATTTCTAGATAAATCACTGGAAATGAGACAAAGTCCTTCAGAATTATTTTTTTAAAAAATCGTCTTTCTAAAGCGGATTTTTTTCCAAGCAAAAGAAGAGAAAAACAAAAAGAGGTCCTCTTCAGCTACAATTATTTTAATAAACATCTTAGATCTATACAACAGAATTTTGCCCCTCCCATATTGTTATTCTGTTCACATAGAGCAGTAAATAAGGTGCATTCCTTCTGCTTAAGAAATTAGCATTTCAAAAATATGCCACTTTCCCCTGAACTCCAAGCGTGTCTAATAATGCGAGAAGCAGATTGTCTTCCCTCGTTTCCTTAATTTGTTTCATCTAAAAGCAATTCACTCAACATCTTGTCGCCCTCTGGCAGCTTAGTTTACTTATCCGCACTTAATTTCTCATTTGGACCAAAACAAACTCCTCCAAACTGCTACTGACTGCTAACCGCGAGACGGAAGACGCGCAATATGTATTTACTTGGGAACATACAGCCATACGTACATGGCAACAAACATACACAGAGTCTCACTCATACCCCAAAATGTAACTTGGCCTTATAAAAGCACTACATTAAAACCAGCTGAACTTTCCCCGCCAGGTGCGGCAGGGTGGGGGTGGGGAAGATGAAAAAAAATTAGTCCCGGGGGCATTTACAGTTTCCAGTGGATCACCTTAGCATGCGTGTTGCAATTATACCAGGGATGCACCCGAGAGCTTTTCTTTGTGCGGCCCTTTCATCTAGATCACTTTGTGTTTTGAACAAGTAAGGCTCGCCTTTGTGCCCCCAGAATTTCAAGTACAGAGTCACACACGGAACAACAATGGCACGCTAATCCTCGCGCTCTAAATGGGCTCACTTGTGGGTCTGACAATTCACGGGGGGAAGCGAGAAGAGACCAGGGAGGGCGCGAGCCGGTGTCGCCTGAGACGAGGAAGAGGACAGCTGCAGAACTAATTTGGATTACATTCCTTGCAGAAATTCTGAAAAGGGCTTTTCGGCATAGCTCAACCCCGAGCCGCACAGTTAATACCCAATTGCTGCGGACTCGGAGCCGGGTCCCCCAGCGGCTGAGGCTGCACCAGACAGCCCCCAGTAGGTCGCCCTGTAGAAATTCCTCTCGGCTAAGCCTGCGTGTCAGTCGCAACTGCTTTTGAATGGGTCAATGTGCATAATCAACCCATTGAGGGGAAATATGAAGGGACTCGGAGTGGGGAGGGAGATAAAAAGGGATGTATCTAAGAGGCCGCTTGGAATCTCAAGTCCGTGTTGGTGTAATGCCGGAGGTGGCTGGAGCTCGGGACCTGGTATGCATGAAGAATTTCGGAGTAATTGGGAGGGTGCAAACGGCCAATACAAACGGCGCACACTGTGCCATTCGAAGGTCATTCTGAAAGGCTCGAGGGTTGTAACTTGTTATTTACTAGGCGAGGAGGGGGAGGCGGCGGCGGGGGCGGAGCGGGAAAACTACAGCGCACTGTTTTCTCGGTGAGGTCAGAAGGACACCCTCGCGGGCCTGAAGCTCTCCCTCTCGCCACTCCCAGGGGCTTTATCTTCTCTAGCTCCCTCCCACGCTCCCGCGACCAGCCCCGGATGGTTCCGGAAATCTCCTCGGCTCTCCAAAAGGCCCCCCTTGGCCGCGTCAGTCACCGGTTTTCCTTAGCCCTTTCCTGTCCCACTTTCATCCCCAGGAAACTCCAGTGTCAGAAACTTTGAGCACCCCTCGCACTGCAGGTGCTGTCACTGGCCCTGCGGGCCGCGGCGCGCCGGCCCCACCGCGCTGCCTCTCGGGGGCCAGTTAGCCTCCTGCCCGGCGGGGAACCCGGGGCGCGAGCTCTCCGGCCAACAGTGGCCGCGCACCCAGCGCAGCCGCGCCCGCCTCGGGTTCAATCAATTCGCGTGACGGGTCGGCACGGCAGCCGCGCCGGGCAGTAAACAGAAGTTGGAGGGACTCCGGCCAATAGCAAGTTGAACTACAGGAAGAACTCTTCCTGGAGCCAAACACAGAAACCGACGGGAAGGCCGGGCTCCCGGCTCACGTATGTCAAGCCATTTTCTTTCAGAGGTCAGGCAGGCAAGCGAGCTCCCCTCTAGTTAACGGGGCGAGGGCTGGGGACGCCGGCCGAGGAGGCCTAGCGTGCTGGGCCCCCGGGCCGAGGCGCGTCCTCCCGCCGCGCTCCGGCTCCCAGGCTGGGCTCGAGTCGGGTCTGACCCCGCAGGCTCGGGCGGCCAGGGGCGCAGCGGCCGCGGGCAGCACACACAGGTGCAAAGCCCGCTCTCGGAGCTCCTCGCTCTACAGCCCTCCCGCTCACCGGAGCCCAGCTGCCGCTCCCACCCCCACCTCCGCCCCCGGGACCCCTGTCCTTCCCCGGCCCGGGCGGGGAGCGCTTCTCCGAGGCTTCTCCCCTCGGAGGGGGCCGAGACCCAGAGAGAGGCGTCCCCTCGTACTCCGGCTTTGCGTCTCCCACGTCCCGCACAACAGGCGCCACCAGAAGGGATCCCGCTTAGGGAAGGAGGCTCACAGAAAACGCGCGAGAAAGAAAGAAGGGGTGAAGAAGAAAAGGGGCGCAAAGTGATGTTTCGCGATACATAAAACACAGGCACACGCAGAGGGGAAGTTTGGGGACAGAAAGAGGAGCGAACGAAAAGCCAAGGAAGGGAGGGGTCCCTCCACGTCCGGGAGCGAGCGGGTCGCCGGCTGGGCGAAGGGGGCGAGGGAGCCACCCGGCGCAGCTCTGCCGGCAGCAGCAGGTTCGACCACGCGAGCGCGAGAAGGACCGCGCGACCCACCTGACTGAGAAGCGCTGGGCTGGACGGTCCCCGCCGCCACGAGAAGGCTCAGCCAGACCCACAGTCCTGTCGCCAGCTTCATTTTTTGGAAGTCTCTGATGCCGTGCTGACAATTACATGTCCAAATGGCATATCCCCTTTCGGGCACGCGGAGGAGATCCCTCAGCCCAGCGCGCGTGGGGGCGCGAGGGGGACCGGCGCGCGCGGTGCAGCGGCTCCGAGCGCGGGCGACCGAGTCCGCGCCCGCGGGTCCAGGGCCGGGGCCCGGAGGAGGGGGAGAGGGTGCGCGCGAGGGTGCGCACGGGTGGGAGTGTGCTCGAGTGTGTGCGCGTGGTGCTCCCGGCCGGACCGGGCAGCTATTTCCCCGTGGGAGCCTCCGCTTTCTCGCTGCCTCCTCACTTTCTCGCGCTCTCTCACTGGTTGGTCAACAATAAAAAGGAAGGGTTCGGAAAAGGGTTTCCAAAAAAAGTTGATTGCAAACAGGCGGTAGGTTTCCGGCCTCTCCCCCGATCCGGACTCTGTTGGGCTCCCTTTTCAGTTTCCTTGCACCTCCAGTCCAAATTGGGAGGAGAGGGAGGGGTGGCGGGGGGAAGCTTCTCGCTTCACCCCCGATCCTGTCTTTCTTTTTTCCTGTCAGCTTTCCTCACACTTGTCCGGCGGCTGTGGTAATTAAAGCTCCGAGCGTCATTTCCAACGCTCCGCAATCTCCAGCTGCAGCCCCACAGAGAAATTAATAAGACTCGGTCCCGGAGGGAGAGGTGAAAAAAAAAAAAAAAAAAAAGGTGGGGGGGTGGATAAAACAACCCTCCACGCAACCAGGCTGGCTCCGCTCAGCCGCGCAAACCCCGCCCCCGCTCTGACCCAACTAGCCACGCCTTCCCCCCAAAGGGAAATCTTATTGGTTCAGCCACTCCCCAAAATCGTGGGCTTCTGGAGTTGGGAAAACACCTGTCAGGGAGCTGGAGCCCAGTGGTGGGGGCGGGGGAAGCTGGATTTAAAGGGCTCACCCGAGGCCACAGACTGAAACAGAGGCCCCCCGGACAGCTGATCCGCAGAGTGCTCAGACCACTGGAGGGATACTTGCAGAAAAGATTTTTTTAAAACAAAAAAGTCACCACTTACTCCATTGCCCCACGGTGCTCATCCACAGACTAGACTTGCCCTAGAAATAGAAGAAAATATTGCCTCAGTCATAAAGGCTCTCCCCCTTCCTACTCCCTCATGCTTCACACTCAGTAGTTTAAAAGCTAGTTCAGTAATTGTTAGCATGCGCAGAATAGGTAGTCCTGGGGATCTAAGCACCCTTCTTTCCCCAGCTATACAGTCTCTCCCACCCTTCCCACCCTCCCAAACTGACCAAATTAAAATTCCACATTTGTAGAGCTGCATCCTTAGATTTTTAGACTTTACAGGTCATTTCATCTTTTCCTTCGACTCTCAGACAACTTGGTTTGGGGTTCATTTTCCTTAAGCAGATTCCAGTCCAAAGCTACTAATTTGGTTCTAAAGGGCTAGAAATGGGCCCAGGCCTGAGTTTGTTTAATCTGAGATAAGAAGGCAATGTCAGGACATAACCAACCTCAAATGATTAGATTTATTCTACAGTGGACCCAGCTTTAGTTCCTTTCCATGTTCTCACCCTGCCAGTTCACACTTCCCAACCCCCAGAGGTCACTGCTAGCTATAGGAGTTTCTGGAGTCTTCTTCATCTAAAATATCTGGCATTGGGTCATATCATTGTACATAGCCCTTGCTTTTTACAGCTCTGAAACTGTACCCTGGACAGAGGCCAGAACCTCCTGAAGGTAAGAGGTTATTGGTTTGCTATTTGCACAGGCATTCTATGTATGAATTATTTTCCTTTTTCAGTTTCTCTAGAAGCAGCAAATACATAAAGTATCAGGGGAGCTTGAAAATTAAGGCACCCTACCTCCTCACTCATCATTTGAGACCTTCCTATTCCTCCCCCACATCTTTTATCTATAGCTTTGTCCCTTAAGACTTTCCATGGAGCTAGAACAGAGAAAAACAGCAGTTTTATCCCAGAGGCCTGAAGCCTTCCCTTTCTTAGGCCCACAGCAAGTAACAGGCACAGAGAGGAGGCCAAACAAGCTGAGCATGCTGCTTTACCCAGAAGCAGTGTACGGCCAGGAGAAACTAAGCCTAGAGCAGGTGACAGTGACTTGACCAGAGTGGTACTAATTGCAGCAGAAGTGTGCATACTGTTCTTTGGCATTATCTTTGCTGTCTGTTTTTATCACCCTCTGCTCTTTCTTTTCTTTCATTCAATCTTTTTACTCCCCTTTCCTTAAATCCCCTTCTGTTCCTTATAATGACTCTCAAACACCTCTCTTCCATGAAAGCTACTTCTTTTTAAAATTTCCATCTGTTCCCAGAAAAGCAACTTAAATGATTTTTTTTTAAAGTATAGCTTTTGGAAAGTTTAAACTTATTTATTAAAATGGTCTTGTTTCTGATAACAATTATTTTGTAACTGAAGAAATAGATTGCGTATTTTAGCTTAAATTGAGGGAAAAATCAACTACTCTGATTATATTAAGTTTTTTTTTTCTACTTGTGTCTACTGTGATAGTTTTTACTCCCCTGTCAATTTTATAGCTCTTTTGTGGCAGGAACTCTTCTATACACCTTGGTTTCAATCATGCATCTAAAATAACTCTCGGCAAAAGAGGGATTTCAATTGGTATTCGTAGGTTAAAAAATTGTCTATATTTTTTTGGATCCTAGACAGCTTATACAAGGTATCCACCAGTTACATTACCTGACACACCCATGATTTGCTTCTAATTTTTGATTTGTTCTGCCGTGATCCCATTTTCCTGATTCTAACTGATTGAAACAATGATTGATACTGGCCAAAGTTGGGTATCTGACCACCAGGCTATAAAATGAATTGGCATGAAAGCCCTACTCAACAAAAGCATCCTATTCAGTGTTTGACTAGTCTACTCAGAGTCTAGCTCAAATAATTTGAATATAAGACCCCAGAGATTTAGATAGGAGGTGATACCCTGTGTGGGCACTTTTTGTGTCTACTTTCATTTGCTTCCCATCTCAACTGAGTCATTCTAAGTGTGACCACTCAAAATACTAAGTTAGACCAGTCAAAATGCCTTGGTCACTATTGATCGGATGAGAGATGGTCACTCCCATGAATCTCTTCCCTGGGATTTTTGTGCAAGGGGAAGAAAGAATTTGTATTTAGTCATTCCCTGGTTGCTTTTGAGATATAAAAGTCTGGCCTGTCTGAGCTGGCCTGTCTATATTTCTTTCTACATAGGGATGACCAGGCTGCAGTGAGAAAGAATGAAGTTGCCATTTGAAAGGAGCAAAGGGTCAGGTAGGTGTTGAGAATATTCAGGCTGTTCCTGTGGCGTTGTTGTTCAAATCCCCCTCTTCCTTAAGCTAGTTCAATTTTGTTACCTGAAGCCAGAATAGCATGAAATAGTAAAAGAACTTCTCTAACTTGTGTGAGATCATATAGGCCATCATGCCCCTTGAAGAAGAAATCTTGATAAGACTCATACTGTTCAGTTTCCCTTCCCAGTTTCTCATGCTTTCCCTTGGTTTAAGTCATAATCCCAACAGAGAAATTCCTTTGGCCTTTGCTGCTCCCCATTTCCTCTTCTTCACTTCATTTGTTCCATTAGTGATAGAATTCAAGGAGAGTCTTGACATCATAAGTGGCAGGATACTACTGGTAGGAGAAAGAAACACATTGATCTCAGAGTTCAATGTTGAAGTAGATACCTAACTTTGTCCCAAAGTTTTGTGGTTCACTCCAATCCTCAGCTTGTTTCTAAGACTTCCCTAAAGGTGCTTTAGACATTTTGCTGTTGGCCACAAATATAAATTTGGGACAAATATCAACTAAGAAAACAGGACCCTATCATAAATCATTTATCTTCTCCTGAACATTTAAAAATAAATATAGGATTCTAATTCCCCTCTCTAGCCATCATCATCTTCCTCAACATCTTTCTCAGGTACCTGGTGATCACAAGCAACTCACTTCATAGACTTGAACTCTCTGCCTCATCTTTAAAGGAAGGAATTGTTATGTTCCAAATCCAAGACTTCATGAGTCTGTGATTTACTGATCACCTACTAAGTGCAAGTCATAATTTCCACAGACTTAATTTGTTTCGTATATTCTTTCCCTTTTTCCCTACTCATCCATACACACATCTGGAGCACCAACACAGCCACATCTTAAGATGCCTTAGGAAAATATCCAAATACCTTTACTACTGTATTACTGTGAACTGCTCAAAACTCTTGTTCTTTACTATTCTAACAGCCAAGAAATTTTGGTAGATACTAATCAGGTTCAGTATTATGATGATCAAGCAGATGACAGATGCAGTGTTGGTGCCTTTTGTTTGGTTGGTTTTTGTTTATTAACTAGCACTTGAAATAACATCTTTGCTCTTAACCCTCAGAGTTCTGAAATGCTCTGATATTTTGGCGAAGTTCAGTGTCTCAAT
Source organism: Hippopotamus amphibius kiboko (assembly GCF_030028045.1). Classification (NCBI taxonomy): domain Eukaryota; kingdom Metazoa; phylum Chordata; class Mammalia; order Artiodactyla; family Hippopotamidae; genus Hippopotamus; species Hippopotamus amphibius. The sequence goes on along the minus strand of NC_080193.1, from coordinate 93,686,220 downwards.
GCTAAAATAAAATCTTTAAAAGATCAAAGATTTTTAAAATTCATAAACGTACACATTAAAGAAATGTTTTTGTTATTTTAGTTAATTTAATATTCAAAGAGGACCTTCCCAAGAATATTTTGGTTTTGGCTAGTAAATGTTTTCTTTTATGTGCACGATTAAGCCTTAATTTTTCAAGTGCTAAGGAGGAGTGACTGAATGTAAATAAATCAAATCTGTGTTGCTTTTATGTCCATTCATCAGTGTCTGTCCAAGTCCTTACAGACATTTTTGGTTTGTGGTTGAAACTGCAAAACAATTTCAGCTCTGTGGCCAGAGTAGTCTTTTGCAAAGAAGTTATGCAAAAATGATTTTTTTCTAGCAAAGCCTTTTCCTGTTGTGTATCTGCTTTATATATTTTCTTCAACTAAGTTCTTTGTCCCACATAGCTTTTTCTATTGCTTTGTAAGCTTAAAAACAAAGTAAACCTTCAGTAACAGTTGACAATTGAAATCTAAGAAGAAAAGGGACATTTCTATTTTTGCAGGTCCATATATTTACAAATAAGTTAACTTAGGTTACTTATCAAGGCTATGATTCTACCTGGCCTGAAATCTGAGCCAAGATAAAATTTATTAGTTACTTTTTCAGGTAGCCTCTTATGTTGCATTTTCCTCCTTTTGTATTCTTAACTTGGCAAAGAGCTTGCTCATGTTATGCTTAAAATACAGATTTCTCAAAAGAATCTGAAGTTACGTTTGCCATACATACAAAAATGGATGTTATTCTCACTAAGGTCACAAAGAGTTCTTAGAATTTTTCTTGAACATCTGCTACATAGTGAACTAAAGTCATAATTTAGAAATCATGTATTTTTTTCTCAGGTTTGTATAGGTATGGATGAATCTTCAAAGCTTCAGACAAAAGGTTCTAATTGTTTAGAAAGGGTCCTAAATTTGTTGAGTCTTCTTCTCTCAACACATTAATAGCCTAGTACCTCCTTGCCCAATCAATTACCTCTCAGCATAACCAGTTTCCGTTTCCTTTTTTGGATATTCCAATTCTCTTGGTACCTACCCTTCCCCAGGCTCTCTTTACCTTTGAAAATCTGTTAGGAGGCCCAAGACATCTGGTAGGTTCTCTTCTTGGTCCTGGCTTTGAATGTATCACAATCTTCTACATTCCCAGGTTATATAACACAGAAGATATTCCATGTTTTGAAACATTTAATATACTACAATTCACCAGTAGAGAGGGCCCAGCAGGGAAGCTATCAGAATTACTGAATCTCACAAAGCAGTAGCAAAAAAATTACAATGAAGAAATGGCAGAGTATTCCCTGACGGTCCAGTGGTTAGAACTCGGTGCTTTCACTGCCAGAGTCTGGGTTCAATCCCCGGTCAAGGAGCTAAAATCCCCCAAGCTGCATGGTGCAGCCAAAAAAAAAAAAAAATAGGAAACAATTGCAAAAGTTAAACTTTTCATCACATTTGATGGCAAGGAAGAATGCACTAATAAAAGGATGTATGGTGGTATTTACGTATTTTCTACAGAAGGATAGTTATTAATTTATATTGATCAATCTATAAATGTTTTCCCTTTTGGCTTGCCATTAAGGTACATAAAGATGCTAGAAAAACAAACACTAGTTGGTATATCTTTGCTTCTGAGGTCTTAGATTTTCATTTAAGAAATTCAATCATGAACATAGTTTGATTCCCATCCACCTTTGAAAATTTAAACTGCTGATACAACAAACATATTAGTAATATGCTACCACATCAAAGCAGTATGGCTTAAGAAACATACAAATGTTCCAAGAGCTGATAATATTAAACTCAGTGCAAATAGCAGGATTCAGTTAAGTTCTATTTAGATGGGGAAAGGTCTAGCTGGACAATATTTCAAATCTGAAGTAAGAATATCTACATCTACAAAAATAATCTTAGTAAGGAAAAAATCTAAAGCAATATAAACTTAGAGAAATATTTTTCGTTCAATGAAACTTTTACCTAACTATAATTGGGAACATTTAATTAAATAATTTTTAAACAACACAGATTTTCTCAAGTATACAGTCAGTTAAAATCATTGTATTTACAGTATGTAATGCTGTATTACATTACATACTGATCATTTCTGATTTTCCATCATCAGCCTTATTTACTTTTTTTTTTTTTTTTTTTTTTGGCCACGAGGCACGTGGGATCTTAGTTCCCAGACCAGGGATCAGACCCACACCCCTTGAAGTGAAAGCATGGAGAACTTCCCAGTGGACTGCCAGGGAAGTTCTAAGCCTAATTTACTTTTAAAATAAAACTAATTTAAAAACAATAGCTATTATTCGGTGTAAATAGTTGGATGAATAAACATTCCACTACATATTTCTTGTAATATTTGCTTATACTGTATAATGTTTTGCTATTGACAAACGTGTATTTTATGTATAGTTTCAATAAAATTATATTAACAAGTATTATTATATAAGGTAATAGTATTTATGTTAGCTGCTACATGCATACTGACTCCACATTCTTTCTATGTAGCTGTTTAGGGTAAACATTGATAGAGAAAAATGTTCTTTGTCTAATCAAATACTGGAAGAAAATAAAACAATTGTGATAATTTATTGTTGTCTATTAGAGTGAGATGGTAGCAGAGGCCTGCTTCATACAACTTAATTTGACTTTGTTAAGTGAATACTTTGAGATAAATGAAATTACTACTTGTCTTAGTGCATCTACTTATCACTCCATTTAGGAACTCCCCAACATACTGGAGATGTTACGCATTATACTAAAAATTTAATGATCATTGTAGATGTTGTTTGTCTCTCTAGTATTTCTTTTCAGAATATTGCTCTGAATACTGTCATCATGTCCTTTGAATCATAATCCTCATGGAATATTACATAAACAGCATGAATCAGTGATAGTATTTACCACTAAATCCAAAACTAACTTTCATTTGTCTTAACATGATTACATTTAAGTATAACTTTATCTTCTATTATTTGCTTTGAAATGAATATGTTAGTCACATATATTTACACATATGTATATGAATATAGCCATTATTTCACCTGAATTTTTGCTATAAAATGAAAACTCTTACTTTCTACTCTGAAATAATATACATTATATTGCCTTTTCCCAGTTTAGTATGACACTAACGTTTGTAAATTCCAAACTATGTAAAACAACTATACTCCAATAAAAATTAAAGAAAAAAGAAAAAAAATTCCAAACTAAATATTTCTAGATGTATGACTTCCTCCCTTTACACTTTCCCATTTTCCCCCCTCAAGAGATTATGTTTTTAAAAGAAAATAATTATACTTTTATTTTTAAATGAGAAAGGAAGAAAATAAAAACGAGGTTTTACTGTATTGAGCACTGCATTTCACCCTAGGTGAGGACAGCAGATATCAATGACAGCAGAGTGTTAATTACAAAGGCAACCAACAAGCAGACATAAAGGTATTATATTTTAAAACAGAAGGAAAAAAAATACGTTTCAGGTAATTGAAATATTTGATGCATATATGCAATTATACTATATATTCAAATTTATGACTTGAAAAGGGTCACCCTGATGAAACTCTCCTGCCTGTTTTCTAAATATGTTTGAAGTGAATGGAAATTCACTACTAATGTAAAATTGGTATTTTTTTGACCACATAAAAAAAATCAACATAGCTGGAAGATAAAAATAATTATTTCAAATATTTAAATAGGAACGGTGGCTCTATCAGCCTTTCAGTAAACAATGACTAATGGTGCTGGCTAAAACTACACCTTCAAGATTGGAAGGCACACATCCCAAAAAGATACTGAGGTTGGTTCCCACTCCTGTGGCCTTCACTGTACATTAATCAGAAGTGTTTGCTATGCAAATCTTGTCATACAAAGCAATTATGGTTGTTCCTAAACTGACCTCATGTTTATTTATTACTTCAGCTTTTTACTCCCAAACCTTGTCTGATCTTTTCAAACACACATAATTTTTATGTTGTTTCTTAAAGATACACAATACAGTGATTTTTAATTTATTTGTTCCTAGTGTAAGTGGAGAAGCTGTGTTACTCCCTCAATCTGCAATGCAGTGTTTAGTGAGTCTGAATAATATTCCACTGTCTGTTCATGCAAATTATTTCCACCCCAGGGTCTTTGTGAGGATGAAGAGTCTCTTCTAATCGCTTAAGGCCATGACACCTTGTTTAGTCTTACTCTGCAACATTAGCTGATAACTAATGGAGACTGTCAGCTACAGTACACTAAACAGAAAAAAAGAAAAAAGAAAAGTATTTTTATAACAGAGTAGTTGAAAGCAAAAGATACCAAAAAATTCATTGGTAACCGTTTATTTACATTTTTTCTCAACTTTACTTGCCCCCAGCAAGTGAACACTTGGAGAGAGATTACATTCATCAAGAAAAATAGTTTAAAAGCATAAATGCACCATCAATAATACCAGTAATGATCTTTAACTGGCTAATATTAGATTGCCACAGGAATTCCCATTTTGTGACTTTTGGTTGCGCAACAGTGGCATCCAGTGGCCAGATAATTGTTTCCATGACTAAAGTGTCATGGGAAGTTCACATGACCAGTACTAAATGCTTCAGATGTATCTAGCTTAAGCAAAGGAATTGACTAGGAAAAGCAAATCAAATGCCTTTGTTCCCAGAGCACCCCTGGATCAAGTCTAAATCATGAGATTTGACTCTGATGATTACTAAATACTGGTGATCTCTCTCCAACACCCTTTAATAACATCAATTTAGGATACCTATTAACTGTCTACTGCATATACTCACTTGGATTCCATAAACTATAACCTTGATATACTAGAAAACTTCCCTACAATGAATTACACACCAATTCTATGAAAAATATTCCACAAATTCAAAAGCTGTAAAACAATAGCTGATAATATGTGCTCAATGCTCATTTTGTACAAAATTGGTCTGATGAGCCCATGTATTAAATACAACCCCTAATAGTTGTACATAATTCATAAGTGCAGTCTGGAATCATGTTGTTATTACGGTGGTCTAATAAAGAGTCCTGGACCTAAAAGGTTTTTGCCGCAGAACTTCTATTTACTGGCAAGCTCAATAAATCCTCTGAACCCAGTGATATCTACCTCCCAGGGATTTATGAGGCTTAAATGTGATAAATAAAAAGCTTTCTGCACAGTCCTTGGTCCAGAGTAAGCACTCAATAATGAAGTAGCAAAAAACAAGCTCTGTACCCAGACTTCCTATATTCAAATGCTAGCTCTGGCACTTACAACCTATATGATCCGAGGTAAGTTATTTTCACAACTTGGGCTTCGGTTTTCCCATATATAATTAGGGGATAATAATATCTGCCTCCTAAATTTATAATGAGTTTTAAATGAAATAGTACGTTCAAATGTGTAGAATAGTTCCTGGCATATATAAAACACTCAATAAATATTTTCTGTTCAAAGTTGCAGTCTTTGTATACAAAAGAGAGCTTACTAAGAGCAATAGTAAGAAATGCTCTGTACTTATTCCCTGCGTTCTTAGCCCTGAACTGTTCCCTGTCTATGGCATCTATATGATTAATGACATATATTTCTCAAGTTGGCAAACCACAATGAGAAGTACAGTGTATGGAGATGGAACTTGATCAAAGCAAATCAGTAGCATCAAAGCAAGAACCTTAAAAAGTAAAGAGGACTGTTTGTTTCAGGAAAACGAAGGTGAGATGGAAGGAACCAGAATAGCCCGGGAGGAAAGGTAGAAATGTCCAAAACGCATCTGGTTGAGGAGAGAGAAAAAGAGAGAGAGAGAGGGAGAGAGACAGAGAGAGAGACAGAGAATCTGAAATTTAAGCGGTAATTGAACAAATACTTATTTTATAAGAATGCTTTCACATGCAACTTTGTTAAGTAAGACAAACCCGGATACTAGTTGCATTTTCCACTTTTGTGTTACCCCGTGTGATATAGTATCACAGCAATTTAGAACTGTTGGAAACTTAGATTTGCGAAAGTTTCATGAAGTACAGTTAACGACGAAATCACTAACACCACTCCTGTTCCCCTTACCTGCAAATACACTTTTTGGGGGGTATGTTAAAGGGCTCATGTTGATGATGTTCACATTTAGGTACCCTGGGAAGGTTCTTGGGAGTTTTAGCTGCTTAATTCCTCCCTGATTAGGCTTTAAGTGGCCTCTGCTGTTCTCTCTCGTCCTTCTTTCACCTCTATCCTCAGGGCAGATTAATTCCTACTTTCCTTGTGATATTTCAAGGAAACAAACATTAGAAAGGAATAACTTGTAGAATAATTATTTAAAATGCTCCCATAGCATACCGGGTATAGTCAAGGTTATTATTTGATTCTAATCTAGGTAATTACTTTTCAAGAAAAATATTTTATTTTGAAAAACTAAAAGACTATCAACATCCAAACAAGCCTGAGCAAGAGGCATGTTTGGCTACAATATAAGATGCTAAGTAAAGAGATCGGTGGAGCTGGGAGAACAGTCATTCCTAGAATAAAGTGTAAGAACTGAGCAAGCAAGGACTGGTCCAAGAGCAGTTGGACATAGATCTGTAGATCGAGGCACAGGGACTCAGTCCAGAAGCATAGAAGAGCAACTGTCCAAGACATTCCTTTCAGAAATCAAGCAAGAAAGGCAATCTTAGTCATGTTTGGTAGGTACTGCTCTACAGGTTATGTTCAGACAGTATAATTTGGTAGAACCTAGACTAAGGAAGGAAGCCTTCCCAGTTGGACCAAGAAGCCCCCTTTTTTTTCCTTCAAAATATACCATTTTGGAATGATCCACTGCTGGAAGTGTCACCATTATTGAAACATTCTTTGTGTTACTCATTTCTATATTCCTTATCTATTGAAATGAAATAGCCTGTAGAAATGAAAACATTAAATCAATAATCCCTGAGTAGAAACTTATTTCATCACCTGCTTTTCAACATATCAATAAAAGAAGAGGAGCTACTAACATAAAAGTAGTTTGGAGTCGATGAAAATTTTAAAAGGGGGAATTAAGGAGCACTTTAGGCAAACACAATTTTATTATTCAAAACAAATCTCCAAAGCTATCAGACTAAGCACATAAGCAGGCAATGCCCTGAGAACAGGTCAAATTCTTGGCCAACATTTTTTTTTTCCTAAAGGCTAGACTCAGTTTTACTTACAGAAGCTCTCTTATAAGTACAGAATTAGGCAAGCATTTATTAAGTGCTGATTCTGTATTGCTAATGCCGTCACTAACGAACAGAATGAGAAAGTGCAGTGATAAAATTGCCCTTCGTATCATACAGCTTGCAGCTGAAGAGCTCTATTACTTTGTCTTTGTCACCTGTAAGGAAAACAGCCACCAATAGTGGCTACTTTTTATTTTAAGAAGAATAGTAATAAGGAAACCTTTTAAATGTATATTATCTTCTCTGTATTTCTTTTCAACTGCAGTTTCAGGAAGTAGTATGAGGTTAAGGTATATAATAAGCTAAAATCAAAAAACTCAGAGTAGAAATCTATTCCATGGCCACTGGGATTTTTAAAACCCTGCACACTTAAGGTGACCCTGAAGCTGGGGAGATCCAGGCCAGGCTGAGGATTTTGGATCTCAATGTTCTCCCAAGCCCTTAGATCCTCCCCTGAAGCACCTCAATACAATGGTTTGATCTCCCAAATAAATAAATAAATAATAAAAATTAAGAAAGAAAAAACTACTGCACAAATCATTCAGGACAGGGGTGCTGCTTCTGTGTCTTTCGTGTACAATGGAACCCTATGCCAGGCAACAAAGAAATAAGAGATTGGCTAATAAACAGGCACTTCCCTTGTAGTCTCTCTCAAAGGGAAAGTGGTGGTTATTTAAGTATGCACTGTATTGAACAGGGCAATTCAATTGGAGAGAGCTTTATGGTAAAGAATTTTAAAAAGAAAAACATGTTTCTTGACTATTTAGAAATAGATATTTCTATTTTCAAGAGTGTCTTGATAACAGGTTGTGTGTGGGCTGTCAGCTTGCTTTGGCCTATTAAAGCATTCGTGATTCAGCATTCTTGGAAGAAAAACTGGGATGTAAAAAACCCTCAATAAATATTTTCAAAACACGAGAAATACAGAAACAAATTTGGCTGTCTTTTTTGTGAAACAGCTGGGGGAGAGAGACTACATTTAAAATTATGAGTCTAGATATTCCTTTTCTGTTCTCTTCCAAACAGCACAGCAAAAGGCCTTGATGTATGATTTGTTTTCCTGTACTCCACGGTTACCAGAGAGGATCTACAATGGATACAGTGTTGTTATCAGATTTATTTTCAGGATTTAAGAGATGATGTCAGAACAAATGGCAGAGCCTCATGAAGCAACAAGTGGGTTGTGAAGTCAGCTTGTCCTCATAGCACCTATTGTCACTTTGTTTACAAAACAATGGGTTGCCTATTTTGAGAACAAGAATATTAGTTTGTGTGTTTATGGGCTTGTGTGTTTGTTATTTTATTAGTGTAGGAAAGATTTCTAACATAGTAAAAGAGTTTCTTAGCTAAGAATGAATTAATATATATCATATATAAATATATGAGTGTGTGCACTCTATATGGCTGAAACAATATTATTTAGGACTCATACTGCCAAATTGTCAATTATTAATAAACAAATAAATAATAGAGGAGATAGCCCTTACATTAAGGTAGACACCTCAAAAGATTAGTGTCTATGAACTGAGAGTCTTTAACAGTATTTCTTTGGGAGACTTTGAGGACAGGTGTAAAAGCTAATAGTCTTAAGAGAAGAAGGGAGATGTTGATTTAGTAGTAGCCGTGTAGTATTTGCCACTGAGGAAGTTATCTTCAGCCTAGGAATAGTGAATTACATTCCAAGATGGTACATCCTAATCAAAGGCGTCTCGGATTTAAGACAGTTTCCTGATACAACCGGAATCCATACTCTCAAGGAATTTGCCTGTTTTTGAACTTGTCTTTTAATATTAGACATTAGACAAGCATGTTACTGTGTGTATGATAGATAGATGATAGATAGATAGATAGATAGATAGATAGATAGATAGATAGATAGATAGATAGATGATAGAGAAGAATATGGGTTGTGCGGGCAATGGTTGACACCAGGAATTATAAGGCTGGGAAACGTCTCATCTGAAACATAAATTTGGACATGTCATATTCACCCTATGGATCATCACCCCTTTCAGAAATGAAGACACCAAAGTTAGGTATGCTTCAGTAACTTGTCAGGGATGGCAGAGCTAGTATGACTTGAACTCAAGTCTTTAAATAATGAAATCAGTGCTCTTTCTACTATATCACACGGGCCTGTGTTCTTTTGTCTTCTAATTGCTCAATTTCATGGCTCTTTATAGGCATTTTCCACTCTCATGGCCTCAGAGGAGTCCCTAAGGAACAGAACTAGAATAACTATCCTAATAGAATGCAGGTGAGAGAGAAATTGAAGGAGAAAAGGACATATGAGTTTTCTTTGGTTCTAGGTGCTGCTGGCTTTCTAAACAGTAGTAACCCAGACATACCTGACAGCTCTTTCGGCTCTTAAAGAACTGCCGTGTGATGAGTCTGGAGAGGCAGAACAGGAAGGAAGATTGCACCCTTGGCAAGTACACATGCAGAAAAATGAGTGCTTGACCTTAAGCTTTGCACAATATGAATTATAAATTCCATCTTGATTTGGCTATTTCACAACTGTGCAAGCTATCTAAAAGTGCCCAAAGAAAGCAGTCTTTGATGTTCTCAAATAACACTTAATTCAGTGAAAAAATAACAAATATTCAAATTGTTGAAATATTTTCAGTTATCTCACTCTAAGCTTTTATAGCTTACTTTACAAATCCAAGGCATTTATTATCTACAGTATCTTTAGCTCATTAGTATCAAGATGATATTTCATATCTTGCATGAAGTCAGACCAAGCTGGAACAAAGGTCTCCCTCATTCCACTAACAGTGATCTTGCCAAACTGTTTCTCACACCTGCTCCAATGCTACCCAAAACCAGAGCAAATGCCTTCAAACCAACCAAACAACCAAACAACCTACTAAATATCATACACACAAAGCAAAGCTATCCCAATTCAAACCAACCAACAAATCCACACAATATCCACACACCCAAAACAAATCCACCAAAGCAGACATCAAATGTCCCCAAACCAACCCACAAACCAACTATACACTTATATCAAAGCAACTAAAATACTATCTGGAACAAATAATACAAAAAGAACTAGATGACTCCCCAAGAATAAAAGTGAGTCAAGAGAAGAATGACCAATAGATTAGCTATTATAAATATAACATTAGAAAACCAATCCCTCCAAAAAAAAGGTCATAAAATAAAAGTGTATGTTTTAGAACCCATTTTCCTGATTTAGTTTGATTCTGTCATACCATCATTAATATGAAATTCACTTTAATTTCATATTAATCAACTGGGAAGAAATTTGAAATCTTCATAATGTCTGATTTATTACTGATCTTTATAAGACCCTGTCAAGTTTTATGATTTCCTGTACATCAGTTTCTATAATTTATAAAATCCAGGTAGGTTCAGAATAAACAAATTAACATTTATAATTTTTGATTTCTGCTTCAGCAAAAAAGATATAATATAAAGCTTAAATATTATAAAGGAAAACATAAATAAGAAACATTTGTATGCAACATTTAATAAGCTTAATTTCTAAAGTGTCCCAAAATATTATTTTCAAAGAATATCTGAAACAGACTTAAAAAAAGAAAATGGCAGTAATAAAGACAACTTGAATCTATATTCTTTCCTATTTAACCACCATATAAAATACTGATGGCTCCTCATCTAAATCAACTAAGTTGATCACCTTATAGCAATTTGAAATCTAGCAAATTTGTGATTTAAAGCACAAGCCATAGTAACTGTTCTTAGTGGGTAATTTATTAGTGGTTACCCCAGCTAAAATATGAAAAACAGGTGAAATAATAAATAAGTTTTATTTACAACCTGATGCACATTTAAAAAACAAAAGAACACCATCCTTGCATATGTTCCCATATTATTCAAGGTTAGCACTGCCAGTAGCTTGTACTGTATCTGTTTAAAATACAACATTTATGAGAAAAACCTCTGGGAATGGCCATGGAAATGTTTTCTCTTTTCCAGACAAAAGCCAAGATGTATTTTTAAAAACTCAACAATGGATATTTACTTTGCTAACCATCAACCAGCTAAATTTTATTACTTTGCCTTTTCCATTCTTTCTTCCTTCCTTTACTTAAAAAAGAAATTTACCTATATTGTACAACCAGATATTTAAACATTGGTGTACTTCCATGATGCTTCTAAACAGAATATAGAAGAATGATAATAGAATCACCAGCAGCAATAATAAGACTCTGGTCATTTTCTTTTTTCTTTGAGACTCTTACCTTGGATGCTGAATCCCTCCATAATTTCTGATAGTTTTAGAGATGGGAATGGTGGCATATCAAGGAGAAATTAAATTTCATCATTTTGGCTTTAACACGTACGCTATAAAAGTGACAGCTTGGTGCACTGTAGCTGACAGTTCCCATTAACTAGAAGCTAATGTTGCAGAGTCAGTCCAAACACCGAGTCACGGCCTCTGGCTACAGGAAGGTCCCCTTCATACTAGGATTCTCACACCCCCCATGGGAAAGAAAAGCTATAAATATTTTCCACTAGTTTCCTCCTCAAAGCGATATAATGAATATTTACACATTGGGACCCTTTTCCTATTCTGAATCTTCTTGGAAAAACACCTCCACTGACACATTTTATTGGTCTGAGCAGGTGACTCAAGCTGGCCCTTCTTCCCTTCAGAGTAAATAATAAGCATATATCAGGGTTTATGTTTCAGTTTTTGAACCACTGGTAAAACAGTACAAAGGTTAGGATACATGTTTTAAACTTTTATGTAGGTTTTTCTTTTTTTATGAATTGGTGGAAAAATAACAAGTACCAGGAAAATTTGGCTAAAATATTTTTTAAACACTAGAAAATGGATGTGGCTTGAGGAATATTCTGAATGAGACTTTGACAATAAAATAAATGCCAAATTGGCTTCCTGAAATTTAAGTACAGGAGACGATCAAAAGAAAGAAAAATAAATCCATTTTTTGAATATCTTTACATTCATTTAACAAGTTCTTTTGAGTATTAGTTGTTGGCCATAGGTGCCGTGAGTTTGTATATGTATATACTGGGAGGTAGATGGTACAAAGAACCTGTCAGTGCTTACAAAGTGCTCACATTATAATTAAGGAAGCTTGTGAATCACAGGTTTTCCACAACAGAGCATAGACATTAACAGCGGAAACATGAGAGCTAGACTGTCTAGGGTCAGTTCTAGCAATGTCATATGCCAAGAGCACAACCTTGGATAACAAGTTATTTAACTTTTGGGTACTTTAGTTTCCTCCTCTGTAAAATGGGAATAATAATAGGACCCGGTTGAGTTTGAGAAGTAAATGAGTTTATATTTGTAAATGCTTAGAATAGTACAAATAGTGACACAATATCATATTTAATAATGTTATTAGGGAAACGTTTAGGAATATAGTGATAAATAAAAGATAGCTCTTGCCTGCATGGACCCCACTGCCTACTCAGGAGGAGAAAGAGAAGTAATTTTTAAATTTCCAAAGATGTAGATAATTACAGTATCCAAGCTATGCATACAGTACCATGGGGACACAAAGAAGAGATGTACCCAACTAGAATACGCTGAGGGGATTGGGGAGTGTCCAAAAAAAGGGTTCACAGAGAAGGTAAAGCTTACCAGGAGACTTGAAAGATGAATATGAGTTCCCAGACAACCATAGTTCCAGAGGACTCATTTGACCATTTTAAGCCACCAGAATGTGCCACAGCCATATGTGAAATACTTGGCATATTTGAGTCTTAGAAGGTATTTTGGTATGTGTGAACTATAAAGTGCACCGGACAGCAAGAAAGTGGAAAGGCAGGCTGGCACCACATCACAGAGGGCCTTGTGCAAAATGTCTGGACTTGATCATGTTGGATGAGGGTGAACTTGAAGAGTTATAAGCAGGAAGTGTTATGGTAATATTTATATTTTAGAAAGATTACATGAGTAGCAGAGTTGGGAATGGATTATAAGAGACTGACAGTAGCGATGTAGAGATCAGTTGGCTATATGCATAACCAAAGGTAATGCATAATCAAGGGGAAAATTCAAGTAACTGAAGAGCATCTACAGAACCAACTTCATGGTTAGAGTCCCATAGAGTTAAGGGAGGGGAAGAGTCAAGGCTGAATATCCAAGTCTGGCTTGGGGGACTGGCCTGATGAAATAACGTTCTCTAGGACAAATATAAGGGAAAGCAACAGTTCTACAGAAATAAAATGAGTTGACTTTCATTTGAGGTTGATGTCTAGAATATATGCTTAGAGTTGGAAAATAAGTCTAGCCTGGGGTTTGTGTTCAAGACCCAGTCCAGGCATCATCGCCTCTGATGATCTTCCTTGAAATCCCACATTGACTTAAATGTTGATTCTCTGTGCAGGATTGTATGGCACACTTGCATCATTTACCACGTTATATTGTAATTTTATGTTTATACCTATATCCCTTCATGTATTCATTTTCTTATTTATTCATTCAACAAATACTTTTAAAGATAGAGCCCTTGTTATACACAGACTAGATGCTAGGAATTCCCTGTAACCAGTACAGTTGTGATCCTTGCCCTCCTAGAACATTCAACCTAACAGGAAAAACACATCCTCAGTAAATGCTTCTTAAATTGGATGAGACAGATTTGAGGGTCACGAGTATAAGTGGTAGTGAAACCCTGAACATGGAGCAAATCTTTCCAGGAAGTAAAAGGTAGAAAGAGACTTATGCTAAGTGAGGGTAAGAAACCCCAATATTTAAAAGTGAATGAACTCAGGAAGAGTAAAGGAGAGTAAAACAGTAGAGCTGAATCCAATAGAAGTAACAACATAAAATTATTTTTTAATCCAAGGAAGCAGAGCTTCAGTGAGTGAATAATTGTTAAATGCTGCAGAGAGCGGTCAGTGAAGAAGATGCCTATAGAACACCAATTAGACCTGGTGTGGTGGGCAGACTTTGGTTTCAGTGATTGTCACCCCCTGGTGTCACTGCCATGAATTTGTTAGGTTACATAAAGGATATAACTACAGTTACTAATCAAATGACTTTTTTTTTTTTAATTTTTTCTGGGGGGTACACCAAGTTCAATCGTCTGTTTTTATACACATATCCCCGTATTCCCTCCCTTCCTTGACTCTCCCCCAAATGACCTTTTAAAAGGGATATTATCCTGGATTATCAGTGTGAGCCTAATCTAATCATATTACTCCCGAAAAGCAGAGATCTTTGGTCGCAGAAAGGGTGGCAAAGATTCAAAGCAAAGGATTCCACTTACTGTTGTTGGCTTGAAAATGAAAGGAGCCATTTGTTAAAAAAAAATTGGGATCCTCAGCCCTACAATAACAAGGAACTGAATCGTTCCAATAACCTAAATGAACTTGGAATCATCCCCAGCATTTGCAGACAGGAGGCCAGCCAGCTCTGCTGACTCCTTGATTTCAAAAGAGGATCCAGCTAAGCCATGCTATACCTAGACTTCTGACCCCTGGAATTGTGAGATAATAAATTTGTGTTGTTCTAAGTCACAAAGTTTGCAGTAATTTGTTAGGACAGCTATTGGGGAAGCAGCTGTCATGGGATCTACTCTTCTTCTCCAGGACTGTACAATCAGTGTCCCGGGTCTTGGAATATTCCCTTATTTGGAAGGTGAGTATTGAGCTGTTGGTTGGCCTGATTTCTTTCTTATTAGAAGAAATCTTTCCCTTGTTCTAGGTACACAATGAACTTCCTTGTATTGTTTACATGTGTGTATTAAATGGCATCCGGCCAGCCCTACCAGTATATCTGCCCTCCCTCCACCCTTAGGTAAAAAAGGTCTTAGTCTGCAGCATAAAAGTGGTACTTGCATTCCAATGAGCCCATGTTGGCTATCAGGAGGGACCCCTCTGGCCATGGGCACTCACTAAAGATGCTGATCCTGCTGCATCTCTTTTCTTTATGAGTAAAACATTATTCCAACCCTTGTGTGTTGAGTCCTCCTTGGTAACTCCAAACCCATAGAAGATGCAGTGGGCTAAGGTCTGTGGACTCCTATTTTTAGTGGTTTCCATTGTTATAATCTTTGTCATTCTCCATCCTTGGGATTGATAGCTGGATCTTCCTGCTCTGCAACAGCAATAGAAAACTAATATACCTGCTGTAATGATTAATTTAATGTGTCAATTTGACGAGGCTAAGAGATGTCCAGAGAGCTGGTCAAACATAAGTTTCAGAGGATGTCTCTGGAAGAGATTATCATTTGAATCAGTAGACTGAGTAAAGATCATCCTCACCAATGTAGGTGAGCATCATCCAGTCTGTTGAGGTCCCGAATAGAGCAAAAAGGCAGAGGAAGGGCCTTTCATTCTCTCTGTATGAGTTGAGACATCCATCTTCTCCTACCCTCAGACATTAGTGCTCCTGATTCTTGGACGTCCAGACTTGAACTCAATTATACCATCAGCTTTCCCAGTTCTCCAGTTTGCAGATGACAGGTCATGCGACTTCTCAGCCTCCATAATCCTGTGAACCAATAATAAACCCCGCTTATATCATATAACACACACACACACACACACACACACACACACACACACACACACACACACACTTATTATTGGAATATACCCAGAAACTATGAGTTAATAAAGGGGTGATGCTGAGGGCACCTTCATTAGTCTACTGAGATCAAGAGACCTCCTAGACCCAGGAGAGGATGGGAGACTGTGGAGGTAGAGGAGCATTTTCCCTTCGTAATTCCTTCATTTACACTAATTTCTATTGTGCTTTATGTAATTTTTGTGTGATGATTTATAAAGGCAATTTGTTGAATTTTATACCTTTCCCCCACCAAAATACAACATAATTCAATGAGCTTAAAGCCATTTATATATTTGATAAATATTTTCCTAATCTCTAGATAAATAATAAAGAAAAGAATCTAATAGAACAAATCCAAGACCAAACTTCAAGGATCAAGATAAATTTTAAAATCTGCTGCATTTTACTATGTGCTTGCTAAATATCAAAATGTTTCCAAAGAGATCTCTTCAAAGTCCCTTCCCACAACTCAATATAGAAAAACACAAAATTGAAAGGACTCGATGTTGCACTGTGCAGCAGATTTCTTTTTACTTGAATTCTCCCCCTCCCTTTTTCAAGATTATATTTAAATAAATAAAAATTATACTAGCAATTCTCATAGAAAACATCTAAAAATACATAACTAATTTCAATCTATGTTTCAAACTAAAAGTTAACCCCAAAAGTTGTAAGAATAACAGTAACTCTGAAAGATGTTTTCATATCTCTCTATAACATATATATGTATACATCTATATAGAGCTACATATATATGTGTATATAATTCTTTGGTAAAAATACAAAAATCATGTTCCAGAAAATGTTTCTAACTTGTATTCAGAGGATTTGATATGATACCAGTTTAACAGACATTTATTTAATTATTTAATTCCTACTATGTGTGGAGCTCTCTCTGCTAGGCGACACAGGGTGATATAAAAATAAAGACAATTTTTGCTCTCCAAAGTCCATATTTCAGATGGAAATCCAAACAAGTTTTGTAACTATATGCACAGAATTATCAGATGGAATTAATGTTAATCAGGTTCATCATGTTTGCTAAGATGGCCCCAGAAAGAGTAGAACTAGTATTTCTAGCTCTTTTGCATGCAGAAATGGGTCACTGTATTTCTGTTCTACATGGTTCAACAGCAATTGGAAACCCTGATGCTATGGGTTCAACTGAATTCAACAAATGTGCTATAGGCTAAGAGTTGTGTTCAACCCTGGAGTTTAAAAAGCTTGTCACAGATGAGGGCTTGTTCTTAAGGAGCTAAGTCCCAAATACATATTTCACTACTTGCCAGTCTTATAAACCAAGGAATATTTAGGCAATTACTATTAAATCTTTGTATGTCCTTTTTCTGTGTGTTTTCTGTTTTTCTCATGTAATTTTATTTTAACTGATAATTACACCCACATGGTATATAATTTGGAAGATTTTTGTCATCTTCAGATCAATTTAGTAAATAAAATTGGCTTAAAAACTATTATAATTTCTCTATAAATTTGAATTCATTCTAGTTTATGTTTAAATGTATGTCTAATTTAGAAATATAAAGGAGAATTGGTAATGGTATAGTCATAGAAATGATTTTATGATATTAAAAATACTTAAAGTCTAGAACCTGACACATTATTTACACCTACTCCACTAATTTATGAAATATTTTCCTCATATGTGTGTTGTTATGTAATTTAATCCAATTTAAAACAACTTATAGATAATTTCCAGAAACAAATGTATTAAATTGGTACGTAGAAACCATTAGATATTTTTATCTGCACATATAGCTTTAGACAAATCATGTTTTATTTTATTTAAAAAGTTTTATTTGTTACACCCTATCATTATGTTTTGTAAGCATACTATTACTTATGACTATAGAGAACAATGCCAAATTCAAAGAATACTTTGCATTCTTAAAAAAATAGCTGAAGTTATTACCTTGTGCCATATACTTGATAAATATGGTAATTTAAATTTTATTAAGCCAAATCTTTAAAATAAATAGCTGTAATTTTCATTTCTAAATAATTCACAAAAATTTCAATAAACAACTTAATCTGAAACAGAAGGGAAGACAAAAGCTGTTTGGATGCTCTGACCTGGTGGATTACTGAAAATGACTTTATGATGAAACTACTTTGGGCTGACAATAACTCCTTTCTTCCTCTTCCTCTTCTTCTTTTTCTTCTTCTTCCTCTTACAAAGTGGTCATTGTAGACAGTCTATGGAAAGTATAATGTCTTTAGTTTTCAACATACAGATATATTTTGTCCTTGAAGGAAAATAGCAAAAATAATATGACATATAAAACACATTGCTTTTTTTACACTAAAAATAATTTGAGAGACACATTTGCCTGCACTCATGTCATTATATCTGTTTGACTGATTTCTTCCTTGTTTGTGTACCTCTTCATTAAAAATCTAATACAAAATGAAACATAAATTTTATAATATCAATGAGAATCATTGCCGCCACTCTTTGCAAAATACGCAAATTTCAAGGCTATTTTTTTTTTCTACTTCATCCCTGACATTCAATAGATTAGTACACCTCCACTCCAGAAAAGCACTATAGTCAACATTAAGCTTACTAACAGTTAGCTTAATATTTTTAGGCCATACTTCTGTAAGTCAGAAATAGTCCATTTTAACTAGAAATCCATCATAATCACATATTGAGTCTCACATTTTTACCAAGAAGAAAAATACAACCTAGCCAACTCATTTGCATTGTAATCTAATTTTGAAATTACTTTATCAGTGCAATAACACATTCAATAGAGCCTTTGTCTTATTGATGAAAAGGGAATCTACTTGGTTAGGGAGTACATAACATTTTTTAATTAAATTTGTGTTATTATTGTCCTTACACTCAAAGGGCCAGGTGATGGCAATGTTCCATGGAGGAAAATAATATTGCTATAATAACAGCAATAGTCATGAAAATTTAATAACATTTTCACTGAGACATGATGACATAATAATAAATATTACTTAGGCACCTTGTATGGAAGAGTTAAAGTAATCAATAAAATATTTATTAAGTAGAAGATACTTCTATTGGGGATACAGAGATGGGATGCATATGACTCATTCCTACCACCTGGTGAAGAGACAGATCTTATATATACAAAGATAAATAACAACAAGATGACTGATTATGAGATGCTTGTGAGTCAGGTTACTGGGCAACTATTCGAAGAGGCCTTTGAAAAGAAGTGGAGCGGGCAGAGATTCCAGGCAGGAAAAGCTACAGCTATAGAAATGTATGTTAAGATGCTGACTAGTGGACTGGAGAAATGATGTAGACAACTTAAATAGGAGGCCTATGTGAGCTTATCCTGGAAAGGTGAGCTGTGCCAGACTATGGAGTGTTTTCAATGTCCAACCAAGGAGAGAGAAGCATGGTGTCTAAGAAGCTAAACGTGACCACATGGCAATTTCAGTGGGAACTTAAAGGGGTTGAAGGAGGCCAAAGACATTTTTCTAGGAAGAATCTGTAGGATTCAGTGACTGAAGGAGGGGATAATGGAATAAAGAGGGTCAAGGATGACATCAATGTTTAAAGTATGAGTTACAAGGAAAATAAAGACGTCATTTCTCTGTAAAAAAATATTCTTAAGAACACTTCCCCCAATGTACAGCTAGGAGAAGTTTCAATAGAAAACTCACTTAAAATTCACAGTGAAAAAAAAAAATCACTCTACTCACACCAGTGATTATGTGAAAACAATCACAACTGCTGATTTATAAATATTGACAATGACAGCCCTCAGGGGTACAGTGACAGTGTATATGAATTGTGTTTATGAGTGTACATTCACTTAGCCCTCTTGTAATTAAGTTTAGAATTTCTACATGTAATGTTAAGCACGTGCACTTGCATTGCATTTTATATAATGCACAAAAGTATTTATAAGAATTCTACGCACAAAAGTATTTATAAGAATTCTATGCATTTCTGAGAGTTTACCTAATCATACAATTTAAACTACTTTTGAGCACTTAAAGATTTGAAAGTTTTAAAAAGAATAAAGACCACTGAGCCATAATTAAAAATTCTAAGAAACCTACAAGGAATGCGTATTAAACATAAAAGGAGGAATAAAATAACTCTAGGACCATGATCAAGAAGAACCGAGAATACTGAAAAAAGGAAGAACCAGTGAAGATTTAAAGAGTGAAATGCCTTAAGATCAATCAAATAGCAATACCAGATGAACAATCATCAAGCTCAAATGTGAAAGGGCAGAGCTCAGAAAGTTAAGTGTTAAACCCACAGCACTGCAAGATAAGGTAATGGGGACAGGAGTTAAACACATCAAATGAAGGCAATCAGATTTAAATAATAATTACCCATAAGGTATTCCAGAATGACATATGTTACCCCAAGTGTAACTAGTTAAGTTTTAGCAGGCCATCCAACCTGAATAAAGATAAAATGGCTTTTCTTTGGATAGCACTTAAAAGATTACACAAGAGAAACTACCATGAGGAAAATGCGTTTCACTTAAAATATGGTTAAAGAATTCCATACTCCTTTTTCTTGTGAAGGACAAGTCTACTACCATTAAGAACTCTTTGCACTGAATTTTCTCACAGCCAAAATTTATCCTGGACTTACATACAGCATGCATGAAATATTCTCTGCGTACTGCTTAAGTAGAGAAATAAATACCCTGCACTGTTCTAAAAATCCCAAGAGTAAATAACAAGCCTACATAACACCATAAAGTAACGTAGGCACTTTTTGTTAATACGAGTAAAATATATGCAAAATAAGTAGATATCATATCTAGGAGATACTGTACATGACTGGTAGCGCAGACAGCCTCAAAAGTAGGTAAGTCTGGCTTTTTTAAGTTTATTATACTGAGTATTTCTGCTCTTGATCACAAATTGCCTAACAAAGTGTCTAGTATGAAGAAGGCATCTGGTAAATGTTATAAATTATTGTATATGTGACTCTGAGATTTTCAGTGAAGATGGCTGTAATCTTAAAAACTAAAAAAAAATTTTTTTTTACTCTTGCATTTGTTAGAGTACATTTTCCTGAAGGCGCTGACAATTTGCAAAGCCCTTGTAGGGGTCAAACAGAAACTGAAACTTTGTAACCATTTCTATTTTCTGACAAATCTGAACTAATAAAGCTATTATAAGTCAGCTTCATAAATTTATTTTAATTCACACATCTTCAGGACAGGTACTTTTTCTTAATGCCAACTATTGTTGAGTTCTTGTTTTGAGTATGACTAAAGGCTAAATTCTACTTTAATTTTTTTTTTTTCTCAAACCTTAGCCTTCTGGGGAGCTAGCTTCCCTAACATAAGGAACCGAAACCCAATCTCAGCCATCTTTTTGTTCCTGAGCCTTTTAAATATGGTGGGCAAAATCATCTTTTATACATTTCACATAACTACATTTTCATTTAGCCTTTTACTAGCAGGATCATGCTTTAACTTAAGAAAAGAAAAGAGAATGCTGATGGCCCTTTAGAGCCCCAGATAACTGAAAGTATTTCTAGAAAAGAGTGTGTGTGTATAAGAGCAAGAGGCAGACATCATCCTTGTTCACAATACACTATACACATTATAGACATATTTATGAAAGTAGAAAACTTGCCATGAGGAATGCCTGACATTCCACAGTATGTCCATGTTACATATTTAAATACACTTTATTGATCAAATCAACAGAAGGTAATTTTAAATTATGTTTTGATCTCTCTTGGGCTATAATCAGGAGGTCCATGTGAAAGGAAAATGAGAGCCAAGATAGAAGGACAGCAACAACCACTCTATAACCAGCATATGGTACCTATTCCTGATCTGCAATCATTTAAGCCCTTGTATAAGTCAGTCCTTTTTCAATTTCTTTTAAGCAACATTAATGCATAAAGATTTATGCAAGTATTTTACTGGAAGTTTCCCATATGGAAGTATGACAGAATTAGACCTATAATTATTGCCTTCTTCAAGGTCAATTCTAGCTACCATCACAAGAAAAGGAAAGCCTACATATTATCTAACAGAGTATTAGCTTCATTGGTTAATGTAGCTACTGGCATTCCTAAAATAAACAATCAAGAAACTATTGGTTTAAATTGGCTACATTTTGGGGACTTTCCTGGTGGCGCAGTGGTTAAGAATCCACCTGCCAATACAGGGGCCACAGGTTCGATGCTCGGTCTGGAAAGATCCCACATGCCACGGGGCAACAAAACCTGTGCGCCACAACTATCGAGCCTGTGCTCTAGAGCCCACGAGCTGCAACTACTGAAGCCCGCACGCCTAGAGCCTGTGCTCCACAGCAAGAGAAGCCATGGCACACCTCTAGGAAGAGTAGCCCTCAGCTCACCACAACTAGAGAAAGCTCACATGCAGCAACTAAGACCCAACACAGCCAAAAATATAAATAAATAAAATTTTTAAAAAAATTTTAAATATATTAAAAACTAAATTAGCTACATTTTGTTTTCCAAGGTGTTATTTACCAGAAAAATCCCTGTGACCTAAAACTTTTATTCTAAATTTTCATGCCCCAAATTCTAAAATCAACCATAAAATAATCGTGCATATCTTTTCTTTGCAAATGCTCAATTAGTAGTAAGGTATAAGAATAATATAGGCAAAAATGTGTAACAAATAAATTATAGGTCAAATACTTTGAGAAGATTTGAATCAGAAATACAGTACGGATGCATTTTCACTCTTTTACTACGTGAAATATTTTTGATACTTCATATGTGAACCTGGCCAGCTAAAACACAGGTAAATATAGCAAAACACATCAGGAAAATAAAAGTGCTTATAGAGTTTACCAAATAAATGATGATTTTCTTATATGCATACAGAATAATTAAGGCTAATTAAAGCCACCGCAAGAAAAGCTAAATATTGTTGGTGTGGGATGAATTGGGAGATTGGGATTGTCATATACACATTACTAATAAGAAAAAAAAATCAAATTGTACACTTTATGCAGTTTATTGTGTGTGAATTATATCTCAATAAAAGTTCTTAAAAAAAAGAAAAGCTAAATATTATATTTATCAATTGTTCACACAGCAGACTTTGTGGTTGTTTCTTGTTTATAAAAATTAGCCTGGATGTTTTATAGTATCATTTTAAATTAATGAGGATAATTTATGTAATGAAATTCACAGTTTTAAATATTACTGCTCTTTGATATAAGAATGAGAAATTATATCAACAATTAAGTCCCTTACGAAAATTCATTTTATATGGTAGCTAATACAGTAAATACAAAATCTGTAGGTCTTCCTCACTAAAAAAATAACTTTTTGAGGTTTTTTTAGTGACATAGATTTTAATAAATTTATAGTGTGGCATAGTCAAGAGTAACTCCCGGATGAGGTATTCTTAATTTGTATTTCTGTGCACACTTTCAATTAAGAGTGATTAAAAATATATGGTAAATAAAACTTCTTGCAACGCTGGCCTTTGAAATAATATGCAAGCCCATTTTCTTTCATCTCATAAGTTTTTATTTTTTTTGCCTTTCATTTCCAAACTAGGGAAAACGATTCCTTCTTCCTCCCAGCCCCCAACACCTAACATGGAAGATCTGGTCTTGCCAAGGATAACTTTTTTCTAAGAAAGGGTAGCACTGTCCCCTAGTGGACATAACAATATACAAAAATAGTTTCACAAACGGGAGAAATAGTTTTAAATAAACAATTCAATAGCAGGAGTTTTACTGTATTGATGGGTCAGTTTTAGAATTGTGCCTGGATGCCATCCACTTTTCAAGTAATAATGGTCTGCTACCAATATCATTATTGGTAGTCAACCATGATTTGTGAGAGCAAATGAAATCAAAAGGTCAAGGAAGTTATTTCAACTTCAGTACAGATAGAAAATATATGTTACTGTTGCCATTGTCGTGAGCACCAGAAATGTCAGTCATTTCATGGCCCACTGCTTGGTGATAATCATTTAATTGTAAGCTCAATATCTAATCCCACACCCACCACTAGATCATGTATCTTTCTCACATGTTCTTACAGCATTACTCCTTTTCCTTCATAGTGCTTGTCATGGTTTGTAATTATATTAGTGTGATATTTTGTTAATATCTGTTTCAGAGGGCTGAAATGACCTCAATATTCATCACTATATCCTTAGTACTTAGCACTGTGCCTGGCACAGGGGAGGGACACTGAGTATTCTTATGAATTAATAAGTAAGCCAGAGAAATAATTTACTAAGAATAGAGGTGGGATCAAAGTATAGACTCATAGTTTCATGCTAATTTCCCATTCAGTTAGGTACTCCTGTACCCACTCAAGTAACGATGAAGCACCAAAACAACACACTCTCAGGTCTCTCTTTATCTTTTCAGGTTTCCACTCTTTTTTTTTTTTTTCTTTTAAAGCATTTTCTGTATGGCTAACCCAGTTTTTTGTATTATATTTTTTATTAATTTTATTTATTTATTTATTTGCTGCATTGGGTTTATCGCTGCGTGAGCTTTTAGTTGCGGCGAGTGGGGGCTACTCTTCATTGTGGTACATGGGCTTCTCATTGCGGTGGCTTCTCTTGTTGCGGAGTACAGGCTCTAGACGCGCAGGCTTCAATAGTTGTGGCACATGGGCTCAGTAGTTGTGGCTTGCGGGCTCTAAAGCACATGCTCAGTAGTTGTGGCGCACGGGCTTAGTTTGCTCCTCGGCATGTGGGATCTTCCCAGTCCAGGGATTGAATCCATGTCCCCTGCATTGGCAGGCAAACTCTTAACCACTGTGCCACCTGGGAAGCCTGGTTTCCACTCTTAACAATATGTTTCTCCCTGACTTTCTTAGTATCCTTGTCCTTCAATAGGGTATTATCATTTAGCTTTTGCTTTACACCCGCTTATTAGGCTTTGAACTATGACTGTTTTTGGTGAGGCCTCTATTTACTGGTGACTTGATTTCATAAGTTATATTCTACCTCTTTTAAATGGACTATGTTCCCAGTTTATTTATTTATTTATTTATTTATTTTTATTTTTTTTATTTTTTTGCCATGATGACTTCACAGTATCCATGGTTATTTAAAATTCTGTGATGACTTCATGATGTCTCCTTTGAAAATACTTCCTTTTTTAGAGTATGCATAAGATAACACCAAACGTTCAGTTGTCCCCTTCCGTGAAATATGTTCAGCCCATAATGACTGACTCACAGTCATGAGTCATTGTCAGTGATGGTAAACTGAAACTCTATTGGGACTTTCAGGTAACCTTGACTTAGGTTATAACTCCAAGCTGGCTTTGCACTAAGTTTAAGCACTGCAACACAATCTGCTTTTGGAAACACTAAAAACTTCATTCAAATGCAATTGGTAAACAGGGGATTGGTATAACACAGAAATCCCTTTGATTCTTACACAATTTTCTCAGTATATTAATGGTTTCACCTTTTCAGTAACAATAACCAAACACAAAATGACAACGCAGCTGAATATAGAAAGCAGTGGTGATGTAAAGTATTCTAGGCATACCCTTTATGAGCCATCGTTCTTTGTGGTTCAGTTGGGCCACACTCTGTGTGACTATTGGAAGTGCTTATTATGTGATTTTCTTTGTTTTTCCCACATTTTGCCTTGCCTTCATAACTTAGCAGCTTCACCAATTCCTTACACCTGCTTACAGCAAGATACATCTCTTCCCCACCCTGATTTTTTAAATAAAGTTCTTTATTTACAGTAATCTATATTTATTGATATTAGGAATTTATATGTCATTTAAACTGGTATTGTATAGGATTGTTATTATTTTTGTTAGTGTTCACTAAATTCCATAGGCTTTGAGTTGCCTATTCCAACCCTATATTTTTTTCCTACATGCCCTATTATTTTTCATGTGTTATTTAATATAACATAAGGTTTTTTCAGGAATGCACATATCCTATGTAATAGACTATGGTAAACAGAATACTGGTTCCTCAAAGATGTCCATGCCCTAATCCCTAGAACTTATAAATATGTTATTTTACATGGCAAAAGAGAATCTTTTTTAAAAAAATTTATTTATTTTTGGCTGCATTGGGTGGGCTTTCTCTAGTTGTGGTGAGCAGGCGCTACTCTTCATTGTGGTGTGCGCAGGCTTCTCATTGTGGTGGCTTCTCTTATTGTGGAGCACAGACTCTAGGCACTTAGGCTTCAGTAGTTGTGGCACTCGGGCTCAGTAGTTGTGGCACACAGGCTTAGTTGCTCCGTGGCATGTGGGATCTTCCTGGACCAGGGGTCGAACCTGTGTCCCCTGCATTGGACATGAAGATTCTTAACCACTGTGCCAGCAGGGAAGTCCCAAGAATCTTGATACAATCAAGATTACTAATCAACTGACCTTGAGATGGAGAGATTATTCTGAATTATCTGAGTCCAATCTAATTATTGAGTCCTTAAAAGTAGAAGAAGGGTCCTGAAGAAAAGGACTCAATCCATCATTCTTGGCTTTAAAGATGGAAGAAGAGGGCAATGAACTAAAAAGGTATAGTCAGCTTCCAGAAGCTGAAAAAGGCAAGAAAATGGATTCCCCATTAGGGCCTCTGGAAAGAATCCAGCCCTACCAAAGCTTGATTTTAGCCTAGAGAAACCCATGTCAGAATTCTGACTTACAAAACTGTAAGATAATACATTTGTGTTGTTTAAGATACCACATTTGTGGTAATTAGCTACAGCAGCAATAGAAAACAAATACATATTTAAATTGCTGCTTTTATTGCTATTAATACAAAATATCTCATACTGTACACTTGCATCTGAAAAAAATTAAGTTAGAATGGCTTTTATTAATTTAGTAGGAGACAGATTTTTAAAATGTCATTTATAGGTTTAGTTTGATTCAGGGATCACAAATAAATAGATCTAAATTGTCATTAATATAATACCAACACTCCTTTAGAGTAATGAGGACAAATCTAGGTGAAATGATTTTGTATATACATTTATAGGCGCGCACACACACACACACACACACACACACACACAAAGATAAACCAAAGCCTCCCCACTAGAAAGAGATGAACAGCAAGCTCACCATCTTAGTTATCATCACCAGCTCATACCCTAACATCTGCACAGGGCGCCCCATATAATTTCCCACCTGAAGTTCCCTTCAGGCATCATCCTGAAGGGAACTGTGTGAAACTCAACTCCATATTCCTCTTCAGAAAAACCTTCCTGTCCTCTATTCACTTTTCTCCAAATCCTGATAATGAATCAATTGCTGTTAATGAATTAATGGGAGATGATATATTTTCCTTAAATTAAATAATTTAATTTTAATGAGCTCTTTCAGGGGATAATCACTTAACCCTTAGCTTTAATTGATATAAATTTCAGTAGATAATATCGAGCAGGTGGGATTTTTCATCCTTCAAATCACATATTCAACCTTCATTGTAAGGCTGGGTCCCATGCACCTAACAAACTCACTGTTTAACCCCAGCTAATTAGCAGTATTTTTTTCTGTGTCTAAAACATGATTAAATTAATGGGATTACTGTTGAAGTTAATTGTTATTAAAGGAAAGTATAAATCTCACACTTTTGGGGGGATGATTTAACTGAAAGACTTAAAGATATATTTATTCATAATCTCCTTAATTGTAGCTGTTTTGCCTATAAAATAAAAGACATAGAGGATAGATACTATATGTATTTGATAAGCTGCTGCATAAAAGTCATTAGATTTATTTGGTTTATCACCAGAAAGCAAAGATAGAATCAAAGAAACTAAAAAGCAAGCAATGCTATGTTCAATATAATAAAATTTCTAAAACATGCTAATGCTGAAAATGGTATTGGTTTCCTTACAAGGTCCAAAGCTCCAGTAGTTTGAAGTTTTAATCAGATATCAGATAGCATTAAACAGGAATAAGTATTGTAAAACCTCAGTTTTCAGTGGCCTTTATGGGTAGCACTCAAAGAGATCTATCCTGGGACTCAGACAACTTCATCCAGACTTGATGTCTTTCCAACTTTTGGCTCTGCTTTCCAAAGTTTCCTTGTTCATGTGAAGTCTCTCATACTGCGGTTGGCAAGAAAGACACCAACAGTTTCAAGCTAACATCTAATCTTCACAACCACTCCCATTGAGATAGAGCTTCACTTTCCCAACAACAGTTCTGAAACTGAATCTGCTTGAGCTGGTATAAATCATGTGACCTGAATCAGTCATGGCCAGGAGAATTCTTTGACTGAGGAGTCTCAGATCACGTATTGAAAAAAAGGGTTGAGAGATCAGTCCCACCCAATCACTGGGACTGGGAGTGGGAGCAGGAGATTCCCTAAGAAAAGCAGAGTATCATTAGCAGAGGAGAGAATGGATGTTGGGCAGCCAAAACCAAAAGATACTGTTTATAGTGAAACTTTGATTTCTATTTCTTTCAGTTCAAAGATTCTATGGTTTATAAATTTATTTCCTTCTCAAAATGCAGTTGATGTAAATAAAAATTCTCTGAGGACTTCAAATTATTTTTAGTTTTGAAAAACAAGTTAATTCCCTTTTCCCAAAAGTACATTTTCATTGATAAGAGATTTCCAAAGCACTTAATATTAGCACAGATGAGAATTTAGATGTATCATCTTCAAAAGGAGATACTCTAATAACATTATTTGTTATATCTTAATAAGCAATATTGCACCACATCTATTTTGTATCAGGTAGAAAATATTCATAATATTTCTCCAAATTTGTTATGTTTCTTTCATAGAAAACCATTAATACTGCAAAAAAGAAAGTAATAATCCTTGGGGATTCTATTTGTCAAAATAAAATTCCTTTTTAAACACCAAATAGAAAGATCTTAAAAATCTTGTTACAGGCTTCAGTTGGGATGATGTGGCATGGGTTGTTTAACTAGATTCAGAAATGGCCTCCAAGAAGTCTCAAGATGTTATATTCCTTACCGAAAGAGCTATGTCAATGAAAGAAAACATTAATACTGAGAAAGTCAAAGACATCCATAACCTTCCCTAGCCCCACACCCAAATAATCATCCTGAACAATTGATGTTTAATGCTAGAGAATTGTTAAGACATCTATAAACAGTGTTGAAAACTTTAAAGTTCATTGATTTCCCTTTTTAGGCTAATATTGCATAGAGGCAGCACAGTGCAGGGATTGAGAGTACAGAGTCTGGTGCCCAACTGTCTAGGTTCAGATCCCAGCTCTAACACCTACCAGCTGATGGTAATAAAAGCAATATATGAAGATTAAATAAACCAAAATTAAAATTCATAAAGCATTTACAATAATGTGTATTACATAATGTGTGCAATAAAACTAGTTCATTTTCTCTTTCCAACTGTCTTTCTGTGATTTGTGAAGAAATAGGTAGCATTTATCTGATCAGTGATTAGCTCAATTTTGTCATCCTTATTGTCCCTTTAACAAATGACCACTTAATATAGGAGGTGGTCTGTTCATGACAGTCTGCCTCTGGGGATTAATTGATACACATGACATAACATGACATAATTTATAAGGAAAATAATATAGAACTCTAAAGGGAGAGTTCTTTTTATTTCTTGTACTTCATTGCTTCTTCAAATAGATCTGCTTTGCAGATTAGATTTTTCACTGAATACATTGTACTCAATGCTCTGAAGTATGAAAGTAAAATAATTGACTATATCCATCTTGCTTTTTTGTGTGTGACCCTGGTTTTATAAATAAGTACTCTGTCACCCAAGAATGAAAAACTCAACAAATTCAATTTCACAGCAAGAAAATATGTTTTTAACATTATATGCCATTTTTAAATTAAGTATCATTTTAGTCTACTTTTTAAAATATTAGCTGAGAAAATCAGGAAGTAAAAGAAAAAAAGTGTATTTGATGTGCATAGGTTTATCTATTCCTGTACAGATAAGACCAAGTTAGGAGTAATCAGTAGAGTTTTCTGCAATTCTCTTGATTCTCATCAGTCTAATTGCATTGCAATCATTGGTCTAGTCTATATGAGTAATTTGGGAGTAGAGGTTGGCACACAACTTGGTGAGGAGGGGCAGAACAGATGCCAGTATGGATTCGTGAAATGAGCTGTGAAGTTAATTGCATTCACATTGTTTTATCAATGTTTATACCCAGAATTATTATACAGAATCCTGGCTATTTGTTATTCATAAAAGCTGTTATCTCCTGCCAATCTTAAATCATTGAATACCTTACTCATTCAATTTTAACAAACTAATAGAGCAGCCAATTTTTTGTCTGTTTTATAGTTGTTTGATTTACATTAATTAGTTAGGATTCTTTCTTGGATTTAATAGGTCTTATTTAAAAACAGAGATAACCAATCCAATCCCACTTTCATACAAGTCCTAAAAGAAATCCAGCTCCTGGAAGAATAAAGAAAATCTCATAATGCAAAAGGCAGCATATTACCTGCAAATTACATATTAAATTGTAATTGAGACTAAATAGTACTTCAGATGTACAGTTTAACTTTTTTCTTTTAAAATTCTTATATTTATAATAAATATTGGTCTAAAAATTGCTTCTTTTGTATATTCCTGCTAAAACACCTAAGCCAAAAATGCCTGGTTCATTTGAAAATTGACGTAAAATACATTTTGTTTTCTCAAATGTAGATAATAACAATGGTATGGCAAAAAAGGAAACTTTGACTAAACTATAACAACACATAAATATATTTACATAACATATATTATAAAACATATTTGGTCATATAAAATGTGTTAATCCCTTACACTCAACTATGCACTAAACTCTGTATGTTATCTGTTATAGTTTGATACTTAAGTATGTGCAAACGAAAGTCGATGTTTAGATATTAAATTTATTTTACAATGTAGTCTGAGTGGTACAATGAAAAAATGATATTTTTAAAAGTAAATGAATACATCTGTATGTAAACAAATGACAAGAAAATACAAAACGTTAACAACCTCTGAATAAGTTTTAAAATATGGTTTTAGTATTTTACAAAATAATTTTTAATGATGTGAGGTAAGTGACATTTATGGAAATTTCTAATGATGTTTTTACTCTAACCAAGATTTTGTATACCAAGTTTCAAGGAGAATTTTTGTAACTGAATTTTAATCTCCAAAAGATAGGAATTTAACCTGAAAACTGCAAGAGACTCCTTAGTGACAACATCATAAATAGAAATCTATAAAAACTAGATGGCTGTATATGAATTAGAGTTGAGTGTACTATGCAATTATCTCAAATAGCCCTGCTGCTTTCTTAGTTTCTGTCAAGAGCAGGACAACTGCTCAGAAAAACTAAGAACAGCTAAATACTCAAGAATTCAGACAAAACATTGCGTTTCCTGCCTTGTGATCCAACCAATTTAGTATGTGTATTTTGGGTTATAATTTTTACTTTTGAAAAATGAGCTTTTTTCAGAAATTATTTAATATCTTCCAACATAGTGTAAAATAAGCAAAAATTTGAAAGACATGAAAAGAACTTAGCAGGCTTTCAATATTCAGGTAAAAAGGTCTTCAAAAAATTCAGTTGACATGTTCAAACTGCTGTTAGATGAAAGAAAAATTATTTAGGTTGGAGAATACACAATTTAGAAAAGAAAGACTATAAGATTATTTTCTTAGCTTAGAAATCATTATTTCTTTTGTTATTTATATGTAAGTTCTCCCTATCCAACTGGGTTGCAAGACCTTGTGAGATGAACCTTAAGTACAGCTCTACTTACACAATCAATAACTGCTGATGACCTAGCCTTAG
Source organism: Hippopotamus amphibius kiboko (assembly GCF_030028045.1). NCBI lineage: Eukaryota > Metazoa > Chordata > Mammalia > Artiodactyla > Hippopotamidae > Hippopotamus > Hippopotamus amphibius. The sequence goes on along the minus strand of NC_080193.1, from coordinate 93,654,772 downwards.
GGATGCTAGCTACCCACTCTGTCAATTTTTTTCATGTGTTAATCGTAGACAACTTCTATCTGTATTTTTGTGCTTTCATAATATTTTTCTAACCAAGTTTATATTTCTTTTACTTGTTTTCCTAAGATGTCTGTATAGGGTTCTATTCTCATTTATATGTATCCCTTCTAATTTAGATTTAATCGTGAGAAGAAAATACTGATTTGTTCCCAACTTGGCATTTATAGACCCAAAATATGATTTCCTTTGCTTTTCCTCACCTGTGTTTCATATCTCAGGTTTATTGGAAAATCAGAAGTAGCAGTAACAAGAGAGGTAAAAAAAAAAATGAATCTAGTGTTCTAAATGCAGATTTTTTTTTAGCTTAGGGGAAAAATGCTATTCTATTTCTATGGGTTGAAATTTTATTTCTAAAAAAACTTGTCAGACAATATCAATTTAATTTTGCAAGTAAATCTCTTTGATAGCTCAAAAAGCTACCTGATACATTTTGTAACTTAGAACTGAATATATCTTTCTATACACCGACTCTTCAATTTGACAGGAGCAAGATTTCTTTTCAAGTTTGTACAGAAAATATGTTGTACAGTAAATAGTGAAGCAATTCTTACCTGGGTCGCTGTCACACAGAAAGTTATGCATGAAGAGCAAATAGAGGTATTCAGTAGTGATTACTATTTGATCTATAAGCAACAATTTTTCAATAGTCTACACAACATGTGCCTGGAAATATTGTCCATCAGTAAATCACTGGTGGCATAATAATCCATTATGTGGGTTAAACAATCTTTGCCATTTTTCAGTTATTGACATTAACATTTTACTGAGAAAAGGTAATTGAAACATGATTCTTGTTTAGAGAACAATTAATCAGTGAAGTCCTCTATCCTCACATACAACATGAAAGGATGCAGACGATCTCTATAATTCCTTGTCTATCTTTAAAATTCTGTAATTCTTATCACTGAGCAACTCCTATGTGCTCTGCAGTCCTAGATGTCCAGAGAATCTACCTTTATTGAGTACTCATGATGGCTTTAGGCTTATAAATGGAAATCTAGCTGGAGTGAGTAATACCTATGAAACAGTGAGTAAAATGGCACATTGTTTACCCTATAAAAATCTTTGCATTTATGATATAATGAGCTAAATTCTTAAATGGATTGCTGTTCATTAAAGCTATACATGCATGACTTTGAGTTTGTAAACATACCCTCGAAGAGGAAAAAATAAATTTGAAAATGTGTGCCTATTATGACTATGAGATGGCCCTTAAACACATTTCCCCAACTACTAAGCATTTAACACAGGCCTTTAAAAAGCTAGGAAATAAGGTGAAATAGTATTTTTCTAAACTTGAGCCATTTAGATTTTTTTTTGTTTTATTTTTAACTATAAGAAAATAAGAAGTATCAGAAATGATGTTTCTAATACCTGGTCACAGATTACTCTAAGTGCATGAGTAAGGATAAATAATGCTTAACAGTGTTTGTAGGAGAAGAAAACTAGGAAAGAAAGAACAAAGATTTTCTAAGACAGTCTTCAAAGCCAACCCCAAGGACTTCACAGAAACTGTTTTCTGGAGTCACAGGCAGACTTGTATCTATGTATCTTCTGCAACCAAAGTTGTTGGGCTTGTTTTCATTTTGCTAATGAGAATAGGACCAATGAATGAGATTTCATGTCCTTAATGCTTCAATCCTACACCACCAAATAAACCACAAGAAAGATAATGTTACACAGCTTTCCAACTGGTTACAAAAAAGAAATAAACACCGGTGTCTTCAATAGAAAGGGGAGGGCAGTAGGTAGGGATCTTTAGAGCCCCAAACAAAAATCTGCCAATTCCAAACACTCTTGTTAGGCAAACCTGCTGTGCTTGTCTAGGTAAAAGCAAACTATCAGTTGCTAACATACTGAGAATTTATGTGCAGTAACTTGGTAAACTGTGAGCAGCCAACTCTTGTCTGGGTAGTAAAATAATCTTTAAAAGAAGCAAAGCCAAGGAAATTTTAAAAATTTAAATCTCCTTTGGCAATTCATTTCAACCTAGCATTTTCTTTCCTTCTCCTAATTATTAGGATGGTAATATAAAATTTAAAATCTGTTCTTGGTTTTTTTAAAAGCTTGTAGAAAAGTAGGAATAGAAGGAAATTGCCTTAATGTGATTAATATTTATTTATAAGAATAAACATAATACTAATGTTTTATTAGTATTATGGTATTTAGTATTAGTATAATGGCACTAAAGGCATTCTCACTAAAGGAATAAGAAAAAGATAGCATGTATTACCACAATATGCAGTATTATTTTGGTGATTCTAAACAATGTGGAAAGAAAGGAATTAGGAGAGGTAAGTTTTACAAAGGATAGGAAAAACTTATTGTTTGCCACATGTATATCTTTTTAATTCCTAAATTACAAAAATCAACTGAAAAGCTTTAAAAAGCAGTAAAAAAGTTTAGTTAAGATGTTCAGAATCAATCAGTCAAAACATGCATACACACACATAAGCATGTGTGTGGGTATACTTCTCCTAACAGCAGTAAAGAAGCTAAAACGTATAAAACAATAAAGCCCCTATTCATGGTAGCAGTGAATAAGCAATAAACAAAGTCTGAGAATAAGCAAGTAATGTGAAAGAGTCTAAATGAAGAACCCTCTTAGTCTTCATTGGAACATGTAAAGAAGACATAAATAAATTACAATGGTGAACATTACAAAAAGATTTGTCCTAATATATAATATCATACTAAAAATATAGTTATTAGAACAAAATAGCACTAGTACAGGAATAGAAAAATATATCCAAGAAACATTGGAGGGAGTCAAGAATAGACCCACATATGTGTGATAAAGGCATCATTTCAAATCATTGTGAAAGTACAAATTATTCAAAATATGGTATTAGGACACTTTATATAGAAAAAAAATGATTTCGTTAAAGTCCTAATTTTCAACACATGCCAAAAAAAAAAAAATTCCAGGAGGATTAAAGGTAAAAAGTAATAAATGTTAAAAATTATATAATAAAACATAAAATTCCATCTTAAGAATGAAAACCTTTTCTAATCATGTCACTAAAGCTAGAAACCATAAAATAGAGAAAGGCCAGATTTGGAAAAAATAAGCCCTTTAAGACTTCTGGACAAAAATGATCCTGTATCCAAGGTCAAAAAGACAGTGTCAAACTGGGAAAATAATAGTATTACCTATGTGAAATATTAATACCTTTCAATTTTGTATTTCTCTTACAACTAAAGAAAGTTGATTTTGTTGAGTAGGATGCTTGGGCAATTTCATTTTCCACTTTATATACTTTCAAAGATTTTAATTTTTTGAAAGTAAGTAAATGCTTAAAGACCTGAAGATTCTGTGAGGGCTAACTGTTGAATGAAAGAAAATTCATCAATAGGGCAGAAAAGAGAGGATTGGGTTCTGAGATCTTGTGGTGTCGATCTTGATCTTCCTTCCCCAGCTCTCTGACCTTCTCCATTTGTCCTTGATCTCCCTCTCACTCCCACTCCTCTGCCATGGGCATTACAAATTATTGAGATATATACCTTTTCAGGTGTATAATAATTTTATTGAAACGTGTATATTTCTTATTTTAGATTAAAAATAGGTTATTCATCCAGATAGTCTATGCTGTGCTATAGTAACAATGAATCCTGAAATCTTAGTGTCTTTATACATGAAGGTTTATTGCTTACTTAAGTAAAGTTGTCAAGGGGCTGAAGATACTCTAAAACATCAGGGACATAATTACATATTATAACCCTGCCATCTCATATAAGTTACTTCCAACGTTGCTATCGTATGATAAGAAAGCAGTGGAGGGGGAACATGACATCAGAGAGAGGGATGTTGAAATCATAATGCAAGAGAGAGGGATCCTGGGATCACTTATCAGAGAGAGAGAGAGAAAGATGCTGGCACCATGAAGTCAGAGAGAGAGATTCTGGGAACATATTGCCAGAGGAAGGGATCCCTGCAACAGCCCCAGAGGGATGCCAGGAACACCTATCAGAGAAAGGGGATCCTGGGAACATCCCCTCAGAGAAAGCTGGAGCACCAGAGCCTGTTATTACCCATCCATGGGGTCCTTATTCAGAAGTTTAAGTGTGCAAAGAGAGGATCCTGAGATGTTTAAGGTATTAAATGGTACAGACAGTAAATGTACTAATTCTCTGAGAGGTTGTGATTGTTTTAAATATTATACTTATTTCATTAAAATTCATATTATTGTCTTTCTTTGGATGAAAAAACAAACAAACAAACAAATACCCTGGCTTTTAACTGTTTCAACTTGGATGCAACACAGCGCACTTCTGCTCATAGTTCATTGGTCAGAACCAGTCACACAGCCCCAGCATAACTGAAAGGGTGTCTGAGAAATGTAGAGAACCCCATGGCCTGTTGGATGAGCATTGTTTCTTCCACAGTTGAAAATTATAAAATTTTATATTTCTTTTAGAAATCCATCTAATTCAACAAGTATTTTTGAGCTCTGCAACAACACATTGTCAAATATACAGTTACCTAAGACAACTTTCCTTTCTTCATTGGATTAATTACTGCTATTTTAACATGCAGGTAATTATTAACCAATAACAGAATCACAAGAGGATCCTTTTTTTGCCATGACAAACCCAGTCCTCACTGATATGAAAAGACTTGGTTTTCTATAGCTTAAAATTTCCAAAACTTATCTGGGCAACATTCTGCTCAGAAGCAGAGAGACAGAGAATGCAAGACCTCAGAACTTGTAGCAATAATTAAAATTTTAAAGTATTTATAACCACAAATGAATATGTGCTGTGATTAAAAGCAATGTTTTAGGCTTTAAAATATTCAAATGCTATTACCATGTGGAGACAGAGATGCTTAATAGGACTGAGTGACATATGTGGTATTTTAATTGTGTTAAAATTTTTATTTTGGCAAATAAATTAATGCTAGTTGCAGAAAAGACAAATATGGGTATAAAGGGAAATAAAATAAAAATCTCCCTAATTCCATCACCCAAAGATGACCCCTGTTAACATTTTGGCATTGTTGATATAATTTACTTAAATGAGCTCCTTTTCCTCAAACTGTATTTTAACCGGTCTTCTGAATAGTATATCTTTCTTTGTTACTGAATAATCCTTTATTGTTTGCAATATAATTCCATTGTACGGATTGTTATATTTCACCATGACCCCCAAATCCTTAGATGTTAAGGATGTTTGATGGATACTTGATTTTTGGCTGCCCATCATCACCTCCATCTTCATTTGGTAACAACCCACATTGTCTTTTGCAGAATTTCCTTTCTCCCAAATTTTGCAGGCTTGTTGAGAGTATAAACAAAGGGTCATGCTCATCCAGCCTCCAAAATGAGGTAAGTGTGTTTCCAGTTAATACATATAAAGTACTGAGAACATTATGTGACACTTAATAAGGACTCAACCAAAAATATGAGCTATGACATGTCAGATGATCAAAGCTGCTGCCCTTTCACAAACTGCAAACTGAAGATTTTGTACATGATGTCAGGCTAATTTAATAAGCTTCATGGTTTTCTTTTAGGATTCCTCTCATAGATTACTGTGGAATAATTTAAGGAGGTAGGGAGACCAAGGAAGGAAGCAAGAAAGTGAGGAAGGAAGGAAAGAAGGAAGGATTGATTGAGTGAAAGATTCAATGTCATTAACAATTTTAGAGACATACCTTGTAAGGTCAAAGTACTTTCTGATGTGTTTCTATTTCTTTCTCTTGCCTATAACTGTACATTGTTGGAAATTGTCTTCAGTCTTCTTACTCAAATCCATAAAATAGATTTAAGTTTCAAGAGCAGATAGCAAGTTCAGGGTAATATTTTTTTGTTATATTGTGCCTCTTAAAATAAAGCAATAGCTTCTTTTCTTATCCATTTCAAAATCCCTGTATGAATATTTCATTTTAATGTCTTCAAATCCCACTGAATAAAAAAGGCTTTGGTGTTTTTCCCAAGATGCTAAATCTATTTTTAACTTAGAGTTACTAACTTTTATCATATCATTTTATATATTTAAAATGCTATTGTGGTACTATTTGCCAAATAATACACTAAGTACTGACAAACCCCAAGTGTTCCATATATTTATCTCATGAAGGTCCTTCCTACAAATACAAGTTCTTCTCCCTAAACTTTCTCTATTTTTCTCCATAAAAATATTTATTCAATTACCCTATTTGGACATGATAATACCATAAATAATCCATCACCTGGGTAGCACTCACTGAGCCATATTTTGGGGGCTCAGAGGAAGTAGGACAGTGACTAGAATAACATATCATATTCTGAAGTCCACGATCTATAACACCAAACTGCAAAGGGAATGAGAGGCACTAATGTGCAGATGTTCTGCAGTTTTGCTGAATAGGGGACATGGAATGAGACAAAATATTCAACAATCATTATTGCAAACCAAGTTTGCCAGAACCCCAGAGACAACAGTATTCAATAAGTATTTTTTATCACTTCCTTTGAGCAAAACTTGGCATTCATGGTGTTATAAGGTAAACACTGAAAAATATAACCTACTTCCATTCCCAAACTGGATTACAATCCAGTAGTAAGATAAGTAAGTGGCTAACTAAAGATAGACCATGATAAATACCATAAGGGAGACGCTAACAAGTTGCCAGTAAGAGATCAAAGGAGAAAGCAAGTGCATCTGCTGAAGGCAAAGAGAGCAGGATTCATCAACAGCATGGACCTTGAATGACACTGGCTCCAGGCTCAAGTCTGATCATCTAATTTTACACGAGGGCTGGAAATCTGAATTTTTATGTGTAATATCCTTCTATAATGTTGGAAATTTATTTTTAAAAATCAGTGTGCCAACTTTAAGACACAGCAGAGGCACTATATTCAGAAATGTCATTAGATGAATTAGAACAGGATTTGGGATCAGAATGTGGAAATATTTGCAGCACTTAGGAATTTATCCTTAATAGAGTAGGAAATGGGGATAATTGAGGGGTTGTTAACAGAGGCATGAAATGAAATGGCTACAACAATGCTTAAGAAAGTCAAGTTTAGCAGCAGTATGTAGATTGGATCAGCAGGCTGAACTGAAAGAAAAGAAATCAATTGAGAGGCTGTTGCAATGGATCAATAAGAACGTGATCAGGGTGACAGAAGTGACAATGGAGAATAAGGCAGGGATGATGGTTAGAATGTTGAAACACCTGCAAAGTTCACAACATGCTGCTCATGCTAACTCTTTCTTCCTAAAATAATGTAATTTCATTTGAAAATTCATTTTTTGAAAAGCAGGCTAGCCTCTTCATATACATATTCCCTGTCACAGAGTAGGAATTAAAATAAATGTTCAACTATTTGAAACAATACTAACCATTGTTAAATATTCCCTGGCACACAGTAGGAATTAAAATATTCCCTGGCACACAGTAGGAGTTAAAATATTCCCTGGCACACAGTAGGAATTAAAATAAATGTTCAACTATTTAAAACAATACTAACCATTGGAGTACATAATCACTTTACATATATACATATAATCTCCCCACTGACTTCTCTTACCAATCCTATTTACCTCCCTCTTCACAACTGCTTCATCAGAAGTAAGACTTCAAATTACATAATGCCAAATATTTATACTGTATCAGCAATATATTGCAGAGAAGAGAGGATTTCCACCAAACTTTTGGTGGAACAATTATCTGGTGGAACAACCCCTTGGTGACAGTGACTTTGTCTTCATTGTCCTTGTAACTGTTTATAGCTAACTTTTGGCCCTGATAAAGGGAAAGGTAAAGAGAAATATAGACATATTCTCTATTAAGTATGTATATATACACAAACTATAAATATACTATAGATAATATATAGCTACTGTTCTAACGTTTAAGCTCTTTTCTTCATTTTGTTGATTTCATAGTACCAACTAGGGTATGTTTTCATTATTATCACTTAATAAATCTGTGTTATGGTAAAATGAATTTCTGGTATTCTAAGGAACCCTCTTCCCTGACAAGATATCTGAATAAAAATGACCTTATTCAGAAATATAAGTGAGGGTGAGACAAGAAAAGTTGTATTCTCTTATCTAACTCCTTTTATTACCTTTTTTTTAAGCTCTTTATTGGAATATAATTGCTTTACACTCTTGTACCAGCTTTTGAGGTACACCAAAGTGAATCAGCTGTACTTATACATATATCCCCATATCCCCTCCCTCCTGCAACTCCCTCCCATCCTCCCTGTCCTGGCCCTCTAAGGCATCACCCATCATTGAGTTGATCTCCCTTTGTTATACAGCAACTTCCCACTAGCTATCTATTTTACAGTTGGTAATGTATATATGTCTATGCTACTCTCTCACTTTGTCTCAGCTTCCCCTTCGCCCCCCACCCCCAACCCTGTGTCCTCCAGTCCATTCTCTGCATCTGCATCCTTGTTCTTGCCTTGTCACTGGGTTCATCAGTACCATTTTTTTTTAGAGTCTGTATATATGAGTTAGCATACAACATTTGTTTTTCTCTTTCTGGCTTACTTCACTCTGTATGACAGACTCTAGGTCTATCCACCTCATTACATATAGCTCCATTTCATTCCTTTTTATGGCTGCGTAATATTCCATTGTATATATGTGCCACGTCTTCTTTATCCATTCATCTGTTAAAGGGCATTTAGGTTGCTTCCATGTCCTGGCTATTGTAAATAGTGCTGCAATGAACATTATGGTACATGTTTCTTTTTGGATTCTGGTTTTCTCTGGGTATATGCCCAGTAGTGGGATTACTGGGTCATATGGTATATTACCTTTTAAATCTGAAGCGTCTAACTCCCTCCTCCCTTAAGGTAGCCTGACACATGACTAAGGCTTCATGGCTATTTGTTATGTACCCTCACGTATGCCTTCATGGGGATTTGCAACTCAATATCTTCAATTTGGAATTGGGAAATCCTACTTGTTTTTTCACTTAATTTAATCTACATCTATTGGGTGTCCTCTACATCCAAGAGGGTCAGGCAACCTGGACAGACAGAGGGGTAAATCAATTGCTTGGATTTTGTACTATATAATAGAGAAGACAATTCTAGAAAATTTTAAGAACAGATATTAAGTATTATAATTAGCAGTTTTAGCCATAAAGAATTATAGTTCCTATAGGTCTCTTGGACTGAGTCAGGAAGATAAAATAGCTGCAAGAGGTAACTGAAAGGTGGTGAAATAATTAACTTGTGGGCCTCTCCATCCAGAGATTTTACTTATGTTGATTTCCACATGAAAGTTAAGACACCTGCCAAAAAACCACAACTCTTCCTTTGACATAGTTGCTGTAGAGTTTCTCAGATGGGAACCAACCAAGAAGCCAAACAAAAGGTTCAGTTGCTTACTCAGCCACACCTGGTTGAAAGAAACCTGACATCCTTTATGAAACCTGGCTCATTTCAAGTGCATCTTATCTCCCAACATGAACACGAACTTTGCAGTTTCTACCTTTACGCTGAGTCAGGCATTCTCTTCATATCCCCACTAGTTAAATGTGCTGTTGTGCCTTCAAAAATTCATAGTGTACAATTCTAATCTGGTAACAGTGAATGGTCTAGAAGAGAAATCTTCCTATTTTAATTATAGCAAAGAACTTTGATTGTATAACCCACCCATTATTTTTTATGAAAATTACTGGACCTTTAAAGTGTGAAATCACATCTCTAAGTAGCAGCTTTTTAACATCTATAACAAAAGAAAATTTAGGGATCTCAAACTGTTGTGTTAACTTAAAGCAGTTAGCTCCCTTTCGAATCTATACTTTCGCAAATTTTTCTCTGCTTCTTGATATTTTCGGTGCCCAAATACACAGAGCATAAAACACTGAGTAGCATTGAGTGGTACACTATAAAGAGTATAATATAAACAAAAAGAAATGAAAGGAAATAATCAAAGGAAAACAATGGTAGCATACGCCAAAACAACTGCTTGTCTTTCGTTGTTTCAAGACAAATAATCTTAAGAAGGAATGGTAATATGGGGGGAAGGGGGAGTGGGGCGCAGAGGAATGAAAGAGTGACCCTACAAACCTCTCTAGTCAACAACTAGAAGACTGTTGACTAGACTACAAATTCTATTTCTTGGGGGAAAACAATAACCTATTTGCCAGTAAACATTGATACATTAGTTTAAATTTAAGAATGATAAAACTAAGTTACTTTCTGTGGCTATTCTGTTTCAGCAAATTAAATAGCAAAATAATTTTCTGATGAATGAGAGCTGTTCTTTCTTTGTAAGTTTATATGGGTTATCATCAGATAAGCTCATTTCCAAAATAATTCCAAGCAAAGGTAGCAAAATAATGAGGGAATAATTCTGAACTTTGAGACTGGAGATTTCTCTTCTGGTGGTGGATCTCTGCCTGTTATTGTGTAATCTTGACTGACCATTTAATTTCTTCAGCTTCAGTTTCATCTACTAGAGCAAATGGAAAAAACCCTCAAACCTAGGAAGCAAAGTGATACCCGCCTTTGTATCGCCAGCATCTAACAGAGTGCCAGGCACACAAAGGATTTCAATAAGTATATATTTTAAAAATAAATAATAAAATGGGGATAAAATAATTTACTTTGCAATGTGATTGTAATGATCAAAAAAGTAATCAGATGCAATCATTGTTAAAGCTGTAAACTATACGTAAATACAAAATATTTCACTATGATCTCATGACCAAAAAAATGTATTTTGTATTGCATACAGTTTTATAAGCAGCCTTATTTATTTTTCTTGAACATACTCTCAGTATGTGTGTGTGTATATATAATATATATAATTCAATTGGTCTAAGCCTACATGTCCTCACCAGTAAATTTAAGAATTGTAGAATTGTTTTAATTATCTTCAATAATTTCTGATAAGCAATCAACTTGTGATCTGTTTTGTATGAATATTAGATACCCTTATATCGATTAAATATTGTTATTAGAATTTCTTTTTATCTGTGATATTTTTAAGTAAATATCAAAGTCATATGGCTCTTTTTCTACCTCATGAAATGCTCAGTTTATTGTAATGCAGAAGACAATATTTCAATAAACCCATCAAAATACAAAAATCAAGTTACAAAAAAAATCTATTAAAATTTACCAAAATAAATTACCAAAAATTACAGGAAGCCAAAATTTCAAAAATCCTATCAAAATTTTTATTGATCATTAACCGACATGCCCAATTTGAAAAGGGTGTTTAGAAGTGTAGAAATTCCCTGAACTCAAGGAATTTGCAGTCTAATTGATGAGATCAAACTATTCTAGAAGAGACAGTAGCAATTAATTCAAGACAGACTCTAACTGAATATCAGGAGTTATACAGACTCTAAATGCTATAGCGATTCAGATAAGTACTTTAGAAAAACAAAAGAAAGGGAAGACATGTCAAGAAAATGAAATTTGAAAGATAAATAAAACTTGACAAAAGACAGCGAGAAGAACCTTCCAGGCAGGAGGAATATAAATCAAGTTGTGGAAGTAGGAAAAATTTGATTTGTTCATTGAAAGTGAGGAAATCAAATCTGACCAAAAAACAAGCATGTGTTTTGGGAAATAATAGGAAACAAGATTAGTAGGAAAAAGGGAGAAACACAGATAGGAATTCCTTGAAGAACTGTAAATAGAGGAATAATATATTGGCATGTAGTAAGCCCAGCATTAAAGACAACAGCTAGGAAGGAGTGGCAGTCACTAATGTGGTACCCGTGGAAATGGAGAAAAGGCAGTGTAAGAGACGAATCTCTGCCTGTATAACTAATAAATGATCCCCCATTCATCTTCAATCAACCTAAAGGCATGTCTATTCTTATCTTTCTTTTGACCCACTGACATAATTTTTCAGGCACTAGATGTCACTGTTCCACTTAAGCAAAATAAAATCTAGTCATTCTGAAGCCACAATTGCATCTACCTAATTACATCTACCTCTATGTAGATCTGAGTTTGCTTCACTTGGTTCAGATCATTTTAAAATAAACCTAGGGATTTGCACATACTTAAGTCTGAAGAAAAACCAGCTCTGAAGTTCTCTTTGACATTTTCTTAAAGTCTTTGTTTTCTTTTTGTAAAGAACAAATACAATAAAAATTTTTTTTAAATGTATTTAATTCCAGAGAAAAATGAGAGGGAAATGAAGAATTTATACCACTGAAAAACAGGAAAACATCTACTATATAAGAAAAGGCTTTGCTAATTTCTATATAAACAAAATGAAATGAAACTAGCATCATTTCTTCACAAGTCCATTTTCATTTGATTATGAACCTATCTATAGAGAACCATAGATAATTTTCTTTTATCTGTTCAGCATCCCATAGTTGGACATTTGACCTCCTTTTTGAAATTCCTCTTTGGGCTTATCATGAAAGTCTAGTCAGTCTCACACTAAGAATAGCCTAAAGGACATTAAGCTGTGTGCTGACTGGAGTTTGATCAACTGGACACTGTTTGGGACTTTGACTCTTGAGTGATGCAAGGATATGGGATTGTTGGAGGTATTTCTTTAGGAGCAATAAGGGTGCTATATTGATACTAACCAGCCCTGAACGTTCCCACTAAGGGTTGTCTCTGTACTTCCTGTGGCTGATTGCTCTAGTGTCCCTGTGATTCCTGGGTGTTCCCAAGCCTGGCCCTCCAGCTTTTGGTTGACTGCAAAAGACTCCCATTCTAACACCATCACATCCCCAAGACACACATACATACACATACAGATCCACACACATAATAGCACTAAAATACATATCCTTTTCCTTATGGTAACCAGAGTCAGTTTCTACTGCCCACAATCACACAAGCAAAACAAAAACCTAAATTCACAGCATGCAGAACGATACAAATATTGTGCTGGTATTAAACTAACAGCTTTGTCCTGTCAAGTTCATTCTTGCTGAACCTCTAAGGATTGGGAGAAATACAAAGGAAAAGGTTCTCAAAAAAAGAAATATTTTATGTACCAAAGCCTCCAATTCTGACCTCTAGCATCCTTTTCTCCTAGAGGTGTTCAGGTACTTAATTATCCTCAACCTCTAAGGTTCTAGTTTTTGGACATCAGTCTTTGGACACCCTAGTTGGTATTTCCCTGAGAGATATGAAGTACTTGAAAGACTAGTATTTTTAAAATTACTGGCAATACAGTCAGTTATGAAAGAATCCCCAGAAACTGCAGGAATGCAGGTTGGCATTTTAAAACTGACAAAGGGTCCAGCAGCAAGGAAAGAAAATTACTTTGGAAGCAGTTCCCTGTCCCAATCCTAGATGTTATGATTTCTTTCTGAGAGGCGACCTGGTGAGGTAGAAAGTTCACAGACTTTACCTATAGGTTTTCTATTCCTAACTCAGCTATTTGTTAGATACACTAACTTTGATAATTTAGTATAATTCTCAGTTTTGTTTTTTCAAACGGAAAAATAATGCTGCTTCTAAGGGTGGCTGTGAAGTAGACGTGAAGTTCCTTGCAAGGAGTACAGTAGAAATGCAATCTTGTGTCCTCTTTTCTGTCTCTCCCCTCACTCTTACCCACCCCAAGGAACCTGGTCTGGAGGCCTCAGATGCAGATACTTGGAAATAGATGACTAAAAGTGAAGGGAGCATGAAAAACACCCACACATTAAACACAAGGGAACAGTCATAGAATTACTAAGTTTTAGAGCTTGAGAGAATCTTATTGATCTTACACATATGTGAAAGGAACCAATGCTCAGAATTTTAGACTTTTTTCCAAGGTCACAGCTAATCATGACTAGAAGCATTTAAGTGCCTTTTTTCACACAAATTTCCAATCAATATTTTTACATTACTAAAAAACACCATCTGAAAATCTGATCCACTTACTTGTAACATAATAATCCTTGCCTAGAGAATTTGCATTTTAAACTACTTATAGAGAGAGAAGGATATAATATTATATTTGGGTGGTATTTTTTTTCACACAGGGGACATTCCCACCTGTCCTCAAATAACATAAGGCACGTGTCCACCTATGTGAACAGGTGCAACTACTTGAGTCTGAAGAGACTACAAAGACAGAAATGTCTGGAAACTCATTTCTTTTCTTTTTTAATATTGTTTTGGTTAAAAAAATTAGAAAATGCAAAAAATATAAAGAAGAAAATAAAAGTCTTTTTTGACTACCAAGGAACAACAACTGTCAAATCACTGCTTTCTCTTGACCTCACATTCTTTCTTTCCTGCTCTTTCTCTTTCTGTAATACATGAATATTTCATGAAAATGTGTTATGTTTCCCAATCTTTCCCACTTAGTCCAGACTTACAGAAGGCTTAATTTGAAGGTAATAATAGCCAGCAAACCTACAGGATTTCATAGATTAAAAGCACTTTCTGATACATTATCTCACTTATGCTTTGTGACCATTGGTCTTTGGGGGAAGAGGGACAGCAGATTATGTTTAGAAAAAACAAACAAACAAAACAAAACAAAACAAAAAAATGGGAATAGAGTTACATCAAACATTACAGGAAACACAAGTCCTTCTTTCTATACCAAAGAATCATTCTGGAGAAGAAAATATTAGCATAATGCAAAGAGTGACTATTTGTTCTTTATATCAAAAAGTAAGATGTCCTTTCCCAAAGAAAATTGATTTCTCAAGGAAAAAGACACCTACAATACATGTTCAGATAAAGGACTGCAAGAATCAAAACAGAATTTATAATGCCATGCAGCCCTGATGTCACACTATGCTGATATTAAATCTCTACAGTAAAGAAATATTAATGGTTTCAGAAAGGCAAAGTAATTTTAAATCTTATGTGCATACTAATTTAGAAATATGGAGATTAAGAAAGGAGAGAAAGAGTGGAAGTCAAAGATATTAATAAACTTTAAGTGTTATTGTCTGGTTGATTATTGGAGTGGGATACTCTTTAGTGTTGCCTTATTTCAAATCTTTTTTAAAAAATGCAGCTATATTCCATAGGCCAGAAATCATGTCTGTCTTGGACACTGGTGTACCTCTAATACTTCAGTATATCTCTAGTACCAAGCATAGGCCTGCAATAAAGGGGCTGCTTAATAAATAGCGGTTTAATGAATACAGTCAACTCAATACCCTTACCAATTAAGAAGCACAGAAGTAACTCAAACAGCCCATATTCCAAAATTAACATCTTTATGACTCTGAAATGAATTTTTAATTTGTTTTAATTATGCATCAATTAATGAACATACAATTAAAATATTTGCTGAGACTCTACTTTCTGCAATACATTACAATATATCCAAAGGAAAAACATATACTACTCTGCCCTCAAAGAGCACATTCTCTAGTTCAGAAATGTGTTTGACAGGCTGAAAAATTCACATTTGAAAGTAAATAATGAAGCCATTTAGAGAAGACCAAGCTTATGACGTTTGGCAGGCAAACTTCTCATTTTGCTTTTCATTGGTGGATACTTCCCTAACCTTAAATTCCCTCTGGGATTGTATGACTATGCTTTCAGGTCGCTTACTGTACAATAGCTTTAAATTTATGTGAAAGAAATGCATCCAGGACTTCAAGGGAAAATCAGTCGAACTATGTGTGCCAAATGGACCTCTAAACCTATGATTAAAAAAAAAAAAAAAAAAAAAAAAGGTGGATAGAACACTGTGTGTCCTGGAGTGGAAACAACCCAAGAGAGGTAGGAAACACAGAGAGTATCAAAGGTTATAAAAGACATACCTACTTATCTGATAATTTACCTATGATTTTCCCTGCTGGTCAATATGGGTTAGCTGAAAATGAAACAAGATAAAGTACCTAAGGTTCTTAACTCTCACACAGGGCCTGAGTGGAAAAATGTTAACTTGCTATATTTACTTTATATGTGTTATAGCATATAAACCGTGTTGAAACAGGTTTTAAAGTCTAGGGCCAGGAATCACTTTGAAGTGGTCTTTAAGTCTATGCTGTTTCTCTTATCCCCTCAAATAAAATTTCTTCGTCCTCTCTGTTTTTATGCGTATTCATCATGGGTTCTGCCATACTGAAGAACAAACCAAACCACCTTTTTTGCTTAATGACATATGGACTAATGGCTGATAAAGAAAATCACTTATTAATTGCTATAGATAGCGAGCTAAGTATGGATTTTCAGGTCCAGTAGTTTGTACTAACTCAGCCCACAAGGAAGATAAAGCCTTAGAGAGAAGTTGATGGAACATGTGCAGAAGAAGATCAATGTTAACAATGTTATGGTGTTTTCCCCAGCACATGGGTGGTACAAAGGTCATACAGATTCTCAGCCAAAGCAGAAAATTATAAAAATTTCCTGAAAAGGCAAGGTCAATACTTATTTTTAAAATTAAATATAAGGTAATGCTGAAGACTTTTATATGTTCTGCCAGTGGACATATTTGTGTGTCTTTGTCAAGACGAATACAGCCAACTAATCAGTTTCATTTTCTCATGTACCTTGTTGAAACTGTTTTGTTTTAATTATTTTACAGATAGTGACACAGAATCTCTTAAAATCCAGTTTCCTGTTCATGCGCCTAAAAACCCATGATGTTTGCCTGTGATCAGTTTATTCAAAAGATAGAAATTTATCACTGCTTTTCATGCATAAAAGAGGTTAAAAAGATCTATCTGTTGGGAAATGAAGTTTAGCCTTAGAATGGATTCTGTGGTGGATAAGGAACATGGTTGTGACTTTCTTTCTCATGCCCAAGCTACACTGAGAATCAATATTTAAAACTTTCTAGTGAAAACTTTTAAATACAATGATCAATCTCCAAAATTGACTGTGGTGCGAAGAAGGAATAAAAATGTGTGTGTTAAATTTGGGGATTATGCCGTATACATTTCCTCACGTAGTGTTCCACAGTTCCTCAACCATTCTTCCCCTCCACCTTTCAATCAATGCTGTTGAACCCAGCAACACTGGTCTCTGATGGGTTCTTTTTACTGGACTCCTCACTTGGCCCACATAGCTCCTGTCTATCACTGGAATCACAGGTATTCTGCTATGGGTCAGGACACTTGGTCACAAGCAAATATTAAGCCCAGAAAAGAACAACCAAGAGTATTCACAGAGGGAATAGTTACAATCTCTGGGGTCCTTGAGAATGTACCCACTACATTCCTAGGATGTAGGACTCCATTCTTCCCACTGTGAGTGAATTCTTTAACTGTGAATAAATTCATCCATGTTAGAAAATCCCTGATGGACCAGGTAGGATTATCTGGTGGGGTAGCCTATGAAGAATATAATTTAGGTCAACTCAATGAGACAGACTTTAGATTTACTTCTCTCAGAACGAGAAATGGAGGTGCAGCTTCAAAGTTTTAAAACTAATTTTGAAACCATTTTAAACAACTTTTCTAAGCAGTAGGAAAGAAGCAGCAGAACTGATTTGCATTTCCTGCCTGTAATCTTACTGCTTAATTCACACAGGCACTAGAGTACTAACCTATGGCATGAATCTGACATACAAAATTGTTCAATATATGCATCCACAACATCCACGTGAATGTTTTCATGTTACATATACATACTGAACACACCAAACATTCAAACAAGTCCAGGAAAACTTGGAATTCAAATACCATATTGGGGGGATTTCCCTGGTGGTGCAGTGGTTAAGAATCTGCCAATGCAGGGGACACGGGTTCAAGCCCTGGTCCCGGAAGATCCCAACTAAGCCCGTGAGTCACAACTACTGAAATCTGCGCACCTAGAGCCTGTGCTCCATAATGAGAGAAGCCACCGCAATGAGAAGCCTGTGTACCTGAACAGAGTGTAGCCCCTACTCGCCACAACTAGAGAATGCCTGCATGCAGCAATGAAGACCCAGTGTAGCAAAAAATAAACAAATAAATAAATTAAGCAAATTTATTTAAAAAAATACTATATTGGGATTTTTTTCTCTGAACTAAACAAATGTTCCTTATGAACAGCTGGTGAATGGGTTATTAGGAAGGAAAATATGGCAAAGGAAATTTATGGAAGAAATAGGCATTCTCATCTTTTTTTCAAGAACACACTAAGGAGCACATTCAACCAACTGAATATATCAAATAGTTAATTTGTAGAGAAATGACTCATCTATTTTTTCTCAGATAACCAGAAAATTTCCTCAACACTCAAAGCAGTCTTTTTTAATGGCAATAATAGGTACCATTTGGTGAATACCTATGTCATAGACAGTGCTAAGCATTTTATAAATGTTTATCTTGTTATCTTGTTCTCACACTACCATTCTTTTAAATAGTTATGATAAAATGCTTAATTTAGTTTTCAATCTTCAGTGAGAAGGCCACAAACTAAAGGACAAATAAAAAATACTTGATAATATTCTTACATCAATTGCTAGCTAATTAAATAGTGTGATTTCAGCTATGCCAATATAGACACTCTACATCGCAGTGGAATAATAAAACTGGGCTATTGAAAACCACAAAATGTGTTGCGGTAGGCCAATCCCAAAGTAGTAAGGATCTTAGAAGCCATCTGATCTAATGCTTTCATTTTGGGGATGGGGAAAACTAAGGCCTAAGGTTTGTATAATTTGCACAAAGTCAAACAGTGAGTCAAGGGAGTGAATAAGTTTAAGCATTATAGTTTATTAATTCTGAAACGCAGATTATTTCAATGTAGAATATGCCCCTAAGGCTAAAATTTCTTCTGTTCAGAATAATTCATATCTTTAGAAATTGTTTTTAATGTGATTGATTTTTGTTTATTGTACATGTTTGTATGTGTATATGTGTGTGTATTTTGTGTTATGAAAGATTTGAAATATCACCAAAAGATCAAAAAGGTCACACATCAGAAAAGATTCTCTTTTCAGTTTTACTGATACGTTTGAACAGTTTAAATTTATTGAAATTCTCCTTGAAATCTACATGCATCGGTCTATATACCAAAGACAAATGATATACTCTTTCTTGCCTACATAATACTGAGTCCATCAGCCATAAAGGAATACCAAGTGAGGTACGGTTTATTTCCTTTACAGCCAAATAGATAATTTTAAGGCTCATTAAAATTATAATTTCATTTTGAATGGCTCAATGAAGATGGTGGTAGTTTCCCCAGCTGGTTTCTTTCAGCCTCATATTTGTTACCACAAAAGCTTTATTAGCTATCTGCTAAGGTTTTCATCATGAAAATGTTAATCAAGGAATAACAATTTTGTTTATCAAGAAATACATGAAAGCTATTAATCTGGCCAAAGTATTAAAACAGCAAGAAAGTAGAGCAATATTTATTTCTATATAAATAAAGTGGAAGTTAGATGGGAACTTCGAGATGATTGATAAGCTAAGAAACTTTATTCTTCACTAATGAAAAAAGTAAAACATCAAATTATCAGTGTAACTATTACTTTAGACTTAATCTTATGATAGACTATGGATATTGAGTTTGAGACTTTTCTCCACGTAATTAAGTAATGTTATAGGCAATATGATGGTAAGCTCTAGAGTTGAGTTATTAAAGTAGTATCCTGGTCCCATCAGTTAGTTACTATGTGACCTTAGACAAATTGCCTGAGCTTCCCATGCATCAATTCCAGGGCAATATTACTGACAATATCATTGATTTGGAGTAGAAATCAAATATAAAGCATCTAGAATAGTGACCAGCACATAGTAAGCACTCAAAAAATGCTGTCTGTAATTATTATTATTAGAATACATTTACTGTTACCTACACTAATATCTGCAAGGCTTATATAAATAATTTTACATAGATTATAGTAATAAGTGATCCACGAACCTAATGATGCTTACTTTTACTACAGTAACCCTCAGCAAGTAAATAAAAACTTGACTAAATCAACAACAATAAATAATCCAATTTGACTCATTTGTTACTATAATTTTTGCTAATGGCAGCAAGAAAGTTTCTTCTTTTGAACTCGACAAAAGTCCCCAACCTCTAGGATATTCCAACCTCTAGGGTACAACACTATTGAATATATAGATGAGCATATTGATATGATAAAAGCGGTACCCTCCATACTACCAGAAGGAATAAATTGTCACATCTTTTCAAGAAGAAAGTTTGGAAACATATTTGAAACATTTGATAAGCTATCACCTTTTGACCTAGTAATTTTACTCTAAGAGAGTAGACATGCAGAAAATTTACAAAGACACTCATCATTGTAGTATACACAATAACAAAAACTAGAAAAAAATCTAAAAATCGAACAAGGTATAAGTTCCTGAATTAATTAAGATATATCTATGTGACAGAATAATATGCAGTCATGAATAGATATATTCATGCACCACGAATAGGGTTTTTTTTTCAGTTCTCTGCCTTAATATTTTCATTATCAATAAATCAATACTGAATACTTCTGTATCCAAGGCTCTGTAAAATATGTTACAGTTAGTAAGTGATATGCCCCAGAGTGTTCTTAATGATTTTAAAGGGAGAGGCTTTACAATTTAGAAAACAATATGGTATAACGATGGTAGGTTTCAAATAAATGGCACAATACAACCCTCACTTCATCCCTAAATAATATGCTTCAGTATGATGCACTTAACATATATGCCTTTTAATATTAGCCATAGAACACATGTTGTTATAAAGAACTCCTGGGGAAAAAATCCTGTCTGGTCCTAATATCAAGAATACTTATCCATTCCATTAGTGACTGGTGAGTTTTTATCTCAAAAATATTTTAAACTTCAGAATTAATTAAACTATAGCTTTTTTAGCTTTTGGAAAACTTAGAGCCATATATGTTACCCACTTTGGTGGGTGTGTATTTTTTGCTTCATCTTTCATTCTGCTCTTTTGTGCCCATCTTTGTTTTCATTAATTTGCCTAGATTTTAATTGGGGATGTTTTGGTTATTTTATATGTCTTTGTAAACCACCTTATATCCTTGCAGTATATTGGGTTGGCCAAAAACTTCCTTAAGTTTTTAAGTAAAAATAAAAGACATTTTTCTTTTTCACCAAGAACTTTATTGAACAACGTATTCATCATTTTGTTCCACTACCTTCTGCCATTTTCCAGGCAACTTCATAATTCCATCTTCCCAAAACTTTTTATCTTTTTGAGCAAAGAACTGTTCCAGGTTTCTTTTACAGTCTTCCAGGGAATTGAAATGTTTTCCATTAAAAGAATTTTGTAACAACTGGAATAAATGGAAATTCAAAGGTGTAATGTCTGGTGAATACAGCAGATGAATCAGAACTTCCCAGCCAAGCTGTAACAGTTTTTGCCTGGTCATCAAAGAAACATGAGGTCTTATGTTATCCTGATGGAAGATTTTGTATTTTCTGTTGACTAATTCCGGACGCTTTTTGTCAAGTGCCACTTACGGTTGGTCTCATTAGGAGCAGTACTTGTTGGAATTAATCGTTTGGTTTACTGGAAGGAGCTCATAACAGAGGACTCCCTTCCAATCCCACCATATACACAACATCACCTTCTTTGGATGAAGACTGGCCTTTGGTGTGGTTGGTGGTAGTTTTTTTTTTTTTTTTAATTAATTAATTAATTTGGCTGCATCAGGTCTTTAGCTGCAGCATGTGGGCTCTTAGTTGCAGCATGTGGGCTCTTAGTTGCAGCATATGGGATCTAGTTCCCTGCGCAGGGATCGACCCAAGGTCCCCTGCATTGGGAGCGTGGAGTCTTAACCGCTGGACCACCAGGGAAGACCCGGTAGTGGTTCATTTAGCTTGCCCCACAATCTCTTCCAATCCACATTATTATACAGTATCCACTTTTCATCACCCATCACAATTTATTTTAAAAAGAGAACATTTTCATTACATTTAAGTAGAGAATTGCATGCGGAAATAAGGTCAAGAAGGTTTTTTTTTTTTTTTTTTTTTTGCTTCACTTATGTGGAACCTAAACATCAAAGTGATTAACATAACCACGCTGGTGCAAGTGATTTTCAACACTTGATCTGGATATTTTGAGTATGTCGGCTATCTGCTGTGTGGTATAACGTTGATTGTTCTCAATTAATGTCTCTATTTGATTGCTATCAACTCCAACTGGTCTATCCAGCCATGGAGCATCATCCAGCAAGAGATCTCCAGCAGGAAATTTTGCAAACCACTTTTGACACGTTCAATTGGTCATAGCGCCTTCTCCATACACAGCACGAATCTTTTCTTGTGTTTCAGTTGTGTCTTTATCTTTCTTGAAATAATAAAGCATAATAGGCCGAAAATGTTGCTTTCTCCTTCCATCTTCCATTTTAAAATGGCTACACAAAAATTCACCAATTTTGATACGTTTTTTTTAAATGCATGCTGATATGACAGCTGTCACAACATAATCTAACAAAATTGTTTCGAATAAAGTTAAAGACAACTAAGCACTACTAGAGCATCCTACAGAAAAAAAAACAAAGGAACCTTTTGGCCAACCCAGTGTGTATATTTGGCTAATCCAACACAGGCGTGTGCACGCGCACACACACACACACACACACACATACATTAATAGAAGTAATGCAAGGGATTAGGAGATTGTGTCAAGACAGTTTAGGTTAACTTACGATGTCCTAACAAACTACCTCAATTTTTCAATGGCTCATAAGCAAAAAAGGTCAGTACTTGATCATACCACATGTTCATCAGAATGGGCTTCCATTAAGTTCAATGTTGTCTTTATTCTAGGATTCAAGCTGTCTTTCAAGGCTACTCTTTGTAGCCCTGGTCTAGTACACTGCAGGTCTCATGGAAGAGGAAAAGTACAGCTCACTGAAGCTTCTGCTCAGAATTGGTACTTATCACTTTCACACATATTTCTTTAGCCATAGCAAGTAATTTGCCAAACCTGATGTCGATGGCACAGAGAGGTACTCTTCCCACAGGGAGAGACCACAAATATATGAAGAGAACTATAATCTAGCCCATGAAAGAAGGAATAATTGTGCTTTGAGGTTTGTAAAGACGTCTACAGCCAGAGGACAGGATATACGAAATAAAGTGCTAGGTGGCATTCCTCAGTTTCTCTACTTGCAAAATGGGGATGACAATATCTTTATCATGTTGCTTTTAAGAGAGAATGAAATAAAAATACGTAAAATATTCAATTAATACTGATTCTCATTACTTTATTTTGTAGATCCTTGGGAAGCCAACAGAAGGAGCAGGAAAGTAATCATTTCAAACTGAACTCTTGCCTTTTGCTTCTGATCATCTTCCACTTGCAGTTTCCCCATCTCAATGGATGGTCATTTCATTCTTCCAGGTGTTCAGGCAAAATCCCTGAAGTCATCATGAACTCCTCTCTTACGTTCCACATCCAACCTACCAGTAAATTCTGTCCACTGTTACTTTGAAACACATTCAGAATCCAACCATTTCCACTGCTACCACTCTCACTTGAGTCTTCAAAGCTTTTGCCTGCATTACTGCAGTAGCCTCCCAAGTACTCTCTCCACTTCACCTATCCTCCACCAAATTCTACTCTCAATATCACAGCCAAATTTTCTTTAAAACATGTAAGTCAAATCATTCCTTGCTCAGAACCCTTCAATGATTCTGCACGGCACTCAGAGTAAAGGCCACAATCCTTTAAATTACCTCCAAGGTCCTACATGATCTTATTCTCTGTTATCTCTCTGTCTTCACTTCCCACTCCTCTCCACTTTGTTCAACCTCTGAACCTTCCACACTTCAGCCATTCTTTCTATCCCTTGAATGTGCCAGGTACACTCTCACCTTTGGATCACTGCAGGCTCTTCCATGTGCCTGGAGGGCACCACCCACAGATAGCTGACACCCTTGACTCCTTCAGAGTTTGTTCAAATGCCACCATCTCTTAAGGCCTCCTGTGGACACCCAATACCTCAGGAAATCCTCCCTCACTTTATTCTACTTTGTCATTTTTCATGTTAACTTTTCACCTTCTATCATCTTGTGCAATCATGCGTTATGTCCACTGTTTATTGTCTCTCCCTGCTGGAATGATTGTTCCACGAGAACAGAGATCTGCATTTTGTTCATGGATGTATCCCAAGCACCTAGAAGAGTACCTCACTCAGTAAATATGTGGCGGATTAAGGAGTGTAATATTGTGAAGATAATATCTACAAGACTTTGGTGAGTGATTGGGGATGGTAGGGGGAGGCAGTATCTAGGGGGGAGGAGGAAGGGAGAAAATCGACACTGCAAGGTTTTTAGCCTGCACTTTCAGCACTCATTTCTTATGAAAATAGTCCTTGGTATAGAAACCCACTGAAAAACTGTCTATTCAAAGGTAGTTGAATTTTATAACTCAACCAAATTTATGCCTAATAGAAAATGACTCAATAAAACATGAATCTCATAGTTAAACCAGTTAAGTTTATATACAGAAAGGACTGATGGATTTATCCTGAGGTGCTTAGAAAAACAAAACAAAACAAAACTTGGAGGTGATCACTATGAAAGAACCATTCAGAAATAATATTTAACTCGTTTTTCTCCAGTTTGTGCTTCACTTGGCCTTGGAAGGAGGTGAAGAAATGGCACAGTATAGTCAATATTTAGATAATAAAATACCGTATCTTCTCCCATCTCTATAATTTTCTCTCTTCCAAAATGGACAGGTTGGCTGAGGAAAGATTAAGCAGGATTAATGTGCTGATCTAATAATTCATTTACTATTTTACTATATAGGGATATTTAGAATAAGGTATATTTATTTAATTGGGACATTAAATTTTATTATATATATACACCATATGTTATATAATATATATGTATATATAGTATACACATGGTATGGCCCATTAGACTAGTGACAGATAGGAATTAAAAACAAGGGTCTGAAAGAGTCAGATAAGAGGGAATGGGAAAGCATCTTATAGGTAGTTGCCATGTTTTATACTGTTAAACTTTAGTTGTATCAAACATAGGGCAGCATCCATACTAAGAGTTTGGAAGTTATTTGTTGATAGATTAAACAAGAAATGAATTATTTGTAGTTTAAATACCGCTATATTGTAGACTTGGCTTCAAGGCCAGGTGTGCTCAGAGAGACCTTGAATCATTAATCTAGAAAACTGCCGAAGGCCAACTTTATTAGAACATAAGTATCTTTTTTCCTTTCTTTCTTTTTTTTTTTGTCACAGCAAGGCTTTCTATAGCATGGCTTGCAAAGGCTATTATGTTTATGTGTCCTGGAAGAAAACAGAAAACACACGGAAACTTGCTAATTGAGGAGAGTTTAATAAAAAGGATTAATTATGAAGGTGTGGATAGGGGTTACAGGAAGAGATAACACAAGAGACAGTGCAGTTCCCCAGGGGCGCTCTCCCCACCTCCCCCGTCTCCTCTCCACCCCCTGCTCCCACCCCCAGCCCAGGCCTAAAGGATCTGAGGATGCAGCAGTCACTGAACCCGGAGAAAATAATTCTATGGCAAAGGCCACTTGTCAGGAGTTGTGGCAAATTGCCTAGAAAAATAAATACCCTGGACTTCCATGCTTCTATCTCCTGCTGCCAGTGCCTCACACTGAATAAATCCAACTGGAAGCCAACGACAAGAAAACCTGTGGAAGTGGTCCATGGAGGTCTACCTCCCAGGGCACAAGACAGGCAGGAGAGGGTATAAGGTAAACTGAATGGGAAAATGGAAAACGTCAAGCACAGGTACAAACCACGCGTCCCACGAAATTTGGCAAGAGCAGATGTCATAGCAATTCCTATACTAATGAATAAAAGCAAATTAGAATGTTTCCTTGACATATGCAAATGAACACTGACTTCATTGGGAACTGTGTACAGAGTCTCTAGAAAAATTTTATATACACAAAAAATACACATCTTTTTATGATATTAAAAGTTTATAGAAATAGGTAAAAAAATAATCAATTAGAAGCCAAATGAATTAATCATTAAAATTTTTTATACAGGAAATATAAATTGCTTACAGCTTTTGCATTTCTACAAAAATACCATTTCACATTAATATCATATGAATTTTTTATGGCTAATGTCACAATTACAGTTCTACTAATATGCTGCTTATAATGCTTTCCATTCACAGAATTCATTTTGTGAAGTACATTAATCTATTTTAATTTTACTTTTTATGATATAAAACCTTTCTACTTCCTTTATAATCACCAGAATTTTATCTATTTTATTTGTCAAACTTTTAAGTATCATTTAACTCACTGACAGCTTTAATTCCTCTTCAAAGTTTATTCCTTAGTTTTGTTACTGCAAAAGTCTCATTTTATGAGGTATGCTGACAAAAATACAGTGAACGCACATGTACTTAAAAATAAAAACTACTGTTTAAATTGTCTTTGGTAATTTGTCATTTTCTCCCTTCTATGGTCTGTATTGCAGTAGCTAAAAAATTGAAGCCAGATTTCCAAGGATCGTGCCCTTAGAATCCATCAATGAGAGTCCCTTGCATGGGATTCTGAAGGTAAAAGAGAAACAAAAGACAAACTACTGTTTCTCCAATAGAAGTTGAAAGAGCTGGGGATATGGCAGGTTTTGCAGATGCTACTCAGTACTCTCCAGACAATTATCCACCTGATGCAGGAAGCAGCTGTGACCATCACTGGCATTTCTCACGGATCCTGCAATCTCTGGACTACTCGAAATGAACCCAGACTTAGAAGCAGGATTTCTAACTTTAAATCCTACTACCTTTCCTATGCCTTTATAAACACCGAACTTACGGTTCTTAAATACTGTTCTACAAATATACCTTCCTGCTTGAAACACTTCAAGTTGTTTCTGCTTTCCTAACCAGATATGAATAGATACAAAACTTGTTTTAAAAAGGGAGAGGGGCACTCCCAAACAACAGCCTAAAATATGTAGCACTGCTTGTTGGGTGGGTGATAGGAGGTGAAGAAATTGTTATCAGAGAGCCTGCAAATATGGCTATGCAAGAGAAAAAAATACTTGGGTAAACTGTGACATGTGATAACTTGGAAGGTGTACCCACTGAGCACCTCCATAGAGTAGACCATGAATCTAGAGAACAATGGTGTGCAGAAAAGAGTTAAAACAGCAAGACAGAGGATGCTACCCTTAGAAAAGCCTGCTTGTGAAGATGGCCCCGGGCTTGTGTCTGAAAACTTAGCTTTCAGGAGGTTTCTTCTCACCCTAAGAACGGCTTGCTGCCGTGCCTAAAATATTTGTGAAACAATACAGTTTATGCTAAATACCTGCTTTCCTTCTGGGAGACTGAAACTTTGGTACGTGCAAGGCAGAAAGTGCCTACATGACCAGTCCCCAGTGAACATCCTAGGCAATTAGTCTCTAATGAGCTTCCCTGCTAGACAACATTCCACATGGATTATCACAGCTTGCTGCGGGAGGGAAGCACATCCTGTGTGAATCCTCTGGAAGAGGGCTCTTGGAAGCTCTACCTGGTTTCCTCCAGACATTACACCATATGCCCTTTTTCCCTGCTGATCTGGCTTTGTATCCTTTCACTGTAGTAAATCATAGCCATGAGTATGATCGTATCCTGAGTCCCATCAGTCCTCCGAGTAAGTCGTCTAAACTGAAGATAGTCTTGGAGATTGCCAACACAAATGGGCAATCAAGTTCCTCCCAGATTGTATAATGGGGGTCTAATTAACAAATTTCCCTCGTTCCTAAGATACAGAGTCTTCATGCATCCTGCCCAGCTGACTGAATCATCTCACTGGTTATGGACCAGTGACTGCCACGTGTCTCCCATTCTTCTCCCTTCTGACTGGACGATTTTACTGTGCTTGTCTTGTGTCTGCTCCACCACTGAGAACTGTGTAGGTGTCTTGTCTGTCAGCTTTTAACCCAGCCTCCTACATCTGCTTTGTGATGTCCTGAGACTCTGAAAACGACATTTCTGCTTTGCCAGCTGGTTCCCTGTTAAGCTATGCCAAACGGGGATACCTGCAGGAGCCTAGAAGGCTGAAAAAGGAAGAAGGAACACTATGCTTCCCGTGTGTTCTCGTTTCTGTCTGTGCCACACCAGCCTCACTTTTTCACACTGGAAGTGGCAGTTCGTTTCAGTAGCAGCAATTGAATCCATTTTGTAGTTTTCTCCAAGCTGCACAGAACCAGCTTCATTGCAGCTCCTCAGAGACATCAATATGAGTTGAACAATGTTGCTTCCTCAGAGGTTGGGGTCCCAGTCCTATAGAGCCCCTTCCTCCAAACGTAGAGATATCAGCCACAGCTGATCAGCATCTCCTGTGTGTATTCCACATTTCAGCTTCACAGAGCCTCTTCTCTAAGCTTCTAAATGTTAATAATTCAGACGTCTTCTCTTTACTCCCTATGTCATAGCGGTGGTGGATACTACCTCCTGTGACCTCTTAGAGTTCTTACTTTGCCTCAGTTTTTCAAAGACCAATTATTAATACTTTGTATTAAATTCTCTCTTGTAAAATAGCTGGTGTGATTTCTGACTCCTAATTGCATCCTGACTGTTTGTGGCAGGAGGAGGGGAGGCAGAAAGGTAGGGGAGGTAACAATTTGTCTTATAGTTCATAGGTCACCTGACCATGTAAGCCCCACCTAGACTTCATCAAGAACACTGCATCATCTAGAGACCCTGAACCATCAGCCTGCTGCAGTGATTGGAGAGAACTTTCTGTTGTCTCTCTTGGAGAGTGTGTGAGTACGTTCCACATGAGGGAGGAAGTTTGAAATGGGTTTTAGATGGGCAGAAGGGCAGACAGTGGCAGAGACCACTTAGTTGTTAACCGAACTTCTTCCCCTTTCCTCCTGAGTAAATAGCTAGATTAGTTTCCAGACCCCCTGCTTTAGATGTGGTCACATGATGGTGCTGGCTCAAACTGGGTGGCTTAACCAACAGTAATTTATTGTCTCCCAGTTCTAGAAGCTAGAAGTCTAAGACCAAGGTGTTGGCAGGGTTGGTTCCTTCTTAGGGCTAGGGGGAAGAAGCTGCTCCAGGCCTCTCTCCCAGCTCTGCTGGTTGGGACGACCTTTGGTGTTCCTTGACTTGTAGAGGCATCACTCTGATTTCTGATATCTGAATTCATGTTGACATGGTATTCCCCCTGGCTGCTTATCGGTCTCCAAATTCTGCCTTTTCATTTAAGGACACCAGTCATATCAGATTAGTTAACTATATCTACAATGACCCTGTTTCCAAATTAGGTCACATTCAGAGATAGTGGGGGTTAAGATTCACCATGTGAATTTTAGGGGGACACAATTCAACAATAACACTGACAACAAAGTGTACTGCGATGTATACCACTCCCAGGTCAGCCCATGAAACACCCATATTATATATGCTCCTTTCCCCTTGGATATCAAGCTCCAGGGACCCTGAAATACACATATTGAAGAAGTCTGGAACCTTCAGTGATATATGGAACAGAATCCAAAATGCCACCTCATCCTTATGCTGACCAGACTCTTTGTAAGAGAGAAACATTTACTGTCCTGAGACACTGAGGTTTCTGCAATCATTTGTTATAGCAGCTAGCATTATCTTAGCTAACACAACTACTTAGTTGAAAGTAAAGATCATACTCTTAAAGGAGTATCATTATTCCACCTAGATTTTTACTTACACTTATGCGACAGCACTTTAGTACAGTACTTTCATTATACTTATATATGCATAATCTTCCTCTAAGCAAAGAGCTCCCGTAGGGTAGGATCTATGCTTCAGTTTTTATCTCCTACACTGTCTAGCACAGGTTTTTGAATTAGCACTTGAAAATATTTGTTCAGTTGAATAAAGGAAAATAAAGGTCAAAGCAAACAAGGAAATTATATTAACACAGAGTCCACATGCATTGGGGTTCATTGTGATTGTTAAAATTCTCAACTAAGCAATTTAAATAATTTTATTTAAATTAAACCTATTCATTTTAATGAGATTTTCTATTCAAAAGAGTAAAGATGATTTATACCTAGAAAGCCTAAGGAAAAGGATTCTAAAGAATTTCACCTGGTCATCAGACCACACAGCTGATATATTAATTGGGAATATTCAACACTGAAATGGGGACAGACATAGTCATAGACCCAAAAGTCACAGAACATAAGCCGAAGAATCAACAACAGATTTCTTAAGTAAATATCAAAGAAAAAAAGAAACTTTATGGACATTTGGACCTTTGTCGGAAAGCACTGGTGAAATTTCCTGAAGGTAAAAGTAATATTTAAACCGAAGTTGTTTCTGAACTTAAAAATAAACTGTCAGTTCTTCAAACTAGTGGTTACCAGTAGGGAGAGGCAAGGGGGGAGGGGCGATATAGGGGTAGGGGATTAATAAGTACAAACTGTTAGCTATAAAGTAAGCATTAAGAGGTACAAACTATGAGGTATAAAATAAGATACAAGGATATATCGTATAAAATGGGGAATACAGTAAAATATCTTATAACAACTATAAATGAACATAACCTTTAAAATTGTGAATCGCTATATTTTACACCATTAGCATACACTATTGTATATCAATCATAATTCAAAAAAAATTTTTTTAAATTAGCTGTCAGTTCTTAGTGAGAGGTTGACATTGAGAAGCACTAAAAAAGTCACTAAACACACTATTCTCTATGTGAGGAAGGATAGGCTTAAATTTTAGGGTCATCTGAAAAAGTAAAAATTCCAGAAATTTTGGCAAAGGGAAAAACAATGTATTTCCCCATAAACTTGCATATTGAAAACACCTTCAGGAACTTCTCAGCTTTTATGTATGAAAAGAAATGGGTGAAGTGAAAACCAGTTTGAACCCTTGCATTCAACACTATTCTTTTTTTTTTAATACATTTTTATTGAAGTATAATTGCTTTACACTGTTGTGCCAGTTTCCACTGTACAACAAAATGAATCTGCTGTATTTATACATATATCCCCATATCCCCTCCCCCTTGAGCCTCCCTCCCGCCCCCCCATCCCACCCCTCTAGGTCATCACAAAGGACCAAGCTTATCTCCCTGTGTATGCAGCAGCATCCCACTAGCTATTTTACATTTGGTAGTGTATCTACGTCAGTGCGACTCTCTCACTACATCCCAGTCTCCCTTTCCCCCCTTGTGACACTATTCTAATACACTTTACATGGTTAGCTGCTAGCAGGTCAGTATAAACCACCCAGTTGTTTTGAGTATTCCAGGTACTTAGAAAGAGAAATATGTTTAAAGTCATCAACAATATTACTAATCTAAGACATTTTCCCTGGTCATGGGTGAAAAATAGTACTAATTGGAAGACTCACATTGGCCTTCCACTATGTAATCATGGTTTTCAACACAAATCTAGGAAATTGAGTTTCTGAAAATAGAATAACAGAATAACGTCTTTGGTTCAGATAGATAATGTAGACAGGAATGACTTTCCGAGCAATCATTTTCATGGAAATTATTGAATTGCACCCAAACTAAGTAATTGAAAAAAGAAAACAAAAAACTTCATTTGCCACAATATAAGGTTATAGTATTTGGAATAATAGTACAAAAATAAGGATGATAGGGTACAAGAAAAAGAGAAAAAAAATGTTGAGAATGTAAAATATTAATAGCTTACCTTTAGAAAATACTTTTAAAAGATAGGGAATGGAATGTGAATACATGGAATTACGTAGATTTAAATGCACTAGATATAATTTAGATACAGGAAGTACAATGATATATTTGGAAGGCAAAATTACTATTCTTTCTCTTAATTGGGCAAAACCAGAGTTACCAGCTTTTCTCCTTTCGAAGTGAAAGAAATCACAGGAGTTATACACGTAGTAGTCAGCAAATATTTATTCAGTATTCACGAGAAATGAAATGCTAGGAGAGGCTCTGGAGAAAGAAGATTCTTTATGAAAGGGAATAATTCAGCTGGCTCTAGATTCCGGAAATTACCAAAATAAATTATCTAAAATAAACTTAAGTAAAATTCAATAAAAACATTTATTGACAATTTCAGCATGTAAGAGACCTTCTGCAAGACACTCAAGCTCTCTGAACCTCAACTTTCTTATGAAAGGGGAAAACAATAGCTAATTGCTGGAAACTGTGAAAAGTACAGGAGTGAATACATGCACATCCTCCAGAATATCTTCCAGTTAACATTTTCTTTGTAGAACTCCTTTTGGTTTAGAGTACCCAGATTTCATGGAATGTACATATTTCTCAAGATAAGACTTTTGGGGGAATTCCCTGGAGGTCCAGTGGTTAGGGCTCTGTGCTTCCACTGCTGGGGGCATGGGTTCGGTTCAATCCCAGGTCTCTCAGGTCAGGAAACTAAGATCCCACATGCCACGTGGTACAACCAAAAAACAAACAAACACAAAAAACTATTTGTTGACATTTACAAAGAAAAAAATGTAATGCTCAAAACATAACTACATTTTTAACAAAATAATGTGTGGAAAATATCTCTACCTTCCAAACAATTGTTAGGACATCAAAATTACATGTAGACCTTTTGAAAACCAGGTAAGTGTCAACAAAGGACCCTTTGTTCCCATAAACAACTGTATGGGAACCAATATATTGATTGGTGATCATTAATTGATAGTTTAATTATTTTACTTCTTAACATGATTGTGTGTAACTCACACATAGGCAGTTTACTTTGTCTTGCTTACCTTTTAAGAAACTGAGGTGGGGGCTATGGGTGGAAAAGAAACACCTTAAAATATTTCACATTTTTAAAGAAATAGGACTAGTCTACCAGTCAGTATTATTGTACGGAGCATCAGATTTTCATGAACTTCTCACTGACATCAAGCAGGTGATGACTATATATCCAACATAATTGCCACTTAGTAAGGGATCAAATTATGTGAAGAATCTTATAACAAACCATGATAAGAAAGATAAACCAGGACTTCCTATGTGGCACAGTGGTTAAGAATCCGCCTGCCAATGCAGGGGACACGGGTTCAATCCCTGGGCTGGGAAGATCCCACATGCCACGGAGCAACGAAGCCCGTGCGCCACAACTACTGAGCCTGCGCTTTAGAGCCCGTGAGCCACAATTGAAGCCTGCGTGCCTGGAGCCCATGCACTGCAACAAGAGAGGCCACCAACTTGAGAGACCTGTGCACCGCAGTGAGGAGTGGCCTCCTCTTGCCACAGCTGGAAAGAGCCAATGCGCATCAGCAAAGACCCAAGGAAGCCAAAAATGGATAAATAAATAAATAAATAATAAATCTTTAAAAAAAGAGAAAATATTATAGTAAGTTGTAGTAAGAACTTCAGTATATTATTTTATAAGCCCCAATATTCTATATCTCCCACACTGTCATCCCTACTCTCTTTCTCCATTGATATAATTATCTTTTTGCTCAAAATTGGCCATTCTGAATAGAAATACATTACAGAATTTCAGAAATGATGTGTCAGAGACTATTAAGGTAAGAGTTTTATTCATCTCTATATTCCCAGAATGTATTCCCAACTTCCCATTCAAAGCATGTTTTTGTATAAATATATCAACCAATCTAGCCCACTTTTCCCCAACCTTTTTCACATTATAGAACACATGGGAAAAGATAATTTTGTTTGGCACTCTTGGGTAAATGGAGCAGGCTACTCAAGGCAAAATTTCACAGGCCCAAAGACTCTGGCCAGCATAGGTGCTGTCCTGCTGCCTTGAGTGGCAGCACACAGACTGGAAGCCAAATGTACCGAATTGAGATCCACTAGAAGATGCCAATCCCAGCTACCCTGAAAAAAATAACACTGCTTCCAAAACAGGCTGAAGTTCTATACCCTAGCTCTTCATTTGTTCTGAAGAAAACTTAATCAAAAGCACTTGAATAAGGTATACTGTTTCCAAACTAGTATTTTTAAAGTTACATATTTGTTTTGTTTTCCCATGGAAATGAGTCTTAATTACACCCAAATATATATGTAGCAATAACATGAAATCAGAGACAATTTTTGGCACCTACTTGTGGATGCTATTGCCTTTGATATCTCAGTAGCCTATAGAGGTATCTGACTACTATTGGACTTTTGAGTATCTGGTATACTAGCTAGATATTTGATGACATTCTGCTTTCATACCTCAGGGTCATTTTCAAGACCTTAAGTAATTACCCAATTAAGTAATTCATCCTGCGCTCCATGATTTCCTTAGCACTAAATTCTGGGTCCTCACCAGATTTAAACAGGAAAGAAAAACAATAAGTGGGTGGGAAAATAACACTTTTGGAATTTTATGCAGTGTCAGTACCTTTTATCTTCCATCTCCTTTGCTCCATGAAGGGTGAAACACCTCTTTAGGGCAATAATCTTGGCCTGAAATATTTCAGGTTTTCTTTGGAATATTTTTGTTCAATTATCAGAAGCACCAATTTATCAGCCAAATAAATGTCTCCTTGATCAACATTCATCCTACTTCATTGATGCACAAGGTATAAGTCATCATTACCCTGAAAGGACTCATAACATAAGGGTGTTCCCTGTATTATGTTAATATTTAAATGTGCTTCCTTTATATAATCATCAAAGACAAAAATCAACAACAAAAAGTGCTGTCAAGCTTGCTGAGCAACCGTGAAATTACGTGTGCACATATGGAGGGAAGCTCTTATATAACAGGAGATTATCTATCAACTATAACATCAGAATATTGTGGCAAGTGTGGGAATAAAATGAATATGAACTGGCCGGTGAAGGAAAAGATATATTCATTAAGAAAGAACCAGTGGAACACCTTGGATCAGCAAAGTTCTGACTCACGTTGCAAAAGAGAACCTTCTAATTCTCACACTACACCCTTCTCCCTGGGCCACTAAAAATAAAATTGAGTAGATCTTCCAAGGTGTTAATAAAGCATCTCATTTCTTTATTCAATAAATAATATTGGACATCTAGTCATTGTTTCAAAACAAAATCTATTAAAATCTATTAAAAAACAAAGTTTATGCCTTCATAGAGTTTGCATTCTACATATACAAAATGCCTGCTGATGATAAGTGCTATGAGGAAAAAAAGGGGGCAAGGGATAGAATGATGGGGTCAAGGTGCACTTTTCGATGGGGTTAACAAGGAAGACCTCCTTACAGGGGGACGTCTGAGGATCAAGTAGATGGTGTAAAATAACTGTCTGGGGAACTGAACGGACCTGGTTGAAGCAGGAAGGTTGCTGGACAACACTGAGGACCTGCCTCAAATCTGTGATCATTTAAAATTGTGACGAGTGTGGCCATGGATTATTCTCTAGCTATACAGAACTGCTCAGGTGCAGGTGGAGAACAGGCATAAATATGGATTTCATCAAGTTTGGGGCAAGAACTTCAGGAGAGAGGAGCAAGGCTTTAGGAGAGAGAAGCAAGGAAGCTGAGAGCAATTTTTATAACTGATCTTAGAACGTGACACAATGAAATGAGGTTAGGATAGTATGATGGAGGGTGAAAGGGAGATTGGGCAATGGTTTAAAACTCCTGGTGTGGTTGAAGTGAACTTGGAGCATTGCCTAGAGCGCTGAAAGATAACTTGAATTCTGTGCCAGAAAAGGCCTTGAGAAAGTTGGAAACTCATTCTAAGTAAACATGGCAATAAAGTCTTTCTCCTGAGTGCCCAGTCAAGCTCTCAGGAGAAACAAGCAAATAGAAGAAACAAAACCAAAAAATAATTGCTTTATCCAGAGAAACACAACCATGATCATTGTTTTCTGTCCCCTAGCGACTGGTGCTGGTGAGTTTAAAAATAAATATAACAGCCTCATGCTGCTAGAAACTGAAATCAAAACCATACACATCGATTGATTTCCAGGTGAAAATTCCTTTCAACACTGAACCAAACTAAAATATTCCATTTATCTGCATTCTCAACACAGATAATTTTTCTAGGTGAGTTACTTTCTCTTTTTCCTAATCCTGATGGTGTTCCAACCATCCAACTTCTTAATCAGACTAAAAACATCATTGCTTATTTTATAGCACCTAGCAAAATTACCTTTTTCTGTGATTAGTGGACCCTAACAGTAGTAGTTTGTATTCTCTCTCTTTTCCTTCTTGTATTTTTTTGTCTCTTCTTAAATTTCATGTTTTGAAAGATAATTTCAATGTCTAGATTTTCTCAGCAAGTGGGGGAGTGACTCTGAAACTACTGAATAAAAATTACATGTGCATTTTCTACTTTTAATTACGATTATGAAGATTTATGTAAAAATTCTCAAGTTGAGTGAGATATGTAAGTACATTGTAATGACAGTGAGTCAGCTCGCCACACCTCCCCTTGAAAGCTACTTTGAAATTAGATGTTCTTCCAAAAATTGGACTAATGTTCTACACCTAATGGATGAGATTAAACACATGAAAGCATGGTTTTATCTACTCCAATCACAGTGGATTAAGTCTCATCAGAGAGTGTGATATAATTGTAGCCAAGAAAGATGTGCTCTAATCAGTGTGCTGTTTCAGGCCTAAAGAAAAATTATGTAACAAAGCGATATATCTTGGAACCATAAACCATGAAGAAAGGAAGCAGAGCCCCAACAGTGATTCTTATGGCTTGCTGCAACATCTGACAGCAAAATAGTGGAAATTTACCTGAATTTAAAAGGCAAACACTAAAAAACAAACACACATATAGGAAAAGAAATAAGGCCGCAAATACCTTGTATACATAGTTGCAATAGTGGTCCCTTTCACCTTTTATGAGAAGCACCTGCCCCCTTGCAGCAATGAAGCTAGTACTAATGAAGCCTTGTCCATTTTACAAAAGTAAACCTATGCTGGTTTTTATAAAATATTTTTTATGATCAAAAAACAAAAACAATGTATAAAAACAACAGAAAATCATACAGTAGGCTCTGAATCCACTATCAGGCATCCACTATCAGGATTGACATGACCTTTTGTGTTCCTTTATCTCCCTCTTATTCTCCCTCTTTGTCTTCCCCGAACCCCACCCCCCTTCTCTCCTCTCTTTTTCCTTTCTCTAAAATTGAACCCTTACAAATATGGCAATCCTCTTTCCCTCTGTTTCTATTTTCCATACTCATCAATAGTCTCCTCCACCCCAAGGTTGTTAATTCATTATTTCTCTGTAAGTTTTTGTTCATTTACTACTTATAGATGCCTCCATAAACAATTCGAGTATTGTTCTATGTGTTTTTCAAATATGATCAATTATATCAGACTGCATGTATCCTTTTGCAACAACATATTTTTTTGAAATATACATACAGATATTATGCAAATACATAAAAGTGCTATGGAGTGAAAGTTTATGTCCCCCCGAAGTCATATGTCAAAGCCCTAATCCTCAATTTGATAGTGTTTAGAGGCATAGCCTTTGTGAGTTATTAGATTTATATGAGGTCATGAGGGTGCAGCCCCCATGACAGGACTAGTGCATTTATTAGAAGAGACCAGGGAGCTTGTTCTCTCTCTTCACCATGTGAAAATACAGCAAGAAGGCAGCTGTCTCCAAACTAGGAAGAGGGCTCTCACCAGATCCCAGTTTTGCTGGCACCTTGATTTTAGACTTCCAACCTCCAGAACTGTGAGAAATAAATGTTATACCTAAACAATCCTAGGGGCTGAATGTTGGGGAAGTTCGTAATAATAGTGTCTTGTTCAGGCCTCAGAGACAGAAACAGGCCTGTGACCGACCTGTGTCCTTGCCTGGACTGCACGCTTGCTTACATACCTAACAGTTGCTGCTGGCAAGTCAAATGGAGCTTATGATAGGAAAGGGAGTGGGGCTTGGAATTTCTTGAGCCCTGAGGACCCGGCCAGTCCCCGGGGTCTGGAGAATCTTGTGACCCACATAATGAAACCAACAACATTGCTAAAGTAAATCCAGAGCTACATTTTTTACATGCAAACTGGATGCCCTGCCTGGGACCCTTCCCAACTGGGACTCCAGATTGCTGTTCCAGGGACTTCCCAGCGCTGCTTGGATCTGGATGTAGATGTTTCCCCAATTTGGTGATGTTGAGCCTCTGTCTTTACTATTCTTTCTTAGCCAATTATTCTTTTAATTAGTATACTATGATCTTTGTTAATTTAATAAATTCTCTCTAAATTCTTGCTTAAAAAAAAAATCCAGGTGCTAGTGGGCACCTGGGTTACAAGAAATCATCCTTCATCAGTGATTCCAGTAAGAATCTCTTCTGCCTTCTCATCCTTGCCTAGTTTAATGGAGAGGTAGAAGTGTTATATATGAATAGTTCTGCTTCTGCAGTGCTGTTACTCTTCATGTTAGAGAGATTTTGTTTGTCAAATGATGATTACATGTCTTATATCCAACCCCAAGCCCACCACCATTCCAATTACAAATAAGAGGTCAGTTGGGGTGGGATGAATTGGGAGATTGGGATTGCCATACATACATTACTGATAAGAAAAAATATCAAATTTTACACTTTAAACATATGCTGTTTATTGTATGTCAATTGTGTCTCAATAAAAGTTCTTAAAAAACACAAAGATATAAATATTGTTGTTTCAGCCACCACTAGTATTTTGTTATAGCAGTTTGAACTAAGACAGAGAGGACTACATTTCTATCTAATTCATTCATTTTAACGGCTGTAGTATAATATTCCACCTTATGAATAAATCACCCTATATTCTCTCATTCCTTCTTGAGAAGGGTTGCCAGATTTGGCATTCTACTTCTTATGGACAATTATGTTATTTCACATGTTTACTCTTATAAACAATGTCGTAGTAAACATCCCTACACCCATGAATGAACTGGTTGAAGATAGACACCAGAAGAGAAATTGCTGGGTTGAAGTAAATGAATATCCCCCTATATTAAGTATCATTCAATGCTGGGTTTAAGTACATTACATCTTCTTATACTTGGTATTCTAAAATTGCTCTCCAAAGTGTCTGTAACTGATACTCAAACAGCAATAGCTAAGGGTTCCTGTTTCCCCCCATCTTCACTAATATGATTATTATTATTAAACTTCCCATTCTGTTGGATATGAAAGGGTATCTCATTGTTTTTTACTTTGCATTCCCTCGGCTGTTAGTGAAGTCTACCGTCACACTTTCCTAAGCAATGTATTAAGTAGTTCGACAGAGTAATCACATGGGATGGCACATCAGGGCACTATGCTTCTCCTGTTGGTTCACTATGTGAGCACTATGAATGGTTCCAGTTGGAGGAGAGAGAAGGTCACAGTCTCTGAACTCCAAGTCCTGAGGGATGTTGACTAAACAAGAACCTGAAGAAAGGAATGAAAATATAGTTGTGAAGATTCCCTCAACTCCCCTAACCATCTCAAAGGGCTTGCATGACCATGTGAATAGTCTTTAATAAATTTAATTTCCAGGTTGTACAGAAGTGAACTATTAGAGCTGTCTTGCTTGTACAACAAAGACTAATAATTAACGCATAGTTAGATGTGGGTGACAATAAGCCTGGTGTTACCTAGAGATTCCTGAAGAGAACAATGGGCTTTTACAGTTTACCAAGGCATGGCATAAACTAGGCTGTTGGTCTATATCAGTTACCATCAATGCCCCTGCCTCAGCCTCCAGCTCAATTCTGAAGAATTTCCTTTCTTATTAAAGCTATTAAGTGTGTCTTTATGTAGGAATCATGGAAAGGACTCCCCTCGTGCACCAAATCAAATCTTCTTAGCTTGACTTCTTATTTCAGCCACTGCCACAGAGACTAGGTCTGTAACATAGGAGCTACCTGACCACACCTTACATCAGGCCCAGATTTGGGAGGGGTGGTCCTCTAGCTTTCATCCAGCCAGGGGCTTCTTTGATACCACATTGTGGGACACCTGAAGGAACCCACTTCTTACTCATACACTCATATCTTGGAATGCAGAGGAGCTGAAAATTCACAGGGCAGCCCTTGACCAATGGGGATTGGATCCAAAGGATAAATACTTCTCCCTTTCTTTCCCCTGGTGAACTGTCCCGACACATACTTTATAAGGATCTAGGAACTAGTCTTTAAGGTAGATAAAAGTTGGAGAATCCAGCAAAACCAACTATGAAGGAGATGCCAGTGAGATAAGATGAAAACCAGGAGAGGGAAAGGAATCATTTTGGGAGCAAATTCTTAAGGCGGTGGGAATGAGATGCAGTACATAAGTGGAAGGGATGGCTATAGATAGGAACAGGTGAATGAATCCACTGTATGAAGATGAAAATTAAAATGTATGAGGTAAATGTGGTAGCAGAAGGATAACGTCCTCTTCTGATTTCATTAATCAATTCAGGTAAATTTAAAGCACTGTCATCAGCTAAGGGTTAGAAGGAGAGGTGAGAAGGTTTTCGATGTTCAAGAAAAGATGTGTAATAGTTGATGAGAAAGAGAAGTACTAGACAGAGAAGGAGTGAGGTGACTAAGGAAAGCAGTAGAATTAGTGGCAGCATCTATCTTCTTGGTATCTTTCCCATGCACTACCCAATTTTAAAAAGACATTTTTATAATTATTACAACTTTAAATCCTTCATTCTTAGAACATATTAGGCTACGGCAGTGGTTCTCAAAGTGAGGTCCTTGGACCAGTAACATCAACATCACCTGGAAACTGGTTACCAATGAAAATACTGAGGTCTTCCCCAGACTTTCTGAATATGAATCTGTGGGGTGGGGCCCAAAGATCTGTGTTTTTGAAAGCCGTCCAAGTGATTGTTATAGGAGAGCTAAAAGTTGGAATCCACTAGACTACCATATGTCCTAACTCAATTTACCGTTACACAATTTATCTGTGTATATTTGATTTATAAAAGTACTCTTTCATAATAAAAATGCTACAAGATGAACACAAACTTTAATTTTAAACTATGTTAATATCTAGAGCCAGCCATTTTCGTTAAATTATAAAGTCAAAATATTTAATAAAACACCAATTACACTACTTTTCAACCAAAGCTATTATAATTACTATGATTTGAGTTTGCGGTATTCCAAAAATTCTTAGAAAATGTAGAAACATTTTTTATATGTGTTAGCTGATGTACAGCCTAATTTCCTTACTGCATGTTTAAGAACTGACAGCTGTTGCTTCACATAAGATTACAACATTGGAACTAATGCTGGATGTTAACAAGGCATAAATTTGCCCAGATTTTACACTGATATTTTATATAGGAATTGAATTTATAAAAAGAGATGACATTGAACATTTCCTTCTATTATTTGATATACTAAATTACTAACCAATTTATGTGTGTTTTCAATGTCATCAATATGCTTAAGAAGAAAAACTTAAAAAAAATAATTAGGCACATTCTACAAAATAAAAAGAACTGTAAAGTAGATAGGATATTTTTATTACCATTGAAATGCATGTTAAAAAGAATATTTCAGTAACAACACTTAAAGGCATAATACAGGTTCAACTCTATTATCAGTAGTTATTGATGAGACACATAAAAGCCTATGAATCCAAAATACCTGCTTTATCATTCTCAATAAAGTAGTTTCAATGTGGGAGTTATTTGGCTACTGTAGAGATTATCTTGAATATAATATAGAGCATACAAAAGAGTTCTTCTGCTAAGAATATCTTCCACAGGACACTAAGAGGAAATGCCCCCCTGATTTGGTCAGTAATGAGAAAAAACAAAATAGTGCTTGATATCACAACATCATCAATGATTCTCAATTTCTTACCATCTGGGGACTGCTACAGTCTAGTCTCTTCATCTCCCTGTGTCTGATGCCCACTCAGGAATTATTTGCCACACATTTTAGGGAAGCTATTGTCAACACAATCATCATAAAAATATATTAAATATTGATTTCTGTACAAAATGAACAAATGAGAGGATTTTTGTCTTTTGAGTAAAACAAAAATGGGGACTTTTCACTGCATTTTGCTGGGCTTTGTTTTATATTATTCCTGTGTTCCCTTCCTCTTCTTTTTCTTTCTTTTTTTCTTTTTTTTGGTCTGTTTCTATGACATTCTAATATAAAATAATGTTTAAGCAGGATGATTTGACACAATATCTGTAATTCACTACAAAATACACCTGTGGTGGGTATGGGGGAGGAGTGGGAGGATATAAATGAAATAAAACTTGACATTTATTGATAACTGTTGAACCTGGATCAACAGGGACACAGAAGTTTGTTACTCTTTTCTTACTATTGAATATGTTTGAAAATTTTCCACAAGAAAAAGTTAAAACAAAGTTTAATCACATTTGATTTTGTTTGGAAATTAAAAACTTTATTGCA
The DNA here is from genome assembly GCF_030028045.1 of Hippopotamus amphibius kiboko. Taxonomy (NCBI): domain Eukaryota; kingdom Metazoa; phylum Chordata; class Mammalia; order Artiodactyla; family Hippopotamidae; genus Hippopotamus; species Hippopotamus amphibius. Next base: position 93,612,695 of record NC_080193.1, on the reverse strand, counting down.
ATCCTTGAAATAATTGGAGGCATACTGGAGTGTTGCAAAACAAAGATTGAGAATTGATGTTGAAGCTTGTGGAACAAATTTTCACAGTGAGAATTTTTTAAAATATCTTTCTAGAGATTGATAGGGATATAGCACCAATTTTCTCATCACTTTCAATTGGTGGTAATTATGAATAATTCCCAAGTCTCTCCAGGGTGTTTCTGGGGTGATTTGACATCTGAACTGAACCCATTCTCAGATACAGCCGGTTACCATGGAAAACAGCTCAGCTCCAGCCTGAGATTTTGCTGTCTACACAGGTGTGGTCTTAGACAGGGCATGTGTGGGTATAAAGCGTAGTGGAATGAGATGAGGGTTATGATTTTGAGAAAGAAATACACCAATGAGCTCAATAACTGGATGAAATCACAAAGCTTTCACAGGTATCCTACCAAAGCGTAATGTACACAAACTTTAGTGATAACAGTCCTATGTTTGAATTCCTGATCTGTCAGTTTTTGTGTCACCAGGGATAAGGTACTCTTCCTCTGAAGCCTTGTTTTTGTTTCTGTTTTTCTTTCGTTTGTAAAATGAGGATGATGATACATATCACAAAGAGGTGTTGTAAGAATAACACCTGAATAATTGTGCATCTAATATTCCTGAGACGTACTAAACAATAAAACAGATGGTAATGTTTCATCCTAACATGTATTACATGCCACTATACCTGAAATGGACTAAGCTCTGATTCCATGACATCAGTGGATGCATGTGGCAGGAAAAGAGGAACCCTATTCCCACCTATGACTGTGTGCAAATTCCAACTATCCCTTTAGTGATACCTGAGAGTACTTTGTTAACCAGAGGTTCAACCAGACAGGTTTAGAGCTGGCTGTGGTGATATTGCGTGGAGAAGCAGCTTTTCAATGGTTTGGTTAAGTAGAAAGAGGAAAATCCTAATGGGAACACTGGACCTCTCTATAATATTGACAGATCTAGACAGATTAAGCAGGAGCTGGATGGCAGACAATACGTATCTTAGACTGCTGTGGAGCTATAAGGCAGATATTTTTTATGTGTTTTTTGTTTTTTGGGTTTTTTTTATAATGAAAGAAGACCTACGTACTTTAGACAATGAGAAAGTAGATGGCAATCTTGGTGTGAATAATTTCTGCTTACACCTTACAAGTGTGTAATTGATTGCTGTATCCCCAACACCTAATAATACTGACCTTTAGATTATATCCATTTATTCGTTGATCAAACAATTACTGAGTGTGTACTAAGTTCTAGGCACTGCTCCAGGTGCTGAAGATACAGCAGGGAATGAAATAAAGTTCCGTCAAAGAGTTCATATTCCAGAAACAAAGGCAAAAAAATAAATGTTGGGAATTCGGGATTACCATATACACACTACAATATATTAAATAGATAACCAACAAGGACCTACTGTATAGCACAGGGAACTCAGCTCAATATTCTGTAATAACCTAAAGGGGAAAAGAATTTGAAAAAGAATGCATACTTATATGGGTATAACTGAATCACTTTGCTCTACACCTATAACTAAAATATCATTGTTAATCAACTACACTCCAATATAAAATAAAAATTAAAAACAGTTAACCATCAAAAAAAATCAATGTTTTCTAAATTAATGGGTACTTTAAGAAGCCCCTGCAAAGCAGGCTCAAAAATTTCCCCAGAAAGTAAGCTGGGGCCTGTTTAAGACCCAACTTTTTGCACTATTATGAAAAGAATAATCTTTGTCTGAAAGATTATTTTCCACCAGAATTTCCCCAACGCCTAACTGTATGACTGGATTTTGAGCAGAATTCTCACTTGTTCAGTAAATCAAGATAATATATCTTCAGGTACCTACATAAATAAGTAAATCCCTCAACTATTACCTTTTTTAATAAAATTCATCTAGGTTCCAAAATTCTGCTAAATATAAATTTTGGTTTGTCACTAAATAAAATACACATGATCAGACAAATGTGAGAATGTTAAAATAAATCTTCCTTTAATTTATAGGTGATAACTATTTGAAACCAATATTTATAGAGTCACTAGTAAATATAAATAATATTAATTGTTAATATATATAGTATTTAATTACCAAGCAATAGGCATTGTTTTAAGCACTATAGAAACATAAACTCTCTTAATCGCCACAAAACCTTATAAAGACTCGTTTCCATTTTATGGATGAAGAAATTGAGGCACAGATGGGATTAAGTTGTCTCCAAGCTAAGTAAAGGGATGAATCAGAGTTTGAACCTAAAGTTTGTGCTTACAATCACAGTATGAATCCTCTAAGAAGATAAACAAGTACATATTCAAAGATCACAAAAATATAAATGTTTATATTGGCTTCTCTAGCAATGACTCCTTGGTAGAGGTTGTTTTACATGTACTCTTAAATAATTTATTTAAATGGCTTTAGTAAAGTGCTTAGATTTAGAATGTGCTTAATTTACTGAGTTTATTTCAAAAATTGATAACGCAGTCTAATCTAGAAACTTTTTTCCTATTCAGAAAGGAAGAGAAATTTTACCGACCATGTATTATATGTTAACACTAAATTACCTTATCTCACTTAATCTGCAAGATAGCACTGAAAAATAGGCACTGTTCCCTGTATTTTATAGAAGAAGAAAATGAGACCCAGAAATATCACAGAACTTGCTCAAGATCACACAACTATTAGCTAAAAGGTCTGAGAGTCAAACATAAGTCGTATGCTTTGCCCCAGTTTTTGAATCAAATAAATTTTGTATTTTAGATACATTTTACTTATATACATTGTATTATAAATACACAACTGTTGCAAATTTTTACTAATACACAGTTACTGTATATAAGGCAACAGAAGTTCATGGAAAAGAAATCTATGATCTTACAATTGTGTTAACACTGATCATTTGAATCCTGAAAACATAAAGGTGAGAGTTTTGCAATTAAATTGTGCATTCGAGGGCAGCCTTCTGTATGATGTTTGGTTCACCAGTTTTTAAAAATATGCTACAGAAAATACTAAAAGTGTTTTAACCTCTCAACATATTTCCAGTAAGCATGGAAGTAATTTGCTAGGAGTTTTGGGAAAATGGTCATTTTCATAATTCAAACACATAACTCAAATACAAACTTCTACATCCCACTAAATACTGAACAAAATGAATGAACTGATGAGGCTTTTGTCTTATTTGAAGTGAATAAAACTGGGACCTCCTGACTATAGTTATATTCCCTAGAAGAGTCTAGCATGAATGAAATTAAGCTCGAATTTAGAAGATTCGGTTTCTCGTTTCAGTTCTGCTGCTAGTTGGCTCTATGACTTTGGGAAAATATTTCAGATATTTGGGACTCAACAGTCTCCTCCATAAAAGGAAGGAGTTAAATGGTGGATTTGAGGGTTTCTTTCACTCTATGCTGCCTGCAGTTTACTTTAGTATTCATTTTGGAAAATTATCATGCTCAAATTGAAAATGTATTTGATATAATGTGACCAGATCTACAAAATCTGTGTTAGTCTGTCAGATTAGGTTTCTACTCAGTTATACTGAAATATTACATCTGTAAAAACATATCCCACAGATATGCACTACAAGAACATATGACGTACATTAGAACGTGCAAAATAAGAACACTGCGTGCCTAAGCTCCATTTACTCCTCCCTCCCTCCCTCCTTCCCTCCCTCCTTCCTTCCTTCTATAATAGTTAAGCATCTACTCTGTGGCAGAAACTGAGAAAACCCTGAAAATGTGTATATAGTTAAAATTCACTACATCTTGTGCTTTTATCTATAGTTCTCCTCCTTCCTGCTAGAATGTAAATTCCAGGAAAGCGGGAATCTTAGTTTTGTTCACTGATAATCACCGGTGATGCTTTTGTTCTATGCTTTAGTGACTTATTTCTTAAATAACTGCTATGAGCCTTTCTATGAGTCTCTTTGTTTCTGGCAGTTTCCAGGAATGTCTCCCATTGTGGGAAGACATTCTGGAACCTTTTTGATGTGGGCCGAGCGATGGGATTCTTGAGCAGTGGAGGAGCTGAGGGTGCAGGGCGTGGAGACTAATATCACCCTGTTTGGTCCTGAGGGATGGCTGGTTAGCCAAAGACGGGTAAAATTCCTCAGAGGAGGAACAACCTAAGACAGGCACAGCCGCAGAGGGGCCAACAGGGGTGGTGCATAGAGCCTTCCTTATATCACCCTGTTTGGCCCTGGAGGATGACTGGTTAGCCAGAGACGGGTAAGATTCCTCAGAGGAGGAACAACCTAAGACAGGCACAGTCGCAGAGGGGCCAACACGGGTGGGGCACAGACCCCTAATATCTGAGAGAGGTCTCCTGCCCCCAGGGCTGTTTTGCTCTCCACCACCAGCTCAAATCCACACCTGCTCAACTCGGACCCAGGAAGTAAACAAAGATAATTGCCTCAATCATGTGAGGCCTTTGACTGTTTATGAGTGTAACCTGAGAATGTTAGCCCACGAACTCAATAAAAGCAGCCTGGGACGAGTCAGCGGGGCTCTTGATCCGAGAGGTCTTGAGCCCCCCGGTCCCACTTTTCTCTTCAGTCTGTGTCTGTGTCTTCTTCAAGCTTGCGGCACCCGTCACTCGCCTCGAGTCGCCGAGCTGGTCTCGGCAAGTGGCGCCCAACGTGGGGCTCAAAAGGCTTGAGTGACGAAGGTTCACGGAAAGTGAAATTGATAAAAATAAAGAATTGGGAAGTGCCGTGAAGCCCCCAAGAGGAGAGTAAGAGGCCTCTGAAAAAATCCTGCCAGTAAGTAAATCTCTTGGGTAGTCTGTGTTCGGGGTAAAATATGGGAAATAAAAGTTTAGATTAATATCGACCAGATGTATGCCTGTTACGGCAGCTCCTAAGGGCAGGTGGAGTAAAAAGCAAGTGAAGGTCTTGTAAAAAGCAAGTGAAGGTCGATTGTTAGAAATTCTGTAAATAATTGAGAATATTGTATATAGTTTCCTTCTTTAGGCTAACACTGGGTTTATGTACTTGGGGATAAGGTTGGGAGCAAACTTAAAAAATTGCATTCTAAAGGGACTCCGGTACCAGGTTCTGTTCGGTCAAATGTGGTCTCTGATTAAGTCAATATTAGAGCCTCTATTAGAGCCTCTATGGGCTCCTGAGGGCTCAAATGATAGCTTTGATGAAGAAGCCGGCCCATCAGAGGACCGATGGGCATGTGCGGTGCCAAACGAAACTGAAAAACAAAAAGGAATTAGAATTCATACTGGAGTGATTGATAATGATTATACTGGAGAAATTAAAGTGATGATATCAACTTCGGTTCCATGGAAAGCCCATCCAGGTGATAGAATAGCACAGTTGCTTATTCTGCCATATTATAAGATTGGCAATAGTACAAAAGTAAGGAGAACGAAAGGCTTTGGAAGCACAGGAGAGGCTGGAGTTTTACTCTCTGAAAAAATTTTAGCAACACCCCCGACGTGCTCAGTAACTATAAGTGGGAAAGCTTTTAGAGGATTAATAGATATAGGTGCTGATGTTTCAATTATAAGCAATAATCATTGGCCTTCTTGCTGGCCTACTTGTCCTGCAGACATTACAGTGGTAGGTTTAGGTAGAGCTCATGGCTTGCAGCAAAGTGCTAAAATATTGCCTTGTATTGGCCCAGATGGGCAGCCAGCCCACTTACAACCCTATATAGCAGACTTTCCCATTAATTTATGGGGAAGGGATTTATTGCAACAATGGAAGGCTGAAATCCACATTCCAACGATAGATACTTATAGTATGCAAAGTCAAGAAATGCTAATAAATCAAGGATATCAGCCAGGGTTAGGTCTTGGTAAATATCGTCAAGGGAAACTATTTCCCATTCCAGCTGAAGGTAATGCAAATAGAGAAGGTCTTGGATATCAGTCTTTTCACTAGTGGCCACTGTTCGTAAAAGCTTACTGCTTCCCCCAGCACCAATCCCATTGACCTGGAAAACTGATACACCTGTATGGGTTGAGCAGTGGCCTTTAACCATAGAAAAGTTAGAAGCTCTAACAGAATTAGTGACGGAACAGTTAGAAAAAGGACATATTGAAGAATCTTTTAGCCCATGGAACTCTCCAGTATTTCCAATAAAGAAAAAAACTAGTAAATGGCGTTTATTAACAGATCTCAGAGCAGTCAATGCAGTTATACAACCAATGGGGGCCTTACAACCAGGCCTCCCATCACCTAATATGATCCCTGCTAATTGGCCTTTAATAGTTATTGATCTGAAAGACTGCTTTTTCACCATTCCATTACATCCCAAAGATAAAGAAAAATTTGCTTTTTCTGTGCCTGCACTAAATAATAAAGAACCTCGAAAAAGGTTTCAATGGAAGGTGTTACCTCAAGGCATGTTGAATAGTCCTACTATTTGCCAGAATTTTGTTGCTAAAGCCCTTGAACCAGTGCGACTAGAATTTCCTAATTGTTATCTTATCCATTACATGGATGATATCTTGTGTGCTGCTCCTAATCAAGATTTACTTACTTCTGCGTATATTAGCATGCAGCTTTGCCTTGATAGAGCAGGACTTAAAATAGCTCCAGAAAAGGTACAAATGCATAGCCCATATCAATATTTGGGCACAATAGTTGATAGAACAACTATTAGACCACAAAAGGTGGAACTGAGGTCAGATCAAATCCAAACTCTTAATGATTTGCAAAAACTCCTAGGAGATATTAATTGGCTTCGCCCATGCATGGAGATCCCCACCTATGCATTGTCTAACCTATTTGCTTTGTTAAAAGGGGATTCAAAATTAAATAGTCCAAGAACTTTAACATCAGCTGCTTTAGAGGAACTAAAACTTGTAGAAAGTAAAATTCATTCTTCTCAATTACAGAGAGTAACTGTTAATCAGCCATTGCAATTAATTATATTACCTTCTCCTCATTCACCTACAGGGATATTAATGCAAAATGAAGGAATTGTGGAATGGTTGTTTTTAGCAAATACTATGGTAAAATCCTTGTCACCTTATTTAGAATTATTAACTCAGTTGGTTCTGAAGGGAAGAACTCGAAGTAAGCATTTAATTGGAACTGACCCTTCACATATAATTATTAATTTAACTACTAAAGAAATTCAGGCTTGTTTCCAAAATTGTGTAAGTTGGCAAATTGCCTTTGCTGATTATATTGGAAAAATTGATAATCACTATCCGAAAAATCCCATTTTGCAGTTTCTTAAGAGAACTCAATGGATTCCTATACCAGATGCTTCTATAATTTTTCTGATATGGTGGCAGGACCCATTGACTAATATCTGGTCATCAGGAAGGTTAATCACATGGGGAAGAGGGTTTGCTTGTGTGTCACCAGGACAAGGCCTGGAACCTGTGTGGATTCCATCTCGGAGAATTAAGCCATATCATGAGCGTTCCAAAGAAACGCCATCTTGAATGGGATGTAGAATCTCTGGAGATGAACTTTGTACATTTGTTTTCAGGTTTGAGCTTTGGATACTAAGTTTACTAATTATGCCATCCCTGATAGACCTTTGTGTGAAATAAAACGGATATGGGCTGACAGACAAGATCAGATTCTTTGGGATGTTTGCCGTGGGACGGAGGGTGTGATACTACTTAATGGTTCCTATGGAACAGTATGAAACTGGTCCCCTAAGGGGTATGCAGTCTCTAATGGTTTACACCAAAACAACTCCTCCTGCAATCCCTATAAAAGGTTGTGATGGCATATACCAATATTGCCATGCACTCGCCCTGTCCCATCTTATGGCTTAGGATTGGATTAATACTTCCTTGGCCTCAAATAGAAAATGGCAGAGCTCAAACAGAAATATGGAAACTTCCCTTGAGTATAAGAACATTACAAATCTGGGATGGCCATGATGCCAGTGACACATCGGCTGGGATATGGAGCAAATGGTGTCACACTGGACATACAACAGTTACAAACTAAAATAACTGGCATGCAATATGATTTTTGCAGTCTCTACACCAAAGTGCTACTTTACAAAGTATAGCTGATGGATTAAAAGCATTGCATCCATTGGATTGGATAAAAGGCATAAATAGCAGTCTCCTAAGCATTTTGATACTTTTTGTTGTCTTTTAATTATCCTATGTTTAAGTTCTCAGGTGCACAGGAAGAACTCTCCAAGGATTGACTGAAAAAGAAATAACTGGAATAGGCTTATCTTCTCCTACAGGCTTATCTTCTCCTACGAAAACAAAAAGGGGGAGATGTGGGAAGACATTCTGGAACCTTTTTGATGTGGGCCGAGCGATGGGATTCTTGAGCAGTGGAGGAGCTGAGGGTGCAGGGCGTGGAGACTAATATCACCCTGTTTGGTCCTGAGGGATGGCTGGTTAGCCAAAGACGGGTAAAATTCCTCAGAGGAGGAACAACCTAAGACAGGCACAGCCGCAGAGGGGCCAACAGGGGTGGTGCATAGAGCCTTCCTTATATCACCCTGTTTGGCCCTGGAGGATGACTGGTTAGCCAGAGACGGGTAAGATTCCTCAGAGGAGGAACAACCTAAGACAGGCACAGTCGCAGAGGGGCCAACACGGGTGGGGCACAGACCCCTAATATCTGAGAGAGGTCTCCTGCCCCCAGGGCTGTTTTGCTCTCCACCACCAGCTCAAATCCACACCTGCTCAACTCGGACCCAGGAAGTAAACAAAGATAATTGCCTCAATCATGTGAGGCCTTTGACTGTTTATGAGTGTAACCTGAGAATGTTAGCCCACGAACTCAATAAAAGCAGCCTGGGATGAGTCAGCGGGGCTCTTGATCAGAGAGGTCTTGAGCCCCCCGGTCCCACTTTTCTCTTCAGTCTGTGTCTGTGTCTTCTTCAAGCTTGCGGCACCCGTCACTCGCCTCGAGTCGCCGAGCTGGTCTCGGCATCCCATCACACTAATAACTTCAGGGTACCTAGTATTTTCCAGAGTCAAAAGTCCTTTCCTATACTTGCCTTTCACACAGTGAAAATTCCTGGCCACTTACCTCTTTTTTTTCTTTTCTTCATGATTTTATCTACCAAATCACCACCTTTCATTAGTTGGTGATTCTTAATGTTTTGAAGATCATTATTCCTCTGATTAAAATTTTGAGTCATATCCCTTGAAAAATGAACATATTCATATACATTCACAAAAATTTGGCATTTGATTTCAGGGGTTTCACTGAACCCAAAAAGCCTCAGAACCATGGAACCAGTGTTAAGAAGTTCTGATTTATAAGTATGGCATGGTATACACAAAGACAGAAGAAGACAATAGAAAGAGTTTTACACACACACACACACACACACACACACACACACATACACACACACACACACACACACACACACACACACACAAACACACCCCCCCCCCCCAGAAATCCACAGTATGGTACTTTCAGTTTATCAAACTTCTCCTACTTCTTCAGTAATGCGAAATTAATCCTTGATGAAGGTAAAATCACTCAATTCATAGTTCAACTTGGAAAACTAAATAGTTTGGAGGCAGTAACTATTAACATTTACAGTAAAGTTTATATTCACAGCTGCTGTGATTGACGTGAGATGTATTTGTCGTTGTTCATGTATGAAAGCGATATTGTATAAAGAGTTGTTCTCTGTTGTACCAAATCCATTTAGCTTGAAGCTGTTTCCTTCAAAACTCCTTTGTCAGATACTTGTAAATGCTTCTAGTGTGATTCAGATTAATACTCCAACTGATATTCCTGATAAGAACAACAATAACAACTTTACCACACGATAGGGCACTCCTGTTCGTCCAAAGTGCCTTAATGTTTCCACGGTAACTTTCTCCCCTGTTTCTCTGTTCAACCTTCCCCTCCCAGTAACAATACTGTGAAGTTCATAGATTAATGTCATCCTCCTTTTCCTTATTTTATTGGCTTTTTTTCCTTTTACTCTTTTCTCCTTCCATGTCTTTCATATCCTCACATACCTCACTCTCACATATCTCTTTTCCTACTCTGATATATATTTGTCCTCCTTCTTGGTCTCTAATATTATTTCTTTTGTGTCTATTTTTGAAACAGTGATCAATTTTCTAAGATATACATATAGCAATAGATATAGGTTCCAGTAGAAGTCCAATTATTTTAAAACCAGTTTAACTGGCAAAGTGACACCTCATTCATGAAGTCAGACTGTCCTGTTGCCAGGACAACTGCAAATATGTTCATGGAACACTACTCATGTTGTCATGACAACCTATAAAACTTGATTTAAGCGTCAGTTCTGTACAGAAGATCTGCATATACTTTGGTTAAAATCAGGAACATTTGACAAATTTATGTAAATTTTCACACTTTAGGTTTGCTTCAAATTTCCAAACTTAAAAGTAATCAAATCTGATAGCAGTTTAGAACATGAGGATTTTTACCATTCTACACAGTCAAAAAATGATATGGTTGATACAAAATATAAAGCAATGGAAGCTATGACTTATTGTGATCTTTTAAAAGCTACTGGTAACTTGTGAATTGTTTTGCCTGATTAATATTTGAAACTTGGATTGTAATGATGAGATCTGTGGGTCCTTACAATCTATGGAGATAGCAGTGGAGTAAGTTCTGAATTAGTGGTACTCATTTCTTAAATAAATCCAATGATCTTTCAAATCATAATACATAATGAACATTAAATGTTAAACAAAAGGAAGCTTTGATAATTGTGAAATTTTATTACTGCTCTGATAATTGTATCTCTTTCTTCTAAAAGATTTCAATGATTCTTTGATTCAGAAGGCTTTACAGGCCCTTTTTTGTGATCTAAAAACTTTCTCTTTCCATTTTACTCAATCCTCTATTACTAATATCTACATTGGATACTGAATTACTGACAGAGTAAAAACTGCATTGTAAATCTTTGTTCTTAAAAACAATCTCTTTATTCCCTGTTCTTTATCATCTCTAGAATGTATCCCATGTCATATTTCTTTAACAATAAATCAAGAGTGGCTTTTAACTATTCCGTTTCTTTTTTCCCGTTTTATAAATCTCAAATTGATCCCATCTCTGATCCTTTAGCATCATTTCTTTAGCACCGATGTGGAAGAATTGTGATTTAAGTAATACTCAATGAGTTCTCTAATGTCAGGCTCAATCTTATGCTTTCAAGATCCTAATTACAGGAATTAGAGCAGAGCTCCTGAGAGGGTTCATGGATAGGCTTCAGAGTGTCCACAGATGTGCCTAAAATTGTATGCAGAGTTTTAAGTGTGTGTTCACATGTGCATCTTTATGGGAGAAAAGCCCATAACTGGCATCACATTAGCAAAGGAAGTATTAACAAAAATTATTAAGAAACATTACTTTAGGGCATAATATGGCATTGCAAAGTATTCATGATGAAGTGGAATGAACTGATTTTGAGTCAAAAGAGCTGGTTTTTAAATCCTAAATTTTCCCTACCGGAGTGACACATATGAGAAAACATATAGGAGTTATGTATCCTATTATAAATTTTAGAATATGCTAATGATAATTCTGGAAAACAGTGAAGTCTATTATAGGAAATTAAAATTTAAATGCAGGCAAAATCATTAATAGTAATTCAATTTAGAGTCTTTCATTAATGTAAATTAATTTCCATATAATATTCCTCAAAGAACTGTCAAAGAAGATGTTTTTTAAAGGATAGCATTGTCTCCAAGGGACAAGAATAGAAAAAAATAAGTTCCAGAAAAAAATGAAAAATTTAATATGGTATATATTACAGATACCTGAATAAGTCATTGCCCCAGGTTATAAATTCCTTAAAATTAAAAATTTTAACAAACATCTTTATAACTACAGTGTATGATTAGCATTAATTGGATTTAGTAGGTTCCCAATAAATCAATGGACATACTTCCTAAGGGATCTTCAAAATCAAATTATGCATTGTCTCCCTACACATGAACAACTGCTCTTGCATGTATGAAGAACTGCTCTTGCATGTATGAAGAACAACTGCCCTTTAGGTAAACAGAGAAAATGAGTTTTAGGGAAAGAAAACTAAAGCAATTAAAAACCCCTATCACAAATCCCTACCATAGTGTCAAAAACAGATACCAAACCAAAGGAAATAACATGCCTTAAACTCAGTGACATCTCAGTGGATAAGGTGAACAGGAAAGAAGCAATGGATTAGCTAAAGGAAAAAATATGCCCAAGAAAAGGATAAATCAAAAAGAAAACCAAGTTAAGGAAATATTACTTGTATAAAATAAACACTCTGAAAATTTTGTTTACTAGAGGATTAAGCTAATGTTTAATGCACTTAATTTAGCACTGAATTTAGAACTCCACCCCAATAAGTTAGCTCAGAAGGAGAAAACTTTTGTCTTAAATCACCTGGATTAAGTATCTCTCAAACACACAGGGGTTTCGACAAGAGGTGAATGACTGAAATCATTAAGAGTCTGGTGGTGAGAGTTGAAGGGGGTGTTCCTTAACACTGTCTGCACTCTCACTATAAACATTTTTTCTTTGCTTCTAAAATGTATTGGATGCCTCCTACATATATAGCATTATGTTAGGTGCTCATGATATAAACAATTGCTAGAATGTGTCACAAAAGGCAGGGTGAGGCAGGATTGGGGCTGGAAGGAAAACTGGAGCATTGAGAACACCTTTTACCAAGTAGAGTCACGCAAGGACACTGACTCTGTGGCAGCCCGCATATACAGGGTGGTTGACTCAGGGGTTGAGTCAGACTAAACGAGTTCTCAGCCTGGAAAGCCTGGACGAGGAGTGGAGACTGAGAAAGCCACAGCGATGGTGCCAGAGTGTTCCAGCTCAGGCATGACAATTTGAGCTAGCCTGGGCTGAGAGAGATACTCGGTCAAGTGGACTACGGTGGTAAAGCGAAAAATAGCAGAGAAGAGCTGGCCAAGGAGTGAGAACATCTGCAGTGGGTCAGGGTCCAGGGCGAGAGTAGATGGAGGAATTAAGTTTCTGCAGCGAGCCTTGAGGTTAAGAAACATTTACTACAGTATTTTTAGTGGGAATAACCATACAGAATGTAAGCCTTCCTTGTCTTAAAGGGACCACTTTGCAAAGCTGAATGGACTTTTAGATAAATTTCTAACAGACATAAGTCACTGCCCTTGCTGCCATGAAACAAGTTCCAGAGACAAGACACACACATAAAAATTCAAATAAAAAATGTTATTGTGCTTGTATTGTATATAAGACATCATGTTAAGCCTTGTAGAGGATACAAAAATGAGACCAACATGGTCACTAACCTCACAGATTTTATAGTTTAATAAAAAGGTAAGTAAGAAGACTATGTTCACAGTTTTACAGAAGTGCCAGGTACGTGGAAATACGTGTAAGGCCAGGTCTAAAATGACAGAACTGTGAACTGCTAGGAAACTACAATGGCACTTAGATCACAATGGCAAACAGTACTTAAACACAGGGTTAATCATTTCAAGCACATGCTTCCTTCAGGAAAATAAAGTCCTCCATAGCAGATGGAGATCTGAAAAGTGCTCATTTAGTTAAGCAGTAATGGAGGCCAGTGCTGCTGACTTATCAGCCACATCTACATCAAGAAAAATGACACCTGAGCACAAAAGTCTATTTGTGTGTGTGTTTGAGCATTCTTAAAAATGGGCAGTCTTCCTTAAATACTTTTGCTCCTGTTCTCACTATCTAAGAGATTTTCTTAACCTCTAATTTAAAAATAGTCAGATATTGTATGTTTGCTCCCATTTACTTTCTTTTCTTTTCCAGAATGGAAAAAAAAAAATTTTACCTTGAAGATTCACAAATTCGTCTTCCTTTCCACTTCTCTCCTTTGACCAGGAAAATATCTTTGTATTCATAAACAAAGTATAAATATAAAATGCCAATGAAACTCAAATGGACCATCTGAAAATAAAAAATTTGAGTCTAAATAAACCATCAGTTCAAAACAGAAATTGTGTTTTCCTAACTGTTTTATACTGTACTAGTGTCAACATATACTAAGTAAAGAGTATAAACTTGGTCAATGTGATTTTATATTAAAAATTCTAATTAAGTAGTTGAAAAACTGATTCTGAAGTTTGTCCTAAAGGAATTGGTTTAACCATAGACTTAGACTCTCTAGAGACTTCAAGTTAAGCTGTTAAGAAAGTCAATGCTCTCATGAATCAGAAATTATGGGTGTGGTAATGGAGAATTATAAAAATAGGAAAGAAAGCAAAATTACTTCAGAGCACACAATTATATGACTGAAAAATTCAAGTAAGTCAACGTAAAAACTTCTGTGGATGAAAAAAGGAAAGGGATTTAGAACTCAGACCTGCCAGAGTCACGAAAAGAAGTTCAAGAATTGTCAAGTGAGCCCATGCGGCTCATATGGAGGTTTCATGCCATGTCCATGAATCTTCACATGGTCAATTTATCACCTCCTTGTCATGGTCATGGTGACCATTTTATACTTTTTAAATTATTTTTTATTCTTAGCCATATATTAAGCAACTTATATTCATGAGGAATTGTGGATTAAAAACAGAAAACATGAATGCTGAAACACAACCTCTTTTTTGAAGGTTATAGAAAATTTGATATTTTTGCAAATCTACTTAAGATTTGCAAAATCTAAATCTACTTATTCATTTATCTTTAATCTAAATCTGCTTATTCACTTATCAACAAATACACAGTGAATGACTTCTATACATCAGGTATTATGTAAAATGTTGGGTCCAAAAATGAACAAAACAGACAAGATTCCTACTTCTCATGGATTTTATAGTTTAGTTGGTAGGGAAATAAGCATAGGAATAAATATATAACTATAAACTCTTATGATCACTATGGAGAAAATGAATAAGGTACAATAAGAACTTAACCTAAACTGGGTGTCAAGTAAGATCTCTCTGAAAAAAAAAATTTAAGATGAGATAAGAATGATGGAAATTTGGAGCATTCCAGTAAAAGGAAATGAAAAAGAGGTTGGCACACCTGGGAAACAGAACAATACCACTGGGGCTAGAGTGTGGTATCCAGAGGAAACTTGCACTTAGAGAGTTAGGCAGTGGGAGATCTTTACTGTCTCTAGTAAGGAACTGAACTTTTACTCTAAGTGTAGTTGGAACCATTAAGCAATGGAATGAAGGGATTGCATTGTCAATGATTATTATAACCTCTATGTATAACTGGCTAATAGGGTGGCAAGGATGGAAGGAGGAATAACACATAGGAGGCTATTGCTGTATTCCAGGGAAGAATTTACTTTGGCAAGGGCAACAGGCAAGTCTGCAGAGTGACTTGGACCATGGTGGGGTCAAGTGGTGACAGAGAGAGCTGGATATAGCTTTAGCAGTGGACTGGACAGGATTTAATGATGGATTTTGCAAATGGAGGATAAGAAAAATGAAAAGGTAAAGTTAGTCTTTTGCTGTAGTCTGACACCTAGAATGATACCTGGCACAAAATACTTAAAAAATATTTGTTGAATGAATGAATGAAGTTCTAGTCCTGTACAACTACATCAATGAAGGTATGGTTTACTAAAATGAGAAAAACTGGAAAAGTTGTGTTTTAACAGACAATGAGTTTGATATGCCTTTGAGAATTCAGAGTGGGCCATTAGAAATACACCTGTAGCTAAGAAAAGACGTCAGAATTCAACATATGAGTTTGGGAGTTACAGATATACTAATGGTATTTAAAGCCAGTGAGCATACACAGTGAGAATAGAAGAGGACTCCAGACGGAGCCTTGAAAAAGTCCAATATTTAGAGGATGGGCAAAGAGAGAGGAGTTAATACAGAAGACTGACGAGGAGCACCCAAGTAGGGAGGTAACATCCTGGATAGTGCAACATCAAGGATGCCAAGATAGTGCTTTAAAAAGCATGGAGCAGTCAACTCTGCTAAGACATTTAGTTACATGAAAAATTTAAAGTCCATTAGATTTTTCAATACTGAGATCCCTGATAACCTCTGAGAGAGCAAGGTTTATGAATGATACAGGCAGAGAAGAAATGGGTGCAAACCAAATATCGAAGGAGGGGTAAGGAAGTGGGAACCGCGTAACGGGACAACTCAATTTTAAGTTACATGGATCTGATTCAAACTCTTACTGAGCATATGCAAATGTTTCCAGAACTCTAGGAACTTAATGTTAATGAGACAATATAAGAATGATTGTGTGTAGTTTTTATTTATTGGGAAGAACAGCTATTCACATTTAGAAACCACTCTTACTAAATTCAAATCTCAAAAAAAATTAAAGATCTATTTATATTCTAAAACATAAAATCAAAGATTTCAAAACATCAGTCATAAATGCTATTTTTGTCTATTTTTGCTGTTGTAATTTATTAAAAATAATAAAGCATTAGGGGGAGGAGGAGTAAAAACAGAATAACTGTGGAGCAGAGCCACCTGGCTGCTTAGAAGGCTTGGCTCTGACTATCACATACTAAAGAATTACTGAATTTTAAAAATTTCTTCATAGTCACTGAGACTACAACTAATACACTGAACTCAAAATATTTCTTATTTAAACCATTTGTTTATCATATAACGTGCAAAAAATATTTGAATTCTTTTAAATTCTAGAGTTTATGAGATTTATTTTTACCATGAACTGAATCAACAAATGGCTGGGAAACCTAACTCTGGAGGAAATGCTTCAATTTTCTACAGCGGAGGTTCTAGAAGATGTCCTGATTCCTATCCTGTCTGTGAGCTCTCCTCTCCCTCAAGTCTGTGCCCCTATTTTTTTTCACATAAGATAACTTGAGTTGGCTCCTTGCACTGCCAAAAAATTTAACCCATGCATTGTTTTTAGAAGTAGCCAAGAGAAGAAAAACAGAGGGGCTGCATTCTTTACTACCAGTGTTTGGGAAAAGGAATCCTAAGAGACTAAGTGACAACAGTTGTGTTAAGGTCTAAAATTCCTCACACACATACACACCAGATGGAGAGCATGAGAAAATGACCAGGAACTGAGGTGTCACTGACAAGGAATTAGTTGCATTGAGCTTCCTGATCGTAAATTCACATTTGCTTCCTTCAATGTAGTTAACTTGCATAACAACGTCTTAATCCACACTCCAAGTTTAAATTTTCATTTGAATGGAAAGACACATTTGTAAATCTGAACTGTTTCCTCTTAGTCTTCTCTTGTGGAGTTTTTGTTCAAGTAAAGGCACATATATAAGTAAGAATAGACAAAACAGGGTAACACTAAAAAATCCTTTCAACCATGGTTTCTTCAAACAATATCAAAGAATAGGTAAGGGCTACTGAATCAAAAGAACACATTTTTTTTCAGAAGTTTTAAAACAGGAGAAAAATGAATTACCTGAAAGAATTAACCACTCTATTTTACATTCTGCTCAGATGCAAACACAAATACACATGCACATAAATATACACGCAAACACACTCACACTTTACACTATTTTAAAGTTATACTAAAAAAAAAGATTGTGATTAGTCCAACCTTTCTTTAATTTAAAAGATTAGGTTGCTTAAACATAGATGATAAGAGTGGTACTTCACCAAGATCAGACCACGCTTGGAATATTTTGTCCCATTCTGGACTACAAAATTTTGGCAGACACTGACACATACACACGGTTGAAGGACTATGTCATATAAGAACAGATTGGTGGGACTAGTGCCATTCAGCCTAAAGAGGGGATATAATAACCATCCTCAAACATTTGTGAGGCCATCTTATGAGAGGTGTCCAACCTTTCCTGCCCCACAGCCAGGTACCCTGGGGAAGTGAGGTCTGAACACTATTAGGGCCTTCGGATTCTGGAAACACTTGTTTTAAGACTGCAGCACTTAGAGCTGATGGAGACAAATCACAACTTTGCAAAGCTTGGACCAATGCTGGTGGGCCGTCCAAACAAGGCATTAATCTGAATGGATTAAAAATAAGAATGAACTGAACACAAATGTCAGAGCGCAAATGAAGTCAAAGGTTAGAGAGAAGACAGAAGTGGAGACCTGGCTTAAAGTCAGCTCATTATTTAGAACCAATGATCACTTTGCTGAAATTTTATTTTTATGGTTTCAGAAAGAGGTGCTAAGGGATGTCCCTGAGGGCCTTAAAGGAATGCTTGAGCTTTAATGGAATAAACTCAACACTTTTTATGTTACTAAGTGCCAGGTATTTGACATGTATAACTTCATTTAACCCACACCACCATTTTAAGGTCACTTATGATTGCTATCCTCATTCTATAGATGAGGCTGAGCTAATACACTACACTATCTCTCTACAGGGATTAAACAATTACACATGACACTTGTGAGCAGAACCAGGCCCTATCCACAGCAGTGCAGGAGACAAGTTGTAAATAACTGTAATTCTCTGTAGAACTTTCTGAAAATGGAAGAAGCTGCTTCAGGATGGAGTGAGGTTCCTATCATTTAGTGGGTTCAGAAAGAGCTAAGAGATATGCAGAGAAATTATGCATTAGGTTAAATAGGAAAGTCTTTAAGGTTCCTTCCCATTTGAAGACTCTAATTCTACAAATGGAGTCAAAGGAGTTAAGTGTTTAATTATTTTAAGCAAGGGAATTAGGTTAAGGTAACCTCGATCTAATCTTAGGCAGTCTATCCACTGCCAGCTGTCTGATTTTGATTGAGTCTTATAACCTTCTTAAGCACCTTTGTCCTATCTTTACTGATGGAGGGAACAGTATTGAGCTCACAAGGGCGTATATAAAACTATGAGACAATATATGTTAACGTGCTGAGCACAGTGACTGACACACAACGAGCATCACTAAATGGCAGCTGCAGTTCATGCAGTTCAATGCATTACATATTGCTTAAATTTTGTCAACAAACAAGAACTTTCATGACTTTTCCATGATTAAGGAGAAGGAAACTCTAGCTTCAAAGTGTCTCATTCATCATAAAATTTGAAGAGATCTGGGGGAATGAGGGGAAGAAAGAAGAAAGAAAATAATAAAAGAAGACAGGAGGCCTTTGTGAAACTTCCCATCACTCATCTTGGCCAGATTCCCTGAGTTACCTAAATGGTAGTTTTCACTGATAAGGTAATTAGATGACACAAACCAATGTGAAATAATGTGGAAGCACTCCAATGAGAACCAAAATTCTTCCAGCCAGAAATTAACTATCAAGACGGATAGAGTATGACAGCAAGATATTTTTAATTTCTTAATAAAAATCTTTCCTTGTTCCAGGAAGAAATCATCTTATTATTCTATATCAATTTTGATCATCCCTTTTTTTAATTTCCTCTCTTTTTTCTTTCCAGGATATCTGTAATCACAGAATCATCCTTTGCCCAGAACTTTTTTTTAATTGCACTACAGTTGAGGGGAGGGAGGTATAGAGATCTGATATGCAGAAAATATGAAGAAGTAAAACACTTTCATTATTAGATACCATAAAGAAAAGAATTACAAAGGAAGCAGTACAGCAAGCACTCAATCCACTGATGTTAAAGAAGAATTCCAAAAACTGCCCCCTTTGTAGATATTTAAACAAAATCAAATATGATAAGGAAGTCTAAGCAGCCTGCTGAGGATAAATGTTTAATTTGGAAAGGGGAGCCAGGTAGCAAGTGGTTTTCAGCTACAACTAATTTTAATATGGATCCTGAGATCGATGGAAAAGATTTAAAGGTACATCCTTGGAATTATACAAAAAGAGTTCAGTTTATTCCGTATGACCATAGTGAACAAATCAAATTCTAAAGCACAGAGGGGCTTCATTCTGACAGGCCTCCAGGGTAGTCGTTTGGTCACTGACTTAAGGTGTTTATTTGTTTTGGAATTTTAGGAGAGATGAACAGTTTAGAAACCCTCTTTGGGTGGTTCTAATAGAGTTTATGCCTTAGCAGCTCCCAGCTCAATGGAGATACTGTAACAATTCATCATAGTTCATTGAACCTTCTCTGCTCTGTACATATACTTGGTTATTGTCGAGTTTCTCAGATGTGTGTCCTCAGGAACACTAGATGGCCCTGCAGACCATTCTCACTGGCCCTGGTCTACTGAGACCAGATATAGTCTACTTTTGACAATTTAAAAATCATTACTTAATCAAATGAAAAATTCAAAACCAAAATTGAAAAAAACTATAAAAAGTGTCAAATTGAAATGTGTTTACTTATAAGTACCAAAAATTAATAATATAAGTACAGAGGGGGGTTGGGGTGGGATGAATTGGGAGACTGGGATTGCCATATATAAATTTCTAATAAGAAAAAAATATCAAATTGTACACTTTAAATATATGCAGTTTATTGTATGTCAATCATATCTCAATAAAAGTCCTCAAACAGATAGTAAGTACAGGGACTATCAAAAAAGGAAGGTATTATTTATCTCACAACCAGGTCAAACCTAGGTATCTAGGGCTAATGTAGCAGCTAAATGACAGCATCAGGAATCTTGGCTCTTTAAAATTTTTACAATCCTTAAAAAGTGGCTTTGCCATTGTGGTTTAAAGATGGCTGATGCATCTCTGGACATCACATCTTAATTCCAGACAAGAAGAAGAGGTGAGAGCAAAGGAGCCTTAGTGGTTCAATCTACCCTTTTTTATCAGCAAAGGAAAACATTCTTCCAAGAAGCCCCAGTCAGAACTTTTCTACTTATATCTCATTGACCAGAACTGTGTCACAAGGCTACTTCTGTCTGCAAGAGAGACTGAAAGTTGTATATTTAGCTGATTATGACTGCTCTGAAGAAAAATTTGGGATATCATAACTAAACAAGTAAAGTGTACTGTCAGGCAACTGGCAGTGTTCACCACAGGGAGATGTCAATCTACAGAAGCATTCTTTAGGGTCAATTCCTGGTTTTAAACCAAACTTGATCATTATTATTAGGTTATGGAGGAGAAAAGACTTTTAGAAGACTACACAATCATATATCACTGATTGTGATATATGCAGAGGTAAATTTACTAAAAGAAAGCATGTAAATCTTCCACTTAATCTTCTAGTCTTACACTTAAAGCTGTGCTACCAATGTAGGCTGACATTAGAATCACCTGAGGAAATCTAGAAACTACTGATGTTTGGGTTCTACTCCCAAGAAATTCTGATTTCATTCATTGAGTTAGGGCTGTGCATTAGGATTTTTTAACGTTCCCCAGGTGATTTTATCACACAACTAATGTTTAGAACCACTGACTTAAGCTAATCCTAGAAAAGTTATAGTTGCCTTATAATACTGCAGAGTCATCTGAAGATATACTTGGAAAGCTGGCCTTTCCTTTGGGACCTTTGTAATACAACAGACTCAGCAAGTGCTTTGGAAAGCCATTCTTCTGAGAATCATGAGTCACCTTGATGCACTGAGGGGTTAATGCCCTGTCTGCTCTCTGTGTGTAGTTCGAAAACACAGGGCATAATCAATTGTCATAGAGGATAACAGTCTGGTCCTGCTTGCCTTTCAAAATAAGAGGTGTTTGATGATAGGCTTCAACTGTGGGCATGGCTAGACTTTCCACCAAAACAAACAAACAAAAAACCAAAAACACCAACTCCCACTATCTCCTTCTATCCAAGAGATCTCAACAGCTGATCTGAACAGGTACTGGAGAGTTTCCCACACATTTGATAAAAGTAGGCAAAGAAAGATTGAAAGGCATTTTAGGAGACATCATCCCTGGAAAAAGAAAGGCCAAAACTAAGAGACTTAGATGCAGGCAGAACTATTATAAGAAATAAGACACACACACATACTCATACACGCACATCGGCACATCTGTATTAAATCTCAGGTGCACAGCCCTAGATTAACCATCACCTTTGGTTCGTAAAAACATTGTCAGGCATGGCCTTCTCATTTAATTTTATTATTTTATTTGCATTTAAGCCATAAAATTTACACTCATAACATAACCCAAGATCTAGACTATTACCAGTTACTTAAATTTATTTATGTGTTACTTCTCTATTCTTATCGCTCCTCTTATGCAGAGATTACTGCCATTCTGAATTTTATTTTATTTATAGATGTTATTTACATAGGTATTCCTAAGTATTGTTTAGTTTTGTTTGCCTTGTGAACTTTTGAAAAAGGGAACGTTCTGGTACTTGCTTTAGGACTCAACCTAATGATACTAAGATTGATGTACAAAGTTGCTGTGTATTAAGTGGTTTTCACTTTCATATAGTAAAATGAATGTACCACTACTTATTTGTTCATTCACCTATTAATGAGTATTTGCACTATTTCCAGTTTTTGTATTATCAACAGTGCTGCCATGAACATTCTTTTCCATGTCTCAAACTGAGCATATGCAAGGGTTCCTGTTTGATATATGCTAGTTCCACCTGGGAACTGATAAATCCAATTCATGGAAATATTCAGCTTACAAAATAATGTCAAGTTGTCCAATGAATGAGAGATCTCAATGATTTCAAATTTTGATCTATTCTTGGCAAAGTGTATAAAATGGCATTTCAGTGAGACCCAGAGGTTCTTAAGAAGATATGATTAGAGTCTAAAAAGATTTTATTCAGCATCAAAAAAGATGCTGAGTTTAGATGAATTCCACTAAGTTCTGCCTATCTTTCAAGGAACAGATGATTCTGATAGTATTCTACAACACAGAAACATTGTGAAAGCATCTCTATACCTGAGATTACAAACCTTAGAAACTAAATTTTAAAATGCTGCAAAAAGGGAAGCTATAGATTGATTTCCCTTATGTTCACTAACAAAAAATTAGAATAGCTACTCCATCTGTAAGTTGAATTCAGTGGTGTATTGATATGATCAGGTGTCATGACTAAGTACGATTTTCCTGGGAATGTAGGAATATTTCACTATTGGCAAATCTATTAAGGTGATTTATTCCATCAGAAAATTAAAAAGAAAAACCAAACGAATCATCACTTGATGTTGAACTTTGATAAAATTCAGCAGGATACTAAATTTAAGTACATAGAAATGAAATGAAAGTACCCGAATGTGAGACATACTCCCACATCCATGTGTTAGAAAATTCCTTTAGGACAATTATAGTATTTGTTCATTTTTATCCTCATTATCCAAGGTTTTTGTCTCCTAGTGGAAACTCAGAGAGGAAAAAAATACATATTTCCATTTACGTACAACTTAGAAAATAAAACTATGGGGTAAAAAAGATGCTGTATTCATGGAAACTCTGATGTGATACAAATAAAAAGAAAGACTGATGGAAGCCTGAAAAGTGAAAAAAAAAAAATCAGGGTCATCTGTACTCTCGTCTTGTGGTTGTTAAGATACAATCCCATGCTAAATAACCTTATACATAAATATTCTCATAAATAAATGAGAATAACCTTGAAATCTTTTCAAACATTTCCCTCTCATTAACTTCTAAGAGTCTCTGGCATTAATGCAAATATGAGGGACTGTCACACTCCCATGCCTGTTCTGCACTTATTGTACAAGTACATCCAAGAGGTCATAGAAACCTAGAAAGTACTTTATTAAACCATAGGAAAACCCTCTTGTCAATCCTAATGCAATTTAATGTGCTGCCACTGGTCTTCACTTAATTCAATTTTTTCTTGACTGATTTTTGTTCCATACCGTGTATAGTTTTATGAACCTCTGCCATGTGAAATAATTTACATCTGAATTCTCAGCAAGTTCACAGTGAAAGCTTTTTTCACTTTTATACCTTCTTCCTTAGATAGTGAATAATAGATTAACTTCCTTAATTCCAGTACCTATATCTATACACAAACACAAATATGCACACATATTCTTGATTGGATCACTTAGTGGCCTAACCCATTAGAAACCATGGAATTCGTTTTCCCAATATACAACATTTCCAAATCACGTTAGGTTAAAATGAAGGCAGAATCATGTGACTGGCACCCTGACCTCCAAAGACATCTCTCCAAAACACTACTTTTCAAGCACAGGCTCCAAGTACTGATTACTTCTGAGAGCTCTAACTCATGGGAGTAATGGATCAACAAAACAAATTGCAAAGGGACCCTTTTGCTTGCATTTCTGTTGCCTGACATGCAGAGCTGCTAGAGAAAGGGAAACTACTTCTAAGTTGTTGGCATTTAAAAATGTATATTTTCAACAACTGTTAAAAATAAAAGCTAACTTGGGAATTCAAATGTCAAGGCGCCAAGAACGATGCTGGGAGGGGAGACAGTAGCACTATTTTCATTACCATCAGCAGATATTCTTGCAGTCTAAAAAGAAACAAGGTTAGATACCTCAATTTTATGTAAGACTTAAAAAACTATTGCCCTTTGTTACATTAATTTATACCTACCAGTTGGAAGCAAATTGCCTCAGTTGTACTTCAGAAAATCACATTTCTTTTCATCAAATGTTCATCTTACTGTAAAGTGAAATCACTTTTAAAAAATTGAAAAGCTTCTATATATTCATTTTTAAAACACTGAATCCTTTCAAAACTAGGCAATAAGAAAACCAGACATAAACATTCTGAAAGAATTAAATTACCCACTTGCACTTCCTAGTACAAAGTTTTTACTCTTTAATGCTGACATACAGATGGTATTCTCTTCTGTTTTCTTAAGGGTCCGCAATGTAGGAATAATTCTTCCTAAGAAGGATATTAAGTTATATACTTTTGTGATCCTCAAAAGTCTTGTACTTGCAATAAGCCTCGCAAAAACAAACAAAACAAACAACAACAACAAGCCAACCAGGAAAAAGAAAGGAACAATTACATTTGAGTCCTATTAAAGGGATTTAAGCTTTTTTAACTTGATAGTGTTTTTCAATATCTAGTACCTCTCCATTTGATTATCTTAGATAATATATAGATAGGAATTGCTTGGCTCCTAATAATTACTCATTAAGTGACAGGTATTGCTGTTACCAATTGCTGAGTACTTATAACGTACATTATAATTTAAACTTGTCTTTCCAGACGCGACTATAGCACACATCACACATCTATTATATCTTTTTCTTTTCGAGTTGATCTCCCTTTGTTATACAGCAACTTCCCACTAGCTATCTATTTTACAGTTGGTAGTGTATATATGTCTATGCTACTCCCTTACTTCGTCCCAGCTTCGCCTACACCCCCCACCCGCCCAACTCCATGTCCTCCAGTCCATTCTCTGCATCTGCATCCTTATTCTTGTCCTGTCACTGGATTCATCAGTACCTTTTTTTTTTTTAGATTCCGTATATATGAGTTAGCATACAATATTTGTTTTTCTCTTTCTGACTTACTTCACTCTGTATGACAGACTCTAGGTCTATCCACCTCATTACATATAGCTCCATTTCATTCCTTTTTATGGCTGAGTAATAGTCCATTGTATATATATGCCACATCTTCTTTATCCATTCATCTGTTGATGGGCATTTCGGTTGCTTCCATGTCCTGGCTATTGTAAATAGTGCTGCAATCAACATTATGGTACATGTTTCTTTTGGGATTATGGTTTTCTTTGGGTATATGCCCAGGAGTGGGATTACTGGATCATATGGTAGTTCTATTTGTAGCTTTTTGAAGGAACCTCCAAACGGTTTTCCATAGTGGTTGTACCAACTTACATTCCCACCAACAGTGCAGGAGAGTTCCCTTTTCTCTACACCCTCTCCAACATTTATTGTTTCTAGATGTTTTGATGATGGCCATTCTGACCGGTGTGAGGTGATACCTCATTGTGGCTTTGACTTGCAATTCTTGAATGATTAGTGACGTTGAGCATCTTTTCATGTGTTTGTTGCCCATTTGTATGTCTTCTTTGGAGAAATGTCTATTTAGGTCTTCCGCCCATTTGTGGATTGGGTTATTTGCTTTTTCAGAACTAAGCTGCATGAGCTGCTTGTATATTTTGGAGATTAATCCTTTGTCCATAGATTTGTTGGCAAGTATTTTCTCCCATTCTGAGGGTGGCCTTCTTGTTTATGATTTCTTTCACTGTGCAAAAGCTTTTCAGTTTCATGAGGTCCCATTTGTTTATTCTTGATTTTATTTCCATTATTCTAGGAGGTGGGTCAAAAAGGATCTTGCTTTGTTGTATGTCATAGAGGGTTCTGCTTATATTTTCCTCTAGGAGATTTATAGTGTCTGGCCTTACATGTAGGTCTTTAATCCATTTGGAGTTTATTTTTGTGTATGGTGTTAGGAAATGTTCTAATTTCATTCTTTTACATGTTGCTGTCCAATTTTCCAAGCACCACATATTGAAGAGGCTGTCTTTTTTCCCTTGTATACTCTTGCCTCCTTTGTCAAAGATAAGGTGCCCATATGTGCGTGGGTTTACCTCTGAGTTCTCTATTCTATTCCATTGATCTTCCTTTCTATTTTTGTGCCAGTACCATACTGCCTTGATCACTGTGGCCTTGCAGTATACTATGAAGTCAGGAAGCCTAATTCCACCAACTCCATCTTTCCTTCTCAAGATTGCTTTGGTTATTTGGGGTCTTTTGCGTTTCCATACAAATCGTAAGATTTCTTGTTCTGGTTCTGTGAAAAATGCCGTTGGTTATTTGATAGGGATTGAATAGAATCTATAAATTGTTTTGGGTAGTACAGTCATTTTCACAATGTTGATTCTTCCAATCAAAGAACATGGTATATCTCTCCATCTGTTTGTATCATCTTTGATTTCTTTCATCAGTGTCTTACAGTTTTCTGCATACAGGTCTTTTGCCTCCTTAGGCAGGTTTATTCCTAGGTATTTTATTCTTTTTGTTGCAATGCTGAATGGGAGAGTTTCCTTAATTTCTCTTTCTGCTTTTTCATTGTTAGTGTATAGGAATGCAAGAGATTTCTGTGCATTAATTTTGTATCCTGCTACTTTACTAAATTCACTTATTAGTGCTAGCAGTTTTCTGGTAGAGTCTTTCGGGTTTTCTATATATAATATCATGTCATCTGCAAAGAGTGACAATTTTACTTCTTCTTTTCCAATTTGGATTCCTTTGATTTCTTTTTCTTCTCTGATTGCTGTGGCTAAAACTTCCAAAACTATGTTGAATAATAATGGTGAAAGTGGACACCCTTGTCTTGTTCCTGTTCTTAGAGGGAATTCTTTCAGTTTTTCCCCATTGAGAACGAAGTTGGCTTTTGATTTCTCATATATGGCTTTTATTATGTTGAGGTAATTTCCTTCTATGCCCATTTTCTGGAGAGCTTTTATCATAAATGGATGTCGAATTTTGTCAAAACTTTTTCTGCATCTATTGAGATGATCATATGGTTTTTATCCTTCAATTTGTTGATATGATGTATCACATTGATGTATCACGTATATTGAAGAATCTTTTGGCCATGGTTTTCTCAAATAATGATGAAGGCCTTATTAATAAAAAGTTGCCCAAAGAACTTCTTTTGAGAATGCTGTTCAGCTTGTTGTTAAATTTTACTTGATCTAATCCAGAATGTACTAAGTATGTATGTAGCATTGGTCTGGATTCTTTTTTTTTTCTTTCTATCTTTATTGGAGTACAATAGTTTTACACTGTAGTGCCAGTTTCCGCTGTACAACAAAGTGAATCAGCTGTATTTATACATATATCCCCATATCCTCTCCCTGGATTCTTTTTGTAATGTGTATTTGTTTGACTCAACACTCTGCCATTAGTCTGGGGCTTGGACAGTCTTCTTTAAACCCCTTTATTGCTGGAACAAGCAACCTCTGAAGTCTGAACTACTCCCTCAGAAGTCAAGTAGGAGGCTCTGGGGAGGGAGCACTGAATTGGGATGCTAGACTGCTAGGGAGTCCTCAGACACAGGGGAGATTAGCTGCAGAGAACTCTCACAGAGCCCTGTATCAGAGTCTAAGACTCAGCTTCATCTGACTGTCTGCAACTGCCAGTGCTGGACACCTCACACCAAACTACAAACAAGACAGGAACACAAACCCACCCATCAGCACAAAGGCTACCTAAAGCCATATTTACCTCACAGATACCCTAAAACACAGCACCTGATATGGCCCTGCTCATCAGAGGGAAAAGACACAGAGCCACACACCAGAAAGCACACACCAGATCCCCCTACCAGGAAGCCTACTCAAGACACTGGACAAACCCCACCACAGGGGGCAGAGGGCAGAAATAAGAGGAATTACTACTAGGCAGCATAGGGAAAGGAGACAGCAAATCCTATAAATTAGACAAAATGAGAAAACAAAGAAACACCATGCAGGCAAAAGAGCAGGAAAAAAACTCACAAGACCAAATAAATGAAGAGGAAATAGGAAAATTGCCTGAAAAAGAAGTCAGAGTAATGATAGTAAAGCTGATCCAAAATCTCGACAACAAAATACAGAAAATACAAGAAACAGTTAATAAGGACTCAGAAGAACTAAAGAACAAACAAACAGTAATGGACAACAAAATAACTGAAACTAAAAATACTCTAAGAGACAAGAAAGGACACTACATAAAGATCAAGGGATCAATCCAAGAAGAAGAGATAACAATTATAAATATATATGCATCCAATATAGGAGCACATCAATACATAAGGCAAATGCTAACAACTATGAAAGAGGAAATCAACAGTAACACAATAATAGTGGGGGACTTTAACACCCCACTTACACCAATGGACAGATCATTCACACAGAAAATTATTAAGGAAACACAAGCTTTGAATGACACAATAGATCAGCTTGAGTTAATAGGTATCTATAGGACATTACATCCAAAAACAGCAGATTACATGTTCTTCTCAAGTGCACATGGAACATTCCCTAGGATAGAGGGACTTTGACCTACACTTTGGGTCATAAATCAAGCCTTGGTAAATTCAAGAAAATTGAAATCGTATCAATCATCTTTTCCGACCACAACGCTATAAGGTTAGAAATCAATTACTGGAAAAAAACTGTAAAAAACAAACACATGGAGGCTAAACAATACACTACTAAATAACCAAGAAATCACTGAAGAAATCAAAGAGGAAATCAAAAAATACCTAGAGACAAATGACAATGAAAACACAACGATCCAAAACCCATGGGTAACAGCAAAAGCAGTTCTAAGAGGGAAGTTTATAGCAATACAATCCTACCTCAAGAAACAAGAAAAATCCCAAATAAACAATCTAAACTTATACCTAAAGAAACTGAGAAAGAAGAGCAAACAAAACCCAAAGTTAGTAGACAAACTGGGATATCTGTAGAGACATGGCTGGAGCTAGAGACTGTCATACAGAGTGAAATGAGTAAGAAAGAGAAAAACAAATCTCGTATATTAACACATATATGAGGACTATATAAAAATGGTACAAATCAACCGGTTTGCAAGGTAGAAATAGAGACACAGATGTAGAAAACAAACATATGGACACAAAGCAGGGAAAGCGGGGAGGATTGGGGGGGGATGAATTGGGAGATTGGGATACCAAATTGTGCACTCTAAATATATGCTGTTTATTTTCTGTTAACTGTATCTCAATAAAAGTTCTTAAAAAAAAAAACTCAAGATGGTATAAACAGCAGAATAACTGAGGTAGAAGGATGAATAAGTGAGTTGGAAGACAGAATGGGAGAAATAACTGCCACAGAGCAGGAAAGAGAAAAAAGAATAAAAAGAATGGAAGACAGTCTCAGAGACCTTGGTGATGACATTAAGCTCACCAACATTCAAATTATAGGCATCCCAGAAGAAGAAGAAAACAAGAAAGAGTCTGAGAAAATGTTTGAAGAGGTTATAGTGGAAAACTTCCCCAACATGGGAAAGGAAATAATTAATCAAGTCCAAGAAGTGCAGAGAGTCCCATACAGAATAAACCCAAGGAGAAATACACTGAGGCACATATTAATTAAACTAATGAAAATTAAACACAAAGAAAAAATATTAAAAATCAGTAAGAGAAAAGCAACAAATAACATATAAGGGAAAACCCATAAGGATAACAGCTGATCTTTCTGCAGAAACTCTGCAGGCCAGAAGGGAATGGCAGGATATACTGAAAGTCCTGAAAGAGAAAAACCTACAGCCAAGAATACTCTACCTGGCAAGAATCTCATTCAGATTCAACAGAGAAATCAAAAGCTTTACAGACAAGCAAAATTAAGAGAATTCAGCACCACCAAACCAGCCTTACAACAAGTGCTAAAGGAGCTTCTCTAAGTAGGAAACACAAGAGAAGGAAAACACCTACAAAAACAAATCTAAAACAATTAAGAAAATGGTAATTGGAACACACATGTCAATAATCACCTTAAATGTAAATGGATTAAATGCTCCAACCAAAAGACACAGGCTGGCTGAATGGATACAAAAACAAGACCCTTCTATATGCTGCCTACAAGAAACCCACTTCAGACCAAGGGACACATATGGACTGAAAGTAAAGGGATGCAAAAAGATATTCCATGCAAATGGAAGTCAAAGGAAAGCTGGAGCAGCAATACTCATATCAGACACATTAGACTTTAAGGTAAAGACTATTATAAGAGACAAGGAAGGACACTACATGATGATCAAGGGATCCATCCAAGAAGAACATATCACAATGGTAAATATCTATGCCCCCAACATAGGAGCACCTCAATACATAAGGCAAATGCTAATAGCCATAAAAGGGGATATCGACAGGAACACAATAATAGTAGGAGACTTTAACATCCCACTTACATCAATGAACAGATCATCCAAACAGAAAATAAATAAGGACACACAAGCTTTAAATGACACATTAGGCCATCCCAACTTAATTGATATTTATAGGACATTCCATCCAAAAACGACAGAATACACTTTCTTCTCAAGTGCACATGGAACATTTTCCAGGATAGATCACATCTTGGGTCACAAATCAAGCCTCAGTAAATTCAATAAAATTGAAATCATATCAAGCATCTTCTCTGACCACAATGTGATGAGACTAGATATCAATTACAGGAAAAAAACTGCAAAAAATACAAACACATGGAGGCTAAACAATTCACTCTTAAACAACCAAGGAATCACTAAAGAAATCAAAGAGGAAATCAAAAAATATCTAGAAACAAATGACAAGGAAAACACAACAACCCAAAACCTATGGGACGCAGCAAAAGCAGTTCTAAGAGGGAAGTTTATAGCAATACAGTCCTACCTTAAGAAACAAGAAAATGATCGAATAAACAACCTAACCTTACACCTAAAACAACTAGAGAAAGAAGAACAAAGAAACCCCAAAGTGAGCAGAAGGAAAGAAATCATAAAGATCAGAGCAGAAATAAATGAAAAAGAAAGGAAAGAAACCATAAGAAGAATAAATAAAACTAAAAGCTGGTCCTTTGAGAAGATTAACAAAATTGATAAACCATTAGCCAGATTCATCAGGAAAAAAAGGGAGAAGATGCAAATCAACAGAATTAGAAATGAAAAAAGGAGAAGTAACAACTGACACCACAGAAATACAAAAGATCATGAGAGACTACTATAAGCAACTATATGCCAATAAATTGGATAACCTGGAAGAAATGGATAAATTCTTAGAAAAATACAATCTTCCAAGACTGAACCAGGAGGAAATAGAAAATATGAACAGACCAATCACAAGTATGGAAATTGAGACTGTGATTAAAAATCTCCCAACAAACAAAAGCCCAGGGCCAGATGGATTCATAGGCGAATTCTATCAAACATTTCGAGAAGAGCTAACACCTATTCTTCTCAAACTCTTCCAAGATATAGCAGAAGGAGGAACACTCCCAAATTCATTCTATGAGGCCACCATCACCCTGATACCAAAACCAGGCAAAGAAGTCACAAAAAAAGAACATTACAGGCCAATATCACTGATGAATATACATGCAAAAATCCTCAACAAAATACTAGCTAACAGACTCCAACAGCACATTCAAAAGATCATATACCATGATCAAGAGGGGTTTATCCCTGGGATACAAGGATTCTTCAATATATATCTTGTTTATATAAAACAAGAAACAGGCTCAGAGACTTACACTGCCCAAGGCCTCACAGCCTAAAAGTGGCCCAAAGTAATATTAAAAACTCTAGAGCCCTAACACAAAAGAGATCATAGCGCTTTCCCTATAAACATCCATGATAAGCTGAAAATTAAAATATTTCTAGGCTATAAAATGTGTTAGTTCAAACAAAATCTTATGTTTTCAAGATGATTTTTTCCCTTAAATATCAAATTCTTTCATTTGGGAGATGAGATTGAGTCTGGACTTTGGATTCAGATGCTTGAGTCCAAATTACTGCTCTGCTGTTTCCACTTACTCATGCTGTGTGTTAGACAATAAGAAAAACAAAAACAAGCCTTCATTTCCTGAGGGTAACAGTAGCACATCTTTGTGGGATTTCTGGGAAGGTTAAAAGAGTTAACCTACATGTCAAGTGCTTAGAGTAGTACCAGGAACATAATAAGCCTTGAACAAGCATTGGCTATTATTATGAATATTTACATTTTGTCTTACGTTTGAGGGACCCAGCTTTTCCCATGCCCCTAACCGGGTGCCTAGTCTGCCTGTTTATAATCCACCAGGAGCACCAATCCTGCATGTTGCCATCAGGTCTTAGCTACATACTAAGTAGATGCATATTTTGAGACACAGGAGTTCAGGGGCTGTGGAGGACTAATCATATTTCAGGAAACTAAAGACTAAAGGTGAGAATGGGAAGTGAAAGAAAATGGGAGTTGGGTTGAAGCTGACACCTTCTCAGGGCGGAGAGAAGCAACAGGTAAGGACACAATAAAGAAGGACTCTCAGGACATGTCCTTGAACTTGAGAGTTCCAATGTGACTTTTCACATCCATCCTGAAATTTAGTTGCTCTGATGCCAAACCCACCATAGGTGTCTAGTTCAAGCTCTGGAACAAATTCTTATAAAAGTAAAACATTTCATTGATGGTGAAGGAAAAGATTATGATAAACAAGGAGACAAGGTTAAAGATGCTCACTTGTTCAGCTCTTCTGTTCAGTCTGTCTGGCAGAATTATGAACCCCTTACCCCCCACCCCTGTACTCACCCTTCAGGCCTTTGTATACAGTTAGAAGTAGACTAGGGTTGGGGAAAGAATGAAATATTATTACTTTCTCCAAGGCTCAGTTAGACAATACCCATAGGCATTCCAATTTATTTTTCAAATCAGGTCAGCAGACCAGTGAAGGCAGAAGGTAGATAAAGAGTTAAATTATATAACTTTTCCACCAACTTTCCATGTCAGGCATCCTGACCTTCAACAGCATCTCTCTAACACACTACTCTTAAAGCACAGGCTCCTAGTACTTGTTACTTTTCAGAGCTCTAAATCATGGGAGCGAAGGATCAACAAAACAAACTACAAAGGGACCCTCTTGCTTGCATTTCTGTTGAGAGATATGTAAACATCTGTATATCCTGGGAAGAAATACCCCAACTCTGGGTATGTATAGGTAAAGCACACATAAATTCGCAGCTACAGAATTAGAACTCTGTGTGGAGAAGGAGGGGTATTGGTGCCCAGGGACAGGAGGGTAAAACCCACTGAGAAACGAGAGAGGACTTTAGAACTCACAAGAGTTACTTTTCTAGGACGACCCACAGAATGGGAGAAAATATTTGCAATTGCAATATGCAACTGACAAGGGATCAGTCTCCAACGTTTACAAACAGCTCAAGTGGCTCAATATCAGAAAAACAACCCAATCAAAAACTGGGCAGAAGATGCAAATAGATATCTCTCCTAAGAAGACATACAGATGGCCAAGAGGCACATGAAAAGATACTTAATATTGCTAATTACTGGAGAAATGCAGATAAAAACTACAGTATCACCTCACAGCAGTCAGAATGGCCATTATCAAACAATAAATGCTAGAGAGGGTGTGAGAAAAGGGAACTCTCCTACATTGCTGGTGGGAATATAAATTTTAATAGTCACTATGGAGAACAGTATGAGTGTTCCTTAAAAAACTAAAAATAGAGCTACCACATGATCCAGCAATCCTACTCCTGGGCACACATCCAGAGAAAAACATGGTTTGAAAGGATACATGCACGTCAATGTTCACTACAGCACTATTTACAATAGCCAAGACATGGAAGCAATCTAAATGTCCATCAACAGAGGAATGGATAAAGAAGATGTAGTACATACATATAACGGAATATTACTCGGCCATTAAAAAGAATGAAATAATACCATTTGCAGCAACATGGATGGACCTGGAGATTATCATACTAAGTGAAGTAAGTCAGACAAAGACAAACATCATATGATATTGCTTATATGCTGAATCTTAAAAACGCGATACAAATGAACTTATTTACAAAACAGAAACAGACTCACAGACTTAAAGAAGGAACTTATGGTTACCAGGGGGGAACAGTGGTGGGGGAAGAGATAGATTGGGGATTTGGGGTTGACATGTACACACTGCTATGTTTATCTTTTTTAATTTTGTTTAAAAATTATTTATTTGTTTATTTATTTATTGGTTGCATTGGGTCTTTGTTGCTATATGTGGGCTTTCTCTTTACTTGCGGAGAGCGGGGGCTACTTTTCATTGCGGTGCACAGGCTTCTCATTGCAATGGCTTCTCTTGTTGCAGAACACCGGCTATAGGCACACGGGCTTCAGTAGTTGTGGCACATGGACTCAGTAGTTGTGGCTCACGGGCTCTAGAGCACAGGCTCAGTAGTTGTGGCACACGGGCTTAGTTGCTCTGTGGCCTGTGGGATCTTCCTGACCCAGGGCTCGAACCCATGTCCCCTGCGTTGGCAGGCAGATTCTTAACCACTTGGCCACCAGGGAGGCCCTACACTGCTATATTTAAAGTAGATAACCAACAAGGACCTACTGTACAGCACAGGGAATTCTGCTCAATACTCTGTAATAACCTAAATGGCAAAAGAATTAGAAAAATAGATACACATATATGTATTATTGAACCTGTGCTGTACACTTGAAACTAACACACTGTTAATCAACTATACTCTAATATAAAATAAAAAACAATTTTAAAGAGTTACTTTTCTAGCTGAAGACATCAGAGCATAAGGCCTTCTGAATAAAATGTAGCCTTCCTCTGCTACCACTAAAACCACGATGTCAGTGACACTGTAACAGAGAACATTTTGCTTTCAGCACTGCTGATATCAAAACACTTATTACCTTTCTATTATTTATTGCCTGTCCCATTTGCTATATATGCTTGTAAGGAGGAATACAAGTTGATCCAACAGAAATAATTTTCCAAATTATTGGTATAACTAGCTCCAGGAATGATACAGTACAAAATTCTATTAGGAAAACAGCTGATTACTGGTATCAAATGCTCACTCTAGCAAGCTTGTAGAAAAAGGGACATTCTATTCAGTGAATACAGAAGTTGCCTCAGAATATCTACAGATAGAATAAAAGCTAATCTTAATTAGAGACTTGAATGAGAAAATGGAAAATTCTCAGGAATTCAAGAAGTATGTCTTGCTCTTACCTCAACCGGTCGATTCTTCCCTCTCTAAACCTTAGCTCTCTTTGCCTCTCTAATTCTTTGGTATAAGGTCTGTCTTATGTTTGCAAGTTTCCATGTTCCAGATCCACAGAGAGTGAACGGCTCTCTCAGTCCCAACATCAGCGTCCGAGACAGAATATGGACGACCCAGCTTGAGTCTGATGTCCACCTCTGGTCCAGTAGGTTACGGACTGAGAGGAGAAAATGTTGAAATCACACACATACATGATATCTCTCTGTCTTAGGAAGGTGTTCTTGGATAAGAGAGGGGGAAATAACTCATTGGCAAAACACACTGGCTAAAACTGTTACCCATGGTAGTAATGTTATTGTTGTTGTTATTGATGATGGTGATGACGACATGACATTTAAGAATTCAAGCACTTAATGAAGTTTCACAAACACATTATCCCCTGACCCTGCAATTTAATTCCTCAGTTTTTATTCAAGACAAACGAATGGACATTCCACCAAAAGACATAACCAAGAATGTTCACATCAGTTCTATTTATGAAAGATGAAACCTGGAAGCAACCCAAATGTCCTCCAAAGAGACACTGAATAAACTGTGATATAATCACAAAGGATGTCTGAAGATATTTAAGAACATCTCTAAAACTATAGGACAATGTCTTTAATCTCATCAATGAATTTGAGGGGAAAAGTTTTCTATATAATATAAAAGTAACGATAGTACTTTTTCTCTCTGCCGGGCTCTAAATGTTTTACATTTACTTAGACCTCACAACAATTTCCATAGAGCTTCCATTTTACAGATGAGAAAACTGAGGCATGACTTACTTGCACAAATAAGTAGTGGGACCAGTATTTGAATCCAGATGAGATTCAGTCAGAGCTGGGATGAGTTTGGGCGATTTCTACTTTGTCCTTCGATCTATAGGTTTAACCTAGTAGTATGTGACATCATGTGCAGTGAAAAGAGTTCTTATTTTAAAATCTAAATAAATCCAAAAGACAACCACTAATAACATGTCTCTCTTTTCCCAAATTATTCCAGAATCAGCATAACTAATGCTTTCCTTTCAAGGACTGTATGCAGGGTCTTGGACAAAGGTTTAGGAACACCTAATGCCTCATCTAAAGATGTGGGGAGATGACTGCTATGCCTGCTGGTCACTGGGTGTATCAAGTTGCAGTATTCGAGAAGAATGAAAACTTACGCATGCTGTCCATTCTACTAGAGGCAGGACTAAGGAACTAAGCGAAGTACATGAATATATCATTCTGCTTGTTTTAAATTTTCAGATAAGTATATATATGATTTTTTGTCAACATACAAAAATACATTTCTTGTATATCAGAAAATTTTTTTATTTTTGAAAATAGTTTTTAATATAACTATACAGACTTTAAAAATCTGTCAGGGAATAAGTAAACATTTCAAGAAATTTTGTGATGTTACTGGTGCTCAGTACCCTCTTTTGGGCAATGCATTGTGCAGTTTCCTATCTGTAATTCTGCATTGCTTCACTATCCACCCCAGGCTGACTGATCTTTCTCTCAGCCTCACCCTGAGTTAGTCATTCAGCTCCTTTTAGTTGCGCTTGAGTTGAACTTGGGTCTTCTGGGTCAAAAGACCCACAGGGCATTTAGAACCTTGATGTTGCCGAGATAAGTATTAGTCCCGGGACAGATTTATGTTAAAAAGGTTGGCATCTCTTCCTCCGCCTTGACGAGCACTACCAAAAGGTCTCTGGGGCTTTCTCCTGGTCCCAGAAGATGGAGGAGAAAAAAATCTATCCAACATATACAGACAGGTAAATAGACACAGCTTCATAGACATCATGTTTAATGCACTATCAATTACTTTACATCAAACCTTCTTGGAAAAGATTGTGTTTAAAAAGATTTCAAAATATACACAAAAGTGTAATCTATAAACTTATCACCTTCTACTTTAGTAAATGTGCCTTCCACTTTCTCTCTCTTGCCTCATTCAAAATATTTCATGTCAAGATACTTCAAAAATATTTGACATCTCTTTTAATTCTGTGGCCATTATATTGAACAATATTCCATTTCACACAAGCCCAAAATACTGACCTCTCCAGCCATTATCTTGGAGGGAAGTCATTCAAATGGAATTTTCAAATGTACATGCATTATTGGAAGCCATGCCTTTGCTCCCCAGTCATCATTTTAGCACTCCGGACCATCCACACAATACAAGAAAAACAGGAAAGTCTGCATAAGACTCAATTAAGCGCAACGTGTCAGTGGAAATATTTTCAAATTCAAACTACCAATCACTGCTGGATATGACTTGTTGACACCCAGTACCATCCCTGCCTTCTGAGCTCGCCTCCTGAGCTTGCAGCAACATAAAGCCTGCCAACTACATTTCCAGATTCTTTTTAACGGCAAGGACCCAGGGAGAGTCCTTCAGTGAGAGAAGCTTGCGTGAGAGCTGGAAGGCAGAAAACAAAGAGAAGCCATTGTTCTCAGGTAGCAGTTGCTGCAGGTGTGGTCTGGTCTGAGGGCTCAGGAGCTTTTGCCTAAGGCTTTGGGTAATTTCCTGAGATGTATGCATGTTGGTTGCTGCAGGCATCTGAGACTGTTGGTCCAACTCCTCTCAAGTTCTGCCCCTCCAGATTCCCTACATTACACCTCCCTCCTTTCTACAGTAAAGACCTAGGGTCGTTTTTACTTTCCTGACCCAAATCACTTATACGTCAAACAAACAGGCCATCCTGAATGCATGTTTCTCTCTTTTTCCAATGCAGAACCAAATTAAATGATAAAGTATATAAAGATGCAATGCAAGGATCCACCTGCAATTTCATCTAAGTTCTAAATTTAAAAAAAAATTATTTATTTATTGGCTGCATTGGGTCTTCATTGCTGCATGCGGGATTTTTTCTCTAGTTGCAGTGATTAGGGGCTACTCTTCATTGTGGTTGTGGTGCACAGGCTTCTCATTTAGCTGGCTTCTCCTGTTGCGAAGCACAGGCTCTAGGCGTGCGGGCTTCAGTAGTTGCAGCACACAGGCTCAATAGTTGTGGCACATGGGCTTAGTTGCTCTGCGGCATGTGGGATCTTCCTGCAGCAGAGATTGAACCCATGTCCCCTGCATTGGCAGGCGAACTCCCAACCACTGTGCCACATAGGAAGCCCCTAAGTTCTAACTTCTAACCTTGTCTTTGTGAGCATTCCCAATAAGGTAGAAACCCTCTTAACTGACCTTCCTTTAAGTGACCCACTGGGTTAACATTAATTAACAATTTCCATTTCCATCAGTAGTGATTCACACAGAGTGATCCCAGCTAGCAGGAATCCCACGAGTTAAGTTTATCAAGAATCAGTTGTGTTTATTCCCAATCTTGTTATACCAGCTGCATCTGCTATTAGAATTATGCAATTCAATAAATATTACATAAATAATTACGTTATTAGGAAATATTTATAGAGCAGTTACTATGTTCCTGGCACTGTTCTATACACTTTATATAAGTTAACCCACCTAACAACAATCCTATGCAGTAGACACTATTATTATCCTCGCTTTTAAAGGTGAGAAAACTGAGGCCCAAAGAATCTAGGAAACTTTTCCAAAGTCATACAGATAGTAAGTTGCAGATCTGAACACAAACAATCTAACTCCAGAATCCATGCTTGCTCTGAACCGCTATGCAAATAAGAGTTCAAAAAGAAAGTGTTGTTTCTATTAAAACTAAACCACAAAAACTCATATAGAAATATTCATAGCAAAAGTATTCATAATTGTCAAAAGTGGAAACAGTTCAAAACTCCATCGACTAATGAATGGATAACAAAGTATGGCTTATCCATATAATGAAATATTCATCCATAAAGATGCACGCAGTACAGATGCATGTTACAGTATGGACGACGCTTGAAAACACCATGCTAAGTGGAAAAGCCAGACACAAACGCCATATAAAAGATATGACTCCTTTCATTCAAAATGTCCAGAAGAAGCAAATCCATAGAAATAGAAAATAGATTGGTGGCTGCCTAGGGCTATGGATTTAGGGACAAATGGAGGGTGGCTGTTAATGGGTGTCAGAATTCCTTTTTGAAGTAATGAATATGTTCTAAAATTGATTGTGGTAGTGGCTGTATAATCCTTTGAATATACTAAAAACTACAGTATTTGGGGGGGAAAACCCAATGAAATGCTTTGTAAAGACTTTAAATAAAGGTGACCTGCTAAGAGAAATATCAATACAATGGAAATACAATAGAAAAAAGACTTGGGGAAAAAAAATGTAAAAAAATCTATAAACACTCTGCCACTGGAATATTTCAAAAGTATTCTTACCTCTTGCTTCATCTGAAAGGAACTAAAACTAGAAATAATACACATTGTATTGTAGATGTGGGTAATACAAGAAATAAAAGTCAAGTCCAAAAAAGCAAAGCATGAAGCACTGGGGGATCCCTGACATGGGGAAGCATGGGAAATCAGAGAAGGTTTCACAGAAGAAGGGACACTGAAGGTCTTCTAAACAGTGTTCACCAAACCCTGAAAAGTGCAGATGGTTTTTCAAACAGGAGCATGAAAGCCATGTGATCAGGATATGGTTAAAACCTCTTATGTGCCTGGAACATGAGGCAGGTGCAAGAGAAGAGGAAGAAAATGCAAATGGAGAGGTAACTCAGGGCAAAGATGTCTTACTAAGGATTATACACCTTATTTTGTTAGTCCAGGAGATCCAACAAAGGTGTTTAAGTGAGGATCAAGCAGTGATGCAAAATTGCCTGTGTTAAAGAGACAGGAGGTTCTGTCAGCAATGCAGACTGATTGGAGGGGAAAACAGTGGAGGCACAGAAACCAGCTTTGTGGTTATTCACTATCAAAGCAGGAAATGCTGAGACCCAAACCGCAGCAATGACTATGAAGGCAGAGAAGAGAGGATGTGTTGACATCTTTATATAGAATAGAAAGAGCTGAGTGACAAGAATAGAGGATAAACTCCATGAGGACAGGAAGCAGGTGGTTTTGCTCACAATTTTACCCCCAGAGCTTATCCAAGTTCCTGACACACATCTAGTGTTCAATATTTATTAAGTAAATAAGTGACTTATGAATGTGAAGGAGGGAAGGAGAACAATGATAATTTTCTTCATGTTCTAGTATTCTTCTCTAGGTTTGATAATGAAAATGAAGATTACAAGAGAGAGATCTCAAAGGGGAAATGATAAGTTTGGTAGGACAGCTTGGGATGGAAGTATCTGAAAATAAAAAACAGGAGAACATGTACGGCATGCAAATAACTGGAAATATAGGACTGGGGTTCCAGAAAGAAAGGAAGGCTGGTGGATATAAATTTCAGGAGGCCTTGAGCTAAATGATAGATAAAACTGAGAGAATGAATGAGCTTGAACCAGCTAAATCTTCAGTGAGAGAGAAAATGTTAGGGGTGGCAGCTTAAAAAGCTAAGGAACAGAAGACTAGCCAAGGCAGACTGCAGAAAGAATGCTCACAGGATGAGTGAGGGATGATGTTAGAAAGTTGGAGGAGAGTGTTCATATTGGGGTTTCCAATCCCGAATGGAAAACTGTGAGGATTCTCCTTATCCACTCAAAACCGACACGGTAGAAAAAAGATGGCTCCGTGCATTTACCGTTCCAGTCACGACAACTCTTTACCAAATGTCAGGGTCAATCCAGTTGCTGGATTTGAGCATCTGAGTCATCCCTCAGGAGTGTCCTCAGCTAAGCTGTTAGATTTTTTTTCTTTCCAGATGATGTTTGCTGACCTTATATTAAAACATTGCCTACCATAAGGCATCATTTTTTGAAATTTTCCTGTTAAGTTAGAAAACAATTCAGTAAAAAGACTAGCCTCTTTGCAAATGAAATCATGAGGACCAGCATGTATCCGCCACAACAAGAATGTAACTGTAGTACGGAAACACACTGTCAGTCATGTTTCAACCTAACGAAATAAGATGGGTTCAGAGAATGGGATCTAGAAAAGGGAGGACCAAAGGACAAGGAAGTTCCAGCTCCTCTCTAGCCCAGACCTGAGGGAAAGCCCATTGATTCCAGGTGTCCATTCTCATCCTATAGACAGAAATAGCTCTGAGGTAGGGAGGAGTAATTCATCATGAGGCCTACAACTGCTCTCAAGATCATGCAATTTCTTTCATTATTATTTGATGGCCTCCAGCCAAGCTCTTTACCTGTAATTGTTTCTGGGAGGATCTGCCTATGTGTGGTAAGTTTCTGGTGAGGCTCTGCAGCGTCAGTCATAATCTCCTTCTCTAACTTTGACATCTTTCCATAGGACTACACGAACCCAAGAGTAGCCCCACTCCACCTCATGTCCTAGTTGAGTCATCTGTTCTCAACATCAATAGCCTAAGAGAACAGTCATTCATCAATTTTCTTGGCTGTCTACCATGTGTTAGGTGTTGTGTCAAGTGCTTTGGATACTGGATACAACAGAGATTAAAAAAGAAATCTCTCTTCCCTCATGGCGATCAGTGAGAGAGACAAGTGGAGAAAAAGGATTAATTAACTTTCATATTGTGTAAGTGCTGAGTCAAAAGCTGAATCCACTCCACACTCACTGGCCCTTCACTGTGCCTCAAAAGGGCACACCCCCACCTCAGGGCCTTTGCATTTACGGTTTCCCTGCTACTGTCTGGAATCATCTTTCCCCTGTTATCTGTGTGACTTGCTCCCTTGCTTCCTTTACATCTTTATACACGTGTCATCATCTCAGGGAGGACTCATCTTATCATACTACTTAAAATTGCTATTTTTACTCCCAAACTTTTCATCCCTATTCCCTGCTTTATTTTTTCTGCAAAGCACCCACCACCTTCTAGCATACTATACAATTTATTTATATTATTTTCTGTAATAGAATGTAAACTACTTGAGATTAGAGATATTCGTCTGTCATATGAATTGATTTATCCTATGTCTAGAATATCTCCTAGCACATAATTGATGCTTTTTTTAAGATATATAAAGTGGGATTAAAGAAGGAAAGACTGTTTTAGGTTGGGGCAAGGCAGGAGAACGATGGTGAGGATCAGGACCCCTTGCTGAGAAAGTGATATAGAGAATAAAAAAGAGCCAGTGGGACTTCTGTGGTGGCACAACGGTTAAGAATCTGCCTGCCAATGCAGGGGACACGGGTTCCATCCCCGGTCCAAGAAGATCCCACATACCGCAGAGTAACTAAGCCTATGCACCACAACTACTGAGCCTGCGCTCTAGAGCCCTTGAGCCACAACTACTGAGCCCATGCTCTGCAACTACTAAAGCCCACGCGCCTGTGCACCACATGGAAAAGTAGCCCCTGCTTGCCACAACCAGACAGAAAAGCTTGTGCACAGCAACGAAGACCCAACTCACCCAAAAATAAATGAACAAATAAAATAAAATATTTTTTAAAAAAGAACTAGCCACAAAGAAAGAAGCGGTAGTGCCTTCAAGGCAAAGGCCCTGAGTTAGGGAGAGGTCAACAGGGCAAGGACCTGAAAAAAGGCCATGTGAAAAAGCGTAAGAGGAGAGGGGGCTGGTAGTCTGGAATGGGTCCTAGAAGTAAGCAAGGGGCAGATGATGCAGTGCCTTGAAGGTCAGGATAAGGAATATAGATGTGCAAAGAGAAGGACTGCAGAGAGAAAGGAAGGGAAGTA
Organism: Hippopotamus amphibius kiboko; assembly: GCF_030028045.1. Taxonomy (NCBI): domain Eukaryota; kingdom Metazoa; phylum Chordata; class Mammalia; order Artiodactyla; family Hippopotamidae; genus Hippopotamus; species Hippopotamus amphibius. Next base: position 93,569,689 of record NC_080193.1, on the reverse strand, counting down.
GACAAACCCTGTCTGTACTATGAAAATACAGATTGGAGAAGGTAAGAATAAAAGGATAGAGGGCCAGTTAGGAGACTGTTTAAATATCCCAGGCTCAAGATGAAGGTGACCTGGACAAGGGCACACCAGTGGAGATGAGAAAATTAGAAGAATTTAGGAAATGTTTTGCAGACATTGACCACATTTGCTGATGGATTCTACCGAGGCATTAAGGAGAGTGTGGAATTGAGAAAAACTCCTAGGTTTCTAGCTTAAGAATCAGATTTCAGCATCAGCATCTAGAGATTCCAACAAGAATAAGTTGCTCTGACTGTCCTGTAAAATGAAAGGGACATAAATGAAATCAACCATTTGTTAAATGTATTGAACGTCTTCAAAGTCTACTGTCTAAATCCATTAAGTCTAAGTTAACTTGCATTTCTATTTGAATCCAAAGATTTCATTGAGTTTAAGCTCACAACCCATACATAGTATAGTCTGTCAATGTCTTTTATTCAATTGAAGGGAAAGATTAAATGTTCAATGTGTATTCCTTGCTTCCTCTTTTTTTTGTATACACTCGTTGCTTTACTGATGTTATTTCATTCTTCCTTCTCAGCAATTCTGTTGTGTCTATATTGTTCTTACTTATGAGAAAATCAAGGCTCTAAGAGGTTGAATATTTTGATGAATATCAGTAAGGGTTGGAATCAGGATTCAAATCCAGGTACACTCATTTCCAAACTGTTTTTTCGTTATACTATGCTATTTCTGACGGCTTGAATTATTTGAAATTCAAAACAGCAACTCATCCCCACATTCCTGCCATTTTACCTTCAGATGCATTATTTCATTATTTTCACAGTACTTTTATTCACATTTAGATTAAGACTGAAATAGTTGGGTTTTCCTGGGGGAATGCCGACTAGGTGGAAAGGGAGAAGAAAGCTATGGATAAACCTACCCTGAGATTAAAGATTGAGTCTGATGATCCTTTTATAAAAAAACCTAGAACAGATTGTGATTTATTTATTAATCAAATCACACAGGATAATACCATCTTATTAAAGAATTTTCTTCCATGATCTGATTATAAAAGAGGACCTCTCCATTGTCATTTAAATAGGGGTACTTTAATTAGGAGGAAATGATATTTTATCACCTTATTTTCATCTCCAATGTCTAAATGTCTATAAAAAGATATCTGATTGGAATATAATAGCTCTTAGCCCTGGGAGCATTCGCTGTTTATAGGAGTATTATAGCTTACACGTACAAAATAAAGGAGAAAAGAGTGCCTTTCTTCTTTTGACTTGGAATATAGTGTGATCTGATTCCATCCCTTTAGATTTAAATGAAAACATTCAAATTCAGAAACACATGGTGTAATACAAATGCCTGCATACGTAATTCTTTACTTAGATTTTATAAATGTTTAGTCTGACCAAAATAAAGCAAAATTAATAGAAAACTGTGCCTTGGGCTATCTCCAAATTTGAAAGTTCCATCAATCAGTTAACATTTCACTTTCTTTTTACATGCTTCTGTTATGAATGATATAGAGAACCCTTAGACACATATTTACTAATTTTAAAAATGCATATTAATTTTAAAACAAAAACACCTGGAACCCTGGATACTGATCACAATATGTATTATTCATTGAACATAAAAGATTATATGTGAAATAATTTATGTTTGTGTTGTCTTAAATGATACCTGAACTAACATCCCTTTCACAAGTGCAGGCTGGGAGGGAAGGCAGGGAATATTACTTTATTATCATTATTTTTTAAATGACAAGTTGTATTTAAATTACCAAAATAGAATAAGGTATACAGCATATCATATTGCTTTGAAGCATCATAAATGTACCTTAACTACAACATAACAACTAAGAAAACGTAATAATGGGCTTCTAGTAGTTTAAAATTATATTGCTATTCCTTTCATCTAAATCTTTTAAATAAAATTTAAATATGTGAAAAAAATTGCTTCATGTTCCTAAAAGAAGTGCAAGTATACATTATTCCACGAGGTGGCACAAGCATGCCATGCGATATTCTTTTGTTCTGGCTCAAAATGTGTTTTACTATTTAATCCTCTTTATTCGGTGGTCACAGTGTTTTCTGTTATAAAGAGTTCACACTTCAAAGAGCCATCTTTTTCTTAGGCAGTGCTTGCTGGTACACAAGCTATTCATGTTACATGCAAAAGGACAATGGAATCAGGACAATTTTAAGCAAATAAAATTGCAAACCTATTCAATAACCTCTTCTGAGAGGCTACAGTTATCGCTGTGACTTTATTGTTCTGGACTCTCTGTGAATCCCAGTGCAGCAAATGGTCTGCATTTTCAGTTTTAAAATATATGCTACCAAATGTATCTAGAATATTCTCCTTCACCTGTGTCCCAGGTTAATATCAATAATGTTTCCTAATAAGTACAGACCACAGGTCCTCAAAGGCATTGTGATTTGAAGTGACCAGAAGAAAGCTACTTTTCTCTACTGCCAAAAAAATCCATGTTTGCTCTAGCTAAGGGAGATAAAGTGCCTAACATCCCACTTTTAGAGAGTGATTCTTTTAGGTAAAATATTACCTTTTGTACTTGTTCTTTAAAAATACAGACCCTTCTGTTACGGTAACACTAAATCTCTAGCACTCCTACTGTGTGGCCATGGGTGAATTACTGAAACTCTCTGTGTTTCAATTTTCCTATATGTGAAACAGAGGAAATAATAGAACCTATTTCATATAGTTGTTCTGAAAATGCATATAAGAATAACTCACATAAAACACCTTGCTCAGGACCTGGCATACAGGAAGGACCCAACAAATGATAGCTATTGTGTTCTTAAGACATCTTTTGTTCAGGACTGGAATGGGGCGATGGAAAATGAAAAAGGCAGCAGAAGACCTCATGCAAATTTACACAAAGCGGCAACTCTGGTTAGTGGTGACTTGTGTGCTATACTGTTCCTATATTGCTACGACTTCCAAGAATTTCAGTGAAGTCCCTCTTAAACTTCCATTTTGGAGATCTTTTAAGTTTCCTCTCTTCAGATCCTACCTGCAACAATGCAACAAGAAGCCTGAACTCATCCAGAAGAACCCAGTCTTTCTATTCTTTCTATGGCCCCTCTCCCCAATCTAAAATTTAACCAACAGCCTCAAGGGTCTCTGAATTCTGCAGGGACTCAGTAAATGCCTGCCAACTCAGGTATCTCTATTGAACATGCACCAATAGATAAGAAAGCTTTTGTCTCCCGGTTTCTTCTTATATCCAAACCAGTATATAATGTCAATCCTGGCAGATAGGCTGCATACTCACGTCTCAGTATTAGTTCTGTCTCACTGGATGCTGTTAACTTTACCAAATAGGGGCCAATTGATTAGCCTGATTAAGAAGCCAGCTGTATCCAACAGAGCTAAAATAACTTGGAAACTTGGATTTAATACATTGTTACTCTTTTAAATAGGGACAAAATGTTACAGTATCAAGGAAGGGGGATTTCACTTTCATGTCTTTATAGTTCCTATAATTAAGCTAAACAAATAAGCAGAAGAAATAAACCTATGTTAGACTCAGCTCCTGATTTTTGAGTAACAAAACACATTCATCGTGTTATTTTTTGCACGATAATTTTAAAAATATGTAAGAACAATGGTAGAAGAAATTTAACTGCTCACATTACATAATTAAGGTGGTGACAATATTGTAATCTGAGACTAAACCTGCTGAATGAGACTGACCACTGCATGTACTATTTCAGGGCTCTGGATTGGGAACTGGTGCAAGTCTTGCCAACTCAAGGGGTAAAACACTCTAGACCCCCACACAGTTCTCAAAGTATGATCCAGGGACCCTTGGAGTCCCTAAGACTGTTTAGGAGTTCACAAGATGAAAGTTATTTTCATAACATAAAGACATCATTTGGCCTTTTCATTCTCACCCTGTCACAAATGTACTGTGGAATTTTCCAGAAGCTATGTCATATGTATGTCATCACTCTGACAGCTAATGAACGTGCTTGTGTATTCTCATGTTTTAAAAAGTATTTGGTTTTAATTTCTAATGTGGTAAATATCGCTAGACATAATTTACATAAACTACAAAAATCTACATAATCTTCAGAATCTACAGGAAATTCTTTAAGGTCTTCAATAATTTTTACATGTTTCTTTTTTTTCCCACTAAATAATAACTTTTTTCTGTGCTTTTTGTACTTACATAATTAACATCTGTCTTGCTAAATTTCCTTTAAAGAGCTTCTATCCCTTATAGTATTCTATAATAAGATCCATCATTTTAAATCATTTCCATATTGATAGTTATTTGTCTCTAATATTTGCTATTTTCAATAACAATAAACATTCAAATTTACATGGCTATTTTCCTAGGATAAATTCCACTACGTAAAAAATTTTAGGGCAGAGGAATGAAGTTAGTTAATAAGCTTCTTGATATAAATCACAAAATGGATTTCCAGAAAGAGTGTATCAACTTTATGCTGTCAACATTAATACAAGACAATGCTGTCAGACTACACTCTCAGCAACCCTAAGAATGTACCTTTCTTCTTGTCACTCTAGTTTGATCAGAAAAACACAATCATATCAATTTCTCAGTTTTTATTTCTTTGATTACTAATGAAATCAAACATTTTGTCATATTTTTCTTAGCCATCTAATATCTCTTCTTGTGAACTGTCTGAACATGACTTCATGCCATGTTACTCTTAACATAACATGTCAAGACACTTATACCCAGAGCATTCTGGTGTAGTAAAGAAAAGGGTAATTGTTTTCAATTAGCCAAATATAAACTATGAAGATGAATACAGTTTATATAACCCAAATTTTAGACAAAATCTTGTCTCCAAATTTAGGAAATAAAGTGAAAAAAAAAAATCTTAAACACTTTGCTGATTATTCTCCATTTGCCCCCAGATCCATTCTCTGTCCATCTCGGCTCCGTGTCCTAGGAGGCTGACCTCTACCAAATGCATCACCTACTCTCACTTGCTGTCATGCTCCTGGTTGGGTTTGGCCAAGAGAGTTACCAATAGGAGGTCACAGTTCAGTAGGAGAGAGGCTGAAGTATTCACTCCTATCACCTCTTTCCTGCTGCTTTCACTCAGTTCTGGTGTGGCTACACAGACCACAGCTTCTGTTAGCACCTCCTCTTTCTGGTTCCAGGTCTTAACTGGGCTCAATAACTATTTATTTATTTATTGGCCGTGCCACTCGGCTTGCGGAATTAGTACCCTGACTCAGGACTGAAGCTGGGCTCCCAGCAGTGGAAGCACGTAGTCCTAACCATTGGACTGTCAAGGAATTCTCTCAGTAACTCTAGTTTCTTCCCCTGACCCCTTGGCCTACAGAGGTAATGGCTTCCTCATCTTGTTAGTCCAAAGATGCCTCAATCACACTTGGTTCTTTTAAATCTGGCTCCACTTCTCTAAATAGTAGCTGCATTAAAACATTCCTTGAGCAGTGCCACTGAATGTGTTTGGTTTTTGCTAGAACCCTGAAAGATACACTAATTAAGTTCATTATTTGATTTATATTTAGGACTGTCTCTGATACTTCATTCATCAAAAATATTTTATTCAGTATTAGCTGAGTGTTTACTTTGAATCTGGCTTGGTGGTAGGGTCTGAAGACACAAAATTCATCCTTCCTAACTTGGGAAGGGTTTTCATTTAAAAGTTAAAAACCGTTAATATTTTCCAGTTCCCACAGCATCAAATGTGATGACATTTAAACTCTCCATAGCCTACCTCGTTCTTACCTATCTGATCTGAATCTCCAGCTCCTTAGTCATGCATTGCTTGCCTCATAGAATCCGTCTCTGTCTACTGAATATGTCAAATTTCTTCCGCACCTTCAAAGCACGCTCATGAAGTTCTTTTTTCAGTTGCTAGGACAATTCCACATTTTTTTTCCTCCCTGAGCAGACCTAATGTTTAAAATACTATTCTTTTCCTACCTCCTCTTTCAAGTTTTAAACATACAGTGGTGGTTTTTCTCTTCTATTTTTCATCTCTAGTTTTAATCTGGCCTTAATCAAGTGCAGTAACATGTTTCATGCTTATATCTTGGGTGTCTTTAAAGTTAGAGAATGTTTTTTTTTCTTTTGATATGCTTTATTAAATTTGGTATGATATTGAGCACATAACAGTTGTTCACAAAGACCTTTTAAGCTATTGTGAGAGAGGATTTAGCTAATATAGAAAACAATAAAATAGGAATAGAAAATGTAAACATAAGAATAAATCAGTATTCAAAAGAGAATTTAAGGGAGTAAATTCTGACTTAGTGTAGTATAATATCAAGCATATGATTTAATTTTCAAAAATACATGAGCTGATACTTTGTTTAAAATAACTGATAAAAGGGAAATTCTCCAGTCCTCAAATACGATTAGAATCACACAGGTTACGGATGTGGTTATTCATATGGAAATTGACTAACATAATCTGGAGGCTATTTTAATAAAGTTATGATTTTGAGATTTCAGTGAGACCCATCATGAAAGTACAGTAGCTAACATATCCCAAGAAACCTAGGCCTAAGATTTTTCCGTCAAATTCCAGAGCACACATCTGTGTGTGTTCAGAATATGGAGGTTACAAGAGTCACACATTCACCACTGAATCCTAACTCAGGTCAGATTCCAGCAGATGCTGCCTACAACCAGCAGCCTTTGCAGCTGCCTCCTAACAATTTCCTAAGCAGCTCTCACAGCTGCACAGTAAAATGTTGGAGGGTTCAGGGGTAGCACAGCTGTGTTCCCAGGCACAGCTGTGCACCAGAAAAATTACTGGGTGGGGCTATACTTAGCAAATGCCACCCATTGTTATAGGCCCCAAGTAATGGGACCTGGTAACTTGGTTTGCATGAGCACAGTACCTTTGAGATTGGTAGCAAACAGCATAAACCCACAAAGTTGTATTATGAGCTGCTGTTTTGTTCAGTTTCAGAAAGGAGAATGAAGTGCATTTTCTCTCTTTGCCACACAATACACCACACACACACACACACACACACACACACTCACACGCACTTGCTCTATTTTGTTTTGTTTCTTTGTGGAGTTAATCTCACTGGATTATCACTTGAAATGACACTAGTCTGAGTCTGCATTGACCCTGAAGGAAGCTTTGCACACTGATCAGTTATTCCAAAAAAAACAAAAAAGAAAGCTTAATCTTTCCATGTATGTAGCCAACAAAGCACAATCTAAAATTGCACAGATAATAACCATTAACTTGGCCTTTAAGTAACAGCTAGCTTTTCTGGATAACTCTTGAATCAACATTTATTCAGTGAAATATTTATTGTGTATCTACAGCGTACAAGGCCTTCAGAAACAAATCTTGGATTTTTTTTTCCCATTGATGAGAAGAAAGAGCATTAAAAAGAAGGGTGGTAGAAATACTTCTTTTACGTTAGTGATTTTAAAAGCTCAATCTGTGAACTTTGTGAAAAGATACCTTCCAGATTAATTTTACATGTTTTCGTTATTTAGACTTTCAGTTAACAAACTTTCAGTTCAGATCTGTGCTGCTACTAGTGTAAAAAAAAATCGTAAATGGTATACCTGATCTTTTGGAAAGTTTAAAAGAAATACTTACAGATTTAATGTATTCTGAAGTTCACACTTTTAAAAGCAGTAAAACAACTGGTGTTTCCTTCATGAAAGAATCCCAGACACAGGACAAATTTTATTTTCTTCAAAATCTATTTGATGTGACAACTTTAATGACTAATTAATACATGTGTAAAATGATACATGTAAGTCAAATGATATAAATGTTGAAAAAGTAAATGGACATACTGGATTAGTAACATTTGATAAAAAAAAAGCAAAATTTGCCTTTTTTCTATCTGGTAACTATTCCCCATCATCTCCTAAAATGCTATCTGGCATTCACCTTGCCTAAAATTAGTGTCATGACAATTGCTGAATTCATCATGCTGATCTTTGTGCCAATGCCTTATTTGGCTTTTAGGTAAGGTGCATGAATAGCGCTAGGTAGGAAGCTGGCTATATGAAACTGCAGAAGAGATCTATATCAGAATTAACGTATCAGTATCTGTGTGAAAATGTTATGCAGAGAGTCTTGAAAATCAAAGCAACTTTTTTAAAGATTGATAATAAGTAGTAAAATATCCAATTATACACCCAAAGAAAACACCCATTTGGCAATGCCTACATTTTATATGTCTCAATTGACATTAGCATTTTTCCTCCATTCTGTACACACTTTAGGTAGTGTTGTCATTATGAGTTCATCAGCCATTCCATTAACAAAAATATTCTCTTTCCTGCTTTTTCCTGGCATAGTCTTCTTCCTCCTCCCTTCCCACATATGTACTCTTCCAGTAACTAATCTCTACAACCCTGGCAGTAAGAATCTGAAATGTTTAGTGTGAGATTTAAAAGAAAGATGGGAGCATAAGTGCCAGTGCTGTAGCTCTAAAGTACAGAATTAAAATCATATATCACTCTTTCCCACAAAAGTCTTTACTCATTAAATTTATTTTAAACATAACTATCTGTACTAGAAATCACCACGTGGCTACGCGTCGGAATGTAGATGAGATCTGAAGAGTAGACTTGTGTAACTTCAGCAACAACTTAAACTGCACACTGCTCTAGGAATGAGAGCATTACAGGGATGAATATTTTGACACAACTGAAATAAAAAACCTTGAACTTTTGCCCCTCTCTCAAACTGATGATCATGTAAAAGAAGATTATGATAAAGGTCAGAAAGAAAAAGAGATGTTTATAACCGGATCTTGATTTCAATGGAAGGCAACAAGAACATTTACAACCAACACTTTTCATCTGGAGAATAGCGACTTAATGAAATAATTAAATCTAGTGGAGAATCCATGTTTTGGCTCCCAATTCAGTATTAGGTGCTCTCCTATAAGGACTACAGGATGCTCTGAGTGTGTGCATAGTGGAAACCAAAGGCTTTAATTCAGTGAATTTCTATAATAAACACAAATAGTAACATAACTTGCTGAAAGACGAAAGGGAATAGCAAAGACATAAAATGACTACTAGCATACAAGGCAAAGAAAGCATCAGCTGACATAATGGCCTAGAAGAGAGAAGGCTTGAAATTTTTAATTAACCTTTTCACTTAGATGGAGATTGAGAACACATATTCTTTACATCTTTTAATGCTCTTCTGCCTCATCAATGGAAAAAGAAACTTACCCTAATCTATATCTTATACTATATATATATAGCTTATATATATACACATATATAAAATACTCTAGTGTATACATATATATACATACACACATCTATATGCATATATACTATATATATGTATGTGTGTCTATATTATATAGGTACCTTAGTATGTATGTATATATACTTCGCTAAGAGAAAACCTTCCTTAATTGTTATGACTGCTAAGCACTTAGAATGTATTACCATAAGGGGTGGTCAAAATTTATTTTTAGTATTCTTTTTTTAGTTTCTTATCTGCCTGAATATATTTAGATCCAAAAAAGAGGGATGCAATGGTTAAACTTCAGTGTTTTTGGTTAAATTATTAGGGGTATAATGATGTTCTGAATCATAAGATCCTGAAGGTACATCTTACCATGAGCCCCCAGTCAAGAGAGGAAAGCAGTTACATATTGGTCCAGAAGACAATTTAATTCACATGACCTGGTCACTTAATGAGTTACTTTCCACACTGTTTATAAAGAAAAACGCAGAATAGACTCAAGTAATTTCATTAATATGCTGGGACATTTTGTGGACAAAAATCAACATACACAAATTCCCGCTGCATTAAAAAAATAATAACATTTTTAATAGTTAAGGGTAGCTTATAGGTCTGAAAGTTTCCAGCCAATTCTTTGTGTCTTTCACCCTAATTCATCCCTAGTTTGCCAACCACTATTAAAACACTTTCACATCTAAATGTAAAGGCCCATATCCTGACATTGATCCAAGTGCGGAACTCCCATTGAAGTCGATGAGAGTGTTGCATAGAAATCAATGACAGGATATGGACCTCAAGGCTGGACCATCTCTCCCCTGGAACCATTTTTTCATTGACACTCAGAAATTTGAGAGTATTACAAGAAACAAGATACATAAAGCAGAGCATTTGCAGATGGGCTCCATGGTTCTCTGTTCCTTCCCTGGCAAAGTTTATTGCGGGTTAGATGCCAATTGTATTTTTAAAAAGGGGGGACTGTGAAAGTGCCAACTTCAGCAGCAGCGATGTGCTTGACTAGAATTTCCTCTCTCACTATGCAGGTGAGCAGGCCATGTTTTAATCACAGCCTCTGTTTTGGCAAAGACACTGCCTTACAAACTAAATGAGTTCTTTTTCCAGCTCTTGATGTCTGAATTGGTGATCATAAAATATTTTACAAAGTATACTTCCTATTCAAAACTTGAATAACACTGAACATTTTACAGTCTAATTTCTAATAACAAACTATATGAATTACTCTGCCATGCCATAAACGCTAGAAATAATCCTTCAGATTTAAATTGACTCTTCCAGTAAATGCAAAGCATTTCAGGCATATTAAAGGTAATTTTTCCATTTTTGCAGTCTTGAACACGGTTTTCAAAGATCTTTAAGAAAATGCAAACGTCTTGAAAAATAAATTCAAAAGTCATTCCTTTCTTACCACCACTATAATACCCTCATTCTCTTTACCTACAAATATGAAGGGGATAGAAAATTACAATATATGTTTGGTCTAGTTAAAGTTTTAACTAAGTCAAGGGTTAGTTTTCTAAAAGGACAGCTTTGACTTATGCTGTTGCTCATAATATTAACTTATGTTTACAGTGAACAGGCCAATTACTCACCTTGGCCTTGATATCTTCCTGGGTTAAAAATTGGATAGACTGTGTAGAATCAGTGGTTCTCAAATTTTAGCTTCCTTTAGAATCAGCTGGACCCCACCCCAACAGTTTCTGATTCAGTAGGTCTTGGGAAGGACTGATAATTTGCATTTTGGTCTAATAATTCCCCTGGTGATACAGATTCTGCTGGTCTAAAACTACAATTTTAACCTTTAGCAGGTGTAAGAATCAGCTGGGAAGCTTGTTAAAATTGTGCTGCCCATCTCCCTGCACCCCTAATTTAGACTGAACCCCTCATTTAGATTGAGCAGGTGTGGATGGGGGAGTCTGGGTATTCTCTCTTTAAGGAACACTACAGCTAATTCTGATGTGGTTGATCTCAGAATACTCTGAAAAACAAAACAAAAAAACAAAAAAACTACCAAGTCCCTTCAAGCAGTGAACAAGTATCATTCTTTTTTTGTAAGTCAAATTAGGAAGGCTAAAACAAATAGCCTAGGGACAGAAAACAAACACCAGAGACAAAGACATCACAGGGGTAATGCTGTCTCAGCTCTACACAGGTAACATTTTAGATTCTTCATTTCATGGCAAAAACCAACCACCAGACCACCTTCCATCCTAAGCTTATCCTTTGTAGCATTTTATGCATTTGCGGTTGTATAACTGCCTGTTTATAAGAATGTATATAATATCTTGTCAATGGCAATAAGATGACCAGGTTCCATCATTTTTTAAATTCTCCAGTATATCTGACGATTAGGTCTGACATATGGTAATACATTTGGGTTGGGACTACCTTCTTTAGTATGGGAACAGGAGACACCCTTCTTCCTGCTATACGGAGAAATCCTATAGACAGAAAGAGAACTCAGTAGGATTTGTAAAACTACTTTGGAGTAGGCTGGTTAAGCATCTGCTTAGCCAGGTATAGTGCAACTATATACTTCATTAACAGTATTCCACATACATGTTAGGATTACAGAATCTAATGCTCCTGATTTATGATCTATTATACTGAAAAAAGCTAGTCCACATGAAAAACAGTAAAACAGAAATACACTTTGCCTCCTGAGAGCTCTTGTTTGAGGAAATAGAGAACTGTTCAATACCCCTGACCACCTTAGTTCTTCACAAGAGCACCATTTGTCAGGATCATCATTTTTTGACTTAATGGTGAAATAAAGGGTTCCTTCCAAATTCGGGGCATTCATTCTTCTGGTAAGTCACTGAATACTGAGAAAATAACAAAATTTTCTGTAATTGAGTTCTTTATTTGCAGAGGGAAAATGTTGTTGGATTCGGCGATTTCTAGGAAAGGCCTCTTCCAGTTCCAAAATTTTATGATTTATGATTTAGAACTACAAAGTTGACCCAAATGTCTATCATGTCAAAAATTCCACAATGATACATGGTTTATATTTACTGTTAAATTGATATTATAAGGTATTTCATTCTTACTCAGACTCCTAAACGCCTTCATATTTCTTTTTATCTGCAATTAAATTATTTCTCTAACGGTAGATCTACTATTAAGTGTTCCTACCTCAATACAAACAAATGATAATAAAAAAAATTGTTTCTCTTTGAAATTAAAAAAAAAATAAATTGGTCCTCTGTTTTGGCCAATTATTAGCATTTTTCACATTATGGTTACCTAGTAATTAGGTTTTTCTTACCATTAATCAGAATAACTGGGTATAGAAAATTAATTTTTCTGATTTTTTGTATATTTTCCATATACTACATAAGTCCCTGTGAGTGTTATAATTGTAACCCTTTATAATTGGCAGACATTAATTACTGAAATTGTACTAGAATTTCCATATAATTTTATACCAGAGCTACATGAATACTGAATACATTCATCATGTTTAGAATACCAATGGAAGAAATTAATTTCCAACTATTAAAATATGCAAGAACTTGCATGAATATGATAAGGATGAGATATGCAGTTTCCTGAGTCCTATGTCAAAAGTAATGTGTACGTTCAAGTGTATTAAACCTAGAGCAGTGGTTCTCCATTCACTAAAATTAATCCAGTCCTCTCTTGCTAGAGGGTTCAGAAGAATGGAAGAAGGCAAGAACCAAACCATGAAAGAGCTCCCAAGAGTGGAAGGTACAGAGTAAGAGGTGATCACATTGTCCTCAATAAGTTCACTTTGCAGACTTCCCGATTTCTGCAGTTCTCCTAAACAGCCAGGCTTATAACCTCAGTGGCATTTTCAACTCCTTACTCTGTGGCACACATTCTATAGATTCAACCTCCATAATCTCTTTTCAGATCAGGATTTCTTACTTTGGGGTCCATGAATTGCCTCACAATTTCTGTAAATCTACTAGCATTACATGCAAAACTGGACACCCATGTATGGACACCCTTTCTGAGGAAGCGGTCTACATCTTTTATCAGATTCTCAAAGAGGGCTGTCACTCAAAATGTTTAAGGGTCAATGGGCTAAACTGTTTCATCCTTTTTCAATTCCACTGCCACCAAGCAAAGCTTGGTCCAGTACTCCCTCCTACGAATATCAGGGTCCCTCCCATCCAGTCTCCTGGCTCCAGTTTCTTGTCATCTTAATCTACACCATGTGGTGCTTTCAAAGTCATCTTCCTGAAGCTCATGATCAGTCATGTTGTTTACTTCTGTTCACTAATTTTCAGGCCTCCCTGCTGCCCACTGAATAATATCCAAATTCCTGGATGCAGACACCATGTCTTACTCATCTCTGTATCTTCCATATCTAGTTAGCCCAAGAGATTCATGCTTTTGAGTTCTCCTGATGTCAGAAACCTTCTGTGTCCCAGAGCCTACATCTCTACAGTGTTATCTGCCACTATATCATTTCATGAAATCTGTGCTCCAACCAATTCAATCATCTGACCTCCCATCAGTTCTGTGAGTATAATCCACGTTTTCTCTCTCTCCTTACATCTTTTAATCATGCTTTGTTTTTTTTTTTTGTTGTTGTTGTTGTTTTCCTTTGATTGGAGTGCTTTCCGGATCTCTCCCCATCCAGATCACTTCTATCTGGTTAAATCTTACCCATTCTTCAGTGCTTAAAAAAATGCTTCTCTATGAAGACTTCTAAGCTCTGTCTCCCTGTGAGAAATAATCGCCTTCCTCTTTAACCTCTCTGTACATTTCTTAGGACTTTACTTTTATTAAGCATAGAACTCAAATTTTAATATTGAATAAATTATTTATATAGTTTATGTATTACAAGACACGGTACACTCCTTAAAGGCAAGGCTGTGTTTTTCTCTTCCCCACAGTACCTAGCGTTGCCTCACACATCATAATATATATTTAACAAATATTTGGTGAAGAAACAAATAAAAGAATAAATAAACACAAAGTCATTGATTTTTCAGATGTTTCAGATGATGAGAGGTCAGCACTGGTTTTACTGATGAAGAACATGAGGTTCAGAGAGGCAGAGAGAGCAACACAAGATCACACAGCACTCACACAGTGACTGGCCAATTCAGGCTTGTGCTCAGACCAGATATTTGAACTTGACCTAAGTCTCTGCCCACCACACAAGGACAGCCCTTTTTTGGACAAGAAAATGCACTTACATATGTTTTTTTTTTTTAAGCAACTACAACCTTGTTTTTATAATTCTAATTATTGGCTTTACCATTTATTACCTGTGTGACTGAGTATTTTACTTAGTTTTCTCATCTATAAATTCAGGATCTAAATTTAATGCTCTCTGTGCTTCCTTCCAGCTGTGAGGTTTGAATTGCTTCTATCACCTCACCCATCTTTCTCCAGCAAAGAAGGTAAATTCCCCAGGTTTTCCCAAGTTTCCTGGTGCTCTACCTCCTATTCTGTGTTCTAAAGTGACCCCTTGTTTTCAATAGGTGGTGCAGACAAATACAATAGATGGGATTAAAGAATTCATATGTAAAAATTAGGCTTGAACACTTGCAGAGACATGGATGGATCTAGAGACTGTCATACAGAGTGAAGTAAATCAGAAAGAGAAAAACAAATATCATATATTAACGCATATATGTGGAATATAGAAAAATGGTACAGACCAACTGGTTTGCAAGACAGAAATAGAGACACAGATGTAGAGAACAAACATGTGGGCACCAAGGGGGGAAAGTGTGTGGGGGGGGTTGGGGGGGATAAAGTGGGAGATTGGGATTGCCATATATACATTACTAATAAGAAAAAAATATCAAATTGTACACTTTAAATTGTATGTCAATTATATCTCAATAAAAGTTCTTAAAAAATTAGGCTTGATAAAGATAAGACTTTAAAGAAGTTTTTTTTTTTTTTAAATAACATATCCTTTAAGATATTTAAAAATCCAAATAACTAGGTAAAAGAAAGGCTAGTTCCACAGGTCTGATACTTAACCTATAAGGTTCTGCTAAGTGAAGCTCCCATATGTTTCTTCATTGTGAGAAATATATATAGCTAAATAAGGTTTAAATCGAAATGCCTCTGAGTTCCATCCCAACAATCAAAAGTGAACTTATTTTTCTTTCATTCTTAATATTTCAAATATTATCACTTTGTTTCCCACACACTGCATTATTTTTTCTTCAATTTATATATTCTACCCTAAAATGCATTCTCATTCCACTGAATTCTAACACAAAGTCTTGGGCAAAATCTGGCATTACCACCGAGTTCTGTAATTGCCTATCCTGTCTTTCTTCTAGTAAATCTTACGTAAAGGCTTAAAAAGTGCCCGCATTCGTTCCGTGGTAGCGGATGTTTGTTATATGCATAGTCTTCAAAAGAACATGCTTTGCCTTCTTTAAGGGCAGCATACACTAGAGGCAACAATATAACCTGTGTTCCAAAAACAAGGTCTCAGAATCCAATAAGGAAAAGTTACGGGATGAGATGAGCACTATAGAGAAACAAATTGGCCCACTTATTAGTCAAGAGACCAAATGAATCCCTTTAAGGGGTCTAGATTTAGCAGAGGGCACAAAATCTCACGCTTTCTAAATCTGTTTCACAAATTTATTACTTTCTCTCAGGATACATTGATTTTCAGTTGACTTGATATCACAGTCTTTAAATCAAATCCAACTTATTGTATTTTTCTGTCATATAGAAGCCTGAGCAAAACAATAACAGGGAAATTAATCCTCAATGTCATTTTAAAATACACACAGCCTTATAACTCAAAAGCTACACCATTCATAGTAGCTATTTTGCCATTTTCTCCCAGACGAGCAAATAATAATGAAGATAATGTGACAATTTATTAAGATAAAATGGTGCCTATGTACACACAGGTAGATTAGCGCTTTACATAAGGATATTTTGGATATATATTCTTCACTCTCTTTTAAGTATAAATATATATATGCATGTTTTATATATATATGTTATTATTATTTATAAATTTGTGTAAACACACATACTTACATCATGAACAGAAGAGGATAACTATGTTGAACTGTGATAAGCCCTATACCAATCGATGGTATTCAAATCTTGTTAAGCCCTATAACACAGATTAACTCACTGTCACTTTCTTACAGTTGTTGTTACATAGTTGCAATACTGTCACTCAATAATGATATGTACTAGAAATTGTACTAGAAACGGAGATATTAGGGCTGGGTGGCATGGTGCAATCATATACAGTAACTCCCGGAGTTTGGGGGTGGTGATGATGAGGTGCCGGACCAGAAGCTTAGTAAGTCCTACGTGGGCTCTGCAAACCCTTGTAGGACCTCACCCCTGACAGCTGAAATGCCCTGCCCACAATCCAAGCCCCGCTCCCTGTGAAACCGGCAGACATTAGGGATTCCCACTCTCTGAACTTCCCCAACCTTACGTCCTCTGCACTTTTTCAGCTTTTCACAATAAAATATAATTTATATGAAAGGCATGTGTTGACACACCCACTATTGTCAAGCCTCTGCAGGGCTAATTCACTATTAGGTTTAATTAAGAACACATTGCTAAAAGAGAAAAAAAAAAGAAACAGAAAATCATCAGTTCAACAAGTCAGCAAGGATTATGTATTTTATGTCTCTCAGATACTTCTAACATTTGAGGTATAATTTATATTATATAAAAATGGGCAATTCAGCTTAATTCTATTAAGTTTTCAGCTGAGCCCATCACATATATATATGTATGTGTTTTTTCTCATTCTACAAGAAAATCTGATTCTCCATTTAAGGCAAGTTAGGCAGCGAGAATGACAAAATGGTCCAAATCATCCAAATTATAGCTTTTAATAAATGCAATGTTTATGTAAACTCTGAGAAACACAGCTGAAAGGAAACTGCAGGGAGATGTAAGGATCCCAGAGAAGACAGTGTCACATCAGCTGACTTAAAGGAGTTAAAGGGCTTCCGTTGCAGAGTTCAAAGACAGGAGCCTTGGCCTTGGGTTGGTTATGGACCTGAACCTTAAGAGACAGTTGGAACTGGGAGATAAATTAAAAGGTAAAGGAGAAAGTCCAACAAAGGCTCAAAGACATAAAAACAACCATTCTACACAGAAAACCCAAGAATGTCCAGGAGTTTGGATTTTAATCAATCAGAAATGGGGAGCATTGAAAGTTTCTCAGCAGAAGGTGGGGATATATTTCATTATAAAGGAATCTGTAGAAAATATATAGAATGAATTAGCAAGGAGAAGCTTAAAGACCAGGAGGCTGCTGCATTTATTCAAGTGTAAGGAAACAAGAGCCTAACCTGAACCCTGGCAGCAGGAAGCGATAGACATCAATAAATGAAAGAACGAAGAACGTGAGTCAGTGTTCAGGAGTTCACCCCAGGAGGGCTGTAAACTTAATCTGTGCCTCCCGTATAAGCACTATAAATTGGAAATTCTAGGGGATTTTGGACTGAGTGTATTTAATTTAAGTTTTGGCTTCAGTTAATAAGCATGTCTCAAACACCTACGAGATTTTATTTTATAATAAATTATAATTTCATACTGGACACACATAACATCACAAGAATAACACTGAGATGGGACTGGGCTAAGTTCTCTGTGCCTCCTTACATACAAAATGCAAAAGCCATACAAAATAATCACTGTATCAGTTAAGGATTGAGTTCAGTGGCTAGCAACCAAGACACAACCAAAAGAGAAGTTACTTTCGTCTCATGAAAAAGAAGTCTGGTGCAGGTACTGCAGTTTTACAATATTCCTGGTGTCCCACGGTCCGTCTTGTTTCTCTGCTTCATCATCCTTGTTGTGTGGCTTGAATCTTCATGGCTGTAAAATAATGACTGCCATTCTCGCCATCCCATCTATGTTCCAGGGGGAAGGAAGGCACACTGCCCTCTTAAACGACCTCAGAGCCCTTCCCAATGACTTCTACTTAGGATTCATTGGTTGTGCCTATCTGCAAGGAAAGGCTAGGTGGTATACTCCTTCAGCTGGGTACATCACCTCCACGACTGAAACTGGGTTCTGTTAATGAGGCAAAAGGAAGGATATTGGGTGGGTCACCGGTAGTCACTGCCAGGGTCACAGAAACTCCTCCCAGCTGCAGAATTTTGTGATTATAACTCCACATAGAACTCATGCACAGAGAAATAGCTACTGTTTTCCAGTGCCTTCTTCAAAACAGTAGTCTTCTTTATCCTACTGAATTATGGGACAAAGTCTGTTTTACTTCAAATGGTAATGCACAGAAAAGTTTAAAAAAGAAAAAAAAAAAGAAAGAAAGGAAAAAAAAAACCTCTACATACACATTCTACCTCCTAACATGGGATTTTTTTCTTTTCACTTAGGGGCAATCAACTCTGCCCACAGATAAAAGATGGCTGCTTTTCTAAGCTGTGCTGGACACTGATACATTACGATACAATGCAAATGTACTGTGAAGGCTGACAGAGAATATCCATTATTTGCACATGGCAAATCTGGAACTAACTATATAGTTTTTCAGCATCAAAAGCCAAGGTCTTACCTTTGAGTTAAAGTCATCTATTTAGGAACCTCATGTTCCTGTCAACCTGCATATCTCTAAGGTCTCTTGTCATCTATCACCACTGCCTTTAATATTTAAATAGAATGCATGACTACCCACCTCAGATTCTGTGGGAAACCTGGCCTCCCTTACTGCATACCCAAACCTATAGTGTTTGTCGGAACGCTCATCATTTCCTGGTCACCTCTTGATCTGATTTTTTGCTTTCATTCAGTTATCAATATCCTCTCTGTTTCCTGTACTTTTGTACACCCTACTGCTTTCCTCTGCAGCTTTACCCTGTGTGTGCTCTGCCTCTATTTGTTAAATCCCCCAAAGTACTAATCACAAAATGCTGTTACTGGTAACCGAATTTTCCGAATGATTTGGAGTAACAGAGAGAAATTAGAGCATAACGTGGGTACAGATACAACTGAATGTTTGTGCTAAAAATTCCCTGGGGGAAGAGAGATTTCTTTCTGACTCAGTCCACCTTTCTTCCTTGCCCATTGTCCACATCTCTTTGGCTCTCCAGACCCTTCATTTTCCCTTCTTCCTCAACTTCCCTATCCTCTCTACTCTCTTATGCAAAAGAATTTAGGTTTCACTCCCTGCCTTAAAAAGAAAGAAAGAAAAAGAAAGAAAGAAAGAAAGAAAGAAAGAAAAAAAGAAAAAGAAAGAAAGAAAAAGAAAGCAAGCAAGGGAGGGAAAATCCATTAGCATAATCTATATCTGCAGATTGAAATCTTGTTAAGATGCTCTGCTAAGTACAGGACCATTGATGCCAGGCCTCTCCTCTTTATTTTATTTATTTATTTATTTTATTGGCTGTGTTGGGTCTTTTTTGCTGTGTGCGGGCTTTCTTTTTAGTTGCGGTGAGTGGGGGCTACCCTTCATTGTGGTGCGCAGGCTCCTCATTGCCGTGGCTTCTCTTGTTGCGGAGCAAGGGCTCTAGGTGCGTGGGCTTCAGTAGCTGCAGCACATGGGCTCAATAATTGTGGCTCATGGGCTCTAAAGCACAGGCTCAATGTTGTGGTGCATGGGCTTAGTTGCTCCACGGCATGTGGGATCTTCCTGGAGCAGGGATTGAACCTGTGTCCCCTGCATTGGTAGGCAGATTCTTAACCACTGCATCACTTAGGAAGCCCTCTCCTCTTTTTATATAAGAAAATAGCAGACATTTTGAAATCACTGGCTTATATTTCTTTTGTGTAATCACAATAAAATCAGAAACTGATATAACACAGCCTAGGACAAACTCAAGTTCTGACAATTAGACCAATGACAAAAAGTAGTTGTAAAATCATTACAACATTTCTTTTCATCACTCAAAAGCCATCATTGTGAATCTAACTAATAACCCACAGCACTATCTTACCAAACCCTCTATTCTTCTTCTCTCCAAATTTATTATACCCCAGAGATGTACTTGTGTCTCTCACAATTTAAACTCCACAATCTCTCCCAGAAACTCCATTCCTGGTGAACTTCCTGTCACTTTCTTTCCCTTTCTCTTTCCTCCTGCTTCTCCATTTTTGCCCCTGTACATATTCTTTCAACTGCACATCACAAGCCCCTCAAAAACTGGACAGAAAAAAGTGAAAGAAGTTGACAACCACACCCTCCCCTGAAACACATAGTCATTGGCTGGAAATATCTCAGTATAACACTGTGACCAGAGTCACCTAAGAGAGTGACCAATCCTTAGTAAGAAAGCCAAGAATGACTAGAAACCCACTGGTAAAGAGAAAACAACAGAGGACTATCCAAGAAGTACTCATGGCCAGCAGAGAAAGCACATAAAACATGAGACCCAGTTACAGTCCAACTTTAACTATGAAGAGTCCAAGGGACAACAAAGATAGCAAGAGAGTTTTGAACTATTGCTCAGTTCTTGATTGTTGACTTTGGTAATCACAAAATCCAATAAACAAAAGAAACCTAAGAGGAAGTTGGGTAGAAATTTTCCTAATTCCCAGGAATTGGCAAAGATTCAGTATACCCCACATTCTAAAGAGAGCAGTCAGGGCTTCCCTGGTGGCACAGTGGTTAAGAATCCGCCTGCCAATGAAGGGCACATGCGTTCAAACCCTGGTCGGGGAAGATCCCCCATGCCGCGGAGCAACTAAGCCCATGCACCACAACTACTGAGCCTGCACTCTAGAGCCCATGAACCACAACTACTGAGCCCACGTGCAACAACTACCAAATCCTACATGCCTAGAACCCATGTTCTGCAACAAAAGAAGCCACTGCAATGAGAAGCCCTCACACCACAACAAAGAGTAGCCCCCACTCGCCGCAACGAGAGAAAGCCTGTGCGCAGCAATGAAGACCCAATGCAGCCAAAAATTAACCAAAAAAAATTAGATAAATAAATTAAAAATAAATAAAATAAATGCTCCTATTATAGTTAAAAAAATGTACGTATGTTAAAAAAATAAAATAAAGAGAGCAGTCAGCCATGGGCTGTCATGTCCCAGTCATTGCCTATGAAGCTGTTATAAGAAAGAGCAGAATCAGCCCTACTAAAATCAACTCCTGTCCTGTCCTCTCTCTCCTCATCCATAATATATTAGAGGGAATGAAGAGAGTAACTGAGAAGTTATTAGCCTAGTACAAAATGCAGTGATCATGGTTAGAGGCCAGGTGAGGTGGGAGCCTCAGAGAGAATCATTTTTTGAATTTGGGGGAGGGGCCTATAAGAATGGGAGAATGCAAGAAGCATCATTTTCTCCAAGTGAATGCTTGCTGGAAGCTCTCCTGGGCTGCCTTCAGAGGGGAGTGTAAGGAGGGCATTCTTGGAAGAGCACGTCAGATTCCCAAATTTGTGAGGTGTACATTTCCATAGACAATGGAGCTTCCATTTCTAAAGAGAGCAGGATTGCTGGAGTAGCCGGGTGAAGAGCTACTAGTTCTGCGACGTAGGTTGCCTATGAAAAAAATAGGGTAATCCTGAACCTTGTTCTATTTTTCTGCAATTCTCAGAGGACAGCAGTTCCAATGGTTTCACTTCAATTAAAGGAGACAAAAGAATTGGAACCAGCAGACCAAGCAACACTATACCTACATTTTCAAATGCTTTTTTTCTAGATTTTTCAAACATTCTCCATCTTTCTTCTTTATCTTTCATCTTGTCTCTGATACGTCTGCTTAATGGTGCTAGAACCCATGCTCAGGTTGTTTGTAGGTAATATAGCATGGCTTCCTTCAGGATTTTGCTTCCTGAAATTACAGATGCAAAACTCGCCCCCAAATGTGTCCACTTGTATCCAACTCCACCTTGGCCTAGACCATCATCATCTCTTACCAGGAGTTCTTCAACTGTCTCCAAAAAAGTCTTTCTGCTTCTAGTCTTGCCCATTCTCCTCCACCTCCTCTCCATGTTGCAGTAGAATTAGTTTTCTTACAACACAAAATGGATCTTGGCCTTGCTTTAGGCACAGAATAAAATCTAAACTCCTCATTTTGCCTTATAATACCCAGCATGATCTGGCTTCTGCATTCCTCTCTGACCTCACCTCTTTGACCAAATGGCTTACTAGGTGACCTTCTAACTCTTCTTGTGCCACTCTCCTCTCCCTGTTGTATATTCCTGCCACAACTGTCTTCTAGGAGTTGCTGTCATATGTGAAACTCATTCCTACCTCATAACTTTTATTCAGTTTGTTTCTTCCATTTCTCTCTCTCTCTCTCTGCATAACTGACTTCTCTTTTGGAAGGTCTTAATTAAGGATCTTCTTCTCAGACCACCCAATCAAAAGTAAACTCCTCCTGCTATCATCCACCATACAATCATGGAGTTAATGCAGAGAAGATTGTTCATATTACTGATCACAATTTTAAAATAAATTTTGGAACATATTTATTTGCTTATCTTTTATTTCTCATCCCTAATAGGTTATAAATGAAATTGAAGATTTTTGAAAATTTGAAAGTATGGGAAAAAGAGACTGGTGATAGATTGGCTGATTGATGGAGAAAGGTCTCTGAGAAATAGCTGAGAGCACCAGAAGAGTTCTTCAACATGGGTAAAGGAAAAGGAAAAAGAAAAACAATGCTGTAGATGTAAATATGCCTTTCAATGAGGATGTTGGGGAAAGAGAAATGAATAGTATGAAGGGTTCCTGGCTGACAACTTCTGTCTCTTCAGTGAAGGAAGAAATAAGAGTGAGCATCAAAATAGCAAGCACTGGGCTTCAGAAGGATGAAAAAGGCCAAAAATAGCTGCTGGAGTAAATGAGAAAGAAAGCCGATTAGGGACATTCCAAATGGATTTGTAGTGCCACCAAATCAAGTTTTCATTTAGTTATCCACTCAATAAATATGTATTGGGTTCCAATTCATTACCAGGCACTATAGTTCTTTCTAGCATCACAAAGACAAATAGGAACTACCTTGTGAAAAATCTCCTGGATTTGGAATTAAAGGGGATTAAAAAATCCCCTGAATTTGATTTGAATTGAATTGTGTGACCTCCAAAAGGTCCAAACACTCAGCCACCTCACTTGGTTCCCCTTGCCTCTCGTCAGAAATGAGGCCCTGGTCACTGATCTGCCCTTGCTCAAGGGAGGCTCTTGTATTTCATGAAAGTCCTTGTTGTATGGAACTTGTATGGAATTTACAAATCCTTCAATACAGGAGCTTGTGATTTTTGAGGATTTTGCAAAATATCCCCATTCCTCCTTCATAAACCTACCTCTCCCACCATTTCCATGGGACACAGGCACCTTTTGATTCATGCCATCCAAGGAAGAGGAACAAGCTAGGCTATTCCATAGTTTTCTAAGAGAGATATCTAAACTAAATTATAATAGCAATATTCAATTCATAAAAGTAAAACAATTATGTATATTATACTTCAATATAATTTTTAAAAAATAGGTAACACTGATGCAAATCCTTCTACACTGTGGTCATCACCTTACCTTTTCAACCAATCTTAGCTTTGCTGCAGCTCAGGTTAATTTCTCCTAGCCTCCTGAACAAGCCAAACCATTCTCGTGGCTGACTAAAGACATATGATGCCAGCCAGGAACTCTCTCTTCCTCTGCTCCTTTGCAAAGCCTCCTTTTATTTAAGTTTTATCTCAAGTGCTGTATTTCTGAGATTCCAAGCAGTTCTGGATTATTTGATAATCCTAGAATATTTAAAATCGTTTAACATCTCTTTTAATAATTAAATTTTACGAGTAAATCGATGGCCCCAAGTTTAAAAGATAAACCCCCCAAACCTCACAAAATAATAAACCCCACATAAACAATTAAAATACACAATCCCTTGAAAATTTAAGGCTGCAGATATCTGGGTAAGTAGTCTCAGACTGAGATTTAAAAAATAAAATTCAGAAGACTGAAAACACTTAAAGTTAAAAAGGGGGATATGTCTAGATCGTATGGCTAAAACTTAAAGGAGTGTTACAATTATGTTGTTAGATTTAATAAATACCTACGAAAACTAATCAAAAAGGCCACACTGATGTTTAGAACTAGCTGAGTTTCTGTTGACTCAGATGGCTTATTCCGTCTCTCAGGAATGCAAGTCATTAATGGCAGTATGAGAGATGAGATGATCTACCCATAAACACAGGGCTCTGATTCAGCCTGAATGCTAGTGATTTTAATGCCAGACACATCCACTTTCAGCTGGAGGGTATTTGTTGAGAGCTGCCGTGGAGAATACCCACACTTAGAAAAAAATGCACACCCTTAGCAACCACTAATGAATAAAATACAAACCCACTGATTGGGATTTGGAAGCTGCAAAAAACAATATAGTTATAATTCAGGTATATAAACAGAAATAGATCTGGCAATATAAGTTGGATTCTACAGGTGTTTCTCAAGCTACCCTTTGTGATCCTCAGGAATTTTTTCCCAAATAAGCTCTGGAAATTCAAATCTTATTTTTTCAAAATCCCTGGAGTGTCTTCTTCAAACCATGTGAACCAGCATTTAGCAGTGGGAACTTCTTTGGGCTAGTGTATTGAGAGACCTTTATTATGCCAAAAAATATTTGTCTGTGCAGAGAAGATATCCACCTCAGAGAAAAACATAGGAAAATGAGACACCATCTTGGTGTCTGTCCCAATATTTCTGACCACTTCCACCTGCTCACCCACCCTAGATGTTGGCCCAAATAACTATTTCACGGAGATACCAGGGACTGCTCTTAAAGAAAAAATGAGGGAAAGTGCCCTGCTGTTAAATTGTAAGCAGAAGTCCTGGTATCCACTTCCACGTCCACCTCTTAAAATACCTATGACAAGGGGTGGGTAAATCAACTAATTAACTTGAGTCTCTTTTTCCCGACTGGTGAAGCAGGAACTCAAATGTTGCTTTAGTCAACATCTGCTGAGCATTTACTATGCGCCAGAGACAGTAGCAGGTGATATGCTACATATAGTCACTATTTTCAGGCAGCTTACCATTTATTTAGAAAGAAAGACAAATGTCTAAACACACAAATAATATATAACTACATTTCTAAAAATTGCCATGAAGATAAAGCAAGGTATACAAATTAAAAAAGTAAATACACAGAGATGTAGCTTAATCATGGAGGTCAAAGAACATCTCCTTAGGGGATGATATTTAAGCTAAAAAGGTGGGAAGGTAGGGCGTGGAGAGAACATTCCAGGACAAGGGAATAACATATGCAAAGGCCCCAGGCAAGGAGGAGTTTGATGTGGTCCAAGAACAGCAAGAAGACTCCTGTGGCTACATTGAGCGGAAGAGTGGCAGGAGATAAGGCTCTTTGTGTTGTTACAAGAATCAAAGAGAAATGTGTGTGAACATGCTTTGCAGAGTGCAAAGGCCAGCCCGGTACCACTATGGGAATGAACACAGTCGTCAGTGTTTCAGGAGTCCTCTCCTCAGCAGCAGAAGCAGCAGATCAAAAAGAATAAAACACTTGAACACAAGTTTTGCCTCTTCTTCTATCCTTCCTACATTGACTACTGCTCTCATCTTTGCCATCAACCACAGTGTAAGTAAATAGATTTTTGATTTGCATTATCAGAAGTCTTAAAACAAGACCTAAATTTCTCTTTCACGTACCCAGCTGGGCTTCTTTAAAACTA
The DNA here is from genome assembly GCF_030028045.1 of Hippopotamus amphibius kiboko. Taxonomy (NCBI): domain Eukaryota; kingdom Metazoa; phylum Chordata; class Mammalia; order Artiodactyla; family Hippopotamidae; genus Hippopotamus; species Hippopotamus amphibius. The sequence goes on along the minus strand of NC_080193.1, from coordinate 93,543,828 downwards.
GAAGACAAAACTACTGAAGCTCTTTTATGAATGGGCAACAGAAAGCAGAGAACCTTAAAAATCCAGGATTCCTTTACATTTCCATTTGTGCCACATAGTGACATATGGAAAGCAAAACAAACAGATGGATAAGAACTAGACACTCCCTCTACCCACTGTCTCCATCTCTGCCACTCACTTTCTAGTGGAATTTATTTATTTAGCTGCTCCTCTTGGCTTGCGGGATCTTAGTTCCCTCACCAGGGATTGAACCAGGGCCTCAGCAGTGAAAGCACCGAGTTCTAACCACTGGACCACCAGGGAATTCCCTCCAGTGGAACTTTAAAAATGGAATGTGAGAGGAAGAATGGTGGGGCTTATTTCCAGGAAACTCATTTATCCATCCATTCGTTCATTAAATCAGCACATATTTATTGATTATCTATCAATCTCTGTGATGTTATATACGGGGATTCTGAGAATTGAATTTTATTATACTGATTTAGTTTCACAATTGTCCAGAGACCATCAAGGAAGATTCCCATTTAAGTTATGACTTTACCTCCTTTATATAAACATATTGTTAACCCATAAGGATAATGTAGACTCCAGCTTCCTGGATAAAGCATCAGAAAGGGACTCTGGCATCAAGAAGGCATAAAAGCCGAGGGTCAAGAGTGGAGGGAGGAGAGGAGGAGAGACAGACAGACAGACACCAGAGTGGAGCAGCGACAGGCCCCTGGCGTGGGTGTGGGGACAGGCAGTAAAGTTACAGATGGTACACTGATGACAGTGTACGTGGACAGCGTACTTGACTGTGAGCTCACTTCTCTTCTCTGAAAAGTGTATCAGGAGACAGCTTTGCTTGGAAGAGATTCTTAAACCAAAGTCATCAATAAAGCTTGTGCCTACTTCAGTAAGTGCTGTCTCCAGACTGTTTTGTCTTCTGTCTCCCATACACTGAATACCCTGGGAAAACTGAGCTGACAGTGATGCATAACAAGATATCAGGCAATTGCTTCGATGAGAAACAGAACCAAAGGATTGCTTCTGAAAAGTCCCACATAGGAAAGGATACAAAGTGAAGTGGAGAGGAATTACTATGAATGTGGTTGAGGGTAACTAAGAATGGGCTGTTGTTCCTAAAGGAGAAATATAAAATCATTTGAAGATCTTTATGTATAGATGGTAAAGCTTTTATTCAAACTCTCTAGAAACCAACCAGAAGCACAGAGAACAGTTAATACATCCCAGAAAAACTTTTCAGAAACTTAGATCTTTTCTTGTAAGGCATCAAGGCACTTCATCAGCCAATCAGTTTCTGTGCATATATGGGGCTGGAATTAATGGGGGGGGGGGGGGGAGGGGGGTTGGTAGATACAGAATCAGACATTTTTAGTTATATTTTTCCCAGAAAGAAAAACAAACAAGGGGAAACATGGCAACTGGGAAAAACTGTTAACGGGGAATGTTAGGAGCTAAGCAAGTCAGAAGTTTGCTCTTAAAAGGAGACAGTCTCATACTCCATACAATATCAGGAACAGAAATTTAGATATAACAGTAAATCTTCAAAGGAGACACCAAAAGTCTACTGCAAAATAAACACATCATGTACACTTTACAGAGCTCCTTTCCTGAACACAGTAGGGAGAATACAATAGAAAATCTAAAAGAACAATAGCTCTTTTTATCTGACTTCTTTCTTGCTTTGCCATTGTTGAGGCATCAAATATCAGTTACTTTCATTTTAGTAGTGAAAGTCAACCACTGGAAATAATGCTGAAGACCTTACAGGACTCTATCACAGTCATTTCACAATCTGTTCCAAATTATAATTTTGACTGTTTAAAATTTTAAAAAATTAGATTAAATGTTCCCTGAAAACAACCACCACCAGCATGACCAACACAATCACCATTTGCACCCAAAATGCCTTCAAGTCAGTGTTAAAATGAAATTAAATCAATGTGCAAGGCCCAAGTTTTTACCACTTGAATGGAACTGACACTGTCAATCTCCTTCGAACATACATTAAATATTCATCTAGTTGGAAAAGCCAACTGTTAGGATAAAAAGGTCTAGCTGTAGGTGTAGCAAAATTTAAAAAGTTAAACTCTTTCATATTTAAATATTTATTTTTATCTCATCGGCTAATAGAATTGGGGACTCACTGTCAGATATGTCTATAAAGCAGTTTCAAGTGCTAGTTCTAGGTCACCCTGGGTTGCAGATAGAATAAAAATCACTTATGAACATACATGCATGTAAATGGTGCCCTAATATTAAGCCAGTAATGGGCATGCAACTTTGCTAAAGATATCTACCTATTGCCCAGATACATTTAGAGCACAGAAAGTAATTGCGTGACAATTTCCCCCCAATCTTTGAATTGCTTATTCAACCCAATCTTATAATGGAAACAAAAGTTGTTTTTTTTTATTTGATAGCAATTTATCAATGATGAAATATAATCCTGGCCTCTTTCATCAAAACCTAACGTCTCCAATCAAAAGGCACATATTGATCGGAAAAGATGGCAGCGTAGTCGAGGGACATGGAATGCATCCCTCTCCACAGATGCATTGGGAATGCACCGAAGGACGCAATAATTCCCACAGAGAACCAGCTGAACACCAGCAGATGACCTCGGACACCAGAAAGGACCACAAGGATCCCGACATAACTGGTAGAGAGGCATCTATGACCACTCAAAGAGGGTGAAGCAGTGGAGCCGTGGCAGACGGGAGGGAGTGAGAAACATACGGAGGGTCCGCACCACAGCTCAGCGTTCCCAGACTGAGACGTCGATTCACGGCTGAACAGAGGGTCCGGGAGTGGGAGCGTGGGAACTGGAGAGCTGGTTCAGGGTGAGAAAAATTGTTGCCAATAAGGTGATGGACTGAGAGGACAGGAGGGAAGAGGTCTGTGGCGAGGAGTGCCTGCCCCTGAGAGGTGCCCCTGAGAGATGCCTGGCCATGATGGCAGCTGGATGCTGCAGGCTCACGGGTGGGGTGGGGAGGAGCTGCGGGCATAGCCTCTCTCTCTCTTTTGGCACCTGCAGCGGGCAGTGGAGGAACCCCTGTGGGCCACCTAAGGTACGCAGGGATAACAGGGACCCTCAGGTCCTCAGGCGGGGCTAGCTTAAAACCCCTTGGAATTCTGGCAGCAGGGAGGCTGCTGAGAACAAAGAAGCCCGGAGAGAGGCACAACTCTGAGACATTCTGTTTATACCTGAGCCACCGGCGCCCCTCTGCAGCAGGCACCACCAAGCCCAACTGAAATGACAGAGTGCCACTGCTCACTCACTCCCAGGGGAAGGAGCCACTATTGTACCCTCTCCCTCCCCACACACTGATGCTTACAGACGAACAATAAAGGATGCTCTGCTGGTGACAGAATAATACAAAAAACCCAAGGCAAGTTGAAGGACACTTACAGCTGAGACTCTAAGGAAATAGAAATATTAGTATCAATTCTATTGAACTGGTCCATTCTGGGATCAGTTCCATTGTTTTTGTTTTTTTTATTAATTACGATCTTAGTCCTAAGGGATCTACAAGTTTTATAACATATTTTTTTATTCTATTTTTATTTTTAGCCTTTTTATATACTTCTATTTCTAGCTAAGTTCTTGGTAGTACGGACTATGTATCTCTCCTATCTTCCTTTCATCTCTATCCTTTATACATTTCTATTCCCTTCTTTTTATTTACATATTTCCAGGCACACCACGATCTTCCATTGCCCTGGCTTCCATCCATTTCCAGTTTATTTTATCTTAACATATAAGCAACACTATCGATCTGCTCAGACTCCTTGCTCTATTCTCCAGATGATGCATCGCCTTGGTATATAATATTAGGTTTTTGTCTTTATCTTAGTTCTTAGTACAATTGTCTAATTTCATTCTGAGAATCTCCATTCTGTCTGGTGGTATTCTAGCTCTTTTTTATATTTGATCCTAGCTTTCAATATCTCCCTGGATTTGTGTTTGTAAGTGTAAGGTGTTATTTGTTTGTTCATTTGTTTTTGCTTTTGTTTCTGTTTTGTTCTGTTTGGGTTGTCAATTTCTGTTGGGTTTCTCTTTGAATATCTGATAGCATACTGGGGTTCTTCTGTCAGGACTTTCCAGAGCCTTATGTCCTAATGCATACAGTAGTTGTGTGTCTTATACAGGTATGTGTTTCCTAGACTTAGTATTTGTTTAACCCAACACACAGACATTAGTCTGGGGCTTGGACAGTCTTCTATAAACCTCTTTATCACCAGGACAAGAACTCCAGAAGTTTGGACCACCATGAGGAAACAAAGAAACACCATGCAGGCAAAGGAGCAGGAAAAAAACCCACAAGAACAAATATATGAAGAGGAAATAGGAAAAATGCCTGGAAAAGAATTCAGAGTAATGATAGTAAAAATGATACAAAATCTCAATAACAAAATAGAGAAAGTACAAGAAACAGTTCATAAGAACTCAGAAGAACTAAAGAACAAACAAACAGCAAAGGATAACATAATAACTGAAATTAAAAATACTATACATAGTATAATCAGCAGAATGACTGATGCAGAATGACGAATAAGTGAGTTGGAAGATAGAATGGGGGAAATAAACGCCACAGAGCAGGAAAAAGAAAAAAGAATAAAAAGAATAGAAGACAGTCACAGAGATCTCAGTGATAACATTAAGCGCACTAACATTCGTATTATAGGCATCCCAGAAGAAGAATAAAAAAAGAAAGGGTCTGAGAAAATATTTGAAGAGGTTATAGTGGAAAACTTCCCCAACATGGGAAAGGAAATAATTAACCAAGTCCAAGAAGCACAGAGAGTCCCATACAGAATAAATCCAAGGAGAAATACTCCAAGGCACATATTAATCAAACTAATGACAATTAAACACAAAGAAAAAATATTAAAAGCAGCAAGAGAAAAGCAACAAATAACATACAAAGGAAAACCCATAAGGATAACAGCTGACCTTTCTACAGAAACTCTGCAGGCCAGAAGGCAATGGCAGGATATACTGAAAGTCCTGAAAGAAAAACCTACAGCGAAGAATACTCTACCTGGAAAGAATCTCATTCAGATTCAATGGAGAAATCAAAAGCTGTACAGACAAGCAAAATTAAGAGAATTCAGCACCACCAAACCAGCCTTACAACAAGTGCTAAAGGAACTTCTCTAAGTAGGAAACACAAGAAAAGGAAAAGACCTACAAATACAAACCCAAAACAATTCAGAAAATGGTAATAGGAACACACATGTCAATAATCACCTTAAATGTAAATGGATTAAATGCTCCAACCAAAAAACACAGACTGGCTGAATGGATACAAAAACAAGACCCTTCTACATGCTGCCTACAAGAAACCCACTTCAGACCAAGGGACACATATGGACTGAAAGTAAAAGGATGGAAAAAGATATTCCATGCAAATGGAAGTCAAAAGAAAGCTGGAGTAGCAATACTCATATCAGACACATTAGACTTGAAAGTAAAGACTGTTATAAGAGACAAAGAAGGACACTACATAATGATCAAGGGATCCATTCAAGAAGAACATATCACAATGGTAAATATCTATGCCCCCAACATAGGAGCACCTCAATACATAAGGCAAATGCTAACAGCCATAAAAGGGGACATCGACAGGAACACAATAATAGTGGGAGACCTGAACACCCCACTGACATCAATGGACAGATCATCCAAACAGAAAATAAATAAGGACACACAAGCTTTAAATGACACATTAGGCCATCCCAACTTAATTGATATTTATAGGACATTCCATCCAAAAACGACAGAATACACTTTCTTCTCAAGTGCACATGGAACATTTTCCAGGATAGATCACATCTTGGGTCACAAATCAAGCCTCAGTAAATTCAATAAAATTGAAATCATATCAAGCATCTTCTCTGACCACAATGTGATGAGACTAGATATCAATTACAAGAAAAAAATTGTAAAAAATACAATCACATGGAGGCTAAACAATTCACTATTAAACAATCAAGAAATCATTAAAGAAATCAAAGAGGAAATCAAAAAATATCTAGAAACAAATGACAATGAAGACATAACAACCCAAAACCTATGGGACACAGCAAAAGCAGTTCTAAGAGGGACATTTATAGCAATACAGTCTTACATCAAGAAACAAGAAAAATATCAAATAAACAACCTAACTTTACACCTAAAACAATTAGAAAAAAGAAGAACAAAGAAACCCCAAAGTGAGTAGAAGGAAAGAAATAAAGATCTGAGCAGAAATAAATGAAAAAGAAAGGAAGGAAGCAATAGCAAAAATTAACAAAACTAACCTGGTTCTTTGAGAAGATAAACAAAATTGATAAACCATTAGCCAGACTCATCAAGAAACAAAAGGGAAAAGATACAAATCAACAGAATTAGAAATGAAAAAAGGAGAAGTAACAACTGACACCACAGAAATACAAAAGATCATGAGAGACTACTACAAGCAACTATATGCCAATCAATTGGATAACCTGGAAGAAATGGATAAATTCTTAGAAAAATACAGTCTTCCAAGACTGAATCAGGAAGAAACAGACCAATCACAAGTATGGAAATTGAGGCAGTGATTAAAAATCTCCCAACACACAAAAGCCCAGGGCCAGATGGATTCACAGGCGAATTCTATCAAACATTTAGAGAAGAGCTAACACCTATCCTTCTCAAACTCTTCCAACGTATAGCAGAAGGAGGAACACTCCCAAACTCATTCTATGAGGCCACCATCACCCTGATACCAAAACCAGGCAAAGATGTCACAAAAAAAAGAACAAAAGAACATTACAGGCCAATATCACTGATGAATATAGATGCAAAAATCCTCAACAAAATACTAGCTAACAGAATCCAACAACACATTAAAAAGATCATACACCAGGATCAAGTGGGGTTTATCCCTGGAATGCAAGGATTCTTCATTATACACAAATCAATCAATGTGATACATCATATCAACAAATTGAAGGATAAAACCATATCATAATCTCAATAGATGCAGAAAAAGCTTTTGACACAATTCGACATCCATTTATGATAAAGCTCTCCAGAAAATGGGCATAGAAGGAAATTATCTCAACATAATAAAAGCCATATATGAGAAACCAAAAGCCAGTATCATTCTCAATTGGGAAAAACTGAAAGAATTCCCTCTAAGAACAGGAACAAGACAAGGGTGTCCACTCTCACCACTATTATTCAACATAGTTTTGGAAGTTTTAGCCACAGCAATCAGAGAAGAAAAAGAAATCAAAGGAATCCAAATTGGGAAAGAAGAAGTAAAATTGTGACTCTTTGCAGATGACATGATATTATACATAGAAAACCCGAAAGATTCTACCAGAAAACTGTTAGCACTAATTGATGTTTAGTAAAGTAGCAGGATACAAAATTAATGCACAGAAATCTCTTGCATTGCTATACACTAACAACAGAAGAGCAGAAAGAGAAATTAAGGAAACTCTCCCATTTAGCATTGCAACCAAAAGAATAAAATACCTAGGCATAAACCTGCCCAAGGAGGCAAAAGATCTGTATGCAGAAAACTGTAAGACACTGATGAAAGAAATCAAAGATGACACAAACAGATGGAGGGACATACCATGTTCCTGGATTGGAAGAATCAACATCGTGAAAATGACTGTACTACCCAAAGCAATTTACAGATTCAATGCAATCCCAATCAAATTACCAATGGCATTTTTCACAGAACTAGAGCAAGAAATCTTATGATTTGTATGGAAACACAAAAGACCCCGAATAGCAAAAGCAATCTTGAGAAGGAAAAATGAAATTGGTGGAATCAGGCTTCCTGACTTCAAACTATACCACAAGGCCATAGTGATCAAGACAGTATGGTACTGGCACAAAAATAGAAAGGAAGATCAATGGAACAGAATAGAGAACTCAGAGGTAAATCCAAACACATATGGGCACCTTATCTTTGACAAAGGAGGCAAGAGTATACAATGGAAAAAAGACAGCCTCTTCAATAAGTGGTGCTGGGAAAATTGGACAGCTTCATTTAAAAGAATGAAATTAGAACACTTCCTAACACCATACACAAAAATCAACTCCAAATGGATTAAAGACCTACATGTAAGGCCAGACACTATCAAACTCCTAGAGGAAAACGTAGGCAGAACACTCTATGACATACATGAAAGCAACATCCTTTTTGACCCACCTCCTAGAATCATGGAAATAAAATCAAGAATAAATGAATGGGACCTCATGAAACTTAAAAGCTTTTGCACAGTGAAAGAAATAATAAACAAGACTAGAAGGCAACCCTCAGAATGGGAAGAAATAGTTGCCAACGAAACAACAGAGAAAGTATTAATCTCCAAAATATACAAGCAGCTCATGCAGCTTAATACCAAAAAAGCAAATACCCCAATTCACAAATGGGCAGAAGACCTAAATAGACATTTCTCCAAAGAAGACATACAGATGGCCAACAAACACAGGAAAAGATGCTCCACATTACTAATCATCAGAGAAATGCAAGTCAAAGCCACAATGAGGTATCACCTCACACTGATCAGAATGGCCATCACCACAAAATCTGGAAACAACAAATGCTGGAGAGGGTGTGGAGGAAAGGGAACTCTCCTGCACTGTTGGTGGGAATGTATGTTGGTACAGCCACTATGGAAAACAGTTTGGAGGTTCCTTAAAAAACTACAAATAGAACTACCATATGATCCAGTCATCCCACTACTGGGCATATACCTAGAGAAAACCATAATCCAAAAAGAAACATGTACCATAATGTTTACTGCAGCATTATTTACAATAGCCAGAACATGGAAGCAACCTAAATGCCTATCAACAAATGAATGCATAAAGAAGATGTGGCATATGTATACAATGGAATAGTACTCAGCTATAAAAAGGGATGAGATGGAGCTATATGTAATGAGGTGGATAGACCTAGAGTCTGTCATACAGAGTGAAGTAAGTCAGAAAGAGAAAGACAAATATCGTATGCTAAGTCATATATACAGAATCTAAAAATAGTACTGACAAGACAAGAATAAGGATGCAGATGCAGAGAATGGACTGGAGATCTCGAGGTTTTAGGGGGCGGGGGGTGAAGGGGAAGCTGAGACGAAGTGAGAGAGTAGCATAGACATATATATACTACCAATTGTAAAATAGCCAGTGGGAAGTTGCTGTATAACAAAGGGAGTTCAGCTCGATGATGGATGATGCCTTGAGGACTGGGACGGGGAGGGTAGGGGAGAGTTGAGGGAGGGAGGGGATATGGGGATATGTGCATAAATACAGTTGATTGACCTTGGTGTACCTCAAAAACTGGTACAAGGGTGTAAAGAAATTATATTCCAATAAAAAAAAAAAAAGGCACATTCCCCAGTTCTAGGCTCCATTCTCTCTGATTTAGACAATATAAATAATCTCTTAATTGGTCTCTCTTCCTCTAATCTTTCCCAGTTTAATGCATCCCTCACAGTGTCAAGATATCTATCTTCCTAAAAAAAAACAAAAACAAACCTAATTAAATTTCTTCTCCTCCTTATTCATGCTAGAGGATAAAATCCAATTCATCAGCATAACATTTTTACTACAAACCTGTCCCAAACTGCCTGCCATCCCATTACCATTTCCTGTCTCTGACCGCTCATTTCCTGTCACTGACCTCTAGAACAATCTTGCTTCCAAATGCCCCCACCTCCACTCTTGTATTCCCTCTGCCTGGTATACCCTTCTCCTCACTGCATCTGTCAAAACCTTACTCCTTCACGACCAAAATATTAGGACCACCTCTCTCATCCTCAGATCCTATGAAGTGTCATTCCCTTCTGTATATTTTGTCTTTAAATGTTTGCGGGTTTGTTACTGCTGAGGGATTTGCCAGGTAAGCCTTTATGCTGAGCACGCCACCTAACAAAAAGCCCCAGAGCCCCTTCCGCATACCTCATGTTAAGGCTCATTCTGTTGAGTTTTTATATTGCTTCTGTCTACCATTTGGCCCCCAGGGTGGCTTTCTAATCCTTGAGATGAAATTCACCCCTCTGTGTCAACCCCAGTGCTTGAAAAAGGTTAAGCACTCAAGTATTTGTCAGATTTTATTGAGGTGCAAACATCTGCATTGGTAGGTGGGCCAAATTGAAGCTGCTTCATAAGCATAGGAGGTTCCCATAGAACAGTTGTTGCAGACCATTCAGTCTAATGGTTTTTAAAACATTTTGTTTCTTTGTTTTTTTGGCTTGCTTTCAGTAGAGCAATCCTGTTTTCACAAAAAGTTTGCTTGAATGCCCAAGAAGCAGGATAGATAAAAACCATTCATGTTAAAGCTTGAGGAAGCACAACCACAAACCTCCCCTTCCCAACCTCTACCATTAAAGGGAGTCTGAAGAACACGGTTTAAAAATCCACTTCACAAATTAAAAAATACAGAGGAGGAAGATACGCACCCCAAATTCTAATACCCAGATCTTATATTATTTCTAAGTTGTATCAAAAGCAGATGTGGCACACTACATTTTGTAAAGTGAAATGAGTTCTTAGAATATGAGAACTACCTATGGTTTTCCAGAGAAGTCAGATGGTTTCTAGTAACAGCCAGTCTCTGATGTGCCTATTTTTCACATTCTTCTGGAAAGTGACTTGCTTAAAGGCAACTCATTGCAATATTTATGTGTTGGCCTTTTTGCAGGAGCTCATTTTCTAGGGTGAGAGTGTAGCTAGGAGGTCCCAAGATGGGGATATGCTAGACTGCTAGGTGGTAAAAAGTTCTCAGTTTAGTAAAATAAATTCCAGAAGTGACTTCATAAAGAGCTACTTTAACTTTGTACCCTCATTTTTTCTTAAGTGTTGATGTAGATGACAACATGCCTAGTAAAATGTTGATCATTAACTTTTATATAAAAACTTTGCAGTAAATTCACCTTAGAGTTTAGAAAAATGGTAAGAGATAAATGATTTTACTGAAAACATCTATGTATTGTATCTTTTGTGGCTTCACTGTATTCTTCACTAGATGTTCATGAGGAGATAAGTATCCGCTTTTCAGATAAACAGAGCAGAGCTCAGGTAAATTACAATTTGTCCAAAGTAAATGATGAGTGAAGGGCAGGACAGGGAGCAGAACTCACCTCTGTCCACCCTCACTGTCCACTCTACTCTCCCATTGCCTCTAGACAAAATTTTAATTTCTCCTGTACAGATTATGGAAATGATGGGAGTCTACTGGATTTCTCTTTTTCTATGTCTTCTAGAAAATTCTTCACTCAAGTGACATAGCTCTGCAGTTCTAATACAATTTTTTACCCTTATTCTATTAGCTAAATTGTTCTTGTAGGTTTTCACATCGTTTCTAAAATCTTTTTGGAAAGTAGGAGGACAAGTAATCAATTTACTAAGCATTTACTCTGGCAAATTCTTTTTTTAACCTTCCGATTCAAACTAGAAAGTAGGAGCTTTGTATAGAGTAGATAGTATTTGAAGTTACTTTACAGTCAGAAATTTTAATATACATTTTACCTTTGTCATTTTTATCCATCTTTATTAAGAATGGTACCACATATGTAACTTAATGTAGGCATTTAAAAAAATCTTGAGGAACAAGAAGAGGTGGAGGCCAGTCAGAATCGATCTCAAACCCACATACCTGCTTGCTCAAAAAAATTGACCCAGGAACCCTGCTTGGTATCTGGTTATCAAACAGCTATACTTCAGTAAGAGAAAGTAGACTGCTCCCCACCAGACTGCAATTTTCATTGCATCATATTTGGAAGTGAGTCCATGTACAATACAAAGAACATCTGCGTTGACAGTTGTGAAACAATTTCGTAGGCAGACACTGGAAGTTCTATGAGACAGGAACACGGCTGACTAATGGACAATGTCAGAGCCATTCAGCCTCCACATTGCTTAGCTGAATCATGAGGTCATGAACAGTTAGGACAGCATATTAGCAAAGGTGGACAAACCAGTCTCAGACACCAAAGACGCATCATCTTGGAATTTGGACTCACGGATTGTTGAATAACAGCTGCCGCCCATGATAACTGAGTCATCCGGAGAGGATGCCCAGGGAGTGTATTGTTTAAGGGGAGCCTGAACCGGAAATGCCATAAAAAGTTTGGTAAAATTCATCTGACCCAAAGATTACACTCTAGTTACATGTATGCTAAAGAGATTTCATCAGCATCCGCAAAGAGAAGTGGTTCTAACATCTACAAAGTCTGAGATGACATTCTGGAAACCACCCCTGTAGAGGGCGGGCACCTATGTGTAAGACATATATAAAGTAGGTGTTGTCCAAAAGAAGCTTTCAGGAGACTAAGCAGTATAAATTTTTGTTTGTTTGCTTAATGAACCAGGATTCTTCAAAGCAGAAAGAGTATCTAACACCAATAAATATATATACGTATTTAAAAGCTTTGGTATTTTAAAAGTTATACCCCAGCCTAATAAAATGAACTGATTTTAAAACAAAACCCAAACAATTCCTTTAAAGACAGAGCTTTTCATTTGTTATAGGTTAAGAATGAAATATACTATTTTCTATTTCTAAATTTTATTTCAATAAACATGTATTCCTTTCTTGGGCAAGAGTTTTGCTTAGGAAAATACAAGTTCAATAGCACAGACATATATATAATACCAGCTGTAAAATAGTCAGTGGGAAGTTGTTGTATAACAAAGGGAGTCCAACTCGAGGATGGAAGATGCCTTAGAGGACTGGGGCGGGGAGGGTGGGGGGGACTCGGGGTGGGGGAGTCAAGGAAGGGAGGGAATACGGGGATATGTGTATAAAAACAGATGATTGAACCTGGTGTACCCCCCCCAAAAGAAAATAGTCTTTTCTTTGTTATTCTAATCAAGACATTGTCAAGGGTAGAACTTCTAGGAAATGCAAAAAAGGAAAAAAGAAGAAGACAAAAATGGTTTTTAAAAAGGCCAAAAGAGAAAAGTGAATCCACAGGCTTATGTTATGAAACCACAGACATAACTGGGGAAAAAACTTCGGAATGACAGAGTGCCTTCTGGATTCTCGCTCTCTGCCACTTATGTGCCTTGCTCTGTGTCAACTTCTGTCCCTCAGCCTGGCTCTGAATGGGACACATCTGTGAGCAGCTCAGAGCTTATAGCCCAAGAGCTTGTAACCAGAGAAGATAAGAAGGCTTCACCACTAACTCTGGTTAGACAAAGTCAGGAAAGGACCCTGAGCAACTCAGTATGGGTCACAGACTCACGCCTAGACCCACTGCCATAGTATACTCTGCTTCAAACAGCCCAAATCACAGCTCTCCCTGTGGCCAGGGGGAGAGGTGAGTCTGATTGGCAGCCATCATCAGAACCACATCATCAGAGTTGAGCAGAAATTCGTTTGAGTAAGCAAAACAATCAATATTTACACCCCAAAGTATTTACAGTTAACATTGCGATTACCCCAAATGTGTCTTTTTTATATGTCTACATACCAGTTTTATATATGTGTGTGTGTATATACATATTTACACTCTAATATATATACATACATATATATGTGTGTGTGTGTATATATATATGTATATACACACACACCCCCTAAGAAGTACTCTTTGTATTTCTGCACTTAAAATAATTTTTTAAATTGTACCCATTTAGTACAAAATGAGTGGTGAAATGTGCTGGCAATTTCTCAAAGACAATAGAAACATTTTTATGTACATGACATTTCCTTTGGGTACAAAAAGCACTGAACTTTAAAATTCAAGATTTCATTCAAAGAGGAAGAATGTGAATTTGGGAACACAGAAAGGCTACTACAATTGTCTTTGTAAACAATATAGAAAAATGTATTTCTGGCAAATAAGGCCATATTTTCAAAATCTGCTTTAAAATATTTTGGAAAAGATTATATTCTATAATATTCCAGACTGAATTCTAAGCTGAGGAGATAAAATTTTTTTTTAATAAAGAAAAAATAAGTAGTGGAATCAGTAAATCCAACTTAGGCTGTATTGGAAGATGTCAGATTAGATCATGCACAGACTGTCACAGCCGTCCACGTGGGTCAGGCTGCTCACAGCCACGTGGACTCTGACCTCAACAGGAAGTATATTCTAAACTTCAGGCCAGAAGTAGGCACAAGTAAAAATTCTATATAAACTAAGGGTACACCTTGAAGCCAGAAGTCAAGAAAGGGCGCTGAATTATATCAAATAAGCTACTTGGAGTCAGGGGCAGCTCAGACACTAGAGGTCAATGGAGAAGGCAGCAGCCCTGAGGGCAGAACAGACCCTGTTACTGGACAGCAAAAGCAGAGAGTGCCCTGTTTGGCACATCACTCGTACAATCCTAGAGGTGAGCAAGTTACCATATGCATTGTGCAATCAAAGAGTATTTATTAGAAACAAGTACAAACCTGATGCAAAACTTCCTTTGGTTGAAAAGCTGAAGTACCTTCTTAGGGGTTTTCTCATATCTTTTCTGTATTGTGAGAGAAGTCTTCTGTTTGTGTATGGACCAAGGCAACAGGGAAACTGGGAAGCAAGGCAGGGCACTAAATGGCAAAAGAAGGATTAAACAACAACAACAACAGAAATTCTGGCCTCTAGCCGCTTGCACCTGGTAGAGGGTGTCAAGAAAAAACCACAGATGTATGCCTCGGGCTTTGCAAGTTTAAAAAAAATCTATTAATTCTTTCAACAAATATTTATTGAGTATTCATTACCTGTCAGGCAGTTTGCTAAGAGGTAAGGATGCAAAAGATACAGAAGACACAGTTTCTTCCCTTGAGTAGATTTCAATATCTAGCGTGAGGTCAGCAAGTAAAATTTACATTATGAATAAATGTCTAACCAAAGTATATATTACTATAAAAGTATAAAAACCTAAATGAGAGAGCATTTCACTCTAACCAAAGGAAAAAAACCAGAAGACTAAATTTGAGTTTAGAAACTACCAATGGATAAAGAAATCATGTCCAAACAGATTTCTTGTAAATGTTGAGCATTTCCTGCTTTGGGATGGGCCAGAAATATCAAGATAACAAGTTGAGTGTTTTCTGTTGAAACCAGGAAGTAAAGAGGACCATGAAAACTAAACCTAAAAAAATAATGAAACGAATACTTAAAAGATTTAATGCACAAAAATGGTGCTGAATTTGAAATGAGACATAGGAAAGAGATAGGTGTACTTGTTCATTTTCAAGACATCAGTTCACCAACTCAATTTAATGTTTGCTCCCTTCCGTCTAGAAATCTTCCAAAAGAGTAACAAGCATCCTGATTTGCCCCTTATTCAGCAAGACTTGCAATACAGAGAACGTAAAAAAAAAAATTCTTCCAGGCTCCACCCGCCCCCCTTCTTTTCTCCTTCCATGACCTCTTGTAAGTCTTTGATCATTTGAAAGGAATGTGTGGGTGGTGTGTAACCTTTAGAAACGTTTTTCTGCCAATTTACTATAGGGAAGTTTTCTTTTTCTTTTTCTTTTTTTCCCTTTGCCCTAAGTTCTGCACAAAACCGTGCCCCACTGCATTGTACAAAGCCGCTCAGAGGCGTCCTTGAAAGACTCCAGTGAAAAGAGAATGGAGTTGAGGCTGTGAAACCAGACAGCACCCCCTCAAAACCAGATTTTTGCGGCCCCAAACAATTCTGTCTCTTTGTGTGGGATAGCTAGTGGTTGGTGAGTCATGTTACCAGGTGTATTTATGGACCATGAATTGAAAATAAATAAATAAAAGCAGTTATCGCCTCTTAAGAGTCTCAGAATGAGCAAAGAGAATAGCCAAAGGAATGTCTGAAAAGCAGAAATGTTGCTCTTATGAGAGAACAGGCTAAACTCAACAGATCAGCCTAGGATAAAAGAGTTCATTCAAAAGACAGGGATTCTGGCGGAGTCCTCTGTGTAGTCTATAAGATTATTCACACAGGGGCTTGCACTTGAACGATGATCAATAAAACTTGTTGTGGAGTCACTGGCAATGATTGTCAGTGAACAAAGTGGTTCCCGTTTGTTTCATGTGTCTATTTCTCCTTTCAGTCTGAAACATGCATGGTTTATGTGGATGATATTCCTTTTCACTAAATTTTCTCTTTTTATATTCGCTGCATATTAAAGTTATTTTTATTAAATGTAAAAATTGGACTCATGGCAACTAGTCTATTGGCTGGAGAAGAGCTGGAAATGGTAACTGAGTAATGAATCCCCTTCCTCAAAAAATCACCTAATGATCTGATAAACCAAGTTACCAACTAGTAACCTGAGCTGGAAAAGGTTTTTTTATTTCAGGAGCTTAGAACCACTCAACCACTTCTGAACTGCTTTCCAGAGTAAGTTCCTCAGGCCTAGTGAGAGACCCAAAATGCAGTTTCAGTTTTGAAACAAGAAAAGTTGGGCAGTGATGGAGAGATGGATGTAAAGCACACACACACACTTCAGGAAAAAATGGGATTGGCCACTGAAACCACTAGGTTTCTGCAGTTGCTTAAAAGTGGCCTCTGAAGTAGGATGCACTTAGCCAAAGGATATGCAAAATCACCCATTTTAATGAGGGAGAAAAAGAAAATAAATTAAACCTTACTAATAGTTAATATATGGATAAAAATTAACATATATAGAAAATATGTACATAGTTGTGGAGTTTGTGTTCAAACATCTTTTTCTGGTTGGCTTTGGTTACTCATTGGCTTTTTGTATCATTTTATCTGTTTCACTTATCGCTGTTTCCCAAGTTTTAGAAGAGGGCTGGGATATGGAAGCATTCAAAATATTGGGGGTTTTTTAGTGAGTTGGAATACATTTGATCAGAAAGACTGAAGACTGGGTTAAAATGAAGTGTAATAAAGGTGAGGTTTTTCAAATGATTAAATCATATTCAAGCATCAAATAGTGCTGATGCTTCTATCAAATTATATAGATCAGAAAGGTACCCATCAATGGCTCCCATCACACAGCATGTCCTTAGGATAA
Organism: Hippopotamus amphibius kiboko; assembly: GCF_030028045.1. Taxonomy (NCBI): domain Eukaryota; kingdom Metazoa; phylum Chordata; class Mammalia; order Artiodactyla; family Hippopotamidae; genus Hippopotamus; species Hippopotamus amphibius. The sequence continues at coordinate 93,526,879 of NC_080193.1, read as the reverse complement.
GAAAGGATTAAGCAAACAATTCAAGGTCCAAAACAGGTCTCTCTGCCAGCCAAAGAGGGAAGCATCTTTATCTGGAGTTGGACACCAGAGAAGACTGAGAAGCCTGAGGTGATGGAAGAGGGTCTAGGGGAGTCTGTGGATCCTAAGATGTCTGAGACCCATACAAATCCCAACCATCATCATCAAAAAGACATTAAACTACACAAAATCTACCTTAAGCCAGACTTGAAAACTTCCCACGTTTTCTCAGTTTAAAAGGAAAAGGGAAAGTCTTAGACACTGGCTAAAATAAAAATAAAACCCAGAGTTTCTGTTAAGTAGAAAAAAAAAAACAAACCACATGGATTTGCTAGTCATATTTAAATACCATGTTATCTATTTATTTCCTGTATAATCTTGAGCAAACTTCTTGACTTCTCCAGTCTCACTTTCCTTATGAATTAAAAAAAAAATCACTAATACCTCTCACAGGTTTGTTGTAGTGATTAAATAAATTAATGGAGCACTCCCCAAATCTCAGTCTTTCTTATAATATTTTAAAACTCTGAATCTAACATCAATAGTATTATTTCATCATTATTTTTCCCTTAAACACATGTATTTAAAAAGAAAACTCTGCATTATTATAGATTATCATGTATCATTAATAGTATCATAAAGATAAATACATATCTCCTAAAAGTAAGGGAACCACATTGTTCAGTTGCTGGAACCGTTTATTCCTGTTGTCCTGGTGTAATTATTAATACCTTTTCTTTTACATACAAAAGTATTTCAGTCTAGACAAGAAATGAAGGGGTCACTCTACCTATGTGTGTATCCCCAGGTGTGTACTTACCATTGGGAAACACTGACTCATGTGAGATGCACCTCCCAGAGCACCTGGAACATGGAAATCAATCAACCATGAGAGTTTTCATCCTTCCCTAGAGTGCATGTGAGATGGTAATCACAGTCCTAACAGTTCCAGAGGCTACAGAGAGCTGTGGTGGTGGCTGAGGGGACAAACACTGTGGGAAAGTGGGGCACAGAGCAAGCAACAGCTGTGGTCCTCTCCTGTCCTATCCTCCCAAGCCAGTATCAGAAACAGACATGTATTGGATACTGGGTGATTTGGGTGTAGGTATATTAATGAATAAGCACAATTTAGCATCTCCAAAAGTGAAAAAGTGATCTTCAACAGAACACCTACGGACACAACAAACTTCCAGTTATAAGATAAATAAGGATGTAAAGCACAGCATGATGACTACAGTTAACACAGCTGTATGGTATATTTGAAAGCTGTTAAGAGAGTAGATCCTAAGAGTTCTCATCACAAGGAAACAGACATTTTTTTTGTACATTTTTTTTTTCGTATCTACAGGAGATGATGAATGTTAACTAAACTTACTGTGGTAATCACTTCGCAATACATATTAGTCAAATCATTATGTTGTACACCTTAAATTTATACAGTTATTGTATGTCAATTATATTTTAATAAAACTAGAAAAAATTAAATTTAATTTTAAAAAACCCTGAAACATAAAACAGCAAGGTCTCTCTCTCTCCCCCTGTTTGTTTATGTATATATACATATATATATATAAAAACAGGAATTTGTGAGACATTAAAGTTGTGATGAAAATCCAATTGTTTTACTCTGAGCTCAGATTGAGGTAACAAATTTTGGTGGTGATTGGGAGGCTTGATTTCTGATTCCTTCTTAGACTTGCCTGAATTTCATGGATGATAAGTGCACAAGAAGCAAGCAAATGTATAAAACTAAAGTTTTCTTAGCATTTGAATCAATTTACCTTTCATAGTCTAGAAAATAGTTTATTGAAATGAATTATCACTGCTATTATAGTTAAAACAGAAAATATTATGACAATAATTATTGAAAGAAAAAGCTGAATTGTGAGTAGGGATATAAACCAATCCTGAGAGACAGTGTTGGCGTACCTCCTGTCTTCCAATGAGAGTTGTAACTTTTACAAGTAACAGCTCCTTGGTTTTGGCAGCAAGTACCAAGTACCCTTTCTAAGGCAAAAAGAATGTTTCTGAAAGTACAGAGTAAAATGAGTAAATCTTAAAATAACTGCATGTGTCTAGGTATAGAGTCTAAAAGCTTACATTTTAAACCAGTAGGGTAAATTCCTTTTCATTCAGCAACTATCTCAATTCCATGACAAAATTGATTCTGGATTGCTCTATTAATAAGGGTGTTGAGTAGCCCTTATCTATTTTTAATGTATGTTAAAAGTGTTACAAAATTTTGTTCTAAACAAAAACATTGCCTATGTGAACATACCAAACATCAAAAAAGTGACAGAAATAACTAGATGATTAACAGCAAAAGCAAATAAAGGAAAATATGAGCCCTTTAAAAGGTCAAAGAAAATTTTCTAGTAGCTAGAGTTCTGTGCAATTGCCCTCTCAGACTTTCTGAAAACTCCTTTGGGGCAAACTACCTTTCCAAGTGAAGTAGTTTTGAAAGTGGTTTCAACTCTTCTGATGTGTTACTGTCTACATCAAGAAAACACTTCCTTTGTCTGCTTATCAGTAGGTGCTTGAGTATGCAGAAAGGATGAGGTTCCAAGTGGAAGGTACTTCCCCGATACCTCGATACCTCTTAACCTGCAGTTCTAAATGCTGGTTTGTTTGCACGCTGAAAAGGTAGTTTTTAAACAAGCATAGGCATTTTGTGTAAAAAGATATCCTGTGTGGTTTTTCTTTAGAATAAGGGGGAAAAGATTGTAAAATATACTTCATTATAAGCTGGGATCTTGGGTATAGATTAGTTTTTTGTTTTCAGTATTCTCTTGGAGGAAATTTTTATTTAAGGGTAAATTGAGGTTACATCTAAGCAAAATAATGAAAATATGGAAGGGGATGAAATTCATGCTAGACTTTTGTCTGCTTTTATTGCTAAATTTCACTCATTCATACAGTCACTATAATCCTTGTAATTTTTTATTACCTTTTCCAGAAGCATTACATTTTAAAAGAGATCCTTGCTCCAAACTGATCTAGAGATTTAATACAATTCTGGTGAAAACTGCCAAAAGTGTTTGTGTCAGAACTAACAAGCTGATTCTGAAAGTTATATGGAAATGCAAATGACCTATAAATGCCAAAGCAATTTTTAACAAGAACAAAGTTGAAAGAATTATGTTACTTGATTTCAAGATTTACTATAAAGCTATGTAATCAAGGCAATGTGGTAGTAGAAAAAATTAGAAATATAGGGAATGGGATAGGAAGTCCAGAAATAGAGCCATGTATATAAGGTCATCTATTTTAAACTAAGGTGCCAAAGCTACCCTTGTCTAAATGAGAACAAACAACTGGATGTCTGTATGAAAAACAACGTTGACCTTATCTCACATCATAAACAAAAACTGAATGAATTCTAGATCTAACTGTGAAAGGTAAGCTACAAAACTTATAGAAGAAATATATGAGAAAAATCGTTGTAACTCTGGTTAGGCAAAGATTTTTATATGTGCACATGCGTGTGCGCACACACACCATGAACCATAAAAGAAAACAAAAAGTAAAGCCACAGATTGCTAGAATTCATTATCTAATTAAAGGAATTGTATTCAGAATATACAAAGAGCTTTTGCAACTCAGTAATTTTTAAAAATGAATGGATTTATAGCCATTTCACACAAAACACTATGAATTGCCAATATGACTGGCCAATCAGCGAAATATTCAACATCATTAGACACAGAAGAAACATTAATCAAAACCACAATGAGATACCACTACAAACCACTGAAATAGTTAATTTTAAAAGGCTGATAATACCAAGTGTTGTCAAGGATGTGGACAACTGGAACTCTCAAAGCTGTAGATGGGAATATACAATGCTACAACTATTTTGTAAAAATACCTATACATGTTTCCTTGTGGGAGTAATATTATTACCTGTGTTTAAATAGGCCATTACATTTGAGGTTTTATAGGACCTTGGGCTAACTCTCTATTCAGGTCAAGCAGATGGTCATGTTTGCTATGTGACTCTAAGACTTCGGGAAGACCCTTTCTCAAGTTTCGGCAACTAAATGGCTTTCTCTTTCATTTAATTTCCTGAGCTAGTGTTCTAGAAGTCGCCTCCAACTTTTTCTTTTCCTTCATTTTTTTCCCATCCTTTCCTCACTCAACAACCTTTCTCCTATCCATCCCCATTACCAATATCCCTGTTTTATACCAGCCTTTATATCGTGCACAAACTTTTTTTGTAATTCTTTCCATCTAACTTTCCTTCTTAATAACATGATGTCTGACCCATACAAGATACAATATGCAACATGTGTCAAGATCTAAAGCATAATACTATAAGGAACAGCATCTAACCCAAGACTAGAACAATGACTTGCATCCTCTACCTACGTGCATCCCTCCTGGCCTATATCCTCCTTTTCCCTAGAGGTAAGAACCGTCTTGAATGCTGTACAGTATTATTCCCTTGTTCTTTTATTCTTTATAATTTTATTAGGTACTGTGTTTTAACTAGTCTTTCTGCTGCTAGAGCTAATTATAGCATTTCCCTGCTTCAACTCTTAGCTGTTTATGTGATAAATTCAAACTCCTTTGCATACAAGATTATTCACAATATTGTTCCTCTTACCTATCTAGGCTCAACTTCTGCCACACTTCCTGACCACAGCAAGCATTCTATATACTTTCATATCAGGCTTTCGTTACTCACTGGAATAACCTGTGTGTTGAAAACATACAGCTCCTCAGCTTTACTTGCCCTGTTCTTGGCTTCATCAGAAGTGAATGAGGAAAATCAAGGATTTTTTTTTTAAGATGATGGGAAGATTACCAAGAAAATATATTCTGATGAAATTCTCAAAGCAAGTTCACACTTTAGTTAGCAATATGAGTGTTTTGCTTTCATCAGAGCTTTTGATCCCAAATCATAAAAATCTATCCTAGATATTGACACTAAATATGGGACAACCTTCTGTACTCCTATTTCCATGTCTTAGAGTCATATGGATTAGGAAGTGTTGAGATAGACACATTTAACAGATTTGCCAGTTTCATTTTGTGGAAGTATCTTGAAACAGATCTTGAAGTTCAATGGAGAAGTTTGAAAATATTAGCTTTCAATTACGCTCTTCTTTTTTTTTTTCTCTTTTTTAAAATTTATTTATTTATTTTTTGGGCTGCATTGGGTCTTTCTTGCTGCACACAGGCTTTGCCTAGTTGCAGCGAGGGGGGTTTACTCTTCTTTGCGGTGCACGGGCTTCTCATTGCAGTGGCTTCTCTTGTTGCGGAGCACGAGCTCTAGGCACAAGGGATTCAGTAGTTGTGGCTTGCAGGCTCTAAAGCACAGGCTCAGTAATTGTGGCGCACAGGCTTAGTTGTTCCGTGGCCTGTGGGATCTTCCTGGAGCAGGGCTCGAACCCGTGTCCCCTGCATTGGCAGGCAGATTCTGAACCACTTCACCACCAGGGAAGTCCCTTAATTATACTCTTCTTAATTGATAATAAACTTTGGGCTTAAATTCAAGCCTAGTTATAGGTTATTTTAAGTTAGAAAAATATACAGTAATTTGGCGGGTGTCAAGAAATCCTGAGTTACAAATGGACAAAAAAGCATGGGTAGGTTCTTCACTGCAAAAATTCCTAATTGGCACATATGCAAATCAAGCATTAGACTTACACAGAAACTAATTTACCTTTCATTACCTTTTAAAAGTTTTAGTTCCTCAGTCAGGAACTCACATTTTTCCTTTCTGTAGTCATTTTTATTTCTAGAAGTCAAGTGAACGACAGTCACAGCAATCTTGAGGGTTTTTTAATCATTGTTTTCATATGCTCAACCCAAACAGGGAGTATCCAATGTGTTAGTAACCCTCTGTATGTGTGACTCCTTCTAATCATATAGCGACTATTCCTATACTATTTCAGGTGTATACTTAGAGCAATGAGCTCATATAGCAAAATACATTTCAGGGAAACTCCTGGCATAAAATACAATCATTTGAATGCAAAAAGGCTGAGCTTAAGTTTTATGAATTTATTTTGATTCATCTTAATCTAACCTTTACTGAACTTTTACTAACACTTGATACTTAGCTAGAATCTATAAAAACTATAAAAAATGAGATTCTTCAGTTTGTTAGTTTTTAAGGAAGGTACAATCTGATTAAGAGAACCGAAGATAGACATGTGACAAGGAAAGGATGTGGATACAGTTAAGAATTTAAGATAATGCCGAACAAGTGATATACCTGAAAGAATGTGAACAAAGAAATGATCAGTGCAGAGGGAGCCAGGAAAACAGTCTTTAGTTACAGCTTAGAGAGGTATGCATGGAGATCAGGAGCACTTCCTTAACTCATTCCTGGGACTTAGGCTATGCTTAAGAATAAAATAGAAAACCTAAATAAGAGGTCTTCGTAAGGTTGGTGCCTTAGTTAGTTTGAATTGCTTGAACAAGTTACCATAGACAGGCAGTTTAAACAACAAACATTTATTTCTCAGAGTTCTAAAGGCTGGAAAGTCTGAGATAGAGCCACTGGCAGATTCGGTGTCTGCTGAAGACTCATTTTCTGGTTCATAGAAGAATGTGTCCTTACGTAGCAGAAAACTGAGAGAGCTCTCTGAGGTTTCTTTTGTAACGGCATTAATCCCATTCAGGAGGGCTCTACTCTTATGGCCTAATCACCTCCCGAAGGCCACACCTTCTAATACCGTCACATTGGGGGTTATGATTTCAACATGTGAATCTAGGGGGATGCAAATATTGTCTGTAACAGTTGGTGACACAGTAGCCTGGTATGGGCCCTAAGGTTTTAACGCAGGTAATGAAATAATTATGGGCTCCATCAACCAGAGAGGGTGACACAAAGGGTGAGTCTTTAAAAACCTGCTGAGGAAAACTGCAACACTAGCAACTGCTTAGTGTTCATGACATAGGAAGGGAGTTGCTCACTAGGGGAATCCTTTGGAAGTCCTGTCTAATTAACAGATAGAACTTTCCAGATACTAGCTGATAAACTGTGTGCTGTGTGTATACATATGTGTTTAATTTAATAACTTGGTTATGAATTGCAACTTAGTTCCATCAAAAGGTGCTATCAAAAGTATGTCATGGTTTTAAAAATAAAAGCTGCATTGATGGGCTCTCCCTGCATAGGACCCACTCTTTACTTTCTTCTCAGCCTTCAATAGGACCCACTCTGGTAGTTTGGATGAGATAAGGTGACTGTATATATTGAAAACCATTTTTGGTCATGGATTTTGTCATACGGAGCCAGAACTGTTTGAAAATGAGGTGACAGTGTTGCTCTAACAGGCTCCTGAATTGTTCTCTGACTACGATTATTGCTCCTCCTGGGCAGGAAACCATGACAGGTGGCTCAACTGATTTACCAGAAGCAGTAATTGTTTAATGTGAAGGTTGTCAAGTTTCATTTTCCTGGTGCTGCTGTGCTTGCAGAAATTTGGCTAGTGAGTTAGAGAAGAAGCCAGCTGGGAGAAGAAATCAATGCTGCTTGAGTGCCACCGCCCATCCTCCAAGACACCTTTTAAAATGTTCTGCCCCTTGGCTTTCGGTTATTCTCTTTAACTCCCTTCCTCAGCTGTCGGGTATCTTACAGTCTTCAAAGTCCTGCTTGAATGTCTTCAAAATGCACATACTTACCTTAACACTTCCTGACACCTACTAGATAATTCCACTTGACTGTCCCACTAGAATCTCAATATCAATATAGCTAAAATTAAACCAATTAGCATTCCTGAGAAATCAGCACCTTTCCCTGACTTTCATATCCCTGTTAATTGCTGAACCATATATACAACCACTCAGACATGAGCCTTCAAAATAACTTTTGACAGGAGAAAGGGAACTATTTTGGTGAGAGAGTCAGGAAAACACCCAAAATGAAATTTGAACAACACAAAACGTAGGAGCCTTCTACATTTTACTCTGCCTAACAAATAGATTTAAATATGCTGCTTAGCAACTAAGCCCTTGTGCCACAACTACTGAGCCCATGTGCCACAGCTACTGAAGCCTGCATGCCTAGAGCCCATGCTCTGCAACAAGATGAAGCCACCACAATGAGAAGCCTGTGCACCACAATGAAGAGTAGCCCCCACTTGCCGCAACTAGAGAAAGCCCGCGCACAGCAACAAAGACCCAATGCAGCCAATAAGCAAATAAATAAATAAATTTATAAAAATAAACAAACAAATAAATATGTTGCTTATACCAGGCTATGCCTCAAATTTAATTATGAAGTGCAAGGTAATTCTCAAAAATCTTTAATTTCTAAAATATCTGAGTTATTTTCAGTGCTAGTAAATCAGAAGGTTAGAATAAAGAAACACGAGCATTAAAGAGTAAGAATTTACCAATTTTACAATACGGTTGATGGAAGAGGGTGCCCTGAGAGTAAATACTTGTTTTAAATATCTTGGCAGACATCCCCTGACAGTAGAGAGGGATGCATTAATCTATCATGACATTGTTATGCTAACCATTTGGACCATCAAAACTTCTCCTCCAATTAGTCATCTGATAATTATTTCCACATAAACGTAACATAACAGGTAGGCATTAAAACAAATGGAGATAGTGCCATCCATTGCAGGGTACCATGAAGATTTAATCAGGGATCCTGGTTGAGTTGAAGCTAAGAGCTGGATACACCTGGTGTGTAGCATAAACAATGCATATGCACCCTGACCACAATCAGCATCTTCACCACATGTTGGCCAACTCCACTGTTTCTGCGGGTGCTTGGAGACCAGTCTGATACTGTCAGGAGGCAAGCAGTGCCACATGTCTTTATGTCTCACGTTAAACTGGTACCAGCTTGAGAATGCACCCAGCAGTTTGAGAAGTGGTCAAGTAATCTTAAAGTTCCTGCCTCTGGATTATTTAAGTACAATGGGACTAAGTCAGTGCAAAAAAATAGTCTGGTATCTTACCAAGAAGGTAGGTGCCCTGCATCTCTCAGACTGCAGCTGCCATCACTGCCATTGCAGTTTGCTGCCTCATGGGGCAGGGACTGGATGCTAGTTTTCCACTATTTGCCTGGAGCTGTGCTTCTGAGGCCAAGAAAAGCCCTGCCCAGGCAAGCCTGGTCCTTCAAGAGACTATTGCTCAGTATCTCTACTCTCTCTGGGCCAAGCTTACTCACATGCACCCCATGCCCCAGCTTCCAAAACTGCAATTCAAGGTACCTTGTTCCTTCAGTCCCATACATAACCTTTCTCATCTCAGTCCCCCCACTCACCCAGCGTAGGGTTTGACCTTTGCCCTGATGGAACCTGAAACCATCAACTCTTTTCCCAAGTTTCCATCCCAGGGGCAAACCACTTTGCTTTTTGTCCACCTCTTCCTCTTTCTATGGTAACAATCTGAACTACCTATCAGAACCTCAAGGTCCCAGCCTTGAGGAACTCAAAAGAGCCTGTATATCTTCTTTAGGGACAAAAAGGACCCAGGTCTTAGACATACACATTTCTGTTTACCTTCCCATATTGAATAATTTCCATTCTTCCTAATGTGCAACCCCATCTCAAGAACAGATTGGAGGTCATCTCCCTGAAGCAGAGAAAAAACAAAACAAGACAAGCAAACAAAGGAAAAACACAAAGTTAATTTCTAAATGGGTCACCCTGCTACAGAGATATAAGAACATCTAATGTTAATTTCTAAATGGGTCACACGGCTACTGAGTTAAAAGGTATGTGACAAATCTAGGGCAGGAAGCAGAAGCTAAACTGCAGGGATAAAAGGAAGGTATTTGGAAATGACCCACCATGAGTTAAAAAGTCAGCTGAAGATCTGGACTTAACAGAAGAGTCAGTGGACATTGGTAACCTTGGGGTATAGTTTTTTGCTAATTTGGGCAAACTTGTTGGCTTTTCACCCTGGGGAAGAAAATGTGCTGTGGAGTGTGTGTGTGTGTGTGTGTGTGTGTGTGTATTTTGAACAAAGCAAAGAGAATTTTAAAAAGCTCTTACCATCAGGCCTAAGCAACTCTGATACAGGAATAAAACAAAGGGAAAGTGACAGCATTTTTCTACAGCAGGACTGAAGATAAGGTGTGGGGCCCAGAGCAACTGTGAAGGTTCAGCAGTAGACAGCTAGTGGTAGCAGGGGCATGAGGTAGCATGTAGCAGAGGCAAACCAAGGGTAGCACTCCGGTGTGGTGGACCATTGTCTAAGGGGGCTCTGAATGATGGAGGAGCAAACTCAGCAGCCACCGGGGGCTAAGGCAATCCTGCAGGCAAACTGCAAGTGGTAGCCTGAGCTACCTCCACAGGTAGCTCAATTCACCGCCACAGAAGCAATCCAAGTCTTTCCAAAGCCACACAACTGAAAACTAAGATGAAGGCTCCTGCTAAATAAGTCAAGAAATAGGTTAGGGACTCCTAGAGAGAGGTTATAAAAGGGGAGAAAGTCAGTATTTGAGGTCTTGGTGTCATGCAGGTGGGGGTTAAGACAGCTGTCTTCAGATCAAATAATAAAATGATTTATTTGTACCCACAAATAGGTGAAGACTGGTGAGATAATTTTTACATATTTAAATATCTCTAACAAGATAGAATTTAAGCAAATTTTCATTAGTTTACCTCCCCTGTCACATCTTTTCCTTGCAAGTTGTTGTGTGTGTGTGTGAGTGAGAGAGAGGGGGAGAGAGATTGGTTATCAGTTGTTCTGAGCTGAATTACTTCAGGCTAAACTGGTAAAATTACTAGTGTTCAGGACTTCCAAGCCTGAGAATCCAAACCTGGAGCTACCGTAAAGCAAAGGGCATTCACATAGTGGGCATGAGCTATCCAGTGACTCTTCTTTCACAATTTACCTTTAATTCATTTTCTCCATGTCCTACCGTCAAAATCATAATCCACATCCTGATTAACTCCCATTTCTCTATCCAATGAATCTCATACACTGCTTCCATTATGCCTTTTCATCTACCTGGGATGCCACTAAATCCTACCCATATTTCAAGGACCAGCTCAACTACTACTTCCTTCGTGAAGATTTTCCACATCACCTAGCCAGAAAATTAACTACCCCTTCCAGGAAGTTTTAAGGCTGTTTATTTATGTTACACAAATGGGGCTTCTTTACCTCCTTGTTTGCCAGTGAGTGTGTGTGTGTGTGTGTGTGTGTGTGTGTGTGTGTGTGTGTGTATCCTCTTACATAGGAATTACTTGCAAAGTTCTAAGGACAAGGCCCCTCTTTACACCTTGGCACAGGGTTCCTTGCTCATGTTAAACCTTCCCTCCCAGCCTGTTTGCCACCATCTCAGGCGGCCAGTTGCAATTTTATTACTTTTTTTTTCTCTCAGGGCAATTCTTAATACCTATGTTGGCGATATGTCACATTCACAGAAATATGGGAGGCTTGAAACGCAACAAGATTAGAAAAGACTATTTGATTTGCACCAAAGCATGGGTTCGCTCACTCAGGAATGTATTTGACCCTTCAAATCCCCTAAGTTTTAATAACTTTTTTTCAATTCTTTTCAAATGCCCCCTTGTTATCCGTAAGCAGAAAAGCCTGGAGAAAACATAAAATAATGATACATAAGTTTCCCCAATGGTTTCCACAATATTCTCTTTTTCACCTAGACTTTCCATTACTTGAATAATATTTGATGAACACCATGTTGATGTCTTATGAGTAGATAATTAAACATCAACCATATAGATAAACTCAAAACTAAATGAGTCATGCTTTTAAGTCAATGTTGCAAATTATACTATGGCTAAAAAAGTCCTTTAAGTACTAATTAGTTAAGTTAACCATTGCTTAAAGGTATAAGCTTAAGGAGGGCCAAACTTCACAATATTTCAATAGGCAGGTGCAACTGTGCCACTAATCACTGCACGTATTTGCACAAGTAAGGCCTCTACAGTATTGCCAATTTCAATTCTACAATTCAAGCAGACAAAAAAAAAGTAAAATTGATCTCACAAAAAGACAATATATCTCATAGGCATGAGCTCAGAAATAAAATAATTTTTATTCAAGTTTCACTCATTCAAGTTATTAGCTATTTGATCCTGAGACACCAAAAAAAAAAAAAAATCTAAGGTGGCCTCATTCCAATTTCTAGTAAGCCCCACTTACTCGGTATGTGACATTGGTCATACTATATTGTGGTCTGATTTCCTCATCTAGAAAATGGAAATTAAAACTACTATCTACCTCATAGAATTATTATGAGAATTAAATAAAATAATCCACATAAAGCTAAAAATGTCTAGGCCAGATTTGGTACTCAATGAATGTTTATTATTATTATGTGGTAACTCATACATTTATGCCAGTACTGTGTCTATAATTACAAAATAAAACTGACGGAAAGGAAAACATCAACTATGCATTTTATTCCAGAGACTAAACTGTGAAGAACAAAAGGATAAACATGCATGGATCTAAAAGGCTGCAATGATTTTCTAGTAGGCAAACGTTTCAAATTTCATATTTACTTATTTTGGTTTAGAACACATGAATCTACTGTAAATACTAATAGTCTGTGATCGTGAATAAGATCAGCATATAAAAATGCCCCTTGATTTTGAGTCCTAAGAAAACAACATTTGAAATTTGCACAGGGACTAAAGTCTTAGCACAGTCTCAGTTGTACATCTGTAACAAATCAAGCTAATGCAAGACAGCACATTTTCACAGCAACTCAAAATCCTATGCTCTTGCATTCAGTCCTCTCTGCTACAAACAGTAACCCAAGTTCAGCCATTATATCCTCATTTTTTGGAAACTTACAAATGTATGGATGATTTACTGATTTTTTTTTTTCATTTTCTATCTGAATATGTTGGTGTCATTTAGGGCAGACACAAAAGTAAAGCTCCTAAATGACTTACTTATGGAGATAAGAAGCATTTAAATAAACAATTTATATTCCTGATAGTCACATGGATACCTTTTTAAAAGAGAGTAAGTGAAGACATTAAAGAACAAAATTTTCATCTCCTCTTATTATTAATTGAAATGCTTTTCATTAATGGTGATAGGATAAACGCATTTACTAGTTAGACTGCTAAGTGTCCATTAACAAGTGCTGATAAGTTGCAAGAAATTGCCCTTCCTAGTGCAGTGTAACCTGAATGCTTTCTGCACTTCCATCAGCTCAGATAAGGTGCACCAAATTATCTTTCCAACTGCAGTTGTGTCACCTGAATGCAATTAACACCTTATTAAGTGTTAAGGCATTTCTACAGGTAATAAATTAGTCATGGCTCAGTACCTTGAAATACTTCTTTAGTACAGTACTTGATACACTCACTGTAGGCTATGGAAAATGCTAAAAAATGATTAAATAATTTCTTTATAGCAATACAATTAGAGGAATAATTTTATATTTGTCTTAGTGATGCTGACTACATAAGCAGTCAGAGGGTGTAAATCAAAGATGTCTCTTTTTATGACCACAGAGTTTCTTCTGGATTCAGGCAAAGTTTAGTGCCAGAAAGCTGATAGTGTATTTCTGGAATTTTTATTCAATTTAAGTCACTAAACCATTTCTTTATAAATTTTGTTCCCACTTTCTTTCCTACACTGAAAATCTTAAGATATAAAAAATTAACTATAATCATGCTAATTAAAAAACTGCAAGATGAATGTGGAGCAGCTCTTAATATTTAATATACATGAGTCATTTTAAAATTTTATAGCCACTTTGTATAAATGAAAACTTTGCTCATTTGAAAAAAATCCCCCTTCCATTTTTGCTCTAACAACTTGTTTCATGAAGAAGAATGAATGGATGAAATATCCTCCTTAAAAAGTCAAAATATAAATATTGATAATTAAATAGACTTTACCCACACACACATAAATTGTTAAATAATCTCTTTTTTAATTTCTTCTGAGATTCAAGTTTTCTACCTGTTTTCTTTCCCTTCCCCTGAAGAATCGTCATCAATGATTGAAGGCGGGCACAGAATTTATACTTTGTAACATCAGTTCTTCCAAGGGAACCAGAGAACCTTCCCTGGGTTCAGATGATAGAAGTTATAAGATACTTGATTTCTTCACTAAATACGAGCTGTAGTTCTACTGCTCTAGAAGTGAGTTTGCAGTGCATATGCACACATGAGTAAAAACTTCATGTTATTTGCAAGTAAGCTGTCTTTGGACTTTGTCTGCATATATTGTGAAAATGTAAACGATATGATTTTTTTTTTCCTCTCCTTGTCAGGAAACTAGGCACTAGTATTAAGTGCCACATAAATAGCTAATTGGGTGGAATGATCAGAAGATTACATAAACCACTTCTCAGGTACGAACCTTTGAGAAAAGCAACAGAGGAATGTGGGTCAAATGCTTTTTCACCCTTTTCTGTGCATATAAAATTAATATTGATATTTCTTAATGAGTTCCAAATCAGCAATTTTCAACTTTCCCATTAAACTACAAATCAGGCCATCATCGTAAAGTCTATTAGAAGGTTAAGATCACTGTAGTCCACTTCCTCATAATAGAGTTAAGAAATTAAAATCTAAAGAGGTTAAATGACTTGCTCAAAGTCAAAGAGTGAGAACCCGGATCTTATGATGCCTCATCTGGAGCACAGGGAGATTGGGGTAGTGGTGGTACATGTACCTTCCAAAGAAACTTTGGGTACTTGCTTCTCAGAGTGGAACCTGATAGATTAAAGTATATTTTTATCTTCACACAGCACGTCCTAAATGTAAGACTGATTTTGCTTTGATCCACATTAGAGCAGCCAGAACAGTATAAATACTTTCCCTATATTGTGACATTTTTATCCTATATGAGCTTTCAGAATATTTCTCCATTTTCATTTTTTTTTTTTTTAGATACGTCAGGAGTGAGCCAATAGATTTCTCATGAAGTTTCAGCATTATTAAAAGTGTTTTTACAATTTGCACTTTTAGGTCAGTTTTGCCTTATATGACTTATCAAATCCTAAAATTAAACTACAAATGCTGTGTATGACTCTTTTTTATAAAAATATAAAGCCTTCCATAAAATAACATAAAGAATAGTTGAAGACAGCTATGAAAAAAAGATGTCATTTAAGTAACAGTCATAAAATACTATGAAAAAACTTTTTAAAAAAGATTCTGTAACTTTTAAAGTTATGGGGCCTTTACATTATAATTTTCCACAATGCTCAAATAATGAGGTTTAAGCAGTATTGTTAAAAAATAGCCTTTTAGTTGCAGTTAGTTCAAAATTGAGTTAAGGAATGCTATACTTCAGAATTAGTGTTTAATTATTCCTTTGGGTCAATGGTATTTTTCCCATAGAGCAGCCACTGGTGACTACAAGGATGATTAGTTATATACTAAACTACTAAACAGATGCATTTATCTATTTCTACTCTCAGCACTGTCCTTTAACCACAACTCTGAAATCTGATAAACAACAAAGATTAAAATTGTTCTAGTGACTATCCAAGATATGATGCCCATATTACTGCCAACACATTATTAATCAATTTATGAATGAAAATCTACACTGACTATGGTTGAGGGCTATTTTTCTGTACAATGACTATTAGCCAAATTGTTGATGTAATTGCACTTCAAGAAATATATATTATGGAAATCAAGATATAGTCAAAGAGGTATGAAAAAATATCAAAATATTTATCGTAGCATTACCTAAGATGAGCAGCAGATGAAAAAAAAATCCTTAGAAGTTAGAGGTTTACAAGTCAGTCATGACACACAGTTTTGCTTTATTTTGCTTATTTTTCAAGCTATCCTTAATGAATATCTATTACTTTTATCATTCTAAATAATGGCTTTAGGATATTTTTTAAATGTCATTTTGACAAAACAAAAATTTAAGGGTTCAAGAGAACCACAATATTACATTTGCCATTGCCGGAAGCTAAGTTGTGAATGTATGCTGAGACAGATTGTATTATCCAAAGAGGGCCACTGCACTATATCTCATGTCACATGCTCTGTTACAAGATGACACCTAGTAGTGAGGTCTTAGTCCCCTCCCCTTGAAACTTGGCTGACATTTGTGAGCACCTCTATCAACAGAGTATAATGAGACAAGAGTATATTGAAATCTTTATGATTTCCAAGACTAGGTCATGAATATGCCATGCATGTCCACCATGGCTTTGTGTTTATTTTAAGAATGTTCTCTCTTCGAAGTCTGCCACCACACTATGAGGAAATCCAATCTAACCCATGTGGAGATACCACACGTTGATGCCTCATTTAGATGTTCCAGCCAACACCTCCAGCTAAGGTCCCCCAAAATAGTCAATATCAACAACCAGACATGTGAATAAACAAGCCTAGAGATGAATCCATCTCCCAGCTATCAAATCATCTTTCTTTGAATTTTCCCAGTTGAGGTCCCAATCGGTGCCCTTTCTGAAGTCTTGAAACATATAATCTGTGATCAATAAAATGGTTATTGTTTTGCACCACTAAGAACAGGGCAGTTTGGGGACTTCCGGTTGCAGTGGTTACGAGTCCACCTGCCAATGCAGGGACATGGGTTCGATCCCTGGTCCAGGAAGATCCCACATGCCACAGTGCAGCAAAGTCAGTAAGCCACAACTACTGAGCCTGTGCTCTAGAGCCTGCATGCCACAACTACTGAGCCTGCGTGCCACAACTATTGAAGCCCATGCACGCTAGAGCCCGTGCTCCACAACAAGAGAAGCCACCACAAAGAGATGCCCATGCACCGTAATGAAGAGTAGCCCTCGCTCTCTGCAAGTAGAGAAAACCTGCGTGCAGCAATGAAGACCCAACACAGTCAAAAAAAAAAAGAACAGGGTGATTTATTTTATTTTACATCAATAAATATTAGGAACACATGTCTCTTCCAAAAAGAAATAGTCACTTTCCACTGAAAGAGAAGAAATGAGAAATTAATAAGGCATTCAACTCTCTAAACACCCAAGACAGCAAATAAAAAGCTTGCAAACATCACTATGAGTTAATAAAAATAAAATTGATATGCTTATAAAAACAAACCTTCTTGCTTTAAATGCTTAGAATTAAAATGGAATTTTCAGAAAATACTTGAGTACTTTGTGAACTCTTTGTAAAAGAAAAGTCATCAAACTTCACTCTAAATGTTGAAGATCTTGATTTCAACCTCAATTGACCATAACAAAGACAGACTATCAAAACAGGAGAAAAGAGAAATGCTACATTTTCACTTTGATTGAGAATGTATTCAGTAGTACAAAAGAAAATACTACAATGAAATAAAGGAGTTCTTGAGCATGAAATCTACTTTAAAACAACTTTTAAATGTAATCTTAAACTACATTTCCTAAAATACCAGAGTCACAAGATAATACAATGCAAAATTTTTAGTACTACCATAATGAGGAATTACTATTATTTAATAATTTAGCATCCATCAGATTAATGTGGAACAAGGGGTATTATTTGCTCTGAATGTGTCATCTGACACTAAATATACAGTAATACAATCTGAGTATAATTTACTTGTTCCTTTGGGTTAGTGATTGTTGTCCCATCTGGACACATAAATGTCAGAAGCAGCAGAAGAGACTAATTAAATAGTTCTTTGTTATAATAGACTTGTGAGCTAAGAGGTCATTAAATCATTCATTCATACAGTAAGATACATATTTAATAAAGAGCAAGTACAGGGTATTAAGAAACATCTAACAAAGTCTTGGGTTGGGAACGGGAGGGAAAGCTCCAGGTTGGTTTCTTAAAAGAGGTAATGTCTAAGTAGATACCTGAACAGCAAATAAGACTGCACTGAATAAAGAGATAAGTGGTAAAATGTCCCAAGTAAAATTAGAGGCTGTATAATAAAAGCTCAAAGGAGAAGAAAAAAATACAGTGAACTGAGGAAACTCTAATAAATTCAGTTTATCTGGAGCTTAAACTACGAGGAGAGGAGTGGCAGCAGATGAGACTGAATAGGGACGCAGGGCCAGAATATGAAACACCTTACACATCATTCTGTATTTGGCTTTATGCTATGACTTTGAAGTGTTTTAGGTACAGCAGTGTCACAATCAAACTATTTTCTATTAAGATCTCTCAGGGTGGAAGCAAAAAGATCGATTAGAAAGTAGTTTGCATTGATCCAGGGAAAACACAATAGTAGCTTCAAATAAAACAGGGACAATGGCAATGCAGAAAAATGGATGGATAAATTCCAGAGATGTTGAGGCAGAAATATCAATGAGATGTATTGTTGACTTATTGACTGTGGGACTGAGCAAGAGATTAGGAATTGAGAATGTACCGGAGTATCTGGCTTGAACAACTGAGAAGATGGTGGTGACAACCTCTGAAACAAGAAACACAAACGGAATACTTGCTTTCGGTGGGGTTATGAAGAGGGATCTATTTTTTAAAATTAATTAATTAATTAATTAATTGGCTGTGTTGGGTCTTCACTGCTGTGTGCAGGCTTTCTCTAGTTGCAGCGAGTGGGGGCTACTCTTCGTTGCGGTGTGTGGGCTTTTCATTGCAGCGGCTTCTCTTGTTGCAGAGCACGGGCTCTAGGTGCGAGGGCTTCAGTAGTTGTGGCATGTGGACTGAAGAGTTGTGGCTCATAGGCTCTAGAATGCAGGCTCAGTAGTTGTGGCACAAGGGTTTAGTTGCTCCGAGGCATGTGGGATCTTCCTGGACCAGGGATCGAACCCCTGTTCCCTGCATTGGCAGGCAGATTCTTAATCACTGCGCCACCAGGAAGTCCCAAAGGCATCAATTTTTAGATATTGCTGACTTTGAGATGGCTATGGAACATCCAGGTAAACGTATTAAGGAAACTCTTGGATCTGGAGCTCAGAGGAATGATTC
The DNA here is from genome assembly GCF_030028045.1 of Hippopotamus amphibius kiboko. Classification (NCBI taxonomy): domain Eukaryota; kingdom Metazoa; phylum Chordata; class Mammalia; order Artiodactyla; family Hippopotamidae; genus Hippopotamus; species Hippopotamus amphibius. The sequence continues at coordinate 93,508,073 of NC_080193.1, read as the reverse complement.
ATTCTAGAGCTAGTGAGTTGGAGACCAATGGTTTACAGGTAGTACTTGAAACATGAGCGAGTGCAGTCATCTTGGGAGAATGTATCAGGTGAGAGGTGCAGAGGATTAAGTATGTGGAAAGCAAAGTTATTTATGGATGAGGTAGAAAAAGAACAGTCAGAAGATAGATAAAAGGAACAATCATAAAGGTAAGGGAATGTCTGAAAGAGAGTAGGGTCATGGAAGTAAAGAAAACAGAACTGTTTATTAAAGAAGGATTTGTCCATAGTTCAAATGCTATAATCAGCAAAATAAACTCTGCAAAAGGTTCACTGAATTTAGTCTTTCTTTTTGCTAGTCCCAAACATTCGATATGGTTTGCTCCATGTATGTCTTTACATTTCTACTAATTTCAGAAGGAAAACCTGTTTAACTATAACAATCATACATGCAGGGATATTTGAGATAAATGGAGATTTTTTATTATGATGATGCCATTCAAAACACATTTCATTGGAAAAAATAATATAACAAACTTTTTCCTAAAATTCCTTCTGTGGTTATTGTCATAATAAATTTAATCTAATAATTATTAGTTTGCTACAAGTGTCTACTTTGAAAATAGGTAAACCTAGGCACAAAGACATTTGGTGATCTCCTAAGGTTTTCTTAAGTATAGGAAATGGTCTCTGGACAGGGACTCCTATATTCTGATGCAGAGTCCAATGTACAAGACTCTAAAATACATCAGGCAAAGCAAATAATCTTGTTAATTTCCTGTAGAACATTTTTATAATATCCCATTATTTAGCTTTTATCATTTTTAAGTAGACATAAACAACTTTAGAGTTTCATATAATTAAAAGTTTTACACTTTGTGTGTGATTCTTTAAAACCTTCATCAGTTTGTCAATTAACAAAGAAAAAATCTTGTTTATTCCAGTTATGCCTGGAAGCTGAAGTTCCTAATAATAAGGCTTCTTACATAAATAAAACTAAATACCTTAAAGAACTGACTTTCCCTAACTTCCAGAATTATAAGCCAGTTATTGCTCTTCCTGAGTACATTCAATACTTTCTAAATGCAAAACAGAGAGGGGATTTGTTAATCCCTTCTGCACTATAATACCTTTGTGTTTAACCGCCCTGATCTATATACTGTTTCAGCAAGTGGAAAGCAATAGCAGACATTCAAACCAAACTGACTCTCACAACTGCTGCAGATACCTGCTATATATTTACCAAGGTTCACTCACCACATCCAGCGGAAGATAAATCCAGGACATGGTCAACAAAATGCACTCATATGCCACACTTAGGCCTAAGGAACTAGAAGAGATAGGTGAAGAAAGGGAAGACAGTTTTCACTGCTTAAAGGTCCAACATATTTTATTCAAATGAAATATATAAATCAAATAAACATGTCCAAATATTATTTTATGAGATGAGTAGGCCATACTGAAGGATAACTTAAAATCAACAGGCAACACCACAACAAAAATGTCAAGATACAGTGATTTTAGGAATTATTATTTGTTCATTATCTCTATTAATATTTGCTGAGCTTCTAACCTTACTGGTAAGCGCTAAGGATAAATATGTAAAATTGAGTCATGATCTCATCCTTGAGGGTTTTACAGGAATTCCAAGTGGGAGAACTGAAAAACAAAAGGAGAAAATTAGAGGGGACTTTAGCATAACATAGCATGTCAGGAGACATTACTGGCCTACCCAACAGTCATGACCTTTCCAACCTTTTCTTCCCTTCTTTCCCCAGATATCCACCCTCCCGTGTCCAGCCATAACTTCAAGGGAGGAAGGCTCAGACCCAGTTCCAAAGAGTTAATCATAATTGGTAAAGGCAGTCATCCTATACTGACTCCCCTGGCCAAAGACTGGCGTCAACATGGCCACGTGATACAAGTTTATCCAATGATACAGGAGAATTCTGCTGGGGTCTTCTGGGAAATGTTTCCTCAGTAAAAATGAGAATTAGATAGGAAGAAGCCCCTCTTATTCCACTGGATACTGTCTCATCATGAGAGGATACCTAGTTCTATTGCTGCCATTTTGTGGCCACGAAGGCTGCTAGCCTAAGGACTAGAAAACATATTGAAAACAGTAGAGGAAGGAAAACAAACACACACATACATATACACACACCAGATCCTGATGATGTCTCCAAACCACTAAGTTGTTGTTACAGCAGATAATAAATTGTCAGTGTTGCTTAAACCATATGAATCAGAGTTTTCTGTTTATTGCCGCCAAATGCATCGTAACCCATATAAACACTCTTAATTCACAGACAAGGTAATGGAGACCTTAAGAGTTAAAGAGACCTGCCAGATGTCAGGCAACTAGTTATATCTAGTATTCGAGGCAGCCAATCTCCTTTTAAGACAACGGCCATCACATTTGAGATGGTTATTCTCCACCAATGCTAACCTGACCATGCCGAGTTAAGGAAATGTCCCTGTTTCTGATCTACTAACTTGGTTTGGGAAGCACCATCCCGTTTCCAGACTTACTGATTAACCAGAAATGGGTATGCTCATTGTGTACTAAATCCAATATATAAGTTTCCATAAAATAAGTTCTGATACATACTACATGTAACCAAGTGCAGCCATGTGGTAATTCTTACCATTTCTGCTGGCAGATGTAATGTCTTGAAACTTTAATAATATGAATGTTTAAAAGCAAGTTTTATTTAAGTTACAAAATATCATAAGGCTCATTCTTGATTCCACTAATGTATAACCAGAGTTTAAGAAAACCATATTTTCATTTATTTCTGGTATGATGTTACACACATCAACTGATACTGAAAGGAACATGGTCAATACTCAACAGTAATTTTTAAGTGAATATAATTTTTCAGTAGGTGTAAATCCTAAAACAAAATTTATCACATGGACGGATTTGTATATAGTGTCAATGATGGAAGTGGTGCATCTTAAGGAATTACAGACCATATGGTGAGAAAGGCAAGCATGCGGGAGATGAGGCATCAGTGGCCACGGGACACTGATTATGCACAGGGAAATTGATCAAATAAGTAAATATATTAAGGATACTGGGAATCATGTTTCCATCAGGAGGAAAAGAGAGTTACAAATGTGCAAACGGAGAAAACTAGAATAAACTGCCAGGGTGCTGGGTCAGAATTGGAGTTACTGGTTTGTAATTATGGTTTTCAGTATATACAGACAGACATAAAAACAGCGGGATACGTGAATGTATGCTTGCATATATGTGTATATATTTACATGTGTATGTACATACACACACACAATATGTCGTAAATAGGCATATTCATACAGTATTTCCTAGCTAACCTACTGACAGGGCTTGGAGCAGTGACACCCCAGTTGAACTGAGCACACCCAGCATCCGGATCATAAAGCCAAGGCTCCTTGGAGAAATGGCTGATACCAGTGCTGGGACAAGGGAAGTGCAAGATAAGCTTCGAACATCTTGTTCTGCTAGAATGTAGGAAAATGATCAGAGAATTATGGGGATTTGTCAAAGGGACACAGAAGTCAGCTGGGCTCCCACTGGTCAAACCTTGGAAATTTGTGCACAAAGTAAATGATTGAATAAAATAGGAAACTGAGTCCATACTGAGAGTAAGACATAAAGAAGAAATTTAAAGCCTGATGAGGAACAGAATAGTTACATAGTTATAAAGTGCTGACCCATTAAACACTTTATAAAGAGGAAAAACAGCAACTTTTCAGTGCAAAAAACTGGCAGACGCTACCTTAATCAAGCAATCAATGCGAACACCATCAGCAATGAAACAAATCAAAATTATGCAACAACCGATAGAATGCAATGACAAGAACACAGTATTACTTCTGTGACACACCTACAAAAAATGCGTAATCTGAATCTAATCATGAGCAGACTGTTTTTATTTTTTTAAATAAATTTATTTATTGGCTGCGTTGGATCTTCGTTGCTGCACACGGGCTTTCTCTAGTTGCGGTGAGCGGGGGGCTGCTCTTCCTTGTGGTGCGCAGGTTTCTCAGTGCGGTGGCTGTTCTTGCTGAGGAGCATCAGGCTCCAGGCGCGTGGGCTTCAGTAGTTGTGGCTCGCAGGCTCTAGAGCATAGGCTCAGTAGTTGTGGCACACGGGCTTAGCTGCTCCTCCTCAGCATGTGGGATCTTCTCAGCCCAGGGCTCGAACCCATGTACCCGGCATTGGCGGGCGGATTCTTAACCACTGCGCCACCAGGGAAGTCCGAGGAGACTGTTTTTAAATGTAGGTTTTATTATTATTCAGGTATGGTGAGGCCAACACATCCAGAGATTGCCATTGAAAAGATAGTTTGTTATTCATAATTCCTAAGAAGATGGAACATGCCACGTCATGCAGGGGAAGCACACAGGGAAGCACTAGGGTTAGACAGAGGCAGTAGGAACAAGGCAAAAGCATGGACAGGAACCTTTATCATATCTTTTCAGGACAGGTAAGGCAAGGAATAATAGGCAGGTTTGGGACTGGCTAGTTCAGATAATTTCTGCAAGCTCTGGGGTACAGGGGCTAGCTATCTCTGGGATGATTAGGGAAGAGAAATATTGCTTCCAGTAGTAAGAGCCAGAGAGGTGATTCTCCCTACTAGATAGAGCCTAGTAAGGGCTCTGAATAGGGTGGTTTGCATATGAAATACAGCACCTCAGGAAGAAATGCTTGCTCTCTCTACTGGCCTACCCTGGAGGGCAGTCTCTCCCCACTCAGGGAGGTCCCCAGTGGCAGAGCACCAAAAATATACAAAGGAAGCAAATATAGTTAATAAAGAGGTTTCAGATAAACTCGTATTGAGGGGTATTTAAAAAAATTATGATCTTCTAAAGTGTCATGAAAGTCAAAGGAAGACTTAGAAACTGTTTCAGAATAAAGAAAATGAGAGCCCTGACAACTAAATGCAATGTGTGAAGTGACTCTTTTGCTATAAAGGTCACACTACTGGAATAAATGGGGACATCCGAATGGGATCTGAGGATTATATGGTCAGGTTTTGATTTTAATGATTATATTATGGTTATGTAGGAGAATGCCCTTGTTTTTAGGAGATCACATTGTTGAGGGGAAAGCTCTTGGTATTATACTTGCAACTTTTCTGCAACATTTAAAATGTTTTAGAATTAAATATATATATTATGAAATATATAAATATGGAAAAATATATAAATATGAAAATATAACATGAAAGAGTAATGTTAAATCAGTGTATTTTAAATTCAGAAAATATTCATAGAACTCCTACCTTGAATCTTGAATTTTTCTTACAAGCTACAACTACCTCAGACACATTATCACATTTGTTTCACAGCATGACTGTAGGTACTTTCATTTCCAGTGTGGAATGACAGGAAAATAAGTTAAAGGAGTGTGAACGGGGTAGATCTCAGTCAAGCAAAAATGCTAACCAAGGCTCAGGCAGCCCCAGGTCAATACCTCAGGAGTCAGTAGCCTATTCTAGGATAAAGTATTTCCATTTCATCTAAAAGTAGGCACAAAGAAAGAGACAAAGAATAAGAAGCAGCTTGTAGACTTCAAGAAGGTTTAGAAATACAGATAAGACCCCACCACTTCCCTGTCTCCATGAGATTCTTCCCTTCTTATGTGGACAGATCTAAGCTCTCTTTGGCCACTCCAGCAGCATATTTTCAAGGTTGTTGATCACCCGTTACTACATTCTGGCTATTACCTTCCCATCAGTCTTCCCACTACTTCTCCTCAATTGGAACACAAAAGAATTGTTAAAAGAGTTGCCAGCAGCCTGACTTTTGCTGATCCCTAGGTGTAACAGAAGAAGGCTTGGCTTCTCTCTGGGCTTTGATCTGTAGTACAAGACAGTATTGGCTTGTTTTGCTCTTGGTTTTTATCTGAGCAAGGTTACGAGCCCCTGTACTACTCTTTCCAGGATGTGTTTTTTATATCACTGTCCTTCCCTATACTTTGTACTATGGAGGTCAGCAAAAACCTTAACTCCTTTCAGAGATATCACAGAGTAGGCCATAGCTTCTGAATGTTTCAATGACCTGGGTGCAATTTTCAGAGCAGATGGAATTGATCAGGATAAAGGAATCTCCTGTACATCAATTAATACCATGTATTAGTTGTGGCATCTACTTCCTGCAACATAGCCCAACCTACACCACTCTTGGAGATCAGAACAGAACATTCATTTATTCAGCAACAATTTCCTGAGCATCTACTACAAGCCAGGCCCTATACTACACATTTAGGGCATATCAGTGAACAAAACAGAAATAAATCACTGCTCATTTATCTAGCAGAAAAGAAAATGAATAAGCAATACGCACAATTAACAAGTAAATTATAGCATATGCTGGAAGGTGATAAATGCTATAGCAAAAAGAAACAATGTAGAGCAGGGTAAAGAGGACTGAAATTACTGGGTCTGGGACACAAGAGCCTTTTGTTTGTTTTTTGGTCAGGAAAAAAACTGAGACAGATTTTTAAAATTAAAATAATACATGAGATTGTGATAAGAAGTAGTTAACGTTAACAACAGAAAGGTTTGTCGGCACTGTAGGTGTTTTGTCCTGAGATCTCTATACCCAGGTTCGGAAAGGGGAAACTGGAAGGAACCAAGCCAGGAGAAGAGGTGAAGAGTCACCAGAACTTTACAAAAATAGCTGAGGGTTATGGAGGCTGAGGGGACTGTCGAAGAGGAAGAAACGAGGGAGGGAGACCCTGGAGGAAGAATTCCTTTATGCCACCCAAGATGAAATCAGAATCACCAGATGTGTGCTAAGTGGAGGCAGAAAGCACAAACATCTTTTGCACCTTTCCCTAGATTCCACCAGTCTTCTTCTTCTTTGGTTTTTTGGTTTTTTTTTTTTCTCTCTCTTTTTTTTTTCCTTCTTCTTCTTCTTCTTCTTCTTCTTTTTTCTTTCATTCTTTTTTTTTTTTTTTCTTTCTTTTTTGGCTGCACTACACAGCATGTGAGATCTTAGTTCCCTGACCAGGGATTGAACCCACGCCCCCTGCAGTGGAAGTGTGGAGTCTTAACCATTGGATCTCCAGGGAGGTCCTTCCACCAGTCTTCTTGATTGCCTCTTAGCAAGATTTTCTTGGAAAAGAACCATGTCTTCTTTTCCTACTTTACTTATCAAGGCCACTACTGACCTCCAGGTTACTACAGCTAATGGAAAATTGTCAGTCTTCATCTTGACTTCTCAGTTGAATCTGCCCTCCCATTAAAAACACTTTTAATTACTTAGCTTTTAAGTCTCTGTTGCCCTTCAGACTCTCTGGCCCCATTTGTCAGCCTCCTTTGTTGATTCCTCCATACCTTCTCAACCTCTAAATATTATGTATACTCACACTTGAAGAAACTGTATCCCGTCTCAAGGTTTTAAACACCATCTCAATGACAATGGCAGCCAAATCCACATCTCCATCCCGGAACCTGGGCTGCTATTGAACGTTTCCACTTGAATGTCTAATGGCCATGTCACATTTAACATATGCAAAACTAAACTCTTGATTTTCCCGACGTACCAGTTCTCCTCTGGACTTTCCCATCTTAGTAAACAGCAACTTCTTTCACCGGGTTGCTCAGTATGAAAACCCCTGGGGTCATCCTGATGTTCCTCAAGCATACTAAGAATACCCACTTCTCAGGGACTTGGCATGTGCCGATCCTTCTGCTTAGAATTCCCTTCCCCCTCTGTCTTCATAGCTCACGCTCTCTTTTCCTTCAGGTCTCAAATGTTGCCTCCCCAGAATTATTTTCTGATGACCCTTCTAAAAGTAGGCTCCTCTGCCATTACGGAGCCCCTTGCTTTATTTTTCTTCACAAAACTTTCACTACTTGATGCACGTTTATTTGTTCTTTGCCTATATCTCCTTTTAGGAAAGAAGCTCCATGACAGCAGGGATTTTAAGTTTGTGTTATCTCTACGACCAAGAAGAGTGCCTGTCATATAGTAGTCAATAAAAATTTTTGGAATGAATAAACAAGATATAGATACAAGATGTATGCAGTGTTAGGCTAAGTTTTTAACTGAGATCAAGATGGTCCCTGTATGTTGCTATCTGAAAGCAAAACCACCTGGGACTTGTGGGTGATTGCAACAAAAGCCATAAGTAAAGCTTAACGAATGCCCATAATCCTTGGGAGAGCTTCTGAGTGTAGATCTTTGCTGTCCAATATGGTAGTCTTTAGCTACGTGTGTCTACTTAGATTTAAATTAAAATTAAATAAAATTTAGAATTCAGTTTCTCAGTTGCACTCACAGCATTTCAAGTCTTCAATAACCACAGGTAACTAGTGATTACCATAGTGGAAAGTTCTATTAAATAGCACTGCTGTAGAGCAGCACATGCTTTCACCACACCTAAAGCTTACAATTACTTAGCTCTTTTCTTCCCTCATACTTTGCAAAATATCAAAAGTCTACTGTTTAGGTATTTCACTATTCTATCTGGAGCTATTCCAGCCTCTTAAGGGACCAACTTCCATAACAATGTGTGTGTATATACACAGAAATACACATACACACACACACACGAATGACTTTTTTCTGAGAGGAAAATATTTTGCTCACTTTAGTCTTTTGTCACTATATGTTTTATGCACTTTTACTTCACTCAACCTAAAAAAAATTTTTGAATGTCTCCTATATTAGGAACCCCATGTTTGTCTCTCAAGGGATAAAGAGTGTACAAGTAACAATTAAATGTGCAAGACGGCTTGGAGAAGGAAACAAGTGGAGATGCTGAAGCCTGTTATACTATATCCATGACCTGAACTAAAATGGAGGCTTGGGCAAAGAATCAAAGAATCTTGGCAGAAATTAAGGACAACATAAAGGAAAAGTCAACAAGACTTAAGGACTGATTGGACATGAATGACATGGAGGAATAAAAGTCAACTCTATTTCTTGAGTTCTGTGGGTTCCTAGTATGTGCACTGTGCTGGCATTAGAAGTAGCCAAAGCTTAGGAAATTAAAGTTTTACTGGTAAAACCAGGCAAATTGAGTGTGAAGAAAAGTTTGGTTTTTTGTTTTTGTTGTTTTGTTTTTGTTTTTATTTTTTTATGAAATAAAGTTTTTAGGGGATCTAATAATATTGATTTTGAAACAATAGTGGTAAGACATTCAACTGAAAATATCCAGCCAGTAGCTGGATTGGAGGACAAAAGGTTTGGAAATCATCTCTAAAAATCTGCAAGAGTAAATGAAAATGCCAAAGACAAGAAAGAAAAGATAAAATCTGAATATTTTTTCCTCTTCATGGGCACCAGCACCTTCAAATATTTTCAGTCTATAATTATGTCCTCTTCACCACTACTCCCGCCACCCCCTCTGAGTCAATGTTTGCCAGTTTTCACTAGGTCTCCCTTCCAAGCTTTCATCATAAATCAAACTCTCTATTCATAGCATTATGGTATTGTACTCCAGTGAATTCTCGTAATTTGTCTACTTCTTTGTACAATCTTCTAATTACCCTGATGAACAGAAAAGTATTTTTATACCATGGAGCTGTACATGCAAAGTTTGTATATTCTGGAACACAGCCCAGTTAAACTGTAGTAACATAACCCATTAATGTATAGTTGTTTACATGCATCTCAGGCAATTAAGGGTGTCTTTCAGATTTAACGAGTACCACAAAAGTAACTGAGAGTTTGTAGTATAAACTCTGTGGACTGATAGTTGCTTTTGATGTTGAACCTGAGAAACACAGCATTTAAAAAAAAGAAGAGGGGTAAAGAGCTCTATTTTGCTAGAGATAAATGATGTCCACATATTTTTGTGAGGTTGTGACAGAGCAATTTAAATTATTATATCCCTTTATGTTTCAGGTGTATTTATATGCACATTTTTACATTGAATACAACTTCATTTTAAGAACCCAGCTCAACAGTACCATCAAGTGAACCAAGAATTGAGGGGCTGTGGTCTATTTCAAAAGAAGCAAAACAAAACAATATAAAAACCAACAAAAATTCAGATAATTTAGACGCTATTTAAGAAGACTGTGATTAAGATCACTCATTCATTGTTAAATACATGAGTTATTTTTATAATAAAAGTATAGGGTGGCAAGGCACTGCACAAAAGGGAAGCTTAGCCTTGTCTAGGGTGTCAGCTAAGCTCCCTTGAAAGTAACTGTTCAGCTCAGTCCTGAAGGATAAACTGTAGCAATCCGAAAGAAGAAAGAAAGAAGGAAGCAGGATCTAGGAGCAGGCAACAGATCTTTTTCTCACAACTTCCCATCCTTAAGGAAAAAAATTAATAAAGCCATAACTGTGGCTTTTCAGAAATTTATGTGAGCTGCTTGAAAAGTAAAATGACAAGTTTGGAAATACATGGTTCTCTTAAATAAAATAATATGAAATTTAAAATCTTCAAATGATCTTAATGTGTGAGATATGTGAAGATACACTAACCACTCCAAAAACTGGGGGAAAATATTTTGAAAAGAAATAAAACACCTTTACCTGGCCCTTTGAAATGGTGTTAATCACCTGGAGTTTGTTTTCTTCCCTTGGTCACATTTCTCACTCAAAGACTAAAAATCATTCCTAAGGGACAAAAAAAATGATAAAACTACCATCTTCTAAGGAAAAATGTTTCCAGTGACTCCTGATATTTATAACCCCCAGCTTGAAAAACCATATTATAAAACTCTGGATAGAACTGATACATATGTCTAAATCCTAACAAAAGTAAACAGCAGCCAGAAATTCTACAATTTTTGTGTGATTTCACAGTTGCTTTTATGTGGATCAGGTTACTATGTTATTGGAATCTTTCTGCTGATTCTAGATTATTAAAATGATTAAAAAGCATTTTTGAACTGTTGTCTGTTTTGAATACACTTCTCTATATGGGAATCTAACATGAATAGTTTTAAAATCCAACCTATACTAAAAGATGTGATTCTGGTCTTTTTGTTCCAGGAAGGAGACTGTCATTAGAAAAAAATCTCTTAAATTTTTGCCACATTATTATAACACTTAAAATCATTTTAAGTGTAAGAAGCACAAAACCATAAAATTAAATGAAATATAACTCTAAAATACTAAATCCCATCTACCTTAAAATTTAATGATAAAAGAATAAATATAATCAACCTTAGATAACTAATTTTAATAAAGCATTCATTGGCTATGGATTCAGAGAGAACTGACTTCGAATCCCTGCCCCACCTAGCTACATGGCTTTGAGCAAATTTTCTTATCTCCTTTAACGTTAGTTTCTTAATGTGTAACATGAAGGAAATAATCTCTAATCCGTAAATTTTATTTTAGAATTATACAATAAATTATATGAAGTATCTATACAATTTGAGAAATAAACATTAATGTCTTTTCCCCTCCTTTTTCCTAAAGTGTTACCTTGAATACCATTCATTAATGAAAGTAAAATCCACTACTAATATAGGGAAAACAACATGTTAGTAAGAACCACATTATAAACACACAATCCCTCCATAACTGAATTAATCCTGATTATTGATTTAAAAAATCTTCTTATTTCATAAAGTATTACCCTACATGAATGTTGTCCAAATTAACATTCACTTATTAGGAAATAGTTGGTCAACTGAAAGCATATTTAAGGTTTTTGTGAACATCCAAATTTTGTTTTATTTTTCAATGCAGCATATGAAAAATGATGTTTTCTAAGGCCAAATTTTAAGAAGAAAGAAACAGAGTGATTATATTTTCCTCAAATATTTTCATACAGTTGTAGTTTTAAAATATACTTACATTTACCTACACAGAAGCTCCTATATGTACTTTTGGTTGGATTCTAAAACTTCAAAATGACACTTTGCAAGTAATCGCTATTACCTTCTGTTGGTGGTTGTTGCTGGTGTTAGAATTTCTTGGGGCTACAGCTTTACTTTTGATAAACCAAAAGTTTATCAGTTGAAAATCTGTAGAAGATGAGTTATGAATACTATGAAAGGATATTAAGATAGCATACTCAAAAAGATTTTGAAAAGATTTGTGACTTTGTTGGAGGCCACAAATTTCTGATTTGTTTTTCACAGCAAATTATAAGTCTATTTAGATCCAACTTAGATCTTGTGTATCTATAGAGTGATTGTAATCTAAAAGTGAATCCATAAAATTACTGATATTTACAAACTTTATGATGATTTTTACAAGATAAGAAACTAGAGTTTAAATCAAAAGACTACAAGAAGGATAATGATTTTTATGAAAATGCTCCCTCTAAAAAAGAAGATATAATTGACATATAATATTGTGTTAGTCTCAGGTGTACAACTTAATGATTTGAGATATATATATGTGTGTGTGTGTATATATATACATATATATTTACACAGTGTGAAATGATCACCATAAGTCTAGTTAACATCCATTACCATACATTGTTAAAGTTTTTTTTGTAATAAGAACTTCAAAGATCTATTCTCCTTTTCATCATAAACCAAAAAAAAAAATTATTCAGATAAAAACTAGAGATCATGAAATACTGGCTATAGACCACAAGATCTACTGAATCCAAATGGTTACCATTTATTATATCACTTCCATAACATTATGGAAAGTGTCTGAAATATATCTTACTATTTAGTTTGTACAATAAGGCTACAAGGTGGAATAACTGTCATTTTTTTTTTAATTACTTTAATTTTTATTGGCTGTGTTGGGTCTTCGTTGCTTGTAAGGGCTTCCTCTAGTTGTGGTGAGCTGGGGCTACTCTTCCTTGCAGTGTGCAGGCTTCTCAGTGCAGTGGCTTCTCTTGTTGCCGAGCATGGGCTCTAGGCACACGGGCTTCAGTAGTTGTGGCACAAGGGCTCAATAGTTGTGGCTCGTGGCCTCTAGAGCACAGGCTCAGTACTTGTGGCACACGGGCTTCATTGCTCTTTGGCATGTGGGATCTTCCTGGAGCAGGGCTCAAATCTGTGTCCCCTGCATCGGCAGGCAGATTCTCAACCACTGCACCACCAGGGAAGTCCCTGTCCTTATTTTATACATAAAGAAATTGAAGCTAAAGGAGTTTAACAAATTTGCTCAAGATCACACAGTTATTAACTGAAGAAATCATCTAAATTCAGATTTTTCTAATTCTAAAACCTAAGACCTTCAAGATTAAGAGCAGAGTTATAATTATTCAGTGTTTTGATAAATAAGATCTTAGGTTACAGACACAAAATCAAAACGACCCAAGAATTAAGTATATTCGTTATGTCACAGAATGATTCTATGTTGTAGTAAAATTAGAAGTAGACTTTGAGCCCAGGAACTGGTCCAATCCAAAAATTTTTAGGTAATACAATTATATTTATTAGTAACTGAGTGAATTTCAGCAAGGCAATTCACTTAAGAAAAAAACTTATTAAAGATAATCTAGTCCAGTCTATCCAAGCGCTAAAATTCTATTACACACAAGTGATTTCCTAGATATTTTTGTATAGATTCCAACTTTTTAAATGTTTAAACATTATACAAACAATATATGCTAATGGATGAATATAAATAATAAAGGTCTAAAATTGAAACTAAAATTTCTTCTCTCCAGCTAGCTAGTTCTAGTTACCAATAATACAGTAGTTTCATTTGTATGCATCCAGAAAAGTTCCATTTTCTTATTATATGTTTAGAAAGCTTTTATTAAATTATAAATATATATATAAAATTACACAATCGATAAATAGCTGATATAAGTGAACATAACCATGTAATCATCACTCAGATTGAGAAATGGAATACTACAACCATCCCCAAAAGCCCTTTCCTACCATCTCCCAAGTATTACTCTCTCCTCCCTCCCCAGAGATAACTCTTAACCTGAATCCTAACACCATAGTTAAGCTTGCCTGGATAAATGGGATTGTATGAATTTGTGCTCTTCTGTGTCAGCCTATTTATACTCAACATTATGTTTGTAAAATTTATCCATGGTATTGCATGCAGCAGTGGTTGATTTACTTACTTTATTACTATGAAACTTCTAATAGAAATATAGGAGTATATATAGAATATACTAAATTATAACATATAAACATATTACAATTTATGTATATATACTACTGTTGACGGACATTTGGGTTGTTGCCAGGCTTGGGCTATTATGTATAATGCTGATATAAACATTTTGTTCAAGTCTTTCAATGTACATATGTTGAATTACTTGAATATTTATATAGAGGCATAACTGCTGGGTCATACCATTTATCATGCTCAACTTTAGGAGGTAGTGACAATTTTTCAAAATTTTACAAACTTTGGCTCCCAAACCTGGCTCCCACCAGCTGTGAATGTGAGGGTTCCAGTGTTCTACATCTTTCCTGACAGTATTAATCTGAAAATATTTTATAAATTTTAGCCCATTGTAGTGGGTGTGTAGAGGTATCACACTGTATCTTGTAATTTTAATGTTCCTTTCCCTAATGACTAATTTGTAATATGTTTGTTGGCCCTTAGTATATCCTCTTAGGAAATGTCTGTTCATTTTTTTGCCTATTTAGGATTTTGTCTCTCATTTTGTTATGATTTTGCACAATCTTGTATATATTTGTATTATTACATGTAAGTATTATGTGGCTTTTTTAAAAACAAATTTATTTATTTATTTGGCTGTGTTGGGTGTTTGTTGCTGTGCATGGGCTTTCTCTAGTTGCTGAGAGAGGGGGCTACTCCTAGTTGTGGTGCGCAGGCTTCTCAGTGCAATGGCTTCTCTTGTTGCGGAGCATGGGCTCTAGGCACACAGGCTTCAGGAGTTGTAGCATGCGGGCTCAATAGTTCTAGCTCACAGGCTCTAGAGCGCAGGCTCAGTAGTTGTGGTGCACGGGCTTAGTTGCTCTGTGGCTATGGGATCTTCTTGGATCGGGGATCAAACCTGTGTCTCCTGCATTGGCAGGAGGATTCTTAACCACTGCACCACCAGGGAAGTCCCCATGTGGTTTTTCTTATCATTTTTTTTAATGTCTTTTGATGATCATAAATCTCTCCATAAATTGGCAGAGTGTATAGTCAGACTGTGTTAAAACAATACCATTTATAATTGCATCAGAAACATAAACTACCTAAGAATAAATCTAATTAAAGCTGTATAAGAGCTATTCTCAGACAACTACAAACCAGTATTGAGAGAAATTCTCAAAGATCTAAATAAATGAAAGGATATGCCATAGTCACAGCACAGAAGGCTCAATATTCTTAAGGTGTCAATTCCCCTCAACAGATGCACAGATTCAATGCAATCCACATTTTAAAATGAGTAAGCTTGTGTGTGTGTGTGCGCGCGCGCGGTTTAAATCAACTGATTATAAAATTTTTAAGGAAATAAAAAAGCCAAGGATATCAAAGGTAATCCGAAAGATGTAGAGAGAAGTTAATATTGTCTACCAAGACTTAATATAAAGTCTTTTAAGACAATGTGTTATTGACATAGACAAGTAGAACAGTATGTCCAGAAACAGCTACATGTATAATTCACCCTTGATTTATGACAAAGGTGGCACTACAAAGCAGCTGGGAAAAGAATGTCCTTTCAATAAATGGTGCTGCCTATGTAAATGAGTATATGCTTTTCTGAACTTTCTTTCTACTTAACAATATATGTTAGAAATTTTTCTATATCAACACTTCCAAATCTAACTCAATTTGAGTAGTTGCATAATAGTTCATCGTATAAATATATCTCAACTAATTCACCCATTCCTATCTTGATTGATGTTTAGCTTGTTTGTGATTTTTTTTCAGTGGACACTTTTGTGAATATATGTCTATAGACAATATTCTATAAACAGAATGCTAAAGCAAAGAGTGTGTGAATTCAACGTGGTGGCCCTCCAAAAAGGCCACCATTACATAAGCCCTTACCAAGAGTTTGTGAAAGTACCCAGATTGTAACATAAATGATAGATGTTCCATATTTGTTCCACTTTTACTCTTCATGACTCACAAAGGACTTTGTGAACAAATTTAATCACATTAACCGCTGATAACTTAGAATGAAACTAATGCTGCCTCTGCAGAGATTATAGGAAAGGCTGACAGAGCAAAAGGGGCGAACTACTCTATGAACGCATGCAAAAGTGGTCTGGGTCCATGGATAGTGAAAGCACAGAAAGACTGTTCTCAAACAGAAGAAGGTCACAGGAGTAGCTGCCAGTCTTGGGCTTGGTGGAGAATGCTAACTCAAGAGTCAAGATACTGACTGCAAGGAACGTGTCCTCAATTTCTACACTGATTATATGACACACAGTTGCAAGAGACTGAGTAAACTGTCATGTCACCAAGGAATTCTGCAGTTTTGAATACTGTGGTATATTAAATAAGTGGGTCATCTGCTGGGTGCAGAAATCGTATTAAAGCCTTTCATTGGAATGGTATTTTTGTAACTGGATTGAACTTTTATTACACCCAACAATTCAGCTAGTACTGTCTTCCCTGAAAAAGAGATTTCTTTTTCTCAATTCATACAAATTCTCCTCCCATCTTTCAAGGTTCATCTCAAGCCCCCCTTTCTCCCTGAAGATGCCCTTGAAACTCCATTCCATACGGGAGAATTTTTCTTACACTTCAGGGTTGCACTTAATCAAGTGCAATTATGTAACATTCTTTGTTTCATACCTAGTTGCATCATGCATACACATAGAATTTCCCGAAATTTATTGTGCGAGAAGGATGAGCTGGAAACCTACCTCGCACTTTTATTGTGCCGGGTGCTTCAGTGCCGTATTTAATCTTCACAGCTACTCCCTAAGGTACGCACTAATATCTCCATTTTTCAGTTGGGAAAATAGAATTCCAGAGATATTATACACCTTGCTTGGTCACACACCTACTACAGTGGCACTCTTGGATTCAAACTCAAGTAAATTTTATTCCAAAGTTGCTTACCACAATATCTTCCCAAAGACTTCTCTCTATATGCTTTTTCTGTGGTAGAAATTGTACCTCATCCCTGCAGGTACTTGAACCACAAGCATCACTAATATGGAAAGGTTAGGGGCTTCAGGGACTGGAAACTAGAGTTCCAATCCTGACTGTGCTACTCTGAACACCAGTCTCTTCGTTTTCTGAGAAATGCATACAGAATCTTCCAAAAGGTGCAGTCTGTATGTAGTTCATTTAATGTTGCTCACTTCTCAGTAGTAGTATAACGTAGTAGTGCTCAAGTTGAGTTTTACAGCAAAAAGAGTCGGGGTTTCAGACGCACCCCTCTTGAGCCATGCTAATTTCAGCAAGTTATTTAATTTTTTTAAGCCATATATCTTCACTAGTAAAATGGGTTTAACAATTACCATCTCACTGGATCATTAGATGGATTAAATGAGATTATATACCATAACCTTTTTAGGATATTGCTGGCCCACAGTAAGTGCTACACGAAACTATCTATCATTTATACTCATACCCACTGGATTAATAGACAATAGGCATCTATGTGATAAGTATACTAATAATTCTCCATAAATACAGAAACTAAATCAAAGCAAAAAGGTTTGGTTTCCTTTAGTCTTAGTGTCTGATACTTAGTAGGTCCACTGTCAGAGTACTAACTAGACTATGAATATAAGTCATGGCTATGCAGAGAAAAATATTTTTGAAAATTTATAAGTAAAAATCATCTTTCTCTGGATTGACTCTAAAATAAGTTTATCATAAAGGTTATCTCTGTCACTTGTTTTTGTTTTATCACAACATTTAGTAAATTATAAGTAGTAAGAAATATTTGGACTCAAGTCATCAAGAGTCACTGAGACTCTCTGAGTCATAAAGACAGATTTTAAGAATCCTGTGTGTTCCCCAAGATAATAAAAACATGAAAAAGAACTTATTTCCCACTTTTGTCTGCATTTAAACAACAAGAATAAAGCTAGACAGATCTACAACCAGTAGAACAGACTCAGGTAAAAGTGATGAACATAGACTTTACTTCTGTTGATGAGAATGTTTAAAATAATCTTCAAGAAAACACATTACTTTTAAATGAGTTATATCAACATGTGCTCTAACATTTCTACAGAGATTTGCAATTGAAGTTAGCAGAGCCTTTGCACGTGACATTAAATTGTGGATGCGTTTATAAGGAGGAAATAAGCTAATATTTTCTAAGTTCTCCTAAACGGTGGAAATATCTAAAGGATTCAGAGGATGCAGAAGCAACTGAGGCAAACTTCATCCCCAAAGCTGCATACTTGTTTGCAAGAACTTCATTTGAATGCTGGCCTATCAAGTCAAGCACCGTTATTTTAGAAAGAAAAAAAAAATGGACAGCAGGAGTTAAATTTGATGTTCATTAACAGGAAGGGAAATTTCTTGCCCCATTTAACTAATATCTTCATTGGTACAGTGTGACAAGCAAATTTTACTTGTTAAAATCTATTATACCTGCTTTAAATTGCATCTCCCTATAGTCAGAGGCTCCATAGTTGCTTAAATTCAATTTGAGTTGCCAGGGGCTGTTAATGGGTAGGTTTTTCTATTTATTCTCTTAATTGTTCTCTATCTAAATTATCACTGATGATCACATCTTATTTGCACCACATTCCCACATAATCAGAAGGTCTAAATAATTTTTCCTCTTCAGGATAATGATATGGAACTAAAGGCCCATAAAAATCTTTAGGGATAGTTTTTTGTTGTTGTTGTTGTTGTTTTTATAACGTGCCACATTTAATTTCAAGATAAATAATTCCACTTGGGCTTCAACAGCATTAAAACAATATAAAAAATAATAAACAAACTGAAAGTTATACTTGCTAAGCCCATAGTAGGCTCTTAATAAATGTATAAATGTGCGCTGATTGACTATCACAGTGTACTTCTAGTATTAGGGTGCCTTTAGAAACTTTTACAGGGCAAATTATTCTGTCTTGAGTATGGCTTTATAACTAATGTATCATATATATGACATGACATTGATATTTCATTCTTTAATTAGTTACTGAGTTTATGATATATTAGCCACAGTAAAATACAATGAATTGGAAAGGAAAATCTATACCTATCATTTCCAGCAGAGGTCTCTAGAGAGCAACTAAAATTATGGAAATAAGGGATATATGCTCAGAAATTTGAATAGAAAATTTAACTCTTCAGCTTTACGTGAGCCCTTTCTTTTTTGACCCACGCCCCCTTCTCTTTTGATGTCTGTGGTCCTTCATCAGATAAAAGGCTGTCTAAAAAACTGATCAGAAGTAGACACAAGAGAACAGGTTAATCCCAAGTGCACCAGTGCAATGTGTCACAAAACAGACAATGTAATTATCTCAGCAGCCTGTTTAACCAGCTAATTCGGCAGCTTTGCATACCAGCGGTGAGCTCATCTGTTCACTATATTACCAGCCAGGATGTTTTCCAGCAAGATCACTACACTTTTACAAAAGCTGGTAAAAGTTGGAGGATTGAGTGTTTTCTTGAAGGTGGTATAACAGCTTTTTGTAGTCTTTTATTTATAGGGATGTAACAGACTAAAAAGAAAAGAAAATGCAGATTAGTACTGTATAATACAAAAAAAAATGAAGTCAATGATATAAATCTCCATACATGTTCATTTAAAATGAAATACCTTCTCTTTACCTGGAATCTCTAGAGAAATGCGAAACAACTTAACAGAAATGTGATTTTGATGGCAAAGACTTGTAAGCCTGGTTTTACTCTTCTTAGAAGTAAATTTATTTGCTCCAAATCCAGTCTGCATTTTGCTAATACTAGCACTCTTTGGGGGAGTTGGTGTGGGCTTTAGAGTCAAACTGACTTGGACTTGAATTCCGGTTCTTCAACTTTTTCATCTCCTGATCTTGGGGAAGTTGGATCCATGGTTTCCTAATCTTTAAAATGTGAATAATACCCACATTTTGCATGGTTAGCGAGGGGCTTAAATCACAGGTCAGGGAAACGCTTGGCACAAAGAGACAGCTAAATAAAAGTAACTATTGTATTACATGATACACATACACGTGTATATATACATGTACATACACAGCACACAAATATATGTGTATACACACATAGACACATATATGCATGCATCACACATATATAACTTGACAAAAATTTTTAGTTAACCAAAACCTCAGGAAACATTCATAAATTATCCCAAGTCTTTTCCTTAAAATGACTATCCACTGACCACAATGAAAATACCACATAACATGCAGGTCCAGCAGCCAGCACAGTGACTCGTGTGTGCAAGAATATTTGTTGAATAAAGTAAACATAACAAACTAAGAGAAGAAAAACGGTGCATAATATATAAAAATATTCAACAATATGGACAATATTTTAAAGTGATCTACTTTGCTGTTCAATATTTTCAGCAAATTAAACTTTTACACCAAAGGACAGTAAGCTCTGTACCTAACAGCTTAGATGTAGGTTATATCTTTAATGTTAATATGTCTCATCATTTGACACAATGAAATGACAATAGTTGTCTAAGTCAAAGTCTTAAACAATAATTAAAACAGTCTTGAAGGTAAGGCAGAGATAAAGGAAGGTTCTGATTAACAGTAAAGTCTACAGAAGTGTCTATTACACTAAAGAAATAAGAAAACACAAATGGATTATATCTGAGGTGCAAAAGGCCCAAGGAGAAGGCATGGAAAAGCTGCATGGTCAGGGAGGTGGTCAAGAAACAGACTTAAGAGAGAGCTATCCACAATCTCCCAAAGTCTCACAGCATGGAAGTCTCAGGTCTTCAAAGCAAATTCAAAGTCAGAGGAAAGAAGAACCAGGAAGTCTCCCTGCCTTTGATTTATGTTTGACTCCCCATAGAGACTGTTCTCCACACATCAGCTGAAATAAAAACTGACTTATGTAGCTCTCCCACTCTGCGTTCTCCTGCAAATCCTGCTATGATTGACTCCATCTACCACTCCCAATTTATTTCAAACCACTCATTTCAAGTCACTCGACTGAGACCATATTGGCACCATTCCACCCCCCACCCCACCCCCTGTTTTTTTTCACAAGAGCCTGGGGCATTTTTACCCACCATTAACTGTTAGTAGGTCTCTTCCCTTCAGACTTTTGCAAGGATTGCTTCCTCACTCCACTTCCCCAGGTCCTGGTTCAAACATTATCTCCTTACAAAGTCTTAGCTGACCACCCTTGCTAAAGCAGCAGTTCCAGTCATCCTCTGTCTTTTAATGCTGCTTTGTTTTTCTTCACAGCACTTACTTGGACCTCAGTTTATATTATTTATTTGCTTACATATTAATCACCTCTCTCCCCACTGGAATTTTAGTTTAGTGAATCCAGAAACTTATTTCATTCACTGGTCTATCCCAATGCGTAGAAACGTCCCCAGCACAAAGCAGTCACTTGGTACATGTATTTGCTGAATAAATGCTGGGGAAGGAGGTCAGCAGCTGAACGTCTGTGTTTCTACCATGTTCCAGTGCCACCATTACTCAGACTGCTTCTTAAGTAGGGTAAAGCCTACATCTTCATTCAACTTTGACTATACTGTCTGGCGCCTGTGGCACCTGAGAAAACAGTTGTCTGGTAAACAGAAATTTTTAAAAAATGAACCAAAAAAAAGACTAAATATTAAAACTACTGAAGTATTTTCTAAATTGAGGATCATAGTACATTACTGAAAGTAATTAAACATATCAAGATAATACTGTGGTGATCATTTTGAAATACATGCAAATATCAGATCATTGTATTGTACATGTGAAACTGATGATGTATGTCAAATTTACTCCAATTAAAAAATAAAATATGGATAAAAAACACTTCTGTGATGTCAAATGTGGCCCACTAATAAATATCTCTCTGTCTCAGTCACTAATAAAAAATACTATTGTGATTTTACCTTGTGGAGTTCTCAATATACCCTTGGCTGGGTCGACAGGTGTAGAAATTGAGGTAACGAATTGTTAAGCATCTTGCCCAGAGTCACACAGCTAATAAGTGCTTAGTCACTCAAATCCTAGTCATATAACAGCTCTCTTTCAAAGGACTTTAATATCTATTCTTCAGACTGATCTTCTGATATTTCAAATATTATTTTCTCCATTTTCATTTATCATTAATAACCATTTTCTACTTCCCTCTTCTAACAATCAAGCTAATAATCACTAAATTAAGAACTTAAATGATGCAAAGCTTCAATAAGGTTTGGATGCCGAACTCTGAAAACACACTGAATAATAAATGTGTATCCTCCCCAAAAGGGGGGGAGGTTAACAAAGGTTAATGTTGTCCTTGGGGTGGCAGAATTTAAATTTCATAAGCGTCTCCTAAGCCTATTTATCAGAGAAAAAAATGCTGCCATCTTTTCGTAAAACCTGCATTTCAAGGCACTTCTAAGATTTATGAATTTCTCTCTCATAGAGAATGAGTGATATATAGCTGGAATCTAATTCATTCCAACTCAGCACATGTATTTTGTAACTCCATATCGCCCTTTGAAATCAATAGGCAGTTAATACTGAGAAGATGTATTTAGGTTTGAAAGAAGATAAAAATTGGACTGTGAGCTATTCCTTGTATGGGATCCTGTTACCATATTTTCGTATGGTATCAGAGCAAACAACTTGTTTTTTAGACTCATTGCCCAATATTCTTAAGCTCCTGTATAATTTACTCTTATGCTAAGTTTGTAGGCAATTTTAATTTTCATGGGTTAAAAAAAGGGTCATTAGATTATTACTAAATATTTTATTGCCTTTGGCAAAGATAAAGAATAAGCAGTGACTGTGTGTACCAAATTAATAATCCCTTCCTCAGAATCTTTATTTTTAAAGTTTTCTTAATTTTTCTTTTGTTATCAGATAATTTATATAGCTCTATTCAAGAAGTTCATTATTTTGAGGTACCTTTCCTTTATTCACATATTTGCTTATTCATTTATTCAACAAATACTTATTGAGCGCCTAATAGGTTCTGTGATTACACTGGGAATATAGTGGGGAAAAAATAGACACAAAGAATGAAAAACAATGTGCAAAGGCATCTTTGAATGTCATTAGAATTATAAAAGTAAATAAATAGTCACAACTTCTTGGTATACATGACATACAGGGCCAGGGCCAGGTCCTGTGGTTGAAGAAAATGATGCAGCACTTTGAAGGTTACAACAATTTTCTCCTTTAACTAGGGTATTGTTAAAAAAAATACATACATACACACACAAAATGTAAATTAACTAGCTATTCTAATATTTGAACATGCAAATTTCAAACATATAGGTTGCTCACCATTTTACTATTTACTGAAGCATATTTGTTTCTGTGGAATCTTCAAAAAAAAGAAGTGTTCTTATCTTTTGGTCATGGTTTAGGTGTCTTTGGGATGCAAGACAGAGGACTGGGGTAATTTTTGAACCAAAAGTCCTGGTATTCCATGCAGACAGAACCATATGAGATGAGGCAGGGGGTCTGTGTGCCCAGGACAGCAGTTAATCCCATTTGGTTAGCTAATAATGTAGTGCAGAAAAACAACAATGCTGAAAACACACTTTGGCAGGAGTGTTGAGAGCTGCTCTTGGCAAGTCAAGGAGTTGACAGTTCTTAGGTAGGAGAGTAACACAATCCGAACTGGGCTCTTAAAAGATTAATCTGACAACATGGTAGAGAATAAAATGGGGGGGTGGGGGGCAGACGAGAAGGAAAAAGGCAAAAGGAGGACATACATGTCAACCCCAATGAACACCTGAGCTACAAGAGTTAAAATAGGAATGCACAGGTAAGAAAAGGTGCTGCAGAGAGAGAATCAGCAGCCCGCACGGGAAATGGATAGGGTTTGGGCTGAGAGGAATCTGCTCATAAAATAAGGCAACTTGTTTAAAATTTGTCTCAAGTTTCTGATAATAATGGATCAATATAAGGGCTATTAAAATTCCCACATCTAAGACAGTCTCTAGATAGACAGAATTGCCTCTATAGAACATGTTACTATTTATTAATAATAAAATATATGATAATCATATGCTCAATATTATACTTATATATTTATTAAAGTCATTTTAATAATAAACTAATATTGATTGAGCACTTGCCAAGTAGCATGGTAAAGATGTTACATATCACATTCATTATCTAGTTAAGACCACAGCTTATCCACAGTTATTATCCTGGTTTTGCAAGTGAAAAACATTGAAAATTAGAGAAATTAAGCAACATTGAGCCAGAATTTGAACTCAGCTCTGCCAGGCTCTGGAATATGAGCACAGAGCCACAATTACATGTGAAAGAACAATAACCACTTTACCCTGAAGATCAAAGAAGTTACAGAATTTGTCCTACCTCCTTATCAAACTGAAATATTCAAATATTTTATTCAAATATGATGAATGTCTACTGAGCATCAACCATGTGCCAACCTCTGCTTTAGATTCTTAGACTCTGAATTCTTAGGAACTGAATTCTTACATGTCAGTCATAAAGGAAAAAACAAACTTTCAGAGAATTCTTTCGTTCTTACTACTCGGGTACTTAAACTCTTCGTGCCAATTAGGGGAAGTAGTGGGAAAAAGAAGTGGACAGAACTGAGAGGCAAACTTATTCTACCTATAAAGTAAGATCGAGCTGCCTGCCAACAAGAGAAAAAGGCTCTGAGGGCTGCAATGGAGAAGTGACTAAGGACTAAGGATAGAGTTCACAGGTGCTGAAGCCTTTGCAGGAAAAGGGGAGAGATTGAGCCATTTATGTTGCTGGAGAGAGTAATTTTGGGAAAGAGGAGATGAGGTGCTGTCTAATTCCATCTTTAATGTAACGTTTCTAAATATTTAGAAATACTACATTTAAGACTTTGGGGGACTGGATTATTAACTATGGATGCATCACCATGCTAATCAGGATATACCTGGACAAATTAGCCTCAACTTGTTACATACATGCTAAAGTACGTATCATGACCATTCTGAGATATGGCCCCATGTAATTTGTTTCTAATAACCATTATAGAACCACAGTTTAAGAATAAATGAATTCCTTTTTCTTTGTAGATTAGAGCAGAGTCAAAGGCATTCCTATAACAATATTGTCACTCATTCAAGTTCTGAAATCCTTTTTTTTTTTTTCTTAAGAGAGTGGCAATGAGGTAGAGGCATACCTAGCAGAGAGGCAGTTGAATTTAACTTGCATAGAATATGCAACAGCAGTTAGAATCATTTACCATAATGGAATTTAAATGATTAACATAATCTACCTAGGAGAAAAAGGAATGAGGAGTCAGGAGCGGAAGTGAGGAATTAGGGATTCAGAATGGCAACCTTAGAAAAAGCTCCCACTCACAGGTAATATTCGCCCATCTCTCTGTGTCTAAATTCTATAATCCTACAGTCAACTCCCCCACCCTCAAAACTCTAGTCTTTCCATATTTAGAAGGCACATAAAAAACATTAGATCCATATAGCGTACTAGGGCAAAATCAAAATTGCTTCTGATCTTCCTCTACTTTCATATTTCAGGAACTATTTTTGTTTTGTTTTGTTTTGCTTGGCTTTGCATCCAATTTTTCCTGAAACCAGCTTTTTCCTCTATGCTCATTTTCTCCCATAACTTCCATCACCAATGGATTCATGTTCCTAAACTGTGATCTATGTTCCGACAAAGGTTTGAAAAAAAATGTGAGAGAAAAACTCTGATAGATTATAACTCTGAAAGATTATCAGACATCATATCCTGTTTGACTTTTTCCTATGAATTGATCATCAAGTATCAGACCCATTTTTAGATTTGGATTCCTGCATAATTTCTTGGATAACTTACCCTAACATTACTCTCACTTATGGACACTGTCTTGACCTTCAATATACCCAGTTTTGTTCAGCCGGCTCTTGGCCAGTTACAACTCATTTCTTTTAGACTCCAAAACAATTCTGGCCCTACTCTCTTTCTAATACTCCATTCCCCAAACCAATCCCATCTTCAATTCTCCTGTTACTTCATTGCTGAGTCACCAGGGAAATGAGAAAGGCCAGGTTAGAACACAAAGACCATCCTAGAAGGATGTGAGGGCAAGTGCAGTACATAAGAAATACTGTCTTGAGAAGTTCATATAGACAGGGGCAATGGCTATCATAAATTCATTCAGGAAGAATCTGGGCTGGCATCTAAGGTCTTAGATCCAACCCAAAGAGATACATATGACGCAGAGCTTGAGCCAACCAGATGGAAGTTGACTGTGAACACAGATGTAGGTTAGTCATGATGAAACAAGCTAAGGGTGGTCAGAGATCCAGATTAAAAGAGTGATGGGTGGGATGGGCTGCTGGATGGATTCTGGATAAAGAAACCTAAACATCATTTTAGTATGGTATAAACAAGCAGCCCAAACAGGAATAAACAGAAGATGTAAATGATCCTAGGACAAGGAGAGGGTACCTCTTATTCTGGTTATAAATTCCCTTCTCAGTTTAGGAAACCTTAGTTGCTTTGCAGAGTGAATCAGCATTATAAAGGTACTTTTTTTCAATAATTTTAACAGGTAGAGAGCTACAGACTTTTATTTAACACTCATCATTAACTTTCATGACAAATTATACCCAAATATACAATATATTTGCCTTATTGATAGTTTCTTTCCCTAAAGTATGTGAACATCTTTGCATATAATATCTGCTCATTCAGAAATTGTCCATAATTCAACATGAACTGAATAGTAATTATTTACTCTATGATGAAGAACTTTGTCTAGCTAAATTTTTCTAAATAATTTCTCACACAATAAAATGTTAAATGCTATCATCTGCCAAAGTATATGCATATTTTATAACCTATTGGTGGGATCAGGTATGAGTAGGTAAGGAGGTTAAGGGAAAACAAATCACTGACTTAAGTTCTGTACCACAGTTATAGTGAAAAATGCAGATTTCTCCCCCATCTTGGCCAGCACTGCTGCTGCTGAGTATGTTAGATTACCTTATCTCCTCACTCTACCCTAATGTCAACTCCTTGTGTACTATACAACCATACAAGGGCTAATTGTGAAGTTAGAGATAAGGCTACATGAGCTCCTCTGAAAAATGTATATAAAGAAGCACTTTATAATTAAGACAATTTCCACAGCCTTGAAATCCTCAAAAGGCCCCAAACTTGGTTTGGTTTGGTGCCAGGATATATCAAGTAGACAGCCAAGAGTCATTGCTTATTTCATTTTTTTTTAATAAAGAGAAGCCTTCTGGCATACTACTCCTGCATGTTACATCACCATACTACCACAGCAGTTTGATGAGTTTCCACTGATTTAAGCCAGCACTCAATATAAAATGATAGATACTGGCCTGACACATGAGGACAGGACAGCCATTTTTACCATGGCAACAAAAGGGGGCAAGCCTGGCTTCTCTTCCTTTAACAATTTAGTGCTGGCTCCTTATTGTATTTCTATTAACTTCTGGCATTAGACAATATTCAAAAACAGGTAAAGAATATCATGAAGATCTAAAATTACAAACACATTCAAATAAAGCATATAAAAGATATATGAGAAGTTGTTCAACATCACTAATCTCATGGAAATGCAAATCAAAACCACAATGAAATATCACTTCACACCTGTTAGAATGGCTATTATCAAAAAGACAGGAGATATCGAGCGTTCTCAAGAGTGTG
Organism: Hippopotamus amphibius kiboko; assembly: GCF_030028045.1. Lineage (NCBI taxonomy): Eukaryota > Metazoa > Chordata > Mammalia > Artiodactyla > Hippopotamidae > Hippopotamus > Hippopotamus amphibius. The sequence continues at coordinate 93,480,538 of NC_080193.1, read as the reverse complement.
GAAAAAAGGGCACCCTTGTACACTGATGGTGAGAATGTAAATTGGTATGCACATTATGGAAAACAGTATGGAAGCTCTTAAAAATATTACAAACAGAACTACTATATGATCCAGCAATCTGGCATCAGGTTATCTATCCAAAAGAAATGAAATCAGTTTTCTCAGAGAGATATCTGCACTCCCATGTTTACTGCAGTATAATTCACAAAAGCCAAGATATGGAAACAACCTAAGTGTCTATCCACAGATTAATGGCTAAAGAAAATGTGACATGCATAGAATGGAATATTATTCAGCCATAAAAATGAAGGAAATCCTGCCATTTAGAACAACATGGATGAGTGTGGAGGACACTATGCTAAGTGTTATTTCAATTATCTGCCAAACATAGAAAAACACACACTGTATGATTTCACTTATATATACATGAGAAATATATATATATATATTTGCCTGACTGATAATTTCTTTCCCTAAAGTGTGTCTATATATATATATATAAACTGAAAAAGTCCAATTCATGGAACCAAAGATTAAAATGATGGTTGCCTAGGGCTTAGGGATGGGGTAAATAAGGAGATATTGGTCAAAGGGTACAAACTTTCAATTATAAGAGGAATAAATTCTGGGAATCTAATGTACAGCATGGCAACTACAGTTAATAATACTGTATGGTGTACTTGAAATTTACTAAAAGAGTAAATCATAAGTGTTCTCACCACACACATACAAAAAAAGGTAACTATGTGAGGTAACGGATGTCTTAACTTGTTTATGGTAATCATTTCACAATCTAAACATATGTTAAATCATTACTTTGTAAGCCCTAAACAAATGACAAACACATATTAATAGTTTGTTTTCTCTATCAATATTAAGGATAAAATATTTTTTAAAAGTGTATTTAGTTGCCAAGATATGGAAGCAACCTAAATGTCCATCAACAGATAAATGGATAAAGAAGATATGGTTTATACATACAATGGAATACTACTCAGCCATAAAAAAGAATGACATTTTGCCATCTGCAGCAACATGAATGAACTTGGAGGGTATCATGCTAAGTGAAATAAATCAGATAAAGACAAATACTGTATTATATCACTTATATGTGGAATCTAAAAAATACAACAAACTAGTGAATGTAACAAAAAAAGAAGCAGACACACAGATATAGAGAGAAAACTAGTGGTTACCAGTTAGGAAGGGAGGGAAGGGCAATATAGGGGAAGGGGAGTGGGAGGTACAAACTATTGGGTGTACGATAGGCTCAAGGATGTATTTGTACAACGCGGGGAATATAGCTAATATTTTGTAATAACTGTAAGTGGAAAGTAGCGTTTAAAACTTGTATAAACTTTTTTTTAACAAATTAAGTGGATTTAGGATTAGAAACCCCAGAAACACTAAATAGTACAGGGTGAGCTAACGAAGAAGAGACCAGAAAGGCAGAAAGGCACAGAGAAAGAATGGTCAGAGAAGCTCAGAGACAGCCATAAAGGACTCGATCATGAAAGCAGAAGGATTACAGATTTTCTTCGCAAGATGGGTGTATTAAATATGGCAGAGGGAACTTGCTCAATAAAGAAACTGAATATAAAAAGGCCTAATAGTGACCACTGGGAATGACAATTAGGATGATGTTAACTTTCTTCATAAAGTAGCTTTAGCAGAGTCGAAAAAGGCAGGTAAGGTAGATTGTATCGATGTATGAATAGAGAGGATCTGGACTCCAGATGGAAACAGGACTGAGGGCTGTCAGGAAAATGACAAGGGGCAGCCAAAGAGAAGAATTCTAAGGGAAATCTAAGGGAAACGAGGTCAAGGAAGACTTTTCTTAAGAGCTGGATAAAGAAGTATATTCATTGCCTAAACAAAAGGAGCCAGTAGAAGAAACTGGATTAAAGACACAGTTGAGAGAGAAGAGTGCTAGGTCCATTTTGAATGCTACCTATGTGTTCAACTATCATCTAGATTCTGGCACTAATTCTTTGTCTGAGTCAGCCTTGCTGATTTTTGCTACTTTCCGTTACAGGCACAAGTTCCTGGGCTCTGGCTTTATCCCTTGTGATCAAGCCCTTAACTTGAGCCCATACAAATTATTCCCCTATTGGAAGTTCCCACCTTGATTAATTTCCAAGAATCCTTGTTTTGTCCATAAATGAGATTTTCACTTCATGCTCCACTTCCTTCTGAGGTGTGGTATACATGCTTTTCACTGCGTGTCTCACAGCCATTTCCCCATCCCCTTCTTCTTGGTTGATATAGCCCCAATTCTACTCACGTGATCTTTAAGGGCTATGATAACATACGTGTTAAGGGACGCTGAGCCCCTTGCCATCCCACGAAGAGGAATTTTACTTAGCACAGTTAGTTATGTTGTTTTCAAAAGGGATACGCCAAAATTCTCATCTGCGGCTGGTCTTCTAGGAAAGGAGAAGCCCTGGAAGAGATTTCAACTTTCTCTATTTGATGTAGCTGTGTCTACACAGAATACCTGGCATGTGGACACATCCAGTGATGATGAAAAAGCAAGACAGGGCTGCTGAGCAAAAAGAGGGAGAAAATCTGGGTCATTGGAATATTGTTGAGGCTCTGAATTCACTACACCCAGAATTGGCTACCTTAAGTCTTCTTGTTATATGAGATAATTTGCTTTCTCTGATTCATTTTATTGGAGTTTCTGTTTCTTTGAACAAAAAGGATTCTAAGTGGCTTATTGTGGAAGTAAAAATTAAGAAAAAACTGATTTTATTGAGGTCAAACTACACGTCAGCTATTTCACATGCATTATTTGATTTAATTTTTATAACAACCCTGTGAGGTTCATATTTGCTCCCCATGTAAACATGGGTCTGACTCAAAAGCCTATATTTCCCCAGGAAGTTGGACGTCCTGACACAAAATTCTGGTATGTATCATTAAGTGTTGCTTCTCAACTTCCCTGAGACCAGTTTCCTAGATTCAAACTTTTCTCTTATGAATATCAAAATTCTGCAGTAAAGCATGGGGCTATGAACATAAATAAAACTGACTGTTCAAACCTTAACACATTTATTAGCTGGGTAAACTAAGACAGACTACTTAGGTCCTAGATTCTGTATTATTATCTGTAAACGACAATAACAGTACCCGCCCCCGAAGGGTTGTTGTAAGTATTAAATTAGATAATGACTGTATAACATTTCACAAATACCAATACCAATTTAGTCATTAACAAGTGTGTCTTTATCCATATTAATACTGCTACTGCAAAATATACATTCAATTTTTAAAAATCACATCATAGAATTTTAGAATTATAAGAGACTGCAGGGATGAAATTCTGTAATATACCTGCCATCGAGAATTAATATTAACCTAATTCGAAACCTAGCAGGGTAAAATATATAAATGACCTTTTTATGAGTGATTTTTAAAAAGCTAAATAGAATGAATTTATATAATCACGATAACAATCATTTAGAATTAATGGCCAGTTAACTAAACACAGCAACACAGCTACATGGAGGGGAGAAGAACACATCTAGCTAAAATTTAAGGACATGAGGATTTTCACTGCATTTTACCATATCTGGCTGACAACTTTGTAGTGTTGTATAGCTGAAAGAACACTGAACTTGGAATCAAAATAAGAAGCTGGGTTCCAGCTCCTTCTCCATTATTTATTAGGTCTGTAACTTTGTGCAAGTCATTTACCACCTCTAAATCTCAGCTTCTTTATTTTGAAAATGGGGGTGATGATTTAACCCTTTGCTTATCTCACAAGATGATTCTGAGAATCAAAGTATATGCAGAAGACTTTCATACATTGAAACGTGCAGTATACATGTAAGGGAAATAATAAAAATTTCAGTGAACACAAATGGTGGAAACTTCAGACGCTGCGATATGTTCTATGAGTTTTTATCCTTGGGATATTTACTCATTACTTATTCTGAAGCATCAGCAGCCTTTCGGAAACCGCACGGAACTAACACAGCACAGTACCACAGATGGCTGTAGGTTCAACCAGAGCCTTTTGAGGATGATGATCTTTGAAGATTTTCCATCTATAGAGCTGCTCTCACTTTGCTCACTGTAGCTGATAGAATCAAGCTACAAGCTTAGCATGTGATAGTTGGTTTGAGTCAAGGTTGGAAATCACTCAATCAAGAAACCACTCAATCACTCTGTCTAGAAAACAAATGGATTAGAGAAGAAGAACCAAGATGACTCAGATTCAGTTCTTAAAGTGTTTTTAATGGGGCATTGATTCAGCCTCTACTGAATATTTACTAAAAATAAAAAATAATATTGGCAATATTTTTGAGGGTCTCTTGCAGACAGCTGTGACATCTGAGGAACACTTGGAACACTGCATATAAAAATTCTATAAATAATAGCATCATCCTTGTCTATGATTATTTTTCTCATTCCAAAGGCCTTGAATAAATGAGCTATTTTCCAGGAATGTCAGAAAGCTCTAGAAATTAGTAAACTGGGCACCACTATTCACAATCTATTATTGCAATTTTCAGTTAGTATAAAAGCCCAGAATCCCTCTTCCCCACAGAGTTAATGCTGATTAGATTCTCAGACTTGTTCAAAACTTAACAGCAAACAGTGAGACAAAATGGGAAGGGACTACTCAGAAAGCTAAGGAAATCACTGACAGCACTGACAGTGGACGCTATACAAGAGCCAGAACAAACCAGAGGCAAGAGGGTCATGTGTCACTTCTGGAGGCCATGTTTGAGGAGGAATATGTCCAGAAAAGACCAGTGAATCATGTGGAAACCACAAGTTGTCTCTCTCTTTCCCTTTATAGCAGAGCATCCAAAAGGAATAGTCTACATTGACTGTTATGGCCTACTCATTGAAAAATTTATAGTATTTGGTAATACAAAAGGAGATAACCAGTCTGGAGCTATTACAAACTAAAATATACATCTAGGACTACAATTATTTGGTTTTAGGGAATGCAAATACCCAACTTTTCAAGGAAATATCACACTGCTTTCTGAGATTATTATAGCAACTTACTATCCCACCAGCAGCATATAAATTTTCACACAGTTCTCTATCCTTCCCAGTACTTGATGTAGTCATATTTCTTGAGTTTTGTCAATCTAATGGGTATAAAATTATATCTGATTGCATTCTTACCTTGCATTTTCCTGATTATTAAAGAGATTGATTCATTTTTTTTATTTATTCCTCATTTTGTTTCATGTATGTTCATGTCATTTGTCTACTTTTCTATTAGGTTGCTTATATTTCTTATTGATTTATAAAGGTTATACATATATTTATAAAGATTATGAATACAGGAGACTAATTCTGTGTTAGTTAAATGTGTTGCAAACTGTCTCTCCAGTTTACCACTTGTCTCTTTATTTATGTACCTTTTGATAACAGAAGCTGTTCAATCCAATGTAGTTAAATTTATCAGTCTTTTCTCCTACGTTAGCATGTTTATTTCTTGTTTAAGAAGTCTGAGCTTACCCAGAAGGCATGAAATACTCTCTTACATATTTCTTTAAAGTTTCAAACATTTCACATTTAAGCCCTTAATCCACCTGGAATTGATTTCTGAGCATGCTGTGGTCCTCCAATAACTTTTCAATTCATGCATTTTTAATTGTGCTGTAGTCCTTCCCCAAAATTTCTCTGGCTCAAGTCACAACTAGCCTTTATGTTATCAAAACCAATGTGGTATTTCATGTCTCTCATTTTTTTTCAGCATTTAAGATTCTCCAGAACCCTTTCCTTCTTGAAATTGTGTTTCATTTCATCTGTGACATTACTCTTCCCTGACTTTCCTTCCACCTCCTGGTCTTATCTTTTTTGGCCTTCACAGATCTTTTTCATCTGCATCCTAAATGATGATGTGACCAAGGGTTCCATATTCAGCCACTCCTCTTCTCATCTATTTAGTCTTTCCCAGTGTCTTCCACATACCCATCGTTTGAATAGACACATATCTTCTAATGACTCCCACATGCATTAAATTCAGCTCAGGTATCTATCCATAATGCTTGAGCCAAATGCCTACTGGACACTGTTGTTGGGATAGCCTGAAGGCATTTCAAAACAAACATTTAAAAAAGAGAACCTTTCTTCCATCCTTTCACCTTCCAAAATCTGCTCCTCTTGCTTCATTAACAATGAGATTCATACCATCCTCTACCTGATCAACAAATCAGAACTAGGAAGCCATCCAGTACTTTCGCCTTGCTATCATTCTCCTTCACCTTTTACACCTAATCAGTCACCTACACCTACGGATTATTTTCCCTAAATATCTCTCACATGTGCAGACTCCTCTCTATCCTCTCTTATGCTTCCTTAGCTCAAGGGTCCATCACTTTTTGCTTGGGGTTTTGCTGTAGCCTTCTAAATTGTCTTCCTGAAGCCAGGCTGGTCTTCAGAATCCACCACTTGCAACTGTCTGAATGATCTTTATAAAATGCAAATCGGATCATGAGGCAGGAAAGGAATGCCCTCTCCGAATATATACAATATTCCTACACCTCCCAACCCTCACAGTGCTCCAGCCCACACTTCCAGGCACAACAGTCCATACAGAGATGGACATCAAACCTCCTGCAGTTACCATCATAGACAATGCTGTTGAGCTACTATCCTTGGATTAGGAGGAATGCTTTGCCTACCAGTCCTTACTTTTGCCAGTTCCTGGGCCATTTGGCTGCTACCACAGTATGGATTCTCATCTCAGTCACTTCTCTCTCTACCTAAATGAACACTCTTACCTCTGAACTCCCCTTTCCACAACTAAACATTCTGTAAATTCTAAATTCTTCACCACATGTTCTCCTGACCTGAGACAAAATCTGACCTTCACCTGAAGATACCATCCATCATCTCAGGTCTTATTCAAAACCCACTATAAGGTCTGCATAAAGTCACCATCCTACTTGCTCCTCACTACTACCTCAGGCTGTGACTGTTCCATGAGGCTATTCATCTATACATTGTGCTCTTTTCAATCTCCATCAAAAAAGGAGGATCAAGAGCAGTTTGCCTTCACTTGTAGTGGACAACAATACATATTACTGTCTTTCTTAAAGCCTAAATTACCGCACTTGATCTCTTTCATAATGTAGTTCGAAAGAGCTTTGATAATCTTGACATTTTCACAAGCATCACACTGACATTTTACTGATGAATCTGAAGGGTAGGAAGTGACATACACATGTGCCACTGGTAAGCTATGTGCACCAGAGGGTAACAGATAACCCTTAAAATGATTCAAGATCCTCATATTGGTGAGGTTTTTAGAGGATCATTGTTTGCAGATATTCTTGGATATCGTCTCAAAGTTAATGGACAGGCTCACACATGTTGCCTTTTCTACTACTAAGAAAAAAACATAACACTAAAAAGGCCTCCTTACGTTTCAGACAGAGCACATACCATATTTGGAACTACTGCTCCTCTACATTCACAGGGTAATATGGACACAGCTTCCAAATCTGATTAGAGACCAGAGAAGGCTCTGCAGCAGATTAAGGCTGCAGTACAAGCAGACCTTCTGCTTAGCCATCTTACACACAAGCACCCATTTTTCTAGAAATACCCCACATAGATAAGAAGGCTGTGTGGAATCTAAGATTTTTTTCTGAGCAAGGTCATCTGATATACAACAGAGAATGAGTAAAAAAGACAGTTTCTGGCATACTACCATTAGAGACGAAGCACGTGGGCTCTAGTAGAAGCTAAATGGAAGGCAATGGGAAGTCAAGTGACAATACAACTGAAAATGCCCATTGTAATTGGTTATTTTGAGACCACTTATGTCGTAAACATAGTACAAATCCATAGAAGAGCAGAAATGGGAACTGGGTCCTAAAAGGTCCAAATGATATAAGTTAACGTGAAAAAGTGGCTCAGACCTACCCTTTTCCTCCATGCACACATATGGTCCCATGTAGCATTCCTTATAGTTTGATAGGTCAGCTCTACATGTTGAGGTAAGCCAGAAATTTACTGATAATGTATTATAACCCAAGTCAGAGATGGCCCTGAAAGACCGTGGTGAAGGCAAATTGAACAGTACACCTGGTCATCAGCTTCATGTGGAGGGAGAATCAGAAGGCTCAGACTGCTCAGGGATGAAGGGAAGAAGTCCTGGGTAATCCCACCAGACGGGCAATTTAGAACTTCAGAAGTGTTGAACAAGATGAGGGGAATCTAGAATAACTGGTGGAGGACACAAATGATACATTTCCTACTTGGCCTTTTGACCAACTACATCAGCAGGGACTATGGCTTGTCCCACAATCTCTTCCATTGCAAGTCTTTCTTTTTTTGAATTCTTTTTTTAAATTCTGACTAACAACTTTGAAGATCCATTGTACAGTGAGCACACTCTACTGCAAGCACCCATGACTGCATGAGAGCTTTCCCTGGAGCTTGTTCAACCTACTGGCCAACCTAGAAATGTTGGGGACTTAATATTCCTAAGAACAGCCTTCAATCACTTACAGATGAAATTTGATGGATAAATAACTTGGCTTCCTTATCTCTCAGATATTACAACTATGAGGCATGCTCTACACAGTCTTCCAAGGTTCCACAGAGGAACTGAGCCCCAGCTGCTCAAAGAGGTGACCTGGTCATTAAGGCATTCCGTACTTAGTTTCTTACCTTCCCAATCTTTCTTCCCCACTCTCCTCTGATCATGTCCCAAGTAAACCACTTTCACTCAAATTCTTTCCTCAGGATTCCTACTTCTGAGGAATCCAACTGAAGACAACATGAGCTTTATTTCAGATCCTCAGGTAGTCCCTGCTGTTTCCTCTTCTGGTACATTTTTCCCATCCCATCAGCCTCCACCTCTTGGTTCTCCTAGCTAAGTTTTGTTTGCCTTTTTAGTCTTAGCATAAAGATTATTCCCTTAAGAAATGACTCTAATCCCAGGACATTTTGGATTCTGGTAATAACATGCTCTCATAGCTTTCCTTACGTCCCTTACCATATTTACTGTTATTGTTGGTCTTTATTTTCCTACTAACTGTAACTATTTAGAAGACAGGGATGATGTCTTTGTTCACAACAAATCCCAACTGTCTAGCATAGGCCAATAAATAGTAAGCGCTCAATAAATATTTGTTGAATAAAGTCACAAACTAAACTTACAAAGGCTCCCCTCTATCACAGTTCAGGACAGAAAGTTGTATTGTCCTCTCCAATCTCTCCTCCAGCTATTCCCCTAGATGTACTCTTCATTCCAAGAAATTAAATTGCTTGCAATTCCCTACCTACATTATACCCAGTCATATTGTTAAGATTTGTCCATTTGTTCCTTCTGCTATTACAATATCTCCAACCTTTCCACCCATGTTATTTATTTCTACCCATCCTGCAAGTCCCAAAGTATAACCATCACTGGAAATTCTTCTCTAGTGCCGCAGTAATACTTAGAAGTCTCTCTCTGTTCCCAAAGAATCTTGAGTATAAATCCATCATAGTTGTTTCATATACAATAATCATTTAAAACTAATTTCTCCCCCCAAAAGCCATAAGCTGCCCCCAAAATTAATCTTTGAGTGTTTTATTTTTATACAGTGCCTACCATTGTTGCTGGAGGAAAAAGTAGGTGCTCAAAAAATATTTTCTGGCTGAAGATGAACATGGAATATTATTAAAGAACTAGGGATGTTTGGCCTTGAAAGGAGAAGTCTTAAGGAAATCAGGACATCTGTTCTCAAGTGTGCAAGTGCCAGCTAAAGAAAAATGTAAGCATCACAACTGACGTGCTCTTCGCAGTGTATTAAAGCTAATTGCTTTCTGACTCTGCAGATGCTGGGCATGTTAAAAAAAAAAAAGAAAAGAAAAGAAAAAAAGCTTGCTGGTTACAACACCTGCTGATGTGTGTATTTCCTTATATCAATTACCAAATACTGCTGTTGGCAGTTGTTAACAGTTTGATGTGTATCTATACTTATTAGCAGCAAACGGCTTGGGATCTAGCTCCTGGGTTCAAAAACCAACTCCATCTCTTAATAGCTGTATGACCTTGGGCAACGTATTCGTTCAATGCCTCAGTTTCCACATCTGTAAAGTGGGGTTGATAAAGCACCTAATTCTTAGGGTTGTTGTGAGGGATAAAAGAAGTAACATGTGAAACACTTAAAACAAAACGTGTTACAGAGATGTTTGCTATAATAAAAATTATTATTTTTATTAAATCCACTAGGTAAAAGCAGCTCTGGTAAGTGTGAGTATTAGAAAGCACACTTTGATTCAATTGAAAAATGACTTTCTGATGATTTAGGCTATCCAACAGTGGAATTAGCAGTCTTGCTATGGTAAATATTACACCACTAGAAATTAAACCATCTAACCAAGCAGTGGCTACCTATTCTGAAAAACAGTAGAAATTTTTTAAAATTCGAAGATATTCTGATTCCATAACTTCCCCAGAACCACCTTGTGATAAGATAGCAAGTGACAATTTGTATATAACATCTTCATTAAGAACCTCAAATCCCTTAAACTTTTTAACGTTTTTCTCCCTTTCAGAGGCAGAAAACTAGATACTGATCCAAGTTGCAAAAGAGAAGATTTATCTTTAACTCTTTCTTTATTGTCTCTGAACTAGATAATAACCCTAACTATTTAGATGAAGAGGACACTGCTACAGGCTGGCCTGAACCACAACAGAACATGTGCATGAACTTCTTGTCTGCCAATATTATTCCTTAGCTGAGATCCTTTCTGAGTTTCACAGTCTAGAGAACACACACCAGAGGGTCATAATATTGATACTCAGTTTACCATGTGCATGGGTAAGAGGAGCCTAGAGAAAAGAAAGTTTGAAAAATATGACAAAGTGTAAGGAAGTTCTAAATTCTCACTTAATACTTTGCAAGACCCTGCATGTCCCATAAAGAAAAGTTAAGCAACAATTTACTAAGGTCCACTTCTGAGGAGTGGTCCGGAAACAAGCACGGTTTTTTCCCAATGTTCCATATTATCCAGTGCCCCCTGGCCCACCACCACTCTCCTCCCCAGATATGCACCTAACTGTGGACACACAGGAACTCTATGTAGAAACACAGCTCTATTTTTTTTTCCTGACAAAGCCATTATATTATATTGTATTCCTTGTTTCATTGCCATTTTTATATTTTCTAACAGTATTTTGGGTTGCATAAATCCAAGGTTTAGAAAAAGAAATTGATACAGAGATTGAATTGAATCACTCAAGCGGAATAATCACTATCAAAGTTCTTTAATGACATTAGTGCAGGAACTGAAATTCAACAATAAAGTTCCTAAAAAATTTACAGGTCTTACTGCATTTTTCTTGACCACTCTTTAAATGCAAACTTCATAGAAAACTGAAACTTCCATTAGCACAAAATCGTTCTCTCCCAAAAGCATGAAGACAAGTTGTAACCCTAAAAGGACAATTTTATTAAGTAATTGTACTTATATATATTTTAAGTTGTCACCATACTCCCCTCCCTTCTGCTGTGTACTAATTAAAATTTGCTTCTTAGAAAACACTATTTTGGAGTTTCCATTTGGAACTCTTAAGTGGTATTATTTATAAGGTGGCTTTCCCCAGATCGAATCCATATAATGACCTATTTCTGGTTTTACAGTCTCTTTGTTGTAGCCTTCTTGTCATCTGCATGTATATTAAAGGCTAAGACTATGAGGGACTTGCCTTCTAAAAGGTAAACCAACTGGTTTAACTTCCCAGAGTAATTACACATGGAAACTCTAAAACTCTCTTTGCCAGGTAGTCTTTTCAATTCCTTTCTCTCTTCCTTTTCTGTGAAAGAAAAAAGAAAACTCTTTGGAGGCTAGTAAACAAAGGATAGACTAATTATGGTTGACAGAAATGTCCCCCATATTAAGTTATTAAATACATAAAATAAAATCTTTTAATGAACATTTGTTCAGAGAGTCTTCAACTTTATTTTATAACATTAAGTTCTACTCTTTTAAGTTTATTTTATAATGTTGAGTAAGTCTTTTAGCCTCAACTCTTTCATTTCCTATACCTTATAAAAGGTAATGGAAGTCTTAGTTCATAGATTGTGTTGAGAATCCTAAATTAAAGCCGCTAGTAGACAAGTTCTCAAATTGCAGGCTTTGTACCAGGAATGTTTGTCCTGGTGAGCCACACCATCTAGGGCATGTGTGTTAGCTTCCTGCCAGCTCACTGTCCTAATTGACCATTACCTCTTGTATTACTGAATATTCCAGAGAAAGAGGTATTGAAAATATGGTAGGGTTGGCCTGCCTCAGAAGGCAATCCAAGGTTTCTTTTGTTTATAAACACAGAATGTGGTATCTGCTAGAAATTTTGATTATCTGCGTAAAAATTGGAAGAACCCTGGGAGTTTGGGGGCAGTATTTATACTAGTTCTATCTCCTCTCCCCAGAATCTATCAAGAACTCACCCTATTTACGTGTAATCTGATGTGTCTATTGTACTGGGCTAAACTGGGATTCCATTCTCCATAATCTCTGCCTTCCCAGAAAATAACACAGGATGCAGACCTCTTTCCTTCATCTCCTCATTTCCCTTGTACATCTTACATGGTAGATGGTTAATGGCCTCAAATTCTTCCTATCCCAGAAAGTGGGAGTCTTTGTAATGTGACTTTGCTGCCTCTCCCATCTAGAGGTGTTTGTTTTTCTACTGCTTTGAATATGGGCTGGCCTGTGACTTACTTTGAGAGAATGTGGCAGAAGCGATGGGTGAATTCAGGTGTCTAGACCTCAAGAGGCCTTACGACTTCTTCCATTGCCCTGCTGGAAGACTTCCCTGAGACTTTCAGGTAAGGAAGCCAGTCGATCCTACTGAAAAAAACGAAGTCACATGAAGATCTGAAGTAACCCAGATGACAGCCAGCACCAACTGTCATCATGGACATTCTAGCTGACCCTCTAGCAGAAGGCAGCCACCGGAATGACCCAAGGCGAGGCAGCAGAAGAACCACCTGGCCAACCCACAGAATCATGAGAAATAACAAATCAGGTTATTTTTAAAACAAAGCCACTAAATTTTGGAGGGGTTTGTATATAGCAATAGATACCCTGTACATCTCATGTGAAAGTCCCATTTCCTCCAGTTCATTGTGGTTTTCTGATGTATCTGGCATAGCAGCTTATGTTCATCACCTCTCCAGCTCTGGAGAAAGTGAGAATACAACAGTCTGAACCTGGATCGATTCATGCTTTTCAACTTCTACTGGCTTACCCTATGCTGCTAAGATCTGTAGCCAAGGTTTAGAGTTTTGAATCTTGAATGTGAATCATTCTTGGTCATCAGAAGAGGCCTAACTTGGTGATTCGGGAATAAACGTCTATCTTCCATTTTTATTTACCCGTTATTTGTTGAAGATGTGGAAGGATGAATACCCGTGGCTTACTAGCAAACTATCAGATGTGGGAAGCAGGTTTAGGATTTTTGGACTATGAGTCTCAATCTATTGTTTTCATCTAATGATAGCCTTGTGGTCTATTCTCATCTTTTTGGCCCTTGTCTGGGAAGAAGGAGGCATTCTGGCAAAATGCCTTTGTAGCTTTTTGGAAGTGATACAATCTGAACATGGCCATAAGTGCAACCAATGAAATATTAGGGTCTCAAAATTACTCTGAATCTTTCTGCCACTCTGCAATGGTCATGGTGTGTTTAAAAAGTAAGGGGTGAGCCACCATGGCTAGTATTTAGCAACGATTTTGTGATTTGTTTGTTCTATCTACCTAGAAACCACTTCAGAACAAAACAGGCAAGGGTTTTGTAAGCACAGAAGTGCTGTTTTGTTATAGTCGGTCCGAAAAAGAAAGATAACGATGTGGTCTAGTGGTTTCCACATGTATCTGAGTGTCAGCAACTCTGAGTCGTAATCTCATCCAACTGTCTTTCTGGCTGACTCAGATTACTTAAGAAAAATTACCTAACTTATATCTTTGTCTAATTTTTCTTGCCTATAAAATGGAAGAAACTGCCCTTATTGCACAGAGAAAAAAAATTTTAAATTAACTTATATTTATAAACACCCTGGAAATATATACCATGATTATCCCAAATACATACACATATAGACATGCACGAGTACGTTTTTTTGACCCTCAAGTTTCTTTTACTTCCCTTAAAATCTTAGGGAAAAATTAAGATGAGAGCAGAGAGTTTTGTGACTTTTCTTTTCCCATTTTAAGGCATCTCACTCCTAGTTCAGCAGCATGGAGAAAGATTTGTTGTTAGCTCCTGTGCTGGGCAGTGATTCAAATTCCCGAGGTTAGTGGCAGCATCTCAGAGAAATTCTCAGAGATTTTCAAAGCTCCATTTTCTTTTAATTAGCTCCTCTCTGCCTCAGGCAACAAGTTCAGGGAATCAATAGGTTAGACTGAGTACCGACTTTGTAGGTATCAGGAGCAATGGTATGTTGGGACTTGTCAGACCCTGGATTCAGGTTTCAGGAGGTAAGCATCACTGGTCCAAGAGCATTTAGAAAGGAGATTTCAGACAGAAGCAGCTCACCAGCTTCTGGAGACTGTCTGACCCTGATTCCCAGACCGGGGCTGCCATTACTTTCAGCCACTCGATGGCCCTACACAAGTACACTGAAGCTCCAGGGCTTGCCCTAGAGGCCTGCAGACTGAGCCAGACACTGGGTAAGAGTTAAATCACACTTGAGAGAATCTGCAAGCATGAATTCAGCTGAGGTGCTAAAATACTCACGGAGAGGTTCTCAACTCCACACACTATCTGTTCTCCAACTCTTAATTCTCCTGTCATAATAAGGATTTCTCTGCACCCAGAAGATATTTTGAGTAATACTGCCAGTGTTCTTACTTTGCGAGGCATACATTTCATTTGTGGCATTATTATTTTTTATTTATTATAAACATGAGCTGCAGAGAAGCTGACAACAGCTTTGCTAAGAGAGATACCGGGGATTTGCTTCTGGAGTTCAAACCTCGAGTGAATAGTTCCTGCTGCTTTAGGTGTTGCAATAATTGCTCTGGCAGAAACTATACAGAGTCAAGGGCAGAACATTTGGGATTCTTTGCAAGCATTCATTATTTGTGCTGGGAATGGAACTGCAAAATTCCTTTTTACAAAAATCTGATTAAGTGACATGGAAAAAATAAAAAAGACAAAGCCTTAGTAATAAATCAGTCAGTAGCCAGTGTTAAGTGACAGTAAATACCATTAGGCCCTGTTCTGTTTGAAGCTTCAAGCAGTATGACCCTGAGTGTTTGTCTAAAGGATTCATAAGAAATCTGAAAAGTTGTGAAACATAGGTATACTTATTTTTAATTGCATGTTACACTTAAAAAAAAAATAGGCTCAAAGTATTTCTGGATGTAATATCTGTAAATTTCAAGCAATGGGTTTAATTTTGAATCTGAAAAATTACAATGAACATACATTGGATTGTCTAAAATGTCTAGAGACACAGAAAAATAATGTGCTTATTGGTTTGTGGTTTGGGTGAGGTGGGTTGTTTTCTTCTTTCAGATTAGCACTTGGACCCCTTGCTTTAACATTTCAAAATACTTTATTCAAAAATGTGTTTGGAAATTGAAGAAAAATATATATTGAACATATTTTGTGAAAATATGTTTTAACGATAATTCCAAATTGTATAAAGTATAACGATAAAAGATCCAACGCTGGGACTTCCCTGGAGGTCCAGCAGTTAAGACTGCACTTCCGGGGCTTCCTAGGTGGCACAGTGGTTAAGAATCCGCCTGCCAATGCAGGGGACACGGGTTCGAGCCCTGCTCCAGGAAGATCCCACATGCCGCAGAGCAGCTAAGCCCGTGTGCTACAACTATTGAGCCTGTACTTTAGAGCCTGTGAGCCACAACTATTGAGCCCATATGCTGCAACGACTGAAGCCCACGTGCCCAGAGCCTGTGCTTCACAACAAGAGAAGCCATGGCCATGAGGAGCCCACGCACCACAATGAAAAGTAGCCCCCACTCACCACAACTAAAGAAAGGCCGCGCACAGCAAAATAAGACCCAACACAGCCAATAAAATAAATAAATAAATAAATTAAAAAAAAAAAAAAAAAAGACTGCACTTCCACAGCAGAGGGTGAAGGTTCGATCCCTGATCAGGGAACCAAAATCCTGCATGCCATGCAGTGCAGGAAAAATAATTTTTTGTTTAATAAATTTAAAAAATTTTTAAAAAGATTCAACACTGCTTATGCCAAAAACCAAAAGAAAGACTTAACTAGAACCAATCAATTATTTTAACAATGCTGGGGAAAGACAAGTATGTGGAGAAAAAGGAAGGTGTGATTGTAGGAGGATAAAATGCTAACCAAGAAAGTTAAAAGTTACTGTATGGTACTTGAGAGGTAAAACTGGTGACAGGGATTCTGTTCAATCTATGGGACTGAGTCAGGGGCATTTTATCATGCCTCCACATGGCTGAGACAAAATAACCCTCAAGGCCAACCACCTTGCTTTGCTTTAAATTCTTGCTCTTGGGGAAAACTTCATGGTGGCTAATTCCTGCTCTCCAGGTAGCTCAAGTCTGGAAAAGAGGGTACTTTGGTTCCAATTTAGGCTTGGGGCACAAAAAGGATTTTTATCTCTCAGCCCTTGTCCTGGTTTCAACGTTTCTTCCTAATATGTGTGACAGCAAATAAGCACAGCTGATATCTGGGATCTTAAAGCAGAGCCCTGTTAATTGTAGTGCAGAGATCAAAATACTAAACATGTAATTCCTCCTCTACCTTTCTTCTTCCCCTCAATCACAGACATTAGGCATTTCTTAACTTTGGGGATGGGAGAAAGTCAAAGGGCAGTGTCCAGACTTAGTCTCTGGTGTAATAAAATTTAGCTACACCAAGTCAAATGCTTCTCTGACCCTTTCTAGTCACCTCACGGTTATTGAGCCCTTACAGTTTTTGGTAGTTAGCATAGAAAACCCATGTCACATCTGTCCCTGGGGTTTCTGTAACGATGGCGAGATGCCAGCCAGGAAGGCCCCACTTATCTGATTGATAGGAGTCTGTACTGTCCACTTTTCACTAGCAAAACTGAAGGACTGGTCAGCCATTGTCAGAAATCTGCTGACCCTTTACTTTTGAACTATTTTTACTTCTTCACATTTATCCAACAAAATCTCTACCTTTCTTAATTTTTCCCCAATACATGACACAAATACTCAAAGCAATGAGGTATACTTGTCCAGACGATGAGCACTTGCTAAGATCATTTTATGCTATAATATGTG